>NC_090922.1:570327759-570986715 GCF_040938575.1 Ambystoma mexicanum | reverse complement strand
TTAAACAAGAATGCAGCCAACGTGATGTTTCAATTTCTGGAGACAGCTTCCCATCTAAGCTCATACGAACCTGCATTGATGTATTAGAGTGGAACAAGATGATCAGGGACAGTAGGGATATCGGGCACTCGTACGCTTTCAATTTGTTAGACAGCATTTACTCTTCGTCATCTCGACCCAGGGTGTGTCATTTCTGCTGGCACTGATTCTCATACCTAGGAAGGTGGTGTTTTTCACTGTCCTGATCAGGTCTTTATCAAGGTACCAATTGAATTTCTTCTTGTTCCCATTGTTCCCCAGCAGTTTTTCAAGTAACAGAATTTCGCATTTTTGCTTGTTTATAAGAAGGCCATTTGCTAATAAGTATTTTTCAAGAATGTTAAGTTTGCCTTGGAGACCTATAGGCGTTAAATCCAAAAGGATGAGATTGTCCGCATAAACAAGGTAATTAATGTGGGTAACATGAATTTTTGGTGGGAACGTGGTTGTCTCATTAAATATCTCTTTGATATCAGATCTAAACAGGTTGAAAATAATAGCTGCTAAGGGGCAACCTTGTTTAACACCCCTGAACGTGTCAATTGGGGCTGATAGTGTGCCCTTAAGATCTAGTCTGATCTTAATCGAAGTATTTGTATGTATCTCACGAATAGCAGCCAACAAACTTGGGGGACAATTCCACACACTTAGTTTTTCCCAAAGCAACTCCCTGTTTATGCTGTCAAACGCATGTGATTGGTCTATTAAGTCCAGATAGACCTTAGAGTTGGACCGATGAGCTTCCATCTTCAGTAGATTTAACAACAGCGGGTTAAGACCCCACCCCACCCCACCCCACCCCCTCGACAAATCCTGTTTGTCTTGGGTCTACCCGGTTTGATTCAGTAGACCACTTAGAGTTTCTATTGCAAGATGGTGGCATACACTTTCCCCAGCACATCGAGCAGTGCAATGGGTCTGTAGTTTTTAGGGTTTCTTCTATCTCCTTTTTTGAAGATTGGCACAATCACAGCTGATTTCCATGATTTTAGGGTGTTACAACATTCAACGATCCTGTTGAACAAAATTATGCAGAATTCTGACCATTCTTCTGTGTGGCGTTTGATGGAGAAATTCGTGAGCCCATCCGGGCCAGGTGCTCTTGAGTCGTGCACATTCTTAATGACTTGCAAGATGTCCTCTCTGTCTAACACAATCTCCCAATGGGTTAGAATTGGTATTTCCCATTCTTTAGTTGAAGCATCTTTACGAAAAAGATCAGAGTAGAAGGATACCCACTCCGCCTCCAAGACCAAGTTAGCCTGCAGAGCATGTTGTGGAGCTAGATTGGTATTTATCAGTCTCCAATAATCTGCTGAATGTTTGCTTGCCATTTTCGACAGCATAAACTCAGCGTCATTCTGTATTATAATGGCCTTGTGAGACTTGAGCCAGTTCTTGTACGCTTGTTTAAGCGTTCTTCTCTGGTGACCAGCATCCATAGTAGGAGTTTTATGAGCATTTCTCAGATTTCGTCGCAGTGTTATTTTTCGTTGTAGAATTTCTAAATCAAATTTATGTTTGGGTGCAAATTCGGCATTTTTTAGATTGTGTTTCCGTTCTTCATATTGTGACAGCAAATGATCATATTCTAGTGACCCTGAGTTCAGTTGAAATTTAGATGTGATGTGAATTAGGTCCTCAGTGTCCAGATGTAGACGAATTCTGCACGCTCCGGTTCTCACTGCATGAAGCCACAGCTCGTGATTGCACTGAGTATTATTGCTGAATTTCAAGGTCACCATGTCATGGTCACTGTGAGTCATCTTTATGACCTCTAGGCTACAGATCCTTGTGTGTATTTTTCTGGATACAAGAATGTAATCGAGGGTTGAGCTTTGGTCACATCTTCTCCATGTGGGTGCAGCCGGGATGTCCCCCGGTGTTTGACCATTTAGCATCAGTAGCCCACGGAGATCATTTCCAAACACCATTGATTTGTCAATTGGTCTTCAATGTTGTTAAATTTATTTTTGCCACTAGTTAAATTTAGATGGGTAATGCAGTCAATATTAATATCGCCGCAAATGATAAGGTCATTCGAATTGCCCATTTCCATTAGATCATCAATGACAGTTGTGACTTGATCAACAAAAGACATCGCACCAGCAGCCAAGTGGTTCCAGTACAAGTTGATGATGTACAGTTTGGGTACATGAAGCCTTTCGGACCCCGACGAACTGACCACAACCACCTGGATAAATGGGGATGGATTGAAAGAGTTTTCGATCCTAAAGCCGGACTCTCTCTTTACCGTCACTAGTAACCCAGCCATAGGTCTACCCTTAGAATGCTTAATAGCTGGATTGTGCGCTATTTCAAAGCCTTCAATAATGGGGATTTTATTTAACCACGTTTCCTGCAGACAGATAAGATCCAAGTCAGTCGCCCAGGCAGTTGTAAACCGGTGCATAAAGCCCCTCGTGTTCCACGATCCCAAGATGCAATTTTGGTAAGACTTTTGGGCCTGCCATTACTTGGTCTGTTCAGTATTTAACGTTCCGGCAAGCCAGGACCAGTCATTTCCTTTATCAACCGACAATGACACTTTTTCTTGATTGTCAGGATCCAGTGTAGCATTAACCGCTCCTTGAATTGTAATCCTTATGAGATCATTCCTCTGACTCCTAGATCCTGAGCCTTTGACTAAGAGGCAAGGTTGTGATGAAACCGGTTGAGGCAACGCAGAGGTTGAAGGTAGAGCCAATTCCACATCAGTCTGCTTGGCTCCGCAAGCTGCTACTCTGCTAGAACCGTTTTCCAACGATCTGGACGCAAGACAGTTAGGAGCTATAGAGATATCAAACCCCAGAGACATCTCACTGGGCCTGCTTCTAAAAGGGTGTATGCTATAAGTTTGGACTGTAAGTGCTGTATTACAGCGTCGTTTTTAGTTTCATTAAAGAATTCAACAATTTTCAGGTCTTCGGATTCAATGGCTCTGAGACTGGGAACAAGGTGACATAACTACAGTACATTATGACGGTTCAAGATTAAGTCGTCCGAAGACTATACGTTCTAAAAGTACTTGATGCGCCACTTGTGTTTTAGAAACAAAGCTTTCCGTCTGTGAGTCCTTTGAAAATTGAGCTGCACTTTTATCATTTTCTCTCGATTATCCTAGATTTAGCTATGACACCAATATTCGAATGTGGTTGCAGAGCAGGTTTACACTCCATTTGTAGATCTTTTAAATGGGGAGATGTGCAAGTACCGACTGATTTCAACTTACTGCGGCTATCAACTTGCGTTTGAGAATCTGTCAGACTCAAATTACTATCCAGTTTGTGAGCCATCGCAATTAGTTTAGAAGGTTTTTCGTCTAGTGATATAAAACATAGTCTTGGGTTTTACAAGGCCATCTCGAGGTGTGGGAAATTGTTGAATCACTTCGCACCGTCTTGAGGCTCTGTTACGATGAGGTGAAGATGTTACTCCACACGCCCCTTCACTGCCAAGTATTTCAGAGTCCAGAGGAACCTTGGCCTCGAGTGGGATTGTAACAGGCAGTTGGGGCAATTGTGAAGTTTTTAAAACTATATTAGAGTTCGGAACTCCATCGACTTGACCAACACTGGTATGACTAGAATCGACATTACTGGAATTGCAGTCTGTTTGGACAATTACATCGGACTCACTTAGCTCCTTTCCGTCATCATCCTCATAAACAGACATATTCATCAGATCTTCAGGTAGATCACAGGAACCAATTCCAAGCACAGGTGCTTCATCCAACACAATTATTACTTCATTAGAGGGTACTTTAGGTTCCCCACTTTTCTCTTTCACAATAGTTCTGTTCACCGTCACATTGACAGTTTTGATGTTTCGTAAGAACTTGCGCAAATCCTTTCCTTGTTTCAATTTTCATTTTTTTCAGAGGTTGGTTTTTCTATTTTTTTTATTTTTTTGTTTTTTTTATTTTTTTTAACACCTCAGATTATTTTGAGTCGAGCTGTATTTTTGTTCTTTGAGATCTTGAATATTTCAAAAAGTACTGGGGAGCTGGCGTCAGCATCGTGATTGGCTGGTGTAGCTTCTACGTCTATCGACGGACACTGCAGGCCCAGATCTGAAGTGGACACCATTTGAGGATCTAGGAGGGCCAAGTTTCCTGACAATTGACTCTCCGTGAGGATATCAAGGAATTGCATCGGCGTCGCCTTCTCTTTAAGGGTCATAGAGAACTCTTGTCCCGACATGTTAGATTTCACTTAATTTACAGCATTGGCAACCACCTGTGTCCCATCCAATTGGACATCTCCATCTAAAGGTATCTCCATTGAAGCCGGTGTGCCTTCTTTCCTTGGATCGACTTCTGCTCTCAAGCTCTTTTTTGGTATTACTTCCCTCAGCACCAAATTTGTAGTTGCGAGATCCGGCACATTCATATCGGCTTCAGCGAGGATTGGACATCTGAGACTACTAGAGGGAGGCATACCGAGATTTGTCTGTCCGACAGTACATCTTTCACAATTTTGTTTCCACTCAAAGTGCATTTCTTTCCTTTGTTGGAAGAGATTTAATGCTTCTTTCGCCACTTCTGCCAGGAGTGTCTTATCGAAATTGTCCACTAATGTATCCAATGCCCACTCAGTCTTTTTTTGGTTCCCAGTCAATGTCTCCTTATATAAATTATGTGTGTTTTCGATGTCCAGGAGCTTACTAGTCATCGCTGAGACCAGACTGGCAAGATCTTTCATATTCCCATTAAGATGTTCATACATTTTGAGAAAAGGGGCAATGGTTAGTGCCATAGAAGACATTATGATTGCTTGAAGGTCTTTCATTTTTGTTTGGTTGGTTTGTTTGTTTTATTTCTAATGCGCTCCAGACCCATAGGTAGAAGGGCGCAGCAGGTAGGATAATGCGAAGTTTACATCGTTACAGATTATACAGGATACAGTGAAAGTTATACATATTATACAAGATACAGTAATGGATATTATAGATATTATGCAAGTTATACAAATTATACAGGTACAGTAATAGTATACAAATGTGCAGGACCATCGTCGTGCAAGTCGATGAGTTCCATAGAGGATGGTACGCATAATGTCGTAAGACAGAGGAGAGGTCGAAATGTCGTAAGACATGTCGTAAAACAGAGGAGAGGGACCAGTGTCAGGTCTGAGAATACTATAAACCTGTGTCTAGTGGTCGTTGGAGATAAGATATTGGATGGCATTCCTTCTGAATGGTGGGTACGGCTGATCTGCTCTTAGAATGTTAGGTAATAGATTTCAGGTTTTGGCCGCCTTCACAGGGAAACTATTCCCACCGACCGTGGTTAGTTTAAATCTAGGTACTACCAGACAGTTAGTATTAGTAGCTCTCATTGGTCTGATGGAGGGTTTTTTTTGTATTTTGTTCGTGAGGTAGCTTGGGGCAGCGTTGTTAAGAGTTTTGTGTGTCAAGGAGATCATTTTTAATTGAATTTTGTGGTTTGTAGATAGCCATTTTTGTTGACGTCTAATAGTGAAAATGTGTGCCCTTTTATTTATGCCCAGTGCGGCTCGCAAAGCATTGTTTTGGAGTGTTTGTTGTTTCTGGATGGTTGATTTGTTGGCGCCAGTGTAAAGGGCATTACAGTAGTCGATCCTGGAGAGGATAAGTGCTCTAGCCAAGATCATGCAACTGTTGTTAGAGAGGAAAGGCTTGCCTGCTCTTATCAGTTTGCAGGTGTAGGCGGTGGTGGAAGCCAAGGATTTAAGTTGTTTATCGAATGATAGTGTGGAATCCAAGTAGAAACCGAGGGTTTTTACTTCCTTGGAGATCCTGATAAGGTTTCCATCAATATTGAAGGAAGAGAATTCCTGACTTAATTTTTTGGTGTTCTTATGTGTTCCCAGGATTATCAACTCGGTCTTGTCGTCGTTCAAGCACAGGCCATGTGTGGCCATCCATGCTTGAACAATGAGATATACCCTGTTCACCAATTCCGAGTCCTTCCTATGATCCCCAGAAAGCGGGAGGAGAATCTGTGTATCATCTGCATAGTTAGTGTAGGTGATACCCAGAAGGTCCAGATCATCGAACAAGGGTTTGGTGAAGATATTGTATAGGGTAGGCGAGACACAGGAACCCTGGGGAACGCCACATGATATCGGGGTAGGGTCAGCTGCGGCCGAAGGGGAAAATACTCTCATAGTTCTTTCGCTTAGGAAAGATTCTAGCCACTTGATGGCCTCAGGAGAGAAGTGGGCAGCAGAATCCAGGTGTTTACAGAGTACCTTGTGATCGACCAAGTCGAATGCTGCTGAGAGATCAAGTAGGAGCAGGAGTGTTGTTCCTCCTCCATCTCTCAGCTCGTCGACCTGAGTCTTTAAATCAATCAAGGCGGTTTCCGTTCCATGAAGTGGACGGAAACCAGATTGTCTTGCTCCTAGAAGCTTATACAAGTCAAGGTGTTTTTGTATCTGAATATAGGCGGCTTTGTCCAGTATTTTGAGGAGGAATGGCACAGTGGTAATAGGGCGATAGTTGGTTGGGATAAATGGGTCTAAGGTCTGTTTTTTGAGAAGTGGGAGCACCCAGGAATGTTTTAAGTTGGCTGGGATAGTGCCTGATGTGAAGGAGGCATTGATTAATTTAGAAATAAATGGTGAGAGGTCTCTAGCAGCGTCTTTTATTAACTGTGCTGGGCAGGTATCGCCCTTGCAGTTAGATGGTTTGAGTGAAAGAATGATTTTTTTCTACTTCTAGTGGGGAGGTTTTTGAAAACTGAAATTTGTTGTTTGCCTCTGGTGAGATGCTATGTGTAGAGGTGTTAGGGGAGTGCTGAAGATTGAGCATATCTTTTTTTTTTTTGTATTTTGGTTTGAAGTGTATTGATTTTATTTGCTAGCGCATTTTGAATGTCTGTGCACCAGGTCTTATCCTTGGTGACTAAGTCTGGTGTGACTATTGGTGACTCTAGTTCTTTCAGTATGGCGAAGAGTTCTCTCATGCTAGAATTAGAGTTAGTGATACGTTCATCATAGGAGTTCTTTTTGGCAAGGTTCACTTCTTTTTTAAAGTGAGAGGAGATGGAGAATAGTTTTGCTTTATTTTCGATAGAGGGACATAGTCTCCAGGAATTTTCACTTTTTCTTTTTAGGAGTCGTAAATCTCTTAATTGGGGCGCGAACCATTTGTTAAGGTGTGCTTTAGGTTTGCTTTTTCTAAGTTTGAGCGGGGCGATTTTGTCCAGTGTGCTGAGCATAATCTTGTTATATTCTTCAACTAGAGTACTGGGGTCTAGATTGTCAGAGCGTTTAGCGTGGGTAGGATGGCGGGGATGACTTTTTCCGCAATAATGCTTTTTTGTTTCTGGTTAGACAAGGAGGTGCTAGCAATGGGACCGTCGGAGAGGGTCTGGCTGTAGATAGGTTAATGGTGACGAGAGAATGATCTGTCCATGATTGAGGTTGAGATGGAGGTGATGGAGGCTGTGCAGTTGTAATCTGCTATCCAGTCTAGTGTTCTCCCTTTGGAGTGAGTGGGTCTGTTAACTTTCTGAGATAGGCCTGATGCATTGATGGTATTGGCTATGTCTGAGGCTTGTTTGTCCATAGGGTCATTAAAGCCAAGGTTAAAATCTCCTAATAATAGAAGCTGGGAGGTGGGTTTAAGGTTGTTGGTAATTAGGCTATGCAAGTCCTCGTCAAAGGTGCCGAGAGGACCTGGGGGTCTATAAATTAAGTGGATGGTGAGGGTTTGTATATTATTTATCTGGAATTTAACCAAGATATTTTCACAAGATTGTAAGATTTGAGGAGAGGATGTTCTGAGAGAGAGGCTCAATTTGGAGATGATGGCAATTCCATCACCTCGTGTACCATCCCTATCTTGTCTTGTTATGGTGTAGCCTTCTGGAATGGCTAGCATTAACGATGGTCCGGCTGCGTTATGTAGCCAGGTCTCGGTTACTGCCATGAAGTCCAGGTTGCGTTCTGTAATGAGGTCGGCTATGTCAAGGGCATGGGCGAAAAGGGATCTCACCTTAAGGAGTGCTCCTTTGAGTACTAGCGTCTCTTTAGGCATGTTTGCTTGGCTAAGGGTAGTTAAGTTGGTGTCTGAGGTCTTGAACTTTTGTTTTTTGATTGTAGTGACATTTGTTGTTACCATCTGGTGTGGTTTTTGTAGGTAATTTGTTTTTAGGTTGGTTGGGGGTAAGGTTCTTCTAGGTGGTTCATAAAGTTGTGTGAGTCTTGCGCGAAGTTTAAGATTTCTGTCTAGTAAGGTGCATGGGAGGGAGGTGAAGGTTTCACCTCTGGCACTAATATTATTTGGTGGAGAGTTGGTAGGGTTATTAATCACTATGTTGGGCAGCATATGTGGGATCAGGTCTGATACCGAGGCAGGAGATGCCGTGAGGATTTGGGTCATGGTGATAAAACTTAGAGTAACAGCTATAATGCTGTAGTGCAATAATGGATGCAGCATTTTTCAATGAGTTCAGATATGTGCACGTGGGTGCTTACGACTATAGGCAGGATAGGGCGTTCATTATCAAGGCACAAATGGGCAATTCAGTGGCAAGGCACATCTGGGCTAGGTGAGGCATTCACTAACAAGGCACATATAGGCTGGGTGAGGCATTCACTAACAGGGCATTCGCTAACAAGGCACAAATGGGCAATTCAGTAGCAAGGCACATCTGGGCTAGGTGAGGCATTCACTAACAAGGCACATATAGGCTGGGTGAGGCATTCACTAACAGGGCATTCGCTAACAAGGCACAAATGGGCAATTCAGTAGCAAGGCACATCTAGGCTAGGTGAGGCATTCACTAATAGGGGCGCAGCAGGGTGCGGCGCAGGGCTCAGCATAGGTTAAATGTGGTCTAATGGTGACCATAGGGCACAACACAACAATCAGGTGTGGACTGTAGGCGACCAGAGGCATGGCACTAATCAACTTGCATTTTTCAGACAGGTGCATCAGGGCACATGAGAGGGGAGCATACAAGCAGACGCAGCAGTGCAGTAAGCATAAGTACACGTGGAACAGCTGCTGGCAAAGTAAGTCAAACAATATAGCAGGGCTCTCTAAGAGGACTGCGTGCAGGCAGAGTCAGCAAAGGGATGGTTAATCAGGTAATACATGTAACTGAAGTCGTATTTAAAAGTCAGGGGAGCATCCAAACAAGGTGAGTAGATGGGTGGGTGAGATGCAATATGCAGACAGTTCAATAAGCGTGCAAACTCTTACAGTTTTGAAGGCAGGAGGGGTAGTTGTCAGCCCATCAGTACCTCAGAAGAGTAGAACTTGGTGATGGACCAGTCTGAGAAGTCCGGAGGTATGGCAAGGCGGCAACCCCGGCAAAACAGGCTCAAAACAGGAGCTGGCCTTGCCTCCCGAGGGCCTTAGAGGGAGAGGGCCGGCTTCGCCTGCCGGCGGCCAATGGGATGCAATATGGGCCTGGTGACCAATCAGCTGGCCTCAGGGGGGCCTGGTTAGGTGGAAGGGGTTGTATGCAGCAGGCGGTCGGCCATCTTGGAAGAGCTAGGTACCTCGCGTACCATAATGGCGGTGGGGGCTCAAAATAGCATTTTGAGAAAATAAAATGTGTTTATTTTCCTTTCTAGGAATCGGATTCAATGTGTGCTCGGCTCGAGTAAAAAGAGTGCTATGCACCCGATTTTCGTAAGGTTGTGCTAATGGCATCAACGCTTACCATAATTCGTGGTGGTCAAGGCTGGGCATCTGGTGTCCTCCGTGGGTCCCCTGCTCCTGCAGGGACCTGACCTGGAGCTCCTGCTCCACAGGTGGGTGGTAGAGATTTTTGCTTCCTGTCTCACTGCATTATAGTCATCTACTTCTTGTCGTACACAGCGTCTTTGACAAAGTGGGAGACGTCTGATTTTAGGGAACGGACGCTCCATTAAGGAAGAATTGGAGGAAGACTAGTCCGATGTGGAGTCGGTTGTCAAACAGTGGGCGTCACGGCCCTCTCCACCCATGGCCAAGTCAATAGTTGGACAGTTCAGCAATGTTTCTGACGTATTAATATCCATTTTAGGAATCTTCGTCTGTGAGCTTCGAATGCTTGGTGAAATGCTCGAATCAGCTCTCCTTCGTTTAAACAGACTATTTGTATGTGAAACTTGCACCTTTTGTTTCTTGTGTACAAATGAAAGGTTTGGAGTAACAGGGAGCTCACGAGACACCTCCGACCCTTCTCGCATTGCAATCAATGTCATTTTGTGAGATATGTCTTTATTTAGCCGGGTAAGGTCGGTTAGTAGTTTATTGACAACATCCAGTGAGTTTCTTCTGTTTTCATGTCCATTTACCTCATTCATGACAGTTGTGGTAGAGAGTGGTTCAGAGCGTGGTAAAGTTTGTAAGATATCCTGAGTAAAAACCCTGCATGATTCCATGTTGTCATGCAATGGGTAAAAAACATTGTCTTCATCGGCACTAACAAGTGCCAGTTCAAGGCTATGCAAGGAAGACGGAGCCAAATTCTCAAGGGTACTATAAAATCTGGGCCGTGGAGACCCTGGACTTAAATCACGGCATCCGCTCATACAACCGTTGCTTTGACTTAGTTTTTCAACAAAAGCACAATCTGCCACAAGGTCCACGCCTGCCAAGCACACGCTTCTAGACACCTTGTTTCCACGCGTAGGCGTGTGTTCCGTCTGTAATCGCTGCGCCAGGTTGCAGGTACGACCATGTCAGGCGAGGGGCGAACGCTTCCAACAGATTTCTCAGAAAAGTCAACTCGCTCCTCGTTACTCAGCATCGAAGCTGCAATCGCGTACACCTCGCCAGGGCTCTAAAGTGCAGGCGTCGGTTTTGATAGGGCATGAATTGCAGCGTAGCTGGTTTCCAAAATAGTTCCTTCATCATGCAGTAAAACTGTGATTGCAGTGTCAGGGACGTGCTGCTCATTAGGCGCATTAAGAACAATATCACTTACTTGGAGCCGGATCACAGGCGCAGGCACCGGTGCGACAGGTAAAACTGCTGTCGAAGGCACGGGGGCAGACACAGGCGCAACAGGCGCGGCAGGTGGGGCTGCTGTCGGAGGCTCGGGCACAGGTGCAGGCACAAGCGCAACCAGCAAGCAGGTAAGACCGCAGGTAGAACTGCTGACCGCAAGGGGAGTTGCACACCAGGGCTCAAAGCCACACGTCCTAACTTCTGTTGAGCTTGTGTTTTCGCAAGAGTTTTCACTTTCGCTGTGTCCCGCAGGGCGCTGTGAAGGTGAGCTGAGGAGAACCGGGGGAGAGTCCAGGATTCCACAGACTTCCTCAGACTCTGCCAGACTCCGCGCCCGCTCCGCGGGGGAAACAGTTTTTGAGGAAGCACACTCCCACAAGTGTGAATACTGTAAAGTTACTATCCGCAGCAGGAAAAAACAGACTCCACTCCTTCTCACTCCTCAGACTCTGCTAGACTCCGCTAAACTCCGTGGCTGCCTTCTGCATCAGCAGGATTAAATCTTCCTTTGTTAGTTCTAGCTTCGAGATAGTGTGATTGTTCCACAGCCTTGCCTCTCTAACAGGATTCCTAAAGAGATTTTTAAAGTGCGAAAGCCCAACGGTCTCAGAAACTGACTTACAGACCTTCGTTCTCATTCACTAAAGCCCAGAAATTACGAGTGTTTTTGGTTACTAACGTTTCCAACATAAGTTCTCAACGTCTTTGGGCTTTTAGCAGACGATCAGATCTTGCCCAGTTTTTGTAAGTTGTGGTAAGCCTCCTTTTTTCCTGCTGCAATTCAGTTCTAGAAGAGCAGCTGTATTTCAGGGCACAGATGTTATTCCATAGGTCTCGTTTATGCTGCCATGTTCCCAAATCGAAACCGTGCATGCAAGCCTTATTGGGTTTTCTCCCTGTGTGTATTGGTCTGTCCAAGTTCCATATGAAATCTTGGAAACTTAGCGGGACACATGCCCGTTCTAGGCCAACGCCTGTCAGAGAGTTAACCAAGTCAACCAGTTTTCTATTAGGGCTTGACCGCCATCTCTAAACCTAGACAATCTCCCCCCCACCCCCACAGTTGACTAATAAGGTGCTATTCGGGCCAGCCATAGCTCTTGAGAGGGTCATAGATCGCTTTGCAGTTACCATGCAGTGATCACGTTATTGTTCCTTATTGTCATGGACTTGCAACATGTGAACAAGTCCACTGAGAAGAACAGGTAGTCTATGATTGAAGTAGACGGGCCATTTCTCCACATTATCGCAGGGGGAATATCTCCCTCTACATAGAGGTCCCACTCCTGCATAAACGCTAACCACTTAGCCCCATTCTCCCTGGACTTAGAACCGCTAGTCCGAGCATTGTTTGATGAGATACAGTATGAATTTAGATCGCCCGCCGAAAACATTTTGTGAGATCCCGCCTCCCTCCTCCGACAATATTTCTAACAATACATCGGATAGGCTTTCCAAGAGATTCCACGCTGGAACTTGTGGGATTCAAATACAAATGTAATACTGCCCAAATTGTCGAGCTCCCTCCAACTTCAAAATGTAGCCGGCCTGTTAGGATGCCTTGATGGCTTTTAGAGCCCAATTCTAGCTTCTTTATTATTGTGTTACTTGAGGCAATTATTAGACCTCCCGATGGACGGCCCCCGGTTCCTAGTGATTGCACCGAATGCAAAAGCATCGAAAAACATTTTTTTTATGGGGGTGGGGTTCCCCCCAACCTCTAACTGTAGCTACAAAAAAAAAAGCTTTTTCTATGCATTTTTTCTATGCTTTTGCATTCGATACTGTGTATTCGATGCAATGCCTGGATACCACAGCCCCCATTGCAATTTGCTGCATCCTGTTCTGTTATAGAGAAGCCATCTACTTTGAGACCTGATGTTAAGCACGTCTCCTGTAGTAAGATCAGATCATAATTGGCCAGTAAATTAGTTTTCGTGATATCATTTGTAAAGCTCCTGTAGCCGCTGAAGTTCCAGCTTTAAATATTAATGTCCTGCGCAGAGATACATTGCTATCTCCCAGTTTCTGGAAGACCTGCGAGAGAATCTGTGACAACAAGCGCCACAGTTTGGTTGGTATGCAGTGATGAAATTGCAGCAAAAATGTCACCTGAACAAAAACTTGCGGCAAAAATGCAGTGGTTTGACTCGTTAAGGTGTACCCCATTACACCATTTAAGCGGAGCGGGGGTTCCGGGGATGTCCCCCTTACCTCTTAAATGGTATAGTCGGTCCTTTACATGGATTGCAGAGCCAAAACCACAGCCTTTTTGTTGCAATATTTTGTGTTCACGGCCATTTTTGCAGCAATTTTTTTTTTTTTTTTTTTTTTTTTTTTTACACATGAAACCGTTTGTTTTTGCAATCCACTGGGGTGGAGTTCTGATTTGCTTGCCACTCACCCGCAGTTGTTGGTTCTTTGACAGTATTTTCCCTCGTAGACTTCAATGATGGATCGCCCTTACTCTTCCACACTGAGTCCTGTTGAGACCGTGCTCTGAAACTTAGGCTTATTAGTCAAAATTGCATAGCACATGTCCACAAATTGCTTGCGTGCGCTCCCAGTCTTGATTTTAGATCAACTTCTACTATTTCGGTCGACTCGTCATGAGGAATATCAATGTAATCTATGTAATATGTTAAGAATAAGAACAGATCTGAGATTTCTTTAGTAATCTAAAATTTTATTTCTATTCAGTGTTCTACGATCAAATGCTGAGGACAATTGCTCAATCCGAAGTCTAGGTGCAGCAAATAGCTTTATTTTTCTGAACTGGGCCCCATCCGTTGGTTTTGATACTTGAGCCAAGAGAACAACGCACAATGTCAGATCAGTCGCAGGAGAGGATGGTATCAATTTATGTTTTTACACATTTCTTACTTCCAGGATCTTGTGTTCATGTACAGAAGCAACCTCATCTGCATTTGCGTAAACAAGGTTTTGGCTTTAATGTGACCTGCTGCCGATCTTTGAGCATTTTTCCCACAATAGAAGATGGTTTCCCCATCTTTTTTTGGGATTCCATCGTATCCCAGTGATTAGCCGCCTGATCACATTGAAATTCATCTGAGATGTGAATAGTATCTATTTTAGGGTTTGGTTTGTTCACTTCATTGCAGTTAGCCTTTGACAAATTGGTCCTGGCGGCCTCTGTGAAATCCGTTTGTTAGGCAGAATCTTTCATTCTTGGGTCCGTCGTTAACTGTTTTACCGGGATCAGAGATATGTTGGTTTCCCTTTCCGTAGATTTTAGCTCATGAAGACTTGCTAGACGTTCCCAGAACAGTCTTCATTTTGAGCATTTATCTCGACCATCCTTGTTTGAGTTGAACTGTCTTGCTGCCTTGCAAAGTGACAATGGACGCTCATTCAGCGAGCACCTGTACATGCTCCATAGGTTTGTGAGATGGTTCCTCTACTATTGAGAACTTGTCATAAATAGAGATTTTTCTCAAACATTCTGGAGTTGTGTTATGTCAATTACACAGGTCCAGACAGTGGGTTGTGATCAAATATACTTTAATTGAGATCACACATAAAGGAAACGACCCCCAGCTGGGGAAGCATCAACTGTATCTCTCTGTGTGGCTTCAGCTCTCCATCACATTCTAAACAGAACCTAATGATGGTGATGTAATGCATAGCAACCAAAGCTCTATTATAAACAGGAACTATGTACAGTAATATCAGTAATGGAGAAAGGTTAGTCCCATAGTTGTTTGTACACTTTGAGTCTTGTGGAGATCCCTAGTGACCCGATTGTCTATAGATCTGATTTTGGCACTAGAACCCTCCTGTTGTCCCAAGACCTGCAGTCCTGTGCACTGGGCTACTGACGAGATCGCCTCCTTGACCACATTTGAAAGTGGTATGTTTGAGCAGGCAGGTGGTAACTGAGCTTCACAAGTTAAGATTTCTTCCATAATTGTGATCAGAGAGCCCTGGCCCAAAGAATGGATGTCAGCCGTACATTTATGATATTTAAGAGGGGGCGCTAGTTCAGACTGACAGTGGGCATCTCATGCATTTTCTCCTGATACCATAATTAAGGGTACGTCCCTTGACTTGATCCTATCATTCTTTTTATCCACTTCTTGCAGCAAAAACAATGCAAATTTGATCTCGCTCAGTTGGAAAGCATTGGCCACAATGTTAACCTTTATATTCTCGTATAAGCTTACAAATGAGCTTAACACGAGATTTAGGGCAGAGATTGAATGGGTGGTTAGTTTGACCCATTCGCCCATATCACATAGAGTTTCGTGAAGACCCTGCTGTGGAATGGAATTTTATTTATTTTAATTTTTATAACGTGCCACATGTCTGCAGGCCTCAGAGCGCACAGAAAAACGATGACGAGACACACAGAAAGCAGGCGGGGCTATGGATGAGCTGAGAGCTAAAGCCGGTTATTCTGGCCGAAGGTTGAAAAGGTGGGTTTTTATGGCCTTTTTGTATTTGTATTTATTAGGTTTATACAGCACTTTATACCAAAGCGTTGTACATTTTAACAGGATACATTTAACAATAACAAAAATAACAGTAACAGTAAAAGCATATACAGTTTTGAATCATACCAACAAAGCGGTATGTAGAGCAATAAGACAGAAGGGAAGGGAGGGGTGAGTAGAACTGGGAGGAATGGGAAGGAAGGAGGAGGGTGACGGAAGGGGTAAAGGGAAGAGGATAGAGTGGAGGGGGAAGTGGAGGGAGCTGATATTGGGGGAAAGAGGTTAAGAGAGGGTAAGGGGGAGGGGAATCATGGCGGGGAGTGGAGAAGGAGAGATTTAAGGTACGTGCGGAATGAGGAAAAGGTAGGAATAGAGCGGATTGAGAGAGGTAAGGAGTTCCAGTGAAGGGGAACTAGGAGTTGGAAAGAGCGGAAACGGGAGGAGGCACAAGGGGAAGGAGGAACAGTGAGGCGGAAGTGGTCAGTAGAGCGGAGAGGGCGAGAGGGAGTTTAGAAAGAGAGAAGGGAAGATAGGTAAGAGGGAGCATGAAGAGATTTGAAGACTAAGCAGAGAAAATGAAATTTAAGTTGGGAGTGAAAGGGAAGCCAGCCAAGGGAGGATAGGGAGGCAGAGATGGAATCGCGGGAGGAGAGGAGACCGAGAGTACGGATGGCAGAATGGTAGATAGATTTGAGGGGGGTGAGATGTGAGGTGGGGAGTCCAAAGAGTAAGGAGGAGCACTAGAAGAGGCGAGAGAAGATTAGGGAGGAGATTAAAAGCGAGGGTAGTTCTGTATTTGGCGTATGGCCGCTGGGAGTGCTTTCCATAGAGTAGGAGCCTGAGTGTCAAAGCTGGTGCCACCGAACCGGGCCATTTTGAATCTCGGCCGGACAAGTACCGTGGCGGCGGTAGAGCGAAGATTCCTATTCTTAGGCTTGATCTTGATACGCTCTGATAGATATGTGGGGCAGGTAAGAGACACACATTCATGAGCCAGAGTGAGCGCTTTGTGTGATATTCTTTGCCTTACGGGAAGCCAGTGTAGAGTTTTTCTGAAAGTAGAGATGTGTGTGCGACGCGATAGTTTGAAAATGATGCGCACAGCATTGTTCTGTGTGACTTGGAGTGCCTGTATGTTGGCAGCAGTAGTGCCAGTCAGCAGACTATTTCAATAGTCCAGTCTAGAATTTATCAACGCTGTGGACAACAAAGCGCAGTTGTCATTTGTTATGAAAGGTCGGATGTATTGTATCCGTTTGTTAATGAGTCTGCAGCTCGACCGGATATTGGATACATGAGACTTCATTGAGAGTTCGTCATCAAGAATGACGCCTAGTGTTTTCAATTTTGTTGAGACTGTTATAACAGGATCTGTGATCAAGAAGTTGGAATAGTCTGGTGTTAACTTGCTCCGACTGTTCTTGGTGGCGACGATCATGAGCTCCGGTTTTTTGTTATTGAGAGCTAAAGAATGACAGGCCATCCATTTCTGAATGGCACTGTAGATGTTATTGAGGGTTGCTGCGTCATTCTTGTAATTGCCACTGAGCTGAATAACGACCTGAGTGTTGTCTGCGTAATTTGTATATTGGACACCCAGG
Source organism: Ambystoma mexicanum (assembly GCF_040938575.1). Lineage (NCBI taxonomy): Eukaryota > Metazoa > Chordata > Amphibia > Caudata > Ambystomatidae > Ambystoma > Ambystoma mexicanum. The sequence goes on along the minus strand of NC_090922.1, from coordinate 570,969,686 downwards.
CTGTTCAGTAGATCTAACAGTGGCCGAATATACAAGTTAAAAAGTAATGGCGACAGGCCAGAGCCCTGCGGAACACTGCAGGTTTGAAGGATAGGAGTAATGATTGCTGCCAACACAAACCCTCACTGTGCGTGGTCCTAAGAAGGAGGCGATCTGTTTCGATGCCAAGGTGGAGCAGTTTGTGACCTCTCCGAGCCTCATCACTAGAAGGGTGACATCAGCGAGATCAAAGGCTGTGGGGAGGTCTAATAGCATCAGCAGAGCAGATTGTTTTTTTATCTGCTATGCTTGCCAGGGTGGAATTAAGGTCAGGCATCGCAGTCTCTGTGCCATGGCGAGCCCTATAACCCGATTGACCGAATAGAACGAAGTGAGAGATGTTGAGTTAGTATAGAGGCGCGCATCCGGAAGTGCCTGCGAAGTGTGGCTGTTGGGCTGTGTTCGCTGCTTCGCTGCCTCTTTGGATCCTTTTCCCGCGGTGTCGGATGCCGTCGGCAAGAAGAAGGACTTGTTTTGAATTTTGCGCGTAACGCGCACCTTAGTGGACTATTGTGGACCTTCACACAGGCCACGCCCCCCTGAATCCGCCCGTTTGCCCGCCCACAAGCCCACTGAACACTTCCTTATTTGCACTCGGACCCGCGGATCCGGCGCGCGCATCCGGAAGTGCCTTTCGAAGTGTGGCTGTTGGGCTGTTAGGCGGTAAGGTGGCTTGGTGGTAGGGTTACCTTTTGTGCCCTTAATATAGATCGTCAAATATTGTTCGGCGGGGGATATAGTGAGCTAAAGTGGTGGGATTGCATTGCCCTTTATTTCATAGTCTATAATTGCAACCAGAACTGTTTTGGTCATGGCAGAGGGGCTTCGCAGCGTAAAAAAAAAAAGAGTCCCAAACTAATCCTAAAAAAACAGAGGCGGACTCTAATGTAGTAAAAGCGTCCGCTGCAATTCCCTTAAATCGGCCTGAAAAAGAGATGAACAAAGAACCTAAACCTCTGCTTGACTTCAATCATAGCAGTACTTTGTTGTCTGAAAATCTTACAATGGCCCTAAAATCAGAAAGCAATATTGTTTTATTCTCACACCTGCCTCTTTCGAGTATAACAAAAATCAGGAATTGAAAAATAGATTGGATTCTAAGAGACCTGCTTCTTTGTCAACTAAATATACGACAGAGAATTTTCACTGTGATGATTTACAGAAATCTAACAAGGATGCCCCTGTCGATATAACCCCTGAAGACCTTGAGGAACAAATTCTGCTGAAAAAACGGTCGGGGTATATTGACTGTGAGACTCCTAAAACTACTTTGGCCGGAAAAAACATGGATTCTAAAATTAAACCAGTATTCATGTCGGTTAAAGAAGTGAATGAAAGCTCCTCGAAGGATTGGGAAATTGTTGACTGTAACTCTGATCAGAGTCTTGACAGAGATGAAATAAAAATAATTATGGGAATTGAGCAATTTGATCCGCGTACTGCAGATGTCTCCATATTAGCCCCAGCAATTGAAATAGAATTGGGCAAACGGATTCGTCTATCCAACGAACCCTCAACTCCAGTTAATAGAAGTAAGTATGGGATTGAGAATGTGTTCCTATTTAATAATCCCCAAGCATACACCTATTCTGTACCTTCACACTTTAGTGCACAGAAGGAAGCACGTATTCTTGGGGGAATTAACACTCCGAGTAATAACAACATAGAAGGGCCCTCCTTGATGGCAAATAGCTCCCCGATACTGGAACAACCAATGACCCCTACTTGTCAATATCCTTCTAGTCATGAAGGAAATAGAGCACCTAGTCTTGATTCCAACGAGTCTACTCACTGTAAAATTCGTCCACAGCCTAACTGTCCTACCGCTGAACAAGAAAAATGGAATGCCGAACTGCAGCACTCTTTCGAATCTTTTCCGGTCATGACCAGAATTCTTAACTTACTTGATAAAGGCCATGAGCAGACTCGCGAGGCAATAAAATTCCTACAGATTCAAATATCTGACCTCACGAGTTCTCTTGGTAAAATGGAGGGCATGTTATTTGCCTGCCATGTTTTCTTCCATCGTAAACAAAAAAGATTTGATGGCTCATGTTCAAACTATAGGCACTCAAACTAAATTGTTCTCAGAGGTAGTGACAGAAAGAACCATCCATCAAATTAGAAAACAGCAAGGTTGTGAACCCAAAGGTAGTGAACTTGAAAAACACCAATAAATCTAACCTTGCTATTTTGACTACTCTTGTAAAGGAAATGGCAACTAATCTTGCCACACTTTCCAAGTCAATCATCAAGGAATCGCTGACGATTCCGTGTGTAGAAGAAAGTGTTCCTCCAGACAGTCCTTCAGTTTTAACTGATCTTATTGACCTAACTGGAATAGATCTTATCCCTCAGGAAACAATAGAAACACTTGATATTGAAGAGGTGCCTTATCAAACTCCTTCCATTGCCCTTACTAAAAAACAAAGAAGGGCTTTGGCTCGGGCTCAAAAGAGAGATCTTCTAACCAAACTACAAAAGGGAAAACAGGAAAAAAAAACAAAGAACCAATCACGTGACAAAAATGATACTCATAACACACATATTAAAGATATTTGCAATCTTTCAGAGGGAGATAATATCATTGACTTAAATCAGTTGAGCGAGGAATCTAAGGCCCTGCTGAATCTTTCAGAGCTAGACTTGAATACTGCAACTATCAAAGCACCTTGCAAATCTCTAATAAAAAACAAAAAAATTAATGGAAAGGAGAACTTGACTATTGAACCAGCTTGGCAAGAACCTAACAAATCACAATCTAAGGCAAAAAAGGGAAAGGATAAAGAGGAGAGGGGACCTATTGACCTTGGGGTGGTGTCTAACTCAACTGCAGGGCCCCCTCACTGCGTTCAAACTGACCTCTCCAAATATTATCCAATGTTGAAAATTAAAAAAACTGCGAAAGTGATTTTGGGTAAAGCTAATGGACAAAGAGAAAACAAAATACTCACTTGTCCTAATAATCCAACTGAATCTCAAAATAAAAATTTGGAGGGTGTAAGTTCAAGCGAGCCGGAAGATCTAACCTTAGATAATAATGTTGAACCTAGTAATCAATTAATTACTCATGAAACTGAGAACTTAGTTCATCAAAGAACTAGCCCAAAGTTACCAATCTTGAGTCTGCAACGTCCACAAGTCAATGAGTGCTCTAAATTGACCAATCTCAAATCCACTATGGATAATCAGGAATCCCTGACTAACCATAATTATGGCGACCCAAAATCTGCTATAATTATGGGCTGGGAAAGCGATGAAGCTCGCTATGGTAAGGCTCGCTTGAACCGCACCTTTATGATGACTGTTTTTCAGGATATCCCTGCCTTGCGAATGGTTAGATCTGATGACATAGATTGGGTGAAATTGGCTGATATTAACAACAACCGAATGATTTGTAAATTTATGTCTCCTTTTATTATGAAGATGTTATGGGATCACTCTGATGACTTGGCATTTATTGGTTTAACTGCATCATTTTTTTCATCTTTTGATGACGCACAAAGTTACCTAGAAACTACTCCTCTAAGCGTCGAAAGTGTCACTGATAATGTAACCCAGGGTACCTCTGCAAATATTGATGCTAATACTATGAAACAGTTTGTCATTCATGTCTGTTTTAAAGGAGATGTCTTGGAGGGACCCTATTAACATCACGCAATCATACCAACAAAAGGCAATGAAACATTCTTAGCCCACTCCGACTCCACATTATCTCGTGGAATTCTTGTGGTATAAATAACTTCAAAAAATGGTATCACCTAAATCAGTTCAATCGACCTGACCTCATTTTCATTCAAGAGACCATGAATCAATCCTCCTTTTTTATAGACGGATACTCAGCATATATTCAGATTGCAAGGCGAGGCAGCGAAGGTCGTCCTTCTGGCGGCCTGGCTATATTGGTTAATTCTGCCCTTCAATGCTCTTTGGAGAGGATTAGTAGTTCAGATTCCATCCTAGCAATCATCATGAAAGATGATTTGGATCCCTCTATTATTCTTTTATTGGTCTGTATTTACTGGAATAAATTGTCCACACCTATTGAGATCATTACTGAGGAAATGAACGATGTATTAGAAAAGGGACTGATTTTATACCCCACGGCAAGAATTATCGTAGGTGGTGACTTCAACTGCTACTGCTATGAAATAGGTGTTCATAATAATGCAATTAGGGAAAAGCACTCAATTACTTCCCAAAAGTTTGGAACTATATGGAATTCTTTTTTCCTTGAATGGGATATTCAAACTCCTTACTTTGCTCTAGACGACTATGCCTATACATGGACTAGAGCAAACCTCAATTCTCTTATTGATTATTTTTTCATTTCTTCGAGTTTATATTCGAATATAGATGCCCTTAAAATTATTGATCCATTTTTAGGAGACCATATGATTATTTCCATGCAGATGAATATTCCTTTGGCTCGTTTTAAAGACAATTCTTCTCTATCTCTGGTAGAAACTGACCGGCCTCACTATACAGTGAGATGGAATCCTAAAGTTTGTACAATTTTTATTCGGAATCTAGAATGTGATCCTAGTATCTTCTTATATTTATCACCGTCCAGCTTTTCACTTATTCATTTAGATCGTCTAAATTCTATTAGAATTCAAATCCATCTAGATGCTATGCTTCATTCAAGGGATAAGCACGAAAAAGCTATTCAGGTTCATGCGCACAAATTTAACAATCAAGTCGCTCATTTAAAATCGCAAAAAAATCACGAAATTCGTCAGATTAATAGAACCTTTCTTTCCGACTTCACTCGTGATAAATTGATCAAAGCAGTACGACAAAGATTCCGTAATAAACTTAAATGGTTAAAAAGACATCTACTTTATGTAGATAATCAAAAATTATTCTACCATCTACTAAAGCACGACTCAAGGAAAACCTGGAATATTCTTCGTTCTATCACCTCGGAATCCACAACTAATTTTGATTCTGTAATCTCCGCCGAAAATTGGGTATCGGATGTAAAACTCAAATATACCATGCCTGAGCGCTTTCACTTTTTAAAGGGTAGTGAACCACGCTTGGAACTTGATTCTCCATCATTATGGTCCACAGAAGACATCATAGATGCCATCGGTAGATTGAAGCCCTCTAAAGCGCCTGGTCCCGATGGTATTCCATCTTGTGTGTATAAATCGAACCCAGTATTCTGGGCTCACATCCTTAAAATCAAATTTGATCTGATTTTACAAACAGGACATATTCCCATAACGTGGTCTTCTGCGCTAGTTATTCCAATTTATAAAAAGGGCTCTCCGGACTGTCCCTCTAATTATCGCCCTATTGCCTTAACAGATTCCTCCTCCAAAATATTTTCTATTCTGCTCATCCAACAATTACAAACTCATATGAACGATAAAAACATGTTGTCTATTTATCAGGGAGGATTCAGAAAACTCATTGGTTGTCAGTTAAACGCTACAATTCTTTCTCATCTCCAGGCACATTCCTTGGTTAGTCACTCAGGGCCAATTTACATGGCTAGTTTGGATTTGACTGCAGCATTTGATTGTGTTATTCGTGAAATCTTGTGGAAAAAAATGATCCATCTTGGCATTCCGACTAAATTAGTTGCCTTGATTGCAATACTCCACAAAAACACAAATTATCGCATGCGACTTACCAAGGAAGGAGCCCTGACTGATCCCATTCCTACTGAGATCGGGGTGAAACAAGGCTGTAATATGGCAGCGATATTGTTCAATTTGTATTTGTTAGGATTGGACGACAAATGGATTGCTGGGGAATGTTATTCAGTGAAGTTTGGTTCTCTGAATTTAGATTGGTTAGGCTTTGCTGATGATTTGCTATTTTTTGATCGAACGTCCTTTGGTCTCCAACGAAAGCTGGACTTATTCTTGGAATTTGCTTCCAATCACAATCTCACGCCTAATCCAACGAAAACTTTTATATTGATTTTCTCCAAAAGAAAATTAGGCTGTCATCGATTTTCTTGGCATATGAATGATGTCAAAATCGAATACTCTCCGATGATTCGCTATTTGGGATATCCTTTGACTGATCAATATTCAATTACAATGTGGAAAAACCATCTTAATCAAAAAGTTAGGGGGCTGACATCTCAGATGAAAATTATTCATCAGAAATATTGTATGTTCTCTTTAATACCTTTAATTCAATTCTATCTGCAGAAGGTTGAACCTGTCATTCTATACTCCCTGGACATTTGTACATATGATTTAGATGCCTACTTAAATATCTTACAGGGGAAATTATGGAAAACAGTTCTGGGACTATCACTTTCGATCCCTAACGTTATGATTTGCCACGAACTAAACTTACTACAATTGTCAGTAAAACACACATGGCGTAAAATTACCAATCTAATCAAGATTTATAATCCACCGAAAAACACTCTTTGTTAAACTGAATCAATTATTGAGTGAATCACATATTAAATCACTCAACACTGTAACGCTCACCTGATTCTCGCAGAGGCGCCGGTCTTGACTGGGCGACTACCGTATCTTCAAAGGTGATGTGTAGCACCCGGTTGGCTCTTTGGGCTGGACCTCTGTGCACTGTATGCCTGACGTCTAGAGTAAGATGTCTGCAGATAGAAAATATGGGGTTAATGAACTGGGGTTATTGGGGTGTCCCTATCTCTTTCCTCTTCTCCTCTCCTGTAGACCCCCAAAGGTTAACGCTCTCACCTTAGGTAAGTGAATGCCGAGCTCTCCATCTGCCTCGGGGCAGGGTGCTGTAACCAGTTTCTTCACTGGATAGGTAGCGCAGGCCTCTTGACTTCAGAGGACTGCTGTCCGTCGTTTACTGCACGAACGGTAAGTTTCGAGTCATTCAAATGTCTTTAAAGTCTTTAGTAATGATGTCTCTTGTTTTGCAGGGTTCCGGCGATGGCGGATGACGGGCTGAAGTGAGTTGAAGATGGAGCCCGTGTGATGAATAGAAGCGCCTGGAAGCACGTAAGTAAGCGCTTGTTGCCTGCTTCACTATGCGCTCTAACTGTTTTTTTATTTTGCAGGTACGAGTTCGGAGCGGCTGCAGGGTGCCGGAATACCCACTGGATTAGATGTGGAAAGGAGTAATGGCACGTGAGTATTAAAGTTCCCCAATGTCTTTAAACGCACCTTGTTTTGTCTTTCAGATGCGGGATGCAGCGCCGAAGGCCTCCGGAGCGTGCAAAGAGTTGGTAAACTTTTGTCTTTCAGATGCCGGAATGCTAACCTGTTCTTTCTTGTCTTTATAGGTGTTGCTGAAGACTGGATTCAGGATGGTAAGCCTTTTTCCTTAGGCCCAGGACCGGATGCAGAAGACACGATGAGCGTTCTGCTGCAGAGGTTGCAGAATAACGCAAAGCAAGATTCATCCACCGGGTGTGGTTTAAATAGCCTCCTGTAGTGCTTAGGTGTCTCCTTCCACAGCCACGCCTAAGTAAGAAAAGAGTTCCTGGTAAGAAAAGAGTTCCTGCCTTCCAGAAGAGTTCCAGTGTTCTGAATCTAGGGAGTGGCTCCAGCCCCACCCAACAGGAAAAGTAGTTCCAAACAGAAGAGGATCAGAGGCTCAACTGGCAGGCAAGTAAGCAGCATGGTCTGCTGAAGGTAAGTCCACCCAAGCATTATGAGCCCGGCGCTTCCAGCGCTGGGACTGGGCATATTTATGAGCCTGGTGCCACTGGCGCCAGGACTGGGTCCAAAAGGTCCCAATTGGGACTGGTTGGCACTCGGAACCTGGGTTATGGATCTGCTTCCAAGGGAGTTGGGAAAACCCTGACCTTTTGGAAGCAGAGATCATGACAAACACCTATTCGCTTAAACTTACTAAAATATTACTTCTTATTAATGAAACTCCGTCATCCATGAGCATGTGGTTACCAAGCCAAAAACTTAAATTTCAAAGATTTTTTTGGTGTATAATGCTGGATGAAATGGGTAAATATACTTCCTTCAAAGAATACAATGAAGTCCGCGGTAGATGGGGAATCCGAATAAAATATCTCTTACAGTTCCCTTCAGCTCGCTCAAGGAAAACTTATATGCGTTTTCGACTCAATCAATTTCACACTCGCGAACGATTCAAACATTGGACTGGTTATCTAAATAGCAACACTGATACTAGTTGCCGTTTCTGTAAAAACTGCACCGTACCAGAAACCCTTAAACATCTAGTGATTAGCTGTCCATTATTTGAAGGTCATCGTATCCAATTTTTTGAGCACTTCTACTCAAATTGTGTAACCGCAAAGGAACTCTTATGGAAACGCTGTATGGAAGGTTTTAGTCAGAATCTTATCCTCCGTCTAATTAACTTGCTGGCATTTATAGAATTGAAGTTGGCAGAAGACCTGTAGGCCAAACAAAAACGAGTAAATCCTACTATTAGATCATGTAGGTGGGTGAGAATGAACACTTAATATAATAATATCAAACGGCATTATTATGATTCCTAGGTAACTATATTAAATACCGAATTGTAACCTTATATTTTGAATGTTATTGGGATGTTGTTTCCAGAAATTTTCCGATTGTGTTTATGTTTCTATTTTCTTTCAAATGTATTTTTTATTTCTTTTAGTTTTACTAATCAAATGGAAATTCGGTACTACCATCCTTTGTTTATTTAAAACGACGTCATAGTTTTTTTGTTAGGGAAAGCCTTCTCTTCTTTTTAATTGTCATGGTGTAATGTTATGTCTTAAATTATTGGTGCTTAGTAATTTTTTTAATGTCAAATCTATTTGTAAAGGTTTTTATTTCAATAAACCAAATACAAAAAAAAATATAGAGGCTAGGCCTTCTGGGATCACGGCCGAATCTTCGATCCCAGATAGATTTTGATGAATTGCCATGTTGATTCTATTAGGGAGGATATAACCTGTGCTTCAACTGCGCCTTCCTCTAGTTGAGGCACAGCTTCAAGACTGCTGCCATCAGTCAAAAGGTGTCCCTCCAATAATCCAATTTGGGGGATAGAGAAGCACACTTCAGAACAAGGACCAGGCATTTGAAAGAAGTAAGTCATAGTTCTGTGTTGGCTTGTCAACATAAGATTGATGGGAGTGCCAGTAACACATGTAGTCCCAATGCCTCTCCCCACTCGATATTTCAACTGCGTTCTCTTTTAGTTGGCCAGTGAGCTTACTACGCCCCTGTAATTCCTTCCTTTTGCTGGCTTAACCCGAGGCACTTGGCCAAAGTGCACAGGGAACAGCAGTGTTACTCCGAGAGACTGGCTGAAAGGCACAACGCCCGCAGTCACTGGTGCTGTCTCCCTTCGCTCTCAAGCTATTAACAGTGCGAGCACATACAGATCGTCACGAGCGGCTGGCCTCAGACCGGCACTGTCCATTTACTTGCGCAGGCTCAACGATTCTACAATTAAATTCAACGGCTGTGACAAAACGCTGATGGTCCGAGTATACTTTATGAAACCGTTGGCAATCTCTTATCCCTCCTCTCCTTCAACCCGTAAGACTGATAAGTCTCTTTCCTTATTGGGACTTATGGTACTTGTAGTATTCGTAGTTTCTGGGTATTTTCTGGATGGTTTTCCGGATAAATTAATGGAGATAAAGTATGATAAAGTTGGATTTCAACAGAGTGGAATCAGAGCTGAGCTTGTCAAGTCAATAACCATGCCAACCAACTTCCAAAGTTTACAAGTCACTCACCCAAACCCAAAGCACCACTGTAATGATGATGACAAAGGTATAGTTAGCCGGCTTGGATCAATGTAGAGTCAACCCCCCCAACCCCAGTCTGACATCCGACATCCAGCAAACACAAACCCTTTGCTTCCACTTTACGCCTGCTTGTTGATTTATAGGTGGGGCTGAGTTGTTAAAGGTACAGCTCCTACTCCTCGCAGACACAGAATGCAGCAAAACTAAATGCAGCCTTCCTCCACGGCAGATGTAAACACTTTGTTTCACATGTCATAGACATGGTGATGCTCATCTGGTATCCTAATGTCTGTAAATATAAAGAGCCATAGAGCGTTGGGACTCAGCGGATCAGTCCAGGATAGTATGTCGTGACATGAGTGATCTAAAGCATATATGAGATGGTATAAGATCCATATCCTAGTTGTGAGTAACATTGTGGGTAAAACGTCAAGTTTAGGTCTAACCTTACTGCTTATATAGTCCTGCAGATTCAGTAAAATTGAAATTTGGTAGCAGAAATATCATATTGACTCATGGATCAGGAATGTTCAATCTGATGGCACAGATTAAAAATAATGAATGGGCAAATGGCAATACTAATATACATACAAAGATAAGGAACATAGTTATACTCTGGTGCTAGTGCCTATGAAACGCATGCAACCAGCGGTGAAGTGACATAGAAGCCGTGATGCCTCACTGGTCAGAGCTGTTCTATCCGGGTGTAGAGGTTAGGAGTACAGTGTAGCTAATTTGCGTTTCTTGCCTAAAAAATGAAAAATGCATTAATATGGCAAGGCTAAGTAACCGTGCATATAGGGCTGTGATTAATCCAATGGTGTAATCCCTCCTTTCCCTGGGATAGCTTCTTCCCATGTGGCCAGGGGATGGCAGTCGCTACCTGATCCTACCCCTGGGGGTGGCTATGTGAGGGAGGACCACATGGGGGGGGGGGTGGCCCCCCTTTTCCTTTCAGGGATACTCCTTCTCTTCCCTGTGCCTTTATGGCATATTGAAGCCCTCTTCCCTAAAGCCCCTGTTATACCTGCTTCATACAGTCCCCAATATCCAACAGGGAGTGATGTTTTGATAACTGAGACGAGGAAAATAGCAGTACTGATTACTCCAAGTGAGATTCGTTGTCCACTTCCTCAAAATCATATTGTAACTACCAATGAGACAAGAAAGGGGAACAGAGCCATAAAGTTGACTAGAGCTGATAAGCGAATTGAGCTTTGGAAGCTGCCAGGAAGTTTACATTCCGACAGCTGACGGATGGTGTGAAGGAGACCCACAGAAGCTGGGTGAAGCTGTGAGCCGTGAGGAGACTGGACATCAAGCTGCGGCATGCCCCGCCGGTGAAAGCAAAACCAAAGGGACACCTTACTGTGTCAAGGGAAGTCAAGTGGCAGAGGACCCTCTGCCTGTGTCTGAGAGGCAGTGGGAACCATTCAGAGGGGAACCAAACTTGACAAAGCTACAGTGGCTAACGGGACGCATGCTCAACCAGCAGGCGGCCCTGAGAAGCAAGGAAGAGACACGAAAGACGTTAAAAGAACCCTGTAAGCCATGGGAAGAGAAACTGGTTACTGGGGTGCCGCTCCATGAAAGTAACTGAAAGAATGCTGAATGAAACATGCAAAGGGTTCAAATGGATTTTCAAACATACCACGAACAAGTCATTGGCCCCATACTTGAAATTAGGAAATACAAGTAATAGTACGAATGTGGAAATGAACTTCATGAAATCAGCAGTAAGGAGACAACAGTGGGCAAATATCTCTTTGTGGGTTAAAGAGAAGAAACCTGCATGTAAGTCCTGGCAGAAAAGTATACCAGGCAAAGTAAAGCAATTGAAAGAGACTGTACATCAAGTGATTGAAAGGCTTTATCCAAGACCCGGCAGGAGAGTACACAAGGCAAAGTTAAAAGGAAATCTCAAGAAGGACCCATGCCCTTGAAATTGTGAGTTGTTTCTTAAAGTGAAGGAAAAACCTGGTGGGGGAGTATACCAGATGACCTGCAAGTCTGTGACCGCACCCAAGCTTCAAGTAGCAGAAAAGAAACCTAAGGAAGAGTTGTACCTTTGGGATTGTGAATTGTTTTGCATAAAAGGAGGAACCTAGGGAAGGTAGTTGTTCCCTGTACATGCGAATGCACCAGGAGGAGGGAGTTACTCTCTTGGGCTACAAGGAACTTAATTATTCTTTGTTGGAACTTTCTTGTTTTATTTCTTTGGAGAGAAGGGGAGTTGTTAATGGAGAGCCTTATTGGGCTTAAACCCTTTTGTTGGAACTCAACATGTGTGCACTTTGACAACAATATACATAGCAATGCCAGAGGTTAGTATTAATTCTAAACCTTCCAGCCATCACCTCTTTCGTTTTGCTGCCCTCCAGTGTCGGCTGATAGAAACTGCACGCTGCTATTGAAAATAGTGGAAAGAGTAGTTCTGCTGTCACCGCAATTGGCAATTATGAGAAATTGGCACCATTATCCTTGGTGAATGCTGGATTGATGTAAGTACACTCTGCTTTGCAGCACTTTCAGGAAGTTCTAATCTCTGGCAAGACAACCAGTGAAGTAAATGTATGCATAGTGACTGGCATGATATTAGGTGAGCCGCGCTGCCCCACGGTAGCTGGATAAGGCCTGAAATCCAAACCCTACAGCCATTGAGGCCACCATTCACGCGTCCCCCCATCCTTCCACTCCACCACTGAAAAACCCAGAATTGTTTGGGGGCAGTGGAAAAAGATATTTGATACGTATTTAATCACCATAGGAGGGAAAGCATTTGATCCTGAAACAAAACCGGCTATTTTAATGAACAGCCTTGGTGTGGGGCGGAGAAGGATTTTTGAAACTCTTCCTCTAGTTCCTATAGGAGATGGTGATGGGGACGCACTAGATGTTTATCAAGCGACAGAATGAGAATTAGTGGAGCAATTTGGCCCCTGCATTAATGTAGAAAATTGGAGATGAGAGTGCACAGCTTTTTTTATCAAAGAAATTATATAAATTCAAATCACAAAGCATAAATTGATAAAGGCCTCATTCAAGAGGTGTTAAAATTATTTCAGGTGCAAATGGGCTAGCATCACAAGACCACTTGGGATACAATATATACAGAAGAAACAAAACCGCTTATTACTAAGCAATTAGCCTGGATGCACTCCTAAGGAACCATAGTCCAATTCTTTAGGTCCTAACAAATAGGTAAACAATAAGTTCTATGTGGTATTGCTCGTGTTTTTAAACAATGTAAATACATGACAATTACAGTCTGGAGTCTATGTTAAAGACTAGCCTCCAAATAAGACAACATTCACAATGGTTCCTAGAGATGTGGTACATTTTAATTGTCCAATCTCTATTAAACACAATTAAATTTTTCAAAACAAAGTTTCAAAGGAGAAATCATACATTATGTCATAACAAAGTGACAAGGTGAAGTAAAACACTACACAATATGTGTTCACAGTGATATACACTTAATTCAGTGTTACATTGAAAATGGCAACTTAAGTTGTCCTTAATTTCAAAGAACTATCTACAGTCCGAAGCCCTCTTTTTCTTGCAGATATTAGCAATTAACCGACGCGTTTCGGATCCAATGATCCATCTTCAGGGTGGGGGGCTTCACTCATAAAGCAAATCTTGGGAAGTATAACAAGAAAATTTATCAAGGTGCTTGTCCTATAAAAAATTGAAGAGGGGCATTATTGTTGGTGGTATAGAGGAAGAGCTGAGTAAAAATGGCTGAAAGGCCAGGCGAGGAAAATGGTACTAACCTCAAACAGGGGGAAGCAATGTCAAAATTCTGGCCTAATCCGAAGACAAAAGATGTAGGAAATGTCAATATTTAAATTGCATGAGAGTATTCAGATTAAGAGTATCAAATTTCAAAGAGGTGCCAGAGATAATCACTCACCCAGTCCAGAACTGGAAGGTACATAGGACTGGGACGCGAAAAGGAGCAGCTGGAGGGACCCTAAGAGGAGAAATGGATATCAATACCATAACAAATGGTAGCGTAACTAGAAACTCGTATTAGTATTAGCGCCACAAAGGGAGGTAATCGAACAGAACCGTGTCCCCAGTAAAGAATCCTTACCAGAAAGACGGGGATACGTGAACAGCAACCGCCACCAGCAGCGAACGAAGCTCGACTGCGAGCGGCGTTCCCTGTTGTCAAGGAAAACCCCGCGCATGCGCCCGTGGGCTATGGAGATGTCGGCCATCTTAGTGTGGGCATGAGGTGCGTCTTAAGGTTACCATGGTAGCCGCAAACGCTAATTATTATCAAAGCGTAAATAGGAATATACGCAACGAATCTAAGGGTGATTGGTGAAAAATATCCTAAACTAAAGTCATTAAAGTACACTGAATGCAAGGGAGCGCCCCAAGCGAAACTCCCAAAAGGGGAGGTACGCTGGGCGGCCCCATTTTGCATACAATTTAAAGGAGGTAATTTGGAAGATGAACTGGGCAGGGGACTCAACTAGAACTGCTCGGTCGCTGATGATGATCGTGACTAGTCTGGCAAGCGGGTTGAAAGCCTCGATCGAGGCCAACCAACCAACATGTTGGGGATAAAAATGAACTTTATAACCAATTTAAGAAACTCATGCACACAAAATATAATAATACATCCATATGCAAAATCCAAGTAGCCATGAATGTGCCCCCAAAAAGAGCAGAGTTTCTATTTACAAAGTGTGAATCACATGTTTATACAACAAATCAGAAAGAGGTCATGTGACGTAACATTGAGTATCGATTGCAGGGATAATCCACATGAACAAATAAATCGTACCATTGCATGTTAACTACTGGCCAGATATCAAATAAAAAACATGTAAAATGCTTCAAGTACTTGAACACTAAATAGTGTTTTATGCTCAGTACGTCTAGGTACCTCTTGCATGTAACCTGGCTAATTTAGCAGCAAGTAGTGTACTGACACCCCAACTTACTCAACCAGAATACATAGATACAATTTGAACAATACATAGTGACAGTATACATTCTATACAGTTTCTCTGAGACCCCTAGTTTTCTAAACAAAAGGGGAAAAAAGGGTCTCTGTACAAATGCCGTCTAGAGGAAAAGGTTTATAAATAGCACATCAGATCAAAATCCAAGTTCATCCCCCGAGGGTGTAGAGAGTCCAAAAGCTCTATCCACAGAATTTCACGTTGTGCTAGTTTACGTTGTAAATCACCCCCTCTCCTCCCTGGTGTTACTTGTTCAAGAATGACACACTTTAATTGTGCTACTGTGTGTCTTGCCTCCGCAAAATGTACTGAGACTGGTGACTTCAAACTTTTGGTACGTATATTAGACTTCTGCTCAGTCCATCTTGTTTTAGCCTTCCTTGTGGTCATTCCTATATAATAAAGACCGCAGGGGCATTTAAGTGCATAAATGATATTTTGTGCATCGCAGGTACAGGAGTGTCTTAGCTGTATGTGTTTTCCTGAGTGCGGATGCGTAATGTAGTTGCCTTTTATGATGTTCCCGCAATGTTGACAGTTGTAACAAGGTATCGTACCTTTGTATTGAGAGTTGGTATTTGGTACTGAAACTTCAGCCTTCACCACACTTTTTCTCAGCGACCTGCTGTTTCTATAGGCAAACGTAGGAAGTTCAGGAAATAAATGTTCAGGAAATTAATGTAGTTATGGGGCGTCAACTGTATTTTGTTTTTCTCGCTTGCAAGGTCCTAGCGAATATGTGGCAGCTCTAAGAGGATTGACCAAATCTTGTCGGATGAAATTGTGGACAAAAGATTGGAGGAGAGAGTTTTAATGATGAGAGAACTGACCTTGGAGCAAACCAGAAGTATGGCGAAGCTTGGCGAAGCTAGCTGAACAATCAGCAGCCTACTCTGCGGCCCTGTCTGGCACACCGACTCTGCGACCCTTCACCAAAGAGCGAGGTCCACAACATGGAAGTGAGGAATAGTAAAGTTGGCAAAGTAGAAGAGGATTTCCCCAAGAATGCCAGAAGGCAATGGAAACGGAGGCAAGCACATCCAAGCAAACCTAAGTGCAACAGAATTGTGTGCCATGCATGTGGTGCTAACGATCATGTCTCCACAAGCGATCGTTGTCCTCTTAGGAGTGTTACATGTAGCTAATGTAGGAAACATGGTCTTGTAGCAAAAATGTGCAGGGGAGACAAGTTCACTAATGATGTGAGGTGTATGGATGACGATATGCAAATTATGCAAGATGATTTGGATGATTTCTTAATTGCTACTGTAGATGAACTTGATGTGACGGTGCCATAGTGTGTTGTGGGAATTGATGGCCATGGTTTGTCCTTGGTGGCTTATTCAGGGCCAAAGTATACTGTGGTCAGTGCAGATACGTTTGAAAATGTAGGTTTTAAATTAACAGAGCTCCAAGCTCCTGACCTAAATCCAAAGGGATATGGTGGCGCACCAATAAGAAGTCTGAGCTCGTAAGTGATAGAAATTTATTTTGAGGCAGGAATGCGCAGGGAAAGTTGTATGTAGCAGACAAGGGAGGCTAGCTCTTAAGCTGGAAACCTCGAAAGGCATTGGCAATTGTTCTTAACCCGAAAGCAAGTGAGCCAGTAATGCTTGTGGAAGCGGGTCTCTATAGTAAATTTAAAGATGTCTTTAGTGACAGAATTGACTGTTTGAAAGGTTTCCAACATAGGATTGTTTTGAAGAAAGGTGCAAGGGCTGATGTTCACAAAGTGAGGCAGGTACTGTCAATGCTGAGAGATAAATTCAAGACTGAGTTAGGCAAACTGTCCTTAGTGGAAGTGATTGAGCTTATTGAAGCAGCTGAGTGGGTGTCACCGGTTGTGATTGCTAAAAACCTGATTGGGCGATCTGCATGTGTGTAGACTTGCACTTACTAAACAGTACATGGGTGGATCAACACCCACTCCCAAGGATGCAAGAGATGATTACGTTGTTGAATGGGGCAAGCTATTTCACAACAATAGATTTATCTAGTGCCCATCACCAAATTGAATGACACCGTAATCGAGAGCTCTCACTTCATTTCCGCTCTCCCATTCCTTCAGCTCGCCTGTGCATGCAGGTGCTTTCCTTCCTCTTCTCCATGAACATGAGGCAACTTTCACCCACGGAACCTCCCCTAGCACTGTCAGGAAAGCTCAGTGGGCTCTGATGTGCAATTTTTGCAAGCACTCGTACGGACGAGCGCACACGCGGCCTAATTACATATATGGGCTTGGTTATCAACGTGTGTGCATACTGCACCATCTGTGAGCCGACACCTGGGTCTTGCACCTACTTTGGCCAAGGGGGCTGCTTTCTGTGCTGGTGACCTGTCCTTACAACATGGGCGACAGCATTGCAGTGGGCCTAGGCACCGGAGTGCCTCTTCAGCATCCATCTGGGGCTGCCGCATGATTTGCTTGCCTTACTTTCAATAAGCCAACTGGTGACCCGGCAGGCTAAAGGCAGCCCACCAAATAAGGCCCTCTCCTAAGGCCCCTGTCCGGGCCTGTTGGAGCGCGAAGGAGCGCCTCTCCCTATACATCTTCTAACCTTTCACTCCAAAGGACTCAAGGACTTCCACTGGTAAGCAACCATGTGTCACATTGCTACCTCCTTACATTTCAACCCCTATGGAGACTTCTGCTTACCCCTTTCCCCATTTGCCTAATCTGTTTCTGCTGATCTAGCATCAACAGCATTACCTGCTTGTTATGCACTGTAATGTCTGCTCCTCTATTGCTCACCTAACTCCCTATTCCAAAAAACATGAATACCCTCCTTCTGTGCATCCATTTTTCGTTGTTGTATGCTTTTAAAGTGCTTTGCTTAATTATCGATTTTAGGTACACCTTTAATCTGTGCAGCCATTTTCATTATTATAGTCTGTTTCTATAAACCTTAGCACTAGCAGCACACCTATTTTCTGTCTGCTTGGACGCCTGGTGCGAATCGCTGCATAGTGACTCTTACCCTTTCCGTGCTTCCTCTGACCTCTCCCCTCTCTCTCTCTCTAATAGTCTCCCCTCCCCCATGGTGATCTTGTGCTCCCCTATTTCCTCAAACTGTTTCTCGATCTCCTACCTTCCCTCACTTACACAGTCTAGAAAGAAGAAACTTAAAAAAGGCACTACTAGGATCCAACCCTGGTTTGCCCATCACAGACCCCTTCATCAATGCTTCCTCCAGACAAGCTGGCACTGACATTCTCTTTGCTGTTCCTTCTACTAACCTATGTATTCCCCCCCCCATATATTCCTTGTCCTCTCCCCATTCTCTCTTCACCCATTACTGGCAGCACTAGATGGGACGTGCTCTTGGCTCGCTTCAGATCTTACAAATGCACCATTAATGTCTATCACAATGGCACTATCATGGCCCAGGGCACTCAGCCCAAACTTCTCCTTCTGGACAGGCGCCTTCCTTCCCTCTTCAACTTCCCACCTTCGCCTTCCACCCCTCTTTCCCGCACCGCACCCCTGTTCCTGCCCTTGAAAATCTATCAAAGGGGGGTCACCAGCTACACTTAGTTACCCTCATCTCTCACTCTGCCATTAAGCACTCCTCTGACATCTGTCGCCTCCTTAAAGACCTTGACCTTGATGTCCTCGCCCTTACTGAGACATGGTTCCAGGCCAGCTCTGTCACTGCTTTTGACACTCTTCTTCCTGAGGGCTACAAGATCATATCCAACCCAGGCCCTCTCGATCTGGTGGTGGAGTGGCTCTGATCTTCCCTGAGTGGATTCCTGCCTCCATCATCCCCACTCAATCCTACTCTTCCTTTGAAAGCCTAGTCTGCAGGCTGTGTTTCTCCCTTTCTTTTTCAGTGGCTCTCGCTACTATCTACCGACCCCCTTGTCCTTCCTCCCTTTTCCTCTCTGAATTGACCGACCAACCTCTCCTGTTCTCTCCTTGCCTCCTCCACTAAACCGTTCTTCCTCAGGGACTTCAACATCCATCTCGACTCCCGTGATGCAACCACCTCTCTCTTCTGTGACCTCTGCAACTCTCTCTTCCTCACTATCCGTCCCTCTGGTCCTACCCACTCTTCAGGGCACACCTTTGATTCTCTCATCTCAACAGGCATTCCCCTTTCTAATGCCATCACTATCCCTCTATCCTGGTCTGACCACTCTCTCCTCCTTCCTTGACGTCCCCTGCCTCCAGTCTCCTTCTACATCATTCGACCGATGATGTGTGTGTGTCAGTCGCTGCCTTTGCTTCCTCCTTTATCCTTCCCCCGTCCCTTTATTTGGACTCTCCTCCTGACTCTGTCCTATCTAACCTCCAGCTCTCGATCACGAACATCCTTGCCCCTGTCATCAGAATCCGCATGAAGCCTGCCTCCAAATGCAACTCTTGGTATGACTCTGACTTGGCTGCTTTGAAACGAAAGTGCAAAGCGGCAGAGCGGAAGTGGCAGACATCTAGCTCATCCCCTGACAAACTGGTCTGCCGCCTCCAGGTATCGCCTCCAAAGGCAATAACTTCCCTCCATCTGCTCCAAAAAAAGAGCTCATGTCCAAGCTTGCATCTCGACAAACAACACAGCTGAACTCTTTAAAATCTGCAAGGAACCTGCAATCCTACTGCAGTCTCCTCTTTTCCTCCCCCCTCCCAGGCCTTATGCTCTGCATTGGCCTCCCACTTTTCCTCCAAATCTCTTGACCTCCTGTCCTCTGTTGTCTGCATCCTCCTCCCACCTCCCTCCTTTCAACACTTGCGACACACCTGTTTCCCTCCCACCCCCCCATACTCTCCTCCCTCTGTCCCATTACAAAAGATGAGATTTCTAGGGTTGTCCGCTCTATGAAAGTCTGCTCTAAACAGGTGCCTCCCTGGTCTTCCAGAACCATCAAGGGCAACATTGACACTCTCGCCTCTGCCTTGGCTGACCTCAGCAACCACTCTTTTGCCACAGACTCTTTCCCTCAACCTCACAAGCACTCCCTTGTGCACCCTCTCCTAAAAAAGCCACCAGCTGACCCCTCTTGCCCGGCTAACTACCGACCTATCTCTATCACCTCTTTTTGGGTTAAACTGATGGAGAAGCTGGACATCCCCCAACTGACCCTCCTGAAAGGGTTGGCTGCCGCCATGACCACCAGTCCAGTTTCAGGGCAGCCAAAGGCACTGAAACTGATCTCCTGAATACCAGAGAAGACCTACTCTCTAATCTGGACTCTAACTCTCCCTCTGTGCTGATTCTCCTCAATCTCTCCTCTTCCTTTGACACTGTCAACCACTCCATCCTCATAAACCGTCTGTGATACCCTAGGCATCACAGACAAGTTACTGGCGTGGCTTACCTCTTTCCTCTCTAACAGACCCTCCCATGTTCAAATGGGTCCTTTTCTCTCCTCCACCTCACTCTACTTGTGGCATCCCTCGGGGCTCTATCCTATCGCCATGGCTCTTCAACATCTACCTGGCCCACCTGATCTCCACCTACTCTCCTTACTTCCAGTGTTACGCAGACCCACAGCTCTTTCCAGCTGCCCTCCCATACCTCCTCCTCCTGCTGCCTTCTACCTGACTGCCTGACTGCTTCAGGCATGGTGCTCTGCCAATGATCTCTGCCTCGATGCCAGCAAGACTGAGATCCTTCTCATTGGGACGCCTGCTCCCGGTTTCCCCCTCACTCTCTGGCCAGACTCCTTGGGTCCCCTCCCCTCACCCACTTGTGAGGCAAAAAACCTTGGGATCATCTTTGACTCCTCTGACTCCTCTCTCTCCTCTCCACACATCATGGACCTTGCCAAGATGTCCAAGTTTCATCTCTTCCCCCTGGGGGAATTCTACCTTTCCTCACCTTATCCCAGAAGCTCAATGTCTCCATAGCTCTGGCTCTATCTAAGCTTGACTACTGTAGCAGCCTCTTCCTCAACCTTCCTCTTTCCTTCCTTCGCCCCCTCCAACTAATCCAGAATAGGACTGCAAGACTTATCCTTGGCCTCAAGCCCAGGGACCGCATCTCTCCAGCCCTAAAGTATCTACGCTGGCTCCCGGTGACTGCAAGTATCTGTGAAACACCAGACAATATTTTACTGCTGAGACTTTGGGGATCCCTTAGTCAGGTGGCCAGGGCACATCGCCTTCAGATCCAGACCCTGGGGGTGGACAAGTGCAGGAGGATCACCTGGGTGCAGGGTCCTCGGAGAGTGGGGGAGGTACACCTGATGGCGAGACATGGTATCCCCCTTTTCCAACCCACCCCCTTTTCCTACACATACACTGAATTGAGGAAGAGGAGGCCTGAAGCTGAAAGGAGTACCACCCATGCAATACATTGGACATGTCCCACTAGATCAGGTAGGGCCAGGCACTTCATCTTAATTACATACGCCTGGTATCTATTAGTTCTTCCCACATGGTTAAAAGGTGGAACACTGAGACCCACTAAGAGCAAGGCAGTGCACAAGAAGGCGCAGTTATTGCAGGGTGATGGCAAACCAGGCGCATCAGAGCAACAGGCCGAAGGACGGAACCGAGGTACAGAGAAACTTTGGACACCCCAGCTAGAGATCATTGCCTTCGAAGGGCCTTGAAGGTTGCACAGGGAAGCCCAGTTAGAGAGAAGAGACAAGTCTCTTTTATGTTTCAAGGACACCAGCCACCCTCTCGGGTTAACGGCAGAGTTTGGGAGGTGCAGCGCTAGTTGTGGTATCAGCCTTGACTTCAGGATCAAAACTGCGAAAGAAGTGAAGGCAATGAAAGTCCGGTCTGTGTTAAATGAAACTTATCGGAAACAGTATCCGACGAATGAAGGTTGCACGTGTGCCGATAAGACGCGAGAGAAAGCAAAGCATTGTAAAGCACTGTAAATTAAAGATGCAAATTAACAGAGTGGTCCGGCAAAAGACGATTCCCCAATCGAAAGTCTCTGTGAAATGTCCGATACCGTTGAATCGGCGGGAAGAGAAAGAAACTGAGATGCAAGATTTGAACTGTTGTTAGGTTTGATCCTGGCAGAGGGAAACCTGGATGTGGAAGATATCTTTGAACTTTGAAATCAGTACTGTGCTCAAAACTACATTTACCAAGTGGCCTTGGTGTAGGAGAGAAAAAGTGAAGTTTGGGGAAAGAAGGTCGAAGTGATCATGCTGAGGTAAAAGCAAAAGCCTATATAGAACCAACAGATGTCCACATTCTTGTGGAACTCTCCCATCCCCTGCACACCCTATCTATTGTAAATACAATCAAAACTCAAAGAACTTAAGTAATAACTTATTAGAAAACAGTATATAAAATAGTGCTTTAGAAACCAATTGTATCAAAAAACATATTAATCAATTTAATTAGCTTTAGCTGTGAAACACATGCTGTTCATTTACATTTCAGTGTATCGAATTTTTAGCATCTGTATTACAAACTTCATACAGTATATAAATGTTCACAATCACCATAAGTTGAGTTGCACTTACATTTAGTACAATGATCCTCGTGGGTAAACAATACACTAATCACACTTTCCTCACTTTTGTAAAGAGATGCCTAATGGCAAATTATGTTTATGGAGAGTGTTATTGTACATAACTCAACACGTTTTGGGGTTTGTTCTAGCCCCTTCTTCAAGAGTTGTTTACCCTCTTTTAGTCCTTTTTCCCTCATTCACCTACAATATATAATCAAATAATAATCAAAACTTGTTCTTAAGGTCAATTTAGCTTCTGTCATGTTTTATCTTAAATCATAATTTCTGTAGTAATCACCTGGATGTCCAATGATATATCTCCTTTCTGGATATCCAAAGGGGTTATGCTCTTTTCAATTGAAACCAAATGGTTGTATGGTAAGCAACCTATAAAAACAATGGAGTGGGCTAATTGTAAAAAACGGAAAATAACTTAAATAAGGCTCTCATTTAAAAGTACTAGTACACTGTAAGTGTCTATTTTACCTTCCAACTCCTCATTTGGAGAATGTCTTCATGTAGTGGAGGATGTAGCTGTAATCTACTGCCCCCGTGTTAAATATAATAGGCATCTGTGTAGAATAGGTTTCAAAGATGCATCTGTGGAATACATATATATGTATATTTCATTATATATACTCTTGTGATTCATGTTTGCACTCTAGAAAATAACTGTGTGAGTGCTTCTTATTATAATTATCTCATGTCAAAATGAAAACATGTGATCTAGTCACTCTATAAAAAATGGTGGCCATAAAGAATACTTGGGCAACGTCCCCTCATTAGTGTGATCTTATGTTGGTCGAAGAAAGTGCTGGCTGTACCTGAATGTCTTTTAAACATCCATAGGATTACAGTCTTTCATGTCCCTCTCACCCTGGTTAGCACGAGATGCTATTGATAGTGTTGCTGCTTCCGGTGCTGCTCGTCTGTTTTTCGTAAAAAATGGCAGTTTATTTATTGTGTGACATCATCACGCACACACGTGATGATGTAAGTGTTTACAATGTCAACGCATGACATGAAAGCGTCCATGTAACTGTGGACGCTTTCAATGGTAAACAAAGTCCGGGTAAATGGAGAGTTGAAACACGTGCTGTGAACTTAATAAACAAGTGCTCATAATGAATGCTTGTCTCAGATAGGTTCTGAAGCTTACAGTAAATGTCAAGATGACTCGATTTATACGTGATAAGAAGCAATGACTGTAAGTATGTATTGCGTGTGTGTATAACAGTCTAATTCTTGCTGATGGGTTAAAGAAGGGTATCCCTTGCATGTGGAGTTATTAAACCAGTGCTGCTAATGGACGCTTGAATCAGATAGGTTCTGAAGCATATAGTTAGTGTCAAGATGACTCACTTTATACGTGAAAAAAAGAGGGGGGCATTGGCTGTAAATATGTATTACGTGTGTGTATAGCAGTCTAATTCTTGCTGGTGGATTAAAGAAGGGTATCCCTAGTATATCAAGGATTAACTGGCTGTTCCATTGTGGAGTTAAAGAATTATTATCAGGACTTATGGAGTCAAAAGGCTCTCTTCTCTACACGCATTCTCTTATTGAAGGTGGGGATCGTAGGTATATATAAATTGGACATCCAAATGTTTCTTTGACTTGAGATAACAACATGCTCACATTCTCGAGTTTGTTCATGAATAAAAAACATTTTTAGTTCATACAAATATCATTTTGCACAGAGTATACATATGAATAGAATTGAAAAACCATTTAATCAGAAAGCCTTGATTTTGAATTTGAACCGATATTTTGCATATCCGTCCATAATTTATCGTCTTTCGGTAGCTGGGACTGGGCCTGATTTAAGTTAACTGGGGTTCTTTATAAAAAATCTCTGAGTTTTATTCAGGTTTAGAAAAAAAGATAGACTGTACTCCTCGTTCATCCCATGGGGCACTGAACTGTTTAGTTTTTCTATCCAGTAAATTTCTCTCTGATTCATCAACCGAGCATGATAGCCACCTCTTTGGGCTTTCTTTACAATTTCCAGAATAATCATCTTAAGTTGGGCAATGTTATGTTTTTTGAGGGCAAAATGTCTGGCCACAGGTGAATGTATGTTGTTGGTCCTTATGTTACTTTTATGCTCATTCCAGCGTTCCTTGGCTTTCCTCTGAGTTTGTCCGACATAATAGATGCCACATGGGCAGCTTAAACCGTAGATCGATTTCGTGTCGTATGTCGCAAAGTCATTCAGGGGAATTTTGTTTCCATTTGCCTGGCGTTGCACATAACTCCCTTTCATTATGTTGTTGCAGTTGCAGCAACTCAGGCATGCAAAGATGCCTGTTTTTTTCTTTGGCTTTGTAAATGTGCATTGATGATCAACTCGTGGTCTTTCTGCTTTCACCAAACTGTCCCTGAAGTTGCAGCCCCTTTTATATGCAATTATAGGTGGTTTGGGGAACAGAGTCTTCAATTGGGGGTCTAAACTGATTATTCTCCAGTTCTTTTTGATCATCCTCTTTATATGATGGCTCTGCGCTGAGTACCTCAGTGCATAGAGAAACGGGATTTCCAGTGATTTGTTCCTTGGGGTAAGCAGGTATTTTCTTTCAAGAATCTGTGTTTTCTCTTCTGCCTTTTTAATGGTAGCTTCAGGGTAGCCTCTCTCTTTGTACCTTTCTGTCATTATTAAATTTTCATTTTTGAGGGTATCTGCAGATGAGACAATCCTTTTCAATCGAAGAAACTGACTGTATGGTAGGTTATTCTTTAAGTGTTCTGGGTGATGACTCCTAAAATGTAGGGTGTTGTTTACATCGGTGGGTTTATGATAGATGCTCGTGACTATCCCTTCTAGGCCGATCTCTAGTTCCACGTCCAGGAAGTGTAACTTGGGGGTTCCAACTTCCATCGTGAATTGTATTCTTTCGTGGCCTGAGTTGATATATTGTAGGAATTCTTCCAGTTCTGTGTGTTCTCCTCTCCATATTACAAAAACATTGTCGATGTATCTTTTCCAAGTGATGATCTTCTCACAAAATGTTGTGTGTTTAAGAATCCATTTCTTCTCCAAGTGGAACATAAATAGGTTGGCATAGGCTGGTGCCATTGATGACCCCATTGAAGTCCCGGTTGCTTGTAAGTAGTATTATGCTTTGTCTCTGAAGTAATTATTCACCAGTATAATTTTATTCAACTCCAAGATGAAAATTTTGTTTGCTTCACATTCATTCTGTAATAGGGACCATTCAAGTGCTTCTAAACCATCCTGATGTGGGATACAAGTATAGAGACTCTGTACGTGAAACCAATAAATCATCTTCCTTGATGTTTGTTAAAGTATCCAAATGGTTAAGAAAATCTGTAGTATCCTTTAGATATGTAGACGTTGCTTGTACTAGCGGTTGTAGTGCCTTGTCTACATAGACTGCCAATGGGTTGAAGACACTATCCGTCCCTGCTACTATGGGTTTAAGTGGAGGGATCATCAGATTTGTATGTATTTTAGGCAACCTGTAAAAAATCGGGGTGATAGGGTGTTGTATTGCTCTTCCAGAGTGCACGGAAAATCATAAATCACCAATGCAATTACGGAGCCAATACTTTGAACGCAGTAAGACACAATAACTTGCAACCACACACTCTTAGAAAATAATGAGCACTTATACGGCTATTTATTCAAAGCTTAATAGCAACCAGTGATAACATAGAAATAAATCACAGAAGAAACATAGAAATAAATCACAGAAGAAGCAAAGAATTCAAAAGGAAATACATCACCGTGAGCGTAACTGGATTCCTCATCTCGCCAGAAGCGGCTGGAAGACCCTGATAACAGTCAGGCCGAGAGCACAACAGCCCACAGGTATGCCGGATGAAAGCGTCGCCCTCCGGCTGAAGTCTCACCTGACCGTTCAGGGGTTCCGCATATATGCACACTCCAAAAAGGGGTGGCGATTTCTCGAACCTTCTGGCAACGCACTTGCGCATTGATGAGCAGCCGTTGGCTGCCAGCGGGGTCAACCGACATTACCCTCAAGGAGCAAAGTGCCTCCCTCCTCTAAAAACAAGCACCACGAAAAACAGTCCCATAGCTCATAACAAGACATATCAAAGTTAGCTTTCCCAGCAGAAATGTCCTTGACTGCATACCAGGTTTGGAAAGCATGTTTTCTTCAGCACCGTGAATCTAACTCTCAGCAAAATGCGTGCAGCTTTTCACTGCGGCATGAAGTAAATATCCATCATGGCTCCGAGCGCTCCCAGAATGCACTGCACACCAGCGCCATGTTTTAGCTCAAGCATAACCAGTGTTATATTTGTCAAATATTGTTTGGTTTTACTGGATATCTGTAAAGAAAGTACATTCTTCGATAATGAACACCGCCTCTGATTGTTTAGGTGTGTTTATTTCTAGACTGCCGCTCGCCGACGGGAGTGAGTAATCACTGGAAATATCCCTGAAGAGGACATCTACCAGCCCCCGTGTCCCCTCTCCAACTGTCATTTCCCGGAACCCTCACACCATCCACATTCTATCCATACCTTAGATTCCAGCATGAATGACATCACATTACAGGAACACTGTGACTCTTATACCCACACCACACAGGGAAAATGTGTAAATCACTACAATATCCATCCTTGTTCATTTGCTTTCTCCAGTGTTGTCTCAATGATATTCACAATTTGTTGCACCGGATCCTGATTGATTTTAATATATGTTCTCATCTGATAGTAATTCTGAGATTTTTTCTTCATAGTAGGTGGTGTCCATAATAACAATGGCACCTCCTTTGTCTGCTGGTTTGAGTGTCAGTCTCCTGTCGTCTGCTAGATTTTTAATAATTTCATTTTGTCGTCTCCTGGTGTTGTAGTTTCTGGACCTGGTGAAGTTGACTCTCTTTAGGTCTTTTGTCATCTGTTCCTCGAACATCTTGATGGTTATATTATTGACTTGGGGATCAAAATGGCTCTTGGGTTTAATTTCTATGTGTTGATGTTGTTCTTGTTCAGTATGCATCTCCATCTGTGTGTCAAAAAAGACGTTTAGTCCATTTTACGTGCCAGTCTGTGCAGATTAATTTTCTCTTCTAATAGATTGGAATTCTGAGTTGGTATGAACGATAAACCTAAATTCAATGTATCAGTTTGATCTTTAGTTAGTGGTTTAGATGATATGTTGACAACTAGTTGTTTGGTTTGTTTCGCGGTTTTAGGTTTCTTATTGCTTCTTCTTGCTGTCTTTTTTTCTAAAAAAGCAGAAGGAATTGGTTGTGCTTTAGAGGTTGAAGCTTCTTGTGATGTGTGTATGGTTGGTCCTGTGTTTGTGTTTTCTGTGGTAGGGATTTCATCTCCACTGGTTGGAATTTCGCTACTTGATCCACTTGCTTCTTGTCCTGGTGCTGGTGTTTTCCTATTCGGATGTGGTCTTCTGTCTGGTGCTGATTTATTTTGTGCGTAGTATTCCTGCCAGGAATGTACTATATCCTGCAGATAGTCCAACGTGTCTCTTCTGAATTTCCAGACTTTGCGTTGTTCAATGTCCTTTTTATAATCATCTAATGTTTTATTTACTTCTTCTATGATAGTTGTCAATTCCTCCTTGTTCTTATATTTGGAAAGTTGTTCTGTCAGGTCCTCAATCTCTCTATCCAGTGTGTTAACTGATTTAGCCAATTCCTCAATCGTCAGCAATATCAGGTCCAATGAGCATTTATTTAAAATTTGCTCCCATTTCTTTACAAAATCCGGGTTTTCCTTGCACAGTGTCAGCCTTAGACTCTTAAACCTCTCGGTATTTGGGCACGATAATATTGAGCTAGTGTGGTTGCGTGTAGCTTTTGTGCTATCTCTCTCCTGATGACTCTTTCCAGTTGTTATTATTTTCTCAGGACTGGTTGTTGTTGGAGTGGTAGTTTCAATTTCTTCCAAAAGGCCTAATATCCGAGTAGCCGCCTCTTTCATTAAATGCCAAAGTTGTGGCATGTTTTTCTGTGATTGCATTCATTTTTGAAAATGACATACCTTAAGGGTCAATTCGTTATTTGTTAATAGGCTGGGTGCTGCCGTGGCTGTTGTGTCACACCCTAAGTAATTTTAGGGGATGTAATCTAGATCCCAAAATATGCGTAGCCTAGCGCACACCTATCTGGTGATTTTGTTTTGGAGAAATTCTTAGATGATTAATTAAGAGCAAAAGCCTTGCCGTATCAAAATCTTCGACAGCGGAAGGAAAGTAAAAGGAGGCTCGAGCGCAACAGAGGGAAGCCTATCAAGGTGTGATTGAAGCTTGGGGGAAGGGAATCCCCACAAATTGTGATTGAAAGGTTTGAGCCCAGCAGAGGGAACCCTCTACTGAATTGTGGTAACCAGACGTAAAAAAACTTTTGTTGATCTGGATCTGGAGTGAGAGAAAGCAGAGGGATGCAGCGGATAAACAAGTGACTTTTCGTGGAAGGCCTAGTGGGCCCTGGTCCACAAAACGAACGGCATCCTTGTGTTCGAAGCTAGTGTGTCGCAAAGGTCCAAGTGTGCCACCTTACCCCATGCTACAAAACGTGGGGAAGGGAGTTTGCTCAGCCATTCTGACATATCTTTTGAACACTGATTTTCCTTTTTTGCATTACACATTCCCTTTACACATTTATTGTATTAGAAAGAGGGCAGGCATTAGGTTTATTAGTATAGGCCATTTTATTTGAATTAAGGACCGACTAGGACTGTATTTTCTTTTTGTTTGATGGTTGAGAATACTCCCATCTTAGTTATAGAACAAGATAGGGGTTTTCCAACCCCTTTTAAACCACCAATGAAGGTTTTGAAACTTGCAGCTCTTGTGTCAGTGTCTACTTGTGATACCATGCCTTCCTCACAGATCAAAACCCTTCGCATCATCTACAAGGCTGTCTGGGGCCTGGGACTTCTCAACAGCCAGCTTTCCCTCTCCATATACTGCCAAGCCAGGACCCTTCCATCCGCCTGTAAAAACCAAATGATTTTCTTCCAGCATTTCATTTTGGCTTGCTCAGAAAACCATTAAATGCCTCTGGAAACATACTGTTTTTAGCTGCTAAAAACAGGCAGAATCTGTTATAAATGTATCTCGCAAGTGTACATTGTGGGAAATGTTTATATTCTGAGTGAAATAGGTGTTTGAGCCTGTTTTTCCACAAGGTTTAGCTTTTCTTTTTTTTTTTTCTTTTTCATTTGATAATCGCACCGAAGTGCAAAGGTAGGCTGTCCCTTCTATGCAATTTACACTTTTTTTTCAAAATGAGCCCTTCGAATCGCCAACCCTAGTAAGTGCTGCCTAAAGGAACTGGACTTTTTTTCCCTTTACATTATGACCTCTAGTAATCTTGGCATGAATATTCACATATATGGAGTTGTGTACCTTTATGGTGTGGAGGCAAATAAAGACCTGTCTGAATGTGTTTATTTTGTTGAACTTGAAAGGGTTTCCCATGTTTTTTCTGCTACCTAAATGACGTAACACATGGACATGTTTTCACTTCAATTCAAGCACAAACAGCCTGTTGCTAAAACAGTACCTTTCAGTTTTACTTTCCCTCTTGTCTTTATTCTTTTGAAGGTATCGACGAGTTGACTATCTGTACCTAAATGCTGGGATCATGCCCAACCCCCGTGTCAGCTTCAAAGCTCTTTTCACAGGTCTCTTCTCCAGGTATGGAACAAAACGCCAGACTCTGCATGCCTCGCTGGAAGGGTTGCTGTTCTGATGCTTGTCATATGTTGGCTGTCGTATCTGGAGCAGTATTTCATTTTGGTGGGTGTTGGGTTGGAAGGAGATTCATTGCTGTTAGTCTGTGATATTTTATGTTCTTGGTGACCCTGAATAGTCCAGTTTAATTTGAGTCCAGATATTGGACATTGCAGCACTTCCCTCAACATCATTCCCTATAACCTCTGTTAGGTATAATGATCTCCAAAGAACACTTTCTCCAACCCTTTATATTCATATGATGGGATCCATAGGGATATTTTTCTGTTCATGAAACAAGTACATCCTGCACATCACTTGCTTTATTCGTAAACACGATATATACACCAGTACAAGTTTCCTCTACCCAGTGATTCTCCATAATGGTATTCACAGAAGGAAAATTAAATTACCCAGGTTTTCCCTTGAGAGATACAAACATTCAAAAAACACAAGTGTTTATTAGCACATACACAAGTATAGGGACACTCCGAATAGCAATTCAGAGTGTACTCCAGGCTATGGAGACTGCCTATATGGATGGTTGAAACAAGATAAAAGGCTGCAACTGGATCTTTAGGGGGAGTCCCTGCATCTCTCCCCTTTTCCCTGCACCACTTTCCATTTGGAGATAGCTTTTCTTCCTGGCCTATACTTTCCTTCAGTCCCTTAACTAAAAACACAAAACTAAGTCCAATGTCTAGGCCCTGTTCTAACCCACGCAATTCTGGGATATCTGCACCCAACAAAGCAACTTTCAAAGCACTTAGTCCCAGTGAGTAGTGCCAGAGAACACTTTTTGACTTGGACTTGGCAGGTGATCCAAATGTTGTGCCACCCTCCTGGATCTATGTAGCCTTGTGATACTCCTACAGAGGCAAGACCTTCCAGTCGCCCATCTAGGGATTTATTTAGACTTCTACTGAGGTAATCCCATGTAGCTCTTCCCCTCTTGCCCTAGGTGTTTCTGGGAAAGGGTTTCACTGCCCTCACACCTATGACTTTGTATGCCCGCAGCAATTAACACCCCAGGAAATGTGGTATTCTTGGGAATGAGCCCAGCACACACACTGCTCGGGTTGGCTAATCTTGCAAATGTATTTTCTCTTTTGGCTTTGCATCTAACACTGATATATGGGCTGGTTCTGACAGACTTTGGGCCTCATCACGACTTGGGCGGTAACGGTAACGCTATTAGCGTGGGCGGTATTAGCCCTACCGCCGAACTCCCCGGCGCTAATAGCGCCGGATCACGAGTTCGGCGGTAATGTAAGTCCCCATTCCCCACTAAGCCCATTCGGGAATGCCCCATTCCCCATTGGGCTCAATGGGGAATCTTTGCGCTAATACCGCCGGCGGATTTCCCGCTGGCGGTAATAGCGCAAATTTTCGGCAGATTTCCCCCCAGCTCAGAGCTGGGGGCGAAATCCGCTGAAGCCCTGATTCGGCGGACCCTTAAATCCGGCGGTAATCGCCCTACCGCCGGATTTAAGGGTTACCGCCGAAGTCGTGATGAGGCTCTTTGACTCCAGTCCTGCAACCGACTTTATACGTTGGCCTTTCCTATAAGCCTTAATCCTCTGCAGTGTGATTCAAGTAGTGCAGCATCTTTCTGTTCTTCACTTCTGTTTTGGTATTGCCTTTTTGGCTTGGCCACTCAGTTTCTTCCTCTCAGACTCTCCTACTCCTCTTCATACTGTTGTAATGCCTCCTCTGGAACGCCGTCCTAACACTACTTGCTTTTTTCTGTTTACTTTTATATGCTGGTGTAGGCACTAATGCTTCCAATGATCATTGTGATTGGTGGATCCATTTCACCATTAGTCAAGAGTTCTGTTATTGGTTTTCACTTATTAGTTCCACCTCCTCCTCATGTGCATACCCCTAATTCTTAATATGTGCTGGCGGGTGTCCCTTTCTGATTCTCTTCAGCGACTAACCCAGCCCCTATGACTCGAGGGCTCAAATACCCTCACTGCCATCTTGGGGTCAGGCAACGTTTTTATGGTGGGCGTGCCATCCCTAATTCCAGCTTCCGAAGCTGTTGGTAAGTGTGTTTGTTATGAACATTTCTGTGAAATGCACATGCGCTCCGTCTTTCTCCACGTCTTCCCTACTCCTACGTCCCATCCCCTTTCCTCCATCCTCTATGGGCGTTCCTCACAAGGGACGGGAACGGAACCCCTTTTTCACCAGAAAGACATTTCCCCATTAATTGTACTGGTGCGTGGGGGCGCGGCCCAGGGAGCGCAGTCTCCCCTAACTCCACCCACCAGTCCCCTTTTACGCATCTGCAGGAACGGACCACTCCACCAGCGCTCCTGTGTGATGCCTAGTCTCGTAATTTCACATGCTTTTCCCCGGTATCTTAACTTGTTTTTTCTTTCTTTACACAGAATTAGGAACACCATCCACCGGTGCCCTAGCTCCGTCCCAGACGCATGTCGGCCCGACATGCGATGATTGCTTGCTGACAGCAGATCCCCACGTACTGTCTCCGATGCCTTGGTGAGAACCACGGCTGGGACGGATGCCCTGCGTGCGACTCCCACACACCCAGGTCGCTTAAGCACTGATTACAGCGTTTTTAGCAAATTGTTTAATAGGACTCCTCCTCAGAACATCAAGGACTAAGTCTGGAGGAAGACACAGAAGGTAGGTGCGTTGTTCTCCAAGGCACCCCGCAGAGGCAACTCCTTCCCAGGGAAGCCCTCTGGGGGTAGGGGTCAATCTGGCCCTTGCACCGTCTCAGGTAGCACCGAGGCTCACGCAGCTACTTGCCTCATGGCCGAGGGGTCCAAGGGCCCTACCAGTCCTGCAGCTCTACTACCCGTCCCGATGAGTATCGCCCTGAGACCGGGTCTTTACTTGAGGGGGCGCCTTCACGCATAGTCAGCACTACCAGCTGGGAGGCCGAGGGTGCACAGCCTACCAGGTGTATACAGAGGTGCAAGGTAGGGTAGAGCGGTGCATTTGGGCATGCAGGCCGAGCCCGGGAACACGCCGTCTACAGGTCCACGTGCTCAGGGTTATGAACAAAATGGCGGCGAGTCCAGAGCAGCAAAGATGGGAAGCCTTGCAGGTAGTGCGGAGGCCCGCCAGCCCACCGAGCAGCAAAGGAGAAGTTTTGCTCCTCGGACAGACTTACTCCCCCGCCACCTAGTCCACGTCTTACCCTACCATCTCCGGGTCCAAGTACAGTGACGCCCTATAGGGGCAGGAGCTCGGGAGGCAGCTGGCATATTCGCCCCTCCCATGCAAGATCGCACTCAGCCAGCATGTGAGGACAGGTTTTTTGACAAGTTCATATCCCTCATGCGGTTCCCACAAATGGGCTCAATTCTCAGGGGCATTATTAAGGACATGTTGCCCCCGGCTTTGCCGGCGCACCCCACGCCAGCACAGCCCATGCCTCCTCCAGCTTCATCACTGCAGCAGCCCAGTACTGAGGCTCCAGCAACCCTGGTGCAGGCTCAGACCCCCACCACGGAGGACCACCGGAAGGCAACTGGCGCCACCTCTCTGGTGACAGAGGACAGAAACGAGGAGGAGCAGGATACTCCCTCCTCAGCAAAAGCCTTCCATGACCGGATTGCCGGCCTGTCGGAATACCTGGGTATCCCCCAGCCACAGAAGGAGCTCCCTGAAGCAGGGGTTCTGGCGGAAGTCCTGAGCATCAGGGCAGAGGCTAGATCTGGTATTCCCCTAGAAAAGGATGTGGTGGCTCAAGCCCCATTTCACACAACCCATTAACAAGAAGCTGGGTGCTAGGTTCAGACAAGCCGAGGAGGACAGCATACTGCTGTTTACACATCCGCAGTCTTCGTCGTCAGTAATCACAGCTGCATCCATGTATGCCAAGACCCAGGCCTCGGCATCCAGTACTGCTACAACAGCCCTCCTGAAAAACGGAAGAAAAGACCCTCGAATCATATGGCACAAAGGTTTACTCAAATGCCGGGCTGCACCTCAGTCAGGCGAACGCAGAAGCTATCCTCGCTGCAGCGAATCAATGCATGTAGAGGGAGATCGCAGATTTCCTGCAGGACATCCCTAAGGACTAGCAAGCCTCTTTCAACGCAGGCATAGCTGAGGCCAAACTCGTGGCGCAGGACATTATAGAGGCCTTTGTGTGTGTGTGTCACATCGACACTGCTAACGGGGCAATCTGTCTGGCAACAGACATGAGGAGGACAGCCTCGCTGAAGGCTTCCAGGTTCAACCCGAATGTGCATGATAGAATCTTGGACCTTCCGTTTGAGGGGGATGATCTCTTCCACTCCTCCACCGATGAGTTCGATCAGAAGAAGGGCAGCTCTCTGACTGCGAAGTCTCTGGCCAGCCTCACAAAACCGGCACCTAAACTGTTCTCCCTCACAGTCCCGCTCAGACAAGGGGCGTTCGTTTGGGGGCTTCTGCAGGTTCCAGGTCCACTCCCCTAGGCAGCACCGGAGAAAACACCATAAAGCATCTCATAAGGGGTTCTCCCTTCTCTTCATCAGCCTCTGAACAGAAGAAACAAGGACTGTCTCAGGTCCACAGCACCCCAGTTGGGGGCAGGCTGGCCCTGCACAGGTTAGGCTTGATGGGCGAAGTTTGCGGACGCCTGGGTCATCTCAATGGTGTCCTGGGGCTTCCAGCTACCTCTTCCTTCTCCTCCTCCGTATTACCCTCCCCTCCAACAGATCGGCACACCATCACTGTTGGCAGATATTCACTTCTCGTAGTGAGCGAAGTGGTGGAGCAAGTCCCCACCGCACCCCTTCCCAGCAGGGGCTAGGATATTACTCCTGCATCTTCACTATCCAGAAGAAGTACCAGGCGGGCCTGAGTGTGGTGTTGGATCGATCTTCCCAGAACCTTTACCTACCCTTGCAGAAGTTCAAGATGGTGACGCCAGCGCTCATTGCAGAGACACTGTATGGGTGAGACTGGACGTATTCCCTGGACCTGAAGGATGCATATCTCCACTCTCAGGTTCCGGGTCATGGGCCTTCATTTTCAGATTAAGGTGCTGCCCTTTGGGTTGAATTCAGCTCTGAGAGTCTTCATGAGGTTCGTGGTGGCAGCTCTCCTCGGGTCAGAGGGGCTGCACGTCTACCCATACCTCGACGAATGGCTAGTCAGTGGTACCTCTCCAGAGCAGGTTCGGGACTCAGTGAACAGGCTCATCTCTACCCTGTTCGACCTGGGGTTCTCAATCAACTATCAAAAGTCTCTGCTCATTCCTACACAGACGCTAGTGTTTCTAGGCCTGCTGTGGGACACACAGCAACAGGGGTCTTCCCCCACAGGGTACAAGGTGACAGCGATTTGATCAGCAGTCTCCCATTTCTGCCGCAGGTCCTTCTGGGCGTACTGGCGGCATGTCTCCTGGCGGTCCCATACACCAGGCTCTGCACGAGGATGCTCCAGTTGCATTTTGTGGATTCTTGGGATCAGGAAGCATCAGGGGGCCCCCAATCTCCACCCCGCAACACCTGGACCACGACCTTGGATGGTGGCAACAGGAAGAGAACAGTCTGGTGGGCAGACCCTTCCGTCCACCACCATAGAATACACAATTACCATGGATTCATCACTCCATGGGTGGCTAGCCACCCTGTGAGCGCATTCCGTGCACGGCCTCTGGCCCACAACCGACAGGCAGAATCACATCAACTGGCTGGAGTTTATGGCTATACAGTTGGCACTTAGGTCTTTTCAACTGACCATCAAGGGCAGGTCGGTGTGCATCCAGCCAGACAACATGACCTGCCTGTTCTATATCAACAAACAGGGGTCCACCAGATCCCCGCAATTGTGCGCACTGACCCTGGAAATCTGGGAATGGGCTATCGGCCAGGAAGTGTGGCTCTCGGCTGTCCACCTCCCGGTAGAGTCCAACCTCGAAGCAGCCTGGCTGCCGACAGTTACGAGTGGCAGCTGAACGGGACTGTCCTCAAGGAAGTATTCAGCAGATGGGGTAACCCAACGACAGACCTGTTTGCAACAGCACAGAATGGGACGTGTCAACAGTTTGCATCCTGGGGAGAAAAGAGAGGAAGGAATGCAACTCTTCAGATTCCCTGGGACGGGATGTGGGTTTATGCCTTCCCTCCCACACCACTCGTGCACAAGGTGGTGAGCAAGATCAGGAATTCTAGGAACCTCAGGATTATCCTTGTACCGTCTCGCTGGCCGCCGTGCCCCTGGTTCTCGGACCTGAGGCAGATGTCTCTTCAGCCAGAAATTCTACTCCAGCCCCTCACCCTCCCACGGGAAGTGCCCTCTACTAGCACAGCAGGGAGGCGCAGTGCTATACCCCTCTCTGGAGAGGCTAGCTCTAGCTGCCTGGTTCCTGAGCAGCTAACTCTCCAGCACCTTCAGTTGTCCAGCGACAATATGGAGATTATTCAAAATGCCAGGAGTCAGGCTACACACAAGCAGTACAAAAGCAAATGGACAAGATTCTGCTTTTGAGCTAAGGAGCATGGTGTGAGCCCACTGACATGCACCCTTGACCATGTCTTGTCATTTTCCGCCAGGTCTGGCGTCCAGGTTGATACCGGCAAAACGTACCTGGCCGTTATCAGTGCGTATAGGAACTCTGACTCTCTCGTCCTCTCTCTGGCCAATCCTGTAGTAAAGAAACACCTCACGGGATTGACCAGGTTGTACCCCCCACCCAGTCAAGCGCCCTCAACCCATTTTTGGGACCTGAATGTAGTTCTAAGCGCTATAGCACATAAACCATTTGAACCCATGGCCACGGCAGACATTAAGTTGGTCACACTAAAGACAGCCCTTCTAGTTGGGCTTA
Organism: Ambystoma mexicanum; assembly: GCF_040938575.1. NCBI lineage: Eukaryota > Metazoa > Chordata > Amphibia > Caudata > Ambystomatidae > Ambystoma > Ambystoma mexicanum. Next base: position 570,933,070 of record NC_090922.1, on the reverse strand, counting down.
CTTCTACTTGCAGAGTAAGAGAGATCCAGGTGTTGGTCGCCTCAGAGCCATACACTAGATTTCACAAGGACAAGGTTGTGCTCCACACACACCCCAACTTTCTTCCGCGAAGGTGGTTTCATCCTTCCATATCAACAAGGAGATTGTGCTCCCCTCATTCTTCCCGGACCCCAAAGAATATGCAGAGAAAACGCTTCACTGCCTGGTTGTCAGGGGGGTGTTGAAATTCTATCTAGAAAGAAAAAAGGGCATCCACAAGACGGACGCACTGTTTGTAACATTCTGATGCTCTAGGCCTGGGCAGCAGGTGTCAGGAATTGCCAGTGGAAGCTATGCAACGTCTGGAGACATTGACTTATTCCGGTTGACGTTCTAGTCCTCACTAGACATGGCGTCCTGCCCTATAAGTTCCGGCTCCGCCCACCCAGCCGATGCGTTGTATCTTTGTTTTCAACCCGCTACTATGCTCGTTACTCCAGTGCATTTAGCTAGTACTTTCCTTCTTTCGTCTTGCCGTGTAATCGCTCCCTTTTTCTTTGCATTCCCAGTTTTCCTTTTTGTCCGGCATTTCCTTCGTGGTTTATGTACTATAGCTTACCCTTTCCTCCGGTGTGATTAGTTTTCTGTACGGCACTCTGTCCGTAACTGCCCTACTGTTTTCGTCCGCCTCGAGCGTATACAGCCTTAAAGATCATTTTTCTTCTTTTGCTTTCCTTGTCACGGCGCCTGTCTGTTCCTGCTTCTCTTCCCTGACACTTATTGAATTTCTCAGCCACACATGATTACTTGCTTATTCTGACTTGCCTCTAGCTCTGACCTGCTCTCTTCTGAGGGGTACTCTTTCTTTCTAACATTTCTTTCTGGGTTCCTTCTTCTGTTAACTCCTATTGCTTTCCTTACCTGATATCTCTGTCTCTCTATCCCTTGTTAATTTTCTTCTGTGCTTCCTTTGGGATACGTCTTTTCACCAGACCTTCAGTGCCTATCTTTAGTTTTGTTATCTGTTTCGTATTGCATTTCTGCTGGACTTTTGGTCTTTGGATATTGCACACCATTGGAATCCACCATCTTATCAAGGGTTTTTTCTGCCTTCTGGCTTTTTCCCTGGGAGCGAGGCTGGCCCCCTGGGGTTCCCCGAGGGTAGAGTCTCACCTCTGCCAAGGTGGCCTCCGGAGGGGCCAGACCTTATTTACACGAGAGAACGGGACAGAAACTCAAGGTTCCAAACCCATGGAAGAAGAAGAAGGATTGGAAAAGGACTGAAGCGGTTCTTAAGGGTCTTACTTCTGAAGAATCGGGTGAGGAGAAGGGGGAGACAGACACTCAGCCTGACAGCATACAACGCCCAACGCAAACCATGGCTTCCTTGGAGCAGTACCAAGAATTAGTGGCTGCAATGCAGAACTTAACCGCAGAGGTACAAGCCTTGACAGAGAACATTGCTCTCCGACAACAGGTTGTCTTACGCTGAGATGATCATGGCGACTTGCTAACTATGCCGCTCTCTTTCGGCAAATATGATGGACACCCTGGAGGACTGAAGGATTTCATTGACGCCTGTAAAGTATACTTTGCTTTCCGAACCCATGCCTATGATGCTCCCAGAACCAGAGTCGGTTTCATCATCGCTAACCTCACTGGAAACGCTCTATCTTGGGTTACCCCTTTTGTGACGAATAATGATCCGTCCCTGAACGACTATGACCATTTTTTGGAAATGTTTAAGGCGAAGTTTGACAGACCCGAAGTACTTTACTCCTCTTTGGAGGCTATTCTCGACCTTCGACAGGGGAACACCGATCTTCAAACATACATTTCCCGCTTCCAGAGACTCGCAGCCAAGGCGGACTGGCCTGATTCAGCCCAACGGACCATATTTAGACGTGGTCTTCATGATGAGATCAATGAAGAACTTGAGCGGTTAGCGAGACCAGCTTCGTTCCAAGATCTGATGACTTTGTCCCTCCAAATTGAATTCCGATTGCAGGAACGTCGGCAGGAAAGAAGACGCCTTCGGGGAACTCCTCAGGCTATCCGTCTCCCTTCCCCTTCACCGCAAACCAGAGCCACAACCACTACAGAAGAACCTATGCAAATTGGAGCCACCCGAGGACCCTTGACTCTGGAAGAGAGAAGATGACGCGATGCAGGATTGTGTATGTACTGTGGTTCTTCAAAGCACCTATTAAGAGACTGTCCAGAGGTCCCCCTCGACGGAAGGAAAACTCCAGCCCCCGCTCTGCTGCAAGGGAAGTGTTGGGGGGATTTGACAAGTACCCTTGCAACAACTCAAGAACCCTAGAGGATTCTGTGGAAAACAGTTTGATGGTGTTTAGAGTACATTTGTGGTTAGCTGAGTCTGGTCCCACCGAGGTATTGGCCATGTTGGACTGCGGAGCAGCAGGTAATTTCATGGACTTGAAATGGGCCACGGAACATCAAGTGTGTACAAGGCCAAACATCACCCCTATACCAGTAGAGGGTGTAGATGGCACGCCCCTGTCTTCAGGATCCATCACTACAGAGATGATCCCTTTGAAGACGAGAATGGGCTATCATGAAGAGTATGTGTTGTTCGATCAGGGCAGCGCACTTTCCTTTGGTGATTGGAATCCCGTGGCTAAGAAGACATAACCCGCATGTCGACTGGGCTGCTAATAGGGTGAGCTTCAACTCCCCGTTTTATAAGGCCAACTGCATGAACCAGCCTACCGACTACACCATTAAGGTTCGATCCAAGGAGGGATCTCCACTCCTCGGTCCCTTAGTAATCTCCTAAGTTCCTCTCCAGAAGTATTCATGGATACTGTACCCAGACTATTGCCTCCACACACAGGGTGGAAGACTGCTGCATTGACTTTCATCCCTGAAGCAGTAGTTCCTTTTGGGCGCATGTACCCTTTGTCACTCCCTGAGCGGAGAGTCCTTTGCGATTACTTAGACGCTAATCTGCAAAATGGACTCCTCAGGGAATCCAGATCCTCCTGTGGGGCCTCTTTATTTTTTATCCCCAAGAAAGACTCTGTAGAGTTACGCCCTTGTATAGATTATCGAGGCCTTAATAAGGTAACTATCAGGGACCGGTATCCCATGCCATTGATACGGGACATTCTGGAGGCCGTACAAGGTGCTGTATACTTTACGGGTAATATTCTACAGGGGTAACCCCACACTTTGGTGATATTCCCTCCTACTAAGTGAGGATATATGATATATATTTTTCAAGAAAAGGAAGGAACAATAAACAACCTACCCTCAGATATCAATTTCTAAAAACAGCCGCTTAACAAATATAGGCTGCATTCTGTATGTAATACAAAAACATTGTTTAAAAAACATATACACATCACATAGTCATAACATGTTAAAATCACTCCACCTCACAGTATCGAAACACATATGCTGAAATATTCAATCAGCACACCACACTAATGGCAACTCAATAAATCTCATTTCCCATTGTGTGAATAAGCCCAATTCACACAATGGGAAATGAGATTTATTGAGTCCTATGGGACTCTATGGGACTGGGGAACAACATAGTTACCGACGCCTGACATACCGGCAGCCGGGGTGGTAATACCCGGGTGTTACTGGCAAGCCAGGCGCGGGTAACTGTTACGGGTCCAGCAGCAGCCTGCCGGATTTACCGGCACGGCTACTGCTGGACTCGTAATGAGGGCAAATGTTATCATATTATCGGTTACTGTGCACTCATGCGGTTTTCAACGGTTTATACGGTAATGTATTTATTCTGCAAGCACATATATTAAAGTCACTTAAAGGGAGGAAAATGGTAGTTAGTGTAGCATGCACTTGGTTCATGGGTCTGGAGAGGGTTTCTTCGTCCTTTAAGTCCCAAAATGCAACCTTGTTTAAAGGCAGTTGGAGAGGGCTTGAAGTCTTGACAAGCAGCAGATTATGAAGAGTTCCTGCAGATTTCTTCCAGTCCCTAGTGTTATTGAAGCAGCAAATTAACAACTAACAAGTGAGACCTTAAAACAGACTTGAGAAAGACACTAGCAACGGCTTGGATCTGAGGTAAGAGGGGGTTGCCCTGGACACCTCTACATGCACTCCAACGCTCTGGATCGATTTTTGGAATCTGGTAAACAATACCCTTTTCCCCACAGTACCTTAGGTTGGAGGACATTTTTCATGCTGAATGCTCTGCGATGTGGCAGCTCTGGAATCAACCTCCGCATTCCTTAGTCTGATGACTGAAGGCAGGACAATGGACAGGATCTCTTAGCAGCAGTCTCGAGGGAGGACCTGTAGCACGCCTTTAATCAACTTCTTGGCTCACTCTGCGGTTTTGGCGCCTTTTCTGCAGCACCAACAAAGAACACAGATTGTCCGGTCAATCTTCTCTGCTTGCTGCAGTCCCCCGCTCGGATGAGGGGTTCTGGGCGAGTTGGATCAGATCTCTGGAGTGTCCTTAAGGATTCAGCAAAGATTTGGACGGATCCGGCCTTTCCACGATGATGTGCTCAAAATGGGTAGCAGGTCTTCTGGTATTGAGGTTCCGCAGCTCTGGAAACACCTTGAACCTCGGAGATGGCTTGTTTCAAAGTTTGTCTTGGGACTGGTTGTTCCCACCAGCCGAAGGGAAGGAGTTGTCCTCTTTGCAGCTCCTCTGTCATACAGAAAACAGGGTCAAGACAGCAGTTGTCTCTTCAGTGTGGTAAAGGCTCTGTAGGCGTCTGTGGTTGTCTTCTTCGGTTACTTCAGCTTCCAGTGGTCGACTTGCTTTTCACTCCAGAAGCCTCAACTTTTATACAGTTCCAGCAAATACTTCTCTGCAATCTCTCTCCGCATCTTACAGAAAGGAGTATTTGGCTGTCCAATCAGGACAGCCAGACCCTCTGTGGGAGCTGGACCTATTCAGGCACTCTGACAGACAGGTGGGGGGGGACGCCTCCCCTACTTCCTGCCTGCCCAGACACTCTGGAGGCTAGGCGGGGGTACCCAAGCGTTCCCGCCAAAGGCAAAACACACACAGGCCTCCTCACAGAATGGTAGAAGACGGGCTGACAAAGAACAACCATTCTAGTAATGGCAAAAAAGGAGGGTCCCAAGTTGGTACTCTTGGATGCCTGTATTGTGCACTACTGAGGCTATGGACATAGCCTGCGGTACCAAAAAATAGACAATAGTTGGTAGAACACATCCACTGCCACAGCCATAAATGGGTGATTGTCTATGCGACTGAAAAGTGACAGGAGTAGAGAGAAGGGGGGGATACTAGGTATCCCTTTGGCACTCCACTGAAGGTGGTGTTTGCCAATCTCTCAGACTAAAGAGTTTTGGGAGAGATACTAAGCATCTCTCTATCCCTGAGAACTGTAGTTACTTGGGGATATTACAAAAGAATCTTAAAGGATGACCCAGAGGGTCCGTAGCAACACTACCCATAAGGAGATTTGTGCTGCAGTAGGAAAATACAGATGCCTTTAAGAGCTATGGAGCAGACAGACTCCATAGTATAGGTAAAATACAAAGAATAGAGTTCCAAAAGACAGAGCCTAAAAGCATGAAATTAGTGGAAAAAGGCTCCACTCATTTAAGATTTCAAGAAAAAGGTCCAGAAGCCCAGCAAAAAGTGCTGGGTGCCTCACTGGGAGAGGGGATGAAGCATAATAATGATACATCTCCCTAACACTCCACAGTGCAGGTTCCATCACATAGATCTGGTGCTGGCCAAATGCGGACTCCCCTGTCATTGTCTTACACCAACCAAAAAGAAAAAAAAAAAAAAATCTTTCTCATGAGTGCTTAATGTGTCATTTCCAGACCTTTTCAAGACCAAGCTGTTATAGTCAAAAGAGCCGATTATTGAGACACACAGATGGGCACAGACAGGTGGGGGCACACACACGCGCACGCACACATATGCGCACGCACACATATGCACACGCACGCACACATATGCACACGCACGCACACATATGCACACATATATACACACACCGACACTCCACAGGTCAACGATGTCACCTCCTAGGTAAAAGCTGGGAAGCCGACATCCCTTCCTGATCGCATGGAACTAGAATCTCACAAATGGTCACACCTCAACCAAAACCCACATATTTAAGATATCGAAAAAGCATACTGGTACTTGACTCCATGTTAGGCTAGCTCAAATAATTGAGCTACTTAGCCTCCTTTTGTGGATCTCCAGATGGAAGGTTCAGAGGTATTGTGCCCACCTGCCTGACTGCAGGACTGTATCGTGCTTCCATTGTTTACCTTTGTCTCCAGAAATGGATCTCTGAGGACTCTCTGATTTGGTTGTCATAAGGATGACACTAAAAGGTGTCCCAAAAAGGATTCCTGAAAGAAAGAAGACTCAGGATTCTCCTTGGTTCCCTCCCAGTACCACGGTTTGGCTTTCCCTGATTAATGTAGAACTGGGACAGTGTAAGAACGCTGTCAGGGGAACCAATAACTAGATGAACACAGTGGCAGGATCACAATTATGGAATGCGGGGTACCCCCACGTGTGTTTGGCTGGAGGTAATGCTGGTAAACTCCAAAAGGATAACAGACTGCAGGCAGGACAAAAGGCAGGGGATGGCAGAAAACTGGCAGGCAGACAAAATGGCCGGCAGGGACAGACTGCAAGCAAAAGCAGGACAAAAGGAAGGAAGGAAGGTTTAAGTAGATTCTGGCGTGCCCTGGGGAGGACGTGCTACCATGGCAACCAGAAGTCCTCGGCCAATGGGGTGCGCCTGTTGCCAGCACAGTACCCGGCCTCCCGTCGCCGAGTCTGTATGTCGCTACGAGGAGCCAAAGCCTCTCAGCGAGAATGCCAGCGGAGGTACAAGCGCCACCCGGCAACAGGTAGGCGGTATGCCGTGTGTCACACGGCAGGCATGATATAAACCCACAATCGGGCAAATGTCTGTTCATCAACTCAAGATCCTGAGCTGGCATGAGATGGAGTGGGCCCAAAGATACTCATTGCCTATGACTACCCACATCATTGACCCTAATAATTCTGCACCATAACACTTCATTGCGAGTCATGGTGAACCATTGGCCCCCAACCCCAATTGGAAGAGATTGAGAGAGGCAGTGGGCATCAAACCCCTGCCTCTACAATACTGAACAGGCATCATACTTGGACTAAGATATCCCCTCAACAAATCTGGACTGATCGGACATGGGGAAGGGCCTGTAGGTACTCCAAACCCCTGTCAGGACCACTTGCCTCACCACTCCCACTTTCTAACTGATGGGAGAAGGGGGGCACATATACCTTCCTTGCGTGCATGGCAGGGATCACATTGGATACATTCCATACATATTTTGAAAGACCTAAAGAGCAAGGCTGATTCCAGGTTTGCTTGCCTTTCCCTGCCCTCATACAATGACTCCTCAATTTGCCTCTGCCATGTAGCCTGTGACCAGTGTTCCCAATTAAGGAACACAATCAAAAAAGGAATAACATTGCATAATTGTGTATATGACAGTCAAACCTAGAACCTTAATGTATGTGTTGGCTTAAATATATTCTTTGGAAATTATACAGGCTTCATCATTGTTTTATCTCCGTGGATCTTCAAATCCTATGCCATTCATGAAACTGAAGAGCCTAACGTCTCCCAACAAATCCCATAGCCACACCCATGCTGGCCAAGACTAGAGTCAGGAAACCCATTGACATTTGAAATTGAGGAGTGTGACCTGCATGTCTGTCAGGGAGATAGCTGGTCATTGGTAGACTGTGTCTCCATAACATTCTTGGAATCGTCCATTACATTGACATTAAGTGGGACCACATTTCTTTTTTAAAAGCTCCTCCCAAGCAAGCCCTGAAATACTCTTGCCCCTCCCTAAACAATTCATAAGGCCTCCCCTCGTTTTTTGAAATTTGTATTCCTTTAATCATTTTTATATTCATTCCTAATCGATTTCCTTTGACAAACAGATGTAATTGGAGTAAAAAAAGGGTTGCATTTAGTCCTTGCAGCACAACTGCATTTGAATAGAAGGCATCTATTAATTATTTTGATTGGATTGTGTCCTTCCACGTATTCCTTATCTCTGATATATTCCTAAGTCTGCTTGCAGCTTCAGAAACATTTTTCCCATAGTATCGGGCGCTTTGCGTCGTCGAGTCGTGGCCCTTGATGGCCTCCGTCCTGTCCTCGGCTGTGACGTTGATGCTGGTATAAGTAGCTTACGCTGCAACCATTGGATAAGTTCAATTTTTCCGCATTGCTCAGCACACTTCGGAATGGATCATCGCCTCTACAAGTTTTTCCTGCATATTTCAAAATGTTTACATCGAAGACCGGCTTCAAACAGTGTTCCGATTGTGGCGCTTAACTTTCTATTACGGACCCACACCGGACTGTGGTGTCTGGTTGTGGACCACAGAGTCGATGGCTGTGGTTCCTGTCAGTCCATGCCTGTGAAAGCCTCGAGGGACAGTAAGGGGAAACTCGTAGCAGGTAGGCCCCTTTCAAAATCCCCTTCTGCTACTACTCCAAAAAGGAGGTCTTTGGACGACTCCAGGGAGGTTTCCCTGTTGAAAAAGCACTCCAAACATCTAGATCTCAACATCCGTCCTTGTCGTCCTCTCACAAGAAGACGAAGAAACTATACCATAGATCCGGATCTTACAGGACATTCTTACTCTTTTGGAGAAAGGTGCAATAGTCAGCACCTTCTGCGGAGTGGTGTCAAGGCGAAGTCCGTCCCAACGCAGAAGTAGCAAGAACTCCTACCTCCCCTTGACGGTCTTGGCGCCTGGATTAGTTGAAACACAGGACACCGCGACCCCCACGGGGAAAGAGGGTTAGGATCCACGGATTGGATGGGTTTCGGGATTGTAGGGTAACCGGATTGAGGGTTAGGGAGAGGTTATGGATAGGGAAGGTTTTTTTTTGGGGTTGAGTTGCTCCCAGACTCTGACCTTCTGAGTCTGAACTATCTTTCACTTTGGTAGTTGCCTTTTAACGTTTGGGCATTCATTCAGTCATGCATTCTTACCTCTTGCATGCATTACCCCTCAGACTGGACCCCAACACTCTGTTTACCTCATTCACAAGTTTGCTCCAGCCTTGGGTTTCTATAAACACAATATTCTAATCTGGCTTCAATATCCAGTTTCAACTTGACATTAATGTTTGTCCCTATTACATATCACCCAAAGATCTAAAACATAAATTCAAACACAATTCTTTGATCACGTTAATGCACTTAGCTGTAGTTTTCCAGTGCGCTTCTTCCGCCCGCCGGCTCCGCACACTGTGTGTTGCGAAAAAATCAGATCGCTGAAGGTGGCGGTAAACTCCTGACAAAAAAGGAGAAAGTTAGCTTTGCCCTCTCGCGCCTTTTGGCATTTCACAAGTACTCGCAACAGCGAATACGGCATCGAATGGCCCGCAACAGGCAAGCATAACCTTAAGTTTGCACCCGCAACTGGCGAATGCACATCACATGCAGATTTAGTGGGTTAATAGTTAGCGAACTTTCGCGTATCTTCCCCGAAGTTTATAAAGACTTCCTAAATGTCACTGGTAAGCGGAGTCTCTTTCCAGTTTTAATTTCCCTCTGGTTAGCTTTTAAAAGGAAGGCAGTGTACTTATCTTTGGCATCGCGGGGCCTGAAGATGTATCCGGCAGCGAGGGCGGCCCCGCGAGAAGCTTCGCTGGAGCTCCGTCAGATACGTCCTCTCGGCAGCAGAGTCGAGCACGGACAAGCTTTCCGGGATCGCGCATGCGCGGTAGCTTCCTCGCGCATGCGCGTTGCGTCGGGCGTTGTCTTGGGCGTTTACTGGGCTGCCGGAGCTGTAGTTTTAGGCCCGGGGCTGCTGGGAAGCGTAGTCTTCCTTTGGTTCTGCCTCCTGCACACCTTTTACCCCACACCATGTACATCTGCACTGGGGACAAAGGTGACAGGGACTCAGATACGTTCCTCCCACAACCCCTGCAACCACCCTGCCTTTGTTTTGACCTTGGGGGCGTAATGTGGGCCGTGGGTCTATGACAAGTGGAATCAAGGTTGCCACGCTCCCTAATTTCTAATCCCCAAGAACGACCGAGAACTGCGACCCATCTTGGACTTGAGACGCTTGAACAAGTTCCTCAGGAAGGCAGGTTCAGGGTGGTTAACTTTTGCAGATACTTCGTCTCCAGGATTGGTTGGTGTTATTGGACCTTCAGGATGCTTACTTTCATGTGCCAATTCATCACAAACACAGAGAGTACCGGAGGTTTGCAGTTGGCAGTTTTCATTATCAATTTCGGGCTCACCTCTGCCCAGAGGGTCTTCACCAAGCTCAAGGCGGTGGTGGCAGCAAGTCTAAGGAGGGAAGGGATTCACATTTACCCCTACATAGACCATTCGATGATCAGGCTTGTTCTCCCGAACAGGCTCAGGATCATCTCAATCATACTTGCCACTTGCTCCACAGATTGCGCTTCTCCCTGATTTTCAAGAAGTCCCACTTGACATCATCATAGAAGCTTCAGTTTATTGAAGCAATCCTGGATTTGAGGGCCCAACATCTTCGCAGATGGTCCAAAAGTTTCAGGGTGCCCAATATCGCCCGGCATTCGACTTTCTGAGGTTGCTTGGCCTTATGGCATTTTTCTGGTGCCAGAAGCCTGTTTGAGAATTAGGCCCCTTTAGTGGGCCCTCAGATCCCAGTGGTCCCGGTTCACCAGCATGACTGTCTTCTTCAGGTCTTGAACAAGGCCCTCCTGTGGTGGGCCTGTAGAGAGAACATGATGAGAGGAGAGCCCTTTTGGCAACCTTGGTCTGAGATGACAATTGTGAAAGATGCCTCCCTCACAGGGTTGAGAACCCACATGAACGACCTTTCAATCAGCAGTCTTTGGTCTCCATCGGAGTCTAAATGGTATGGTTCATTCATTGCCCATTTTTATTTTTTTTTGCAGATTTTTTAGCCACATTATTATAAATATATATTTTTTGTTTTGGTCACAAAAACCCATTGAACAATAATGGGGGTGGGTGGGTAAAGTGATATAAATGGTAGGGGATTGTGGGGACTAGTTTGTAAATAGCTGGGAAGGGGGGAGTTTGGGGGGGGGGTTCTGCCCCATCCCCACCCCCCAAAGAAATTGAGGTTTTGTGGCAACATATTGGCAGCAAAAAGCAGCGGGGGGGGGGGAAAAACGAGCGATGGAAAGACCTAGAACCGTCCACACTTCACATCACCCTTTTAATCTGACTAGCGCTGATGGCTTTTCTGCCTCTATGCGGGAGAAGGCTGTCCTGATAATGACAGACAATACACTGGCCATGTACTGCCTCAACAAAAGAGGGGCGGTAGGGCCACTGCCTCAGTGCCCAAAACCAGAGCTGCGTCGCTTCTATGCACAAAGAGAAGGAATCTCTCTACTAGCAGTTAATCTATCCGGAGAAGAAGACATAGCAGCAGACTCTCTGAGCAGGCAGAGCACTCTCTTCCACAAGTGGTGAAAGGGGCCCCTAGGGGACCCTGACGTCTATGGAAACAAGGGGGGTCACCACACACGATAGAGACGCCAGACACAAGGTTGTATTCCCAAAGCTAGTGTTTTATTGCAAAGCAAAAGTCTGTTGGCCAACTCGGTCTCACGCCCCGCGACGTGTGTATCTAGACCTCGAGGGACGCAAGAGAGTGAATTACGTACATCAGTTACATATATACAAAATGCATATCAAACAATCAGCTATGACATGGTTAACACCCCCCCCTTTATTGGGTTTCTTCGAACTTGGTGTGATGATGGACATCTCCGACCACTATGACACCTTCAAACATCTATTCTAGTAACAATTTGCAATTTGTGAGTGCGAAGGCATCTTTCGGTTATTGAATAGAACACGCCGCTTCTGTTCTTGGAAGCGAACTACCTACGGGGTCGGGGAGTTACATTCCGGCCCTTGCTATCTATCGGGTGCTATTCGCGTCCTGGGAGCCGACATGCTCTAGCGGGCTCAGCAAAGGGGGGCCGTTAGAACCGCATAATTCAAGCCTTTAGCGGTATTATTCTAACATTTTCTACCATATAACTAGACTGGCTGGCAGCTGTGAAATGATTAAATGCCCTGCAGCTCTGCTTCAAGGCTACATTCGGGAGAGAGCCGGGCATTCTTCTTGGCGCTGCCTACGTTTGTGTTTCAACGAACTCTTGTGATCCTCACGGCCCTGCGGCCTTGTCCTTTTCACATACAGACAACAATGTTCCACAGTCGAGCAGTGTAAGTGGAAAATATACTGCGAAGCAATAGGAACAGAAAGCAATGAGCAATGGTTAGAAAACAAAATGGCGATTCTTGCTACATCAAAATGGCCGTTCATTGGCAAACTCGAAAACCTATATTCTGTCGTATCGTGCATGAGACGGTTGGTCCACGGCCACCAAAATGCGTTTGCGGTCTCAAAGTAGAGGTATCCGTATTTCTAGACTGACAGTGGGAGTTGGTTCAGGAAGTCCTTCTCGAGATCTTTACCCTTTGAGGAATCCCTCAGGTGGATCTGTTCGCATCCAGTGTCAACAGGAAGTGCAACCTATTCTGTTCCAGGGAATTTCCTCAGAGAGGAGCTCTAAGAGACGTGTTCGTAGTGGACTGGGAATTTCCACTTCTGTACGCGTTTCCACCAGTCCCTGTCATTCCTCATGTCATCAGGTGGTTGAAGCAATTGCTCTGGATTGGGCCAGCAAAAACGTGGTACTTGGACCTTCTAGAGATGGCCATCTGAATTGGTCTTTCTGAAGAGGAGGGTCACCTTCATCCAGATATCGTTACTCTGGACCTTCAAGCCTGGTTCCTGAAAGGATAAGATACGAGGATTGGGACGATATAATGGAGGTTTTGCTATCGGCCCGAAGGCCAGCAACAAAATATCTGTACCACTGCCATTGGAACACATTTTGCAGATGGTGCAGAGATGCATGAAAGACTTCTACTTTTTTGCTTAACCTGGCCCGTCAGGGTCTTCAGGCCTCCGCAGTAAAGGGTTATTTGGCAGCGCTTTCTATTTTTAAACATTCGCCTGATTTGGATTCCTATTCCAGGGTTCCTATTGTAGTTCAGTTCTTAAAAGGATTAACAAACATTTTTACCTCGGTTCCATTTATTGTACCGGTTTGGGACTTGAATTTGGTATTAAAATTCCTAATGGGGTGCACCTTTTGAACCCTTACATTCTTGACCACTCAGAATGTTAACCCTTAAGACATTTTTTTGACAGCGTTTACATCAGCCTGCAGAGTCAGTGAGCTTCAAGCTCATTCAGCTAAACCCAGGCCTCCAGATAAGGTGTGTACTAGGCCTTTTTACACATGAAAATCTTGCAAATACTACAACTTTATTATTTTCCTGTGTAAATTTACACAGGTTTAGAGCAGAGGGCAGTGCAAAGGTCAGGTTACTTGACAGAAACCAGAAGGCTTCTCTTGATTTTTATCTACATGGATGTAATTTCAAACCACCTCTGAAACAGAATGTATTTCTCTGAAGCCTTTCAAAAAAAGAAACTGCACACTGTGATAAAAGGAATGGTTTCTATCCATTCAGCTTCAGAAGCACTGTGCATATTTTCCTTGAATGGAAGGATTGTATAATTAATAAAATGGAAAACTAAGTTGCAATTGAGAATAAATATTTTGTAGCAAATTATTCTTTTTTTTTTAACAGTGAAATCAAACCAGTATTGCACAATTGTATTTTTCAGAGTTCCGTTGCTACGTGCATAATCATGCAGAGGTAGATCATTTTTTTACACTTCTAATTAAATGTACACTCTAATTTAAAAACAGTGTGTAAAATGATGAAAGTATAGTTTACATCCATTCAAACTTTCAGTCAATGGGGTACATTACTATAAATGTTCAGTGGCAGCAGCGACGTTGCTCAAGGGTGAGTGATTGTCATTACACCAATCACAGGTGTTCAAGACTACACTTAAAACATCCAAAACCTGACTCTCCAAGAAGTGCAAGCGCTGTTCAAAAAGAAACAAAGGAAAGTTACATTGGTAATTGAAATCGAAGCTCAGCAAAACCTGTCCCTGTGATAATCCAGATAGGTATTTAACTTTATATAGCGCTTCACAAACGGTTCGTCCAACATCTAGGTACTGTGATTATTATACCTCAGTCGATACTCAGTTAACCGACCTCTGAATGATGTTAGCCAATAAGATAGCTCAGCCGGTTGAGTCGCTGTTGCTGAAATCTGTGCATGATCTGTAGGTTGCAGGTTCGAATCCTGGCAAGGCCAACTCAGCCTTTCATCCTTGCGAGGTCGATAAAGTAGTACCGACTTTGGTTTGATGGTAATTGTGATAAATATGTTCTATGTACAGCGCTTTGCCAAAGGCGCTATATAAATAACCATTTGACCATTACATTAGATATAGAATTTAGCAAGAACTGTTGTATCAGAACATTGGCATACCATTAGGTAGTATAATAACTCCTGGAAATGAGGACTTTCATTAAACATCAAAAAACAATTCTGCTATTGAACCTCAAAACACACAATACAATTCATGTTTGCTTTACTATGTAATTGGCTAGGTTTTTTGATTTCAACATTTAAATATATACAGGCGAGATCAAATGGCCAGACCTTAGAGAAAGGTGTATTCGAAGGGATTGTGTCCTCCGACGTATTCCTTATCTTAGATAGAAATCCTTCAGCTTTGCTGGCCTCGGAAAATTTTTTCGCCAGAGGGCGCTGCGCGTCGATGATCGCCGAGTCGATGACCCTCGACGGCCTCCGTGCCGACGTCGACGTCATCCTGCCTATAAAGGCCGCGCGCAGCGTCCGTTGCTCAGTTCCGTTTTTCCGCGCTTCGTTGTGCCTCGGAACACCGTTGCTCAGTTCTCGTCAAGATAACGTATATAATAACTACTATTTACCTCGATATCGATGGCATCCTCCTCCGACCCGACGACCCCTCGGTCCGGTTTCAAAAAGTGCCGAGACTGCGGGAAGAAAATGTCGTTGACGGACCCTCACAGGGTCTGTTTGTGGTGTCTGGGAATCACGCACCAGAGTTCGGAGTGTGAGGAATGCCTTTCCATGACGGCGAAAGCCTTGAAGGAGCGTAGGGGGAAGCTCGAGAGAGGTAGGTCAACTTTAACTTCCTCGAAAGCTTCTTCGGTAGAGTCGAGACGTTCGTCTCCTCACCATAAAAAACACTCTCGATCTAGATCACGAAGTGGCTCCCACCACTCGTCGACATCGAGACACTCGAAGAAGAGACGTAGGAGATCCCCTTCGTCATCTTCGTCGAGTTCTCCTGAGAGAGTTCATTGCCCCACAAAACGCAGCTCGCAAGCTGAGTGGGAGGAATTCAGGAAAAAGATGCTAAGCGTCTTCGAGAAAGCGGCCTCGTCCCCCTCGAAGACAGCTGAGGGTGATACCCCGGGTAAAAAACCCAAAAAATCTAAACGCCGCGAGTCGCAGTACCCGGCGGAAAAGTCAACCCGAAAGCGCCTCGAGCCATCGGGAGATAAAGCATCATCGACGCCATCGTCGAAAACTCCTTCGAAACAGAGGTCGGCGCCATCGACGCCGTTGTCGAAGGATTCATCGGCGCATCAGTCGATCGAGTCGACGCCGACGTCGACGCCGATATCGACGCCGGTGAAGGAAAGAACCACGGCTACTCCACAGCCAACGGTTAGACAAAAGACCTCCGACTCGACGCCGAGAACGTCGACGTCGTTCTCGAGCAGGACTCCGATCCTTTCGAGTTCTTCGAGGCCTAGTACACATTTCTCGACGCTTTTCACGGCGCCTTCGAGTACTTTCACGTCGGTGTCGACGACATCGACGTTTTCAAGGCCTGTGATGATGGCTCCTTCTGCATTGGAAATGGGGTTTATACCATTCCAAAAACCAATGTATCCCCCTTTAACCTCGATTTTTGAGGAAAGGGAGGATTCAGACCAAGATATTGATTTACAGAGGACCACATCACCAGAGCCAGAGACTTTCGCCTCTGAGGAAGGAAGATTAAAAAATCTTCAGGATGCACTTCAGGAAGCTAGTGGCTTGGACACTTCTCCTGAAGCAGAATTTATCAAACCAGACCCAGGAGAACATGCGGAGACTCCATATAGAGCTCTGATGTCTAGAATCATAGAATTTATGGGTTGGTCTGCACCTTCTCCTGCCTTTCAGCAGGATGACCTCACTGACATACTGGACAAGGGCCCACAGGAGGATCCTGTGGTTCCATTTCACTCTGCTCTACAGAGAAGGATTTTGACAAACTGGGAAACGCCAGAAATTATCCCGGCAGTAAATAAAAAACTGTCAACAAAATACAGGGTGGCTAGTTCTGACCCTGAATATTTGTCAAAACACCCTACTCCTGAGAGCTTGGTTGTACAGGCTGCAACCTCATCAGGCAGCACATCTGCATACCCCACTGCTCCGCAGGATAGGGATGACAAAAAGTATGATGCCATGGCTAAGAAGGTTTTTTCTGCCTGTAGCATGGCGTTAAAGTCTATTAACGCGACCTGTACGCTCGCTAGGTTCAGCCACACCCTTTGGGAGTGCGCTTCATCAGCGGCTGACTGCCTCCAAGAAGGAGAGGAAAGGGACGCATTTTTAAACATCATCAGGGATGGTAAAGATGCGATGTGCGAGACCCTACAAACTGGCCTAGATTCTGCTGACAGTATCAGCAGGGCCATGGCGGCAAGTACCACAATCCGCAGGCATGCGTGGTTGAGGAAGTCTGGTTTTGCCTCTGACGTGCAGACCAGGCTTTTGAATATGACCTTTGACGGTTCTACCCTCTTTGGAAAGAAGGCGGATGACAGTTTGGAGAAACTGCAAACGTCCAAGGCAGCAGCCAAGTCATTGGGAGCTGCTATCCGTCAGAATACCTTTCGTCCTTCGGGATCATCGTGGAGAGGACGGTCCTTTCGTTACTATTCCTCATATGGAAGGGGCAGGGGACGACCGGCTCAAAGAGGCCAAGGAAGATTTACCCGTGGTGGACGGGGTAGGGGAAAGAAAGCCGCACCCGCAGGAGCAGGAGCCACTTTACCTTCGGCAACTGCATCAGCCGCTTCAAAACCACTCTGAGGTCTCCCCTCACAGAACACCAGTAGGGGGCAGGTTAACTCACCATCTGACGGAATGGCAGGCTATTACGTCAGATGCTTGGGCTCTGGAGACAGTGGCCCAAGGTTACTGCCTGCCCTTCCTACATATCCCTCAGAGTCATCCACCGGGGAACAACCCTTTGAAGCTTCCAGATCCGCTCCTCTTGCAGGAGGTTTTAGACCTGCTAGAGAAAGGTGCCATAGAACTGGTACCTGTAGCGGAAAGGAACAAGGGTTGGTACTCCCCCTACTTCATAATACCGAAGAAGGACGGAGGACTGAGACCCATCTTAGACTTACGGGAATTGAACAAATTCCTCCGAAAGGACAAGTTCAAGATGGTGACTCTCTCTCAGATCCTTCAGGCCCTCCAGCTTCAGGACTGGTTGGTATCTCTAGACCTCCAGGACGCTTATTTCCATGTGCCGATCCATCCCAGGCACAGGAGATACCTGAGGTTCGCAATTGGCAGCTCTCATTATCAATTTCGAGTTCTGCCATTTGGGCTAACCTCCGCCCCGAGGGTCTTTACCAAGCTAATGTCGGTTGTGGCTGCAAGTCTAAGGAGGGAAGGGATTCATGTCTACCCTTACCTAGACGATTGGTTGATCAGAGCTGTATCTTCGGAACAGGCTCAGAGACAACTAGATTATGTTTGCCACTTCCTTCACAAGCTGGGCTTCTCCCTCAATTTAAAGAAGTCACAGATGATACCATCACAGAGACTCCAATTCATTGGAGCAGTCCTGGACACTTCCCTGGGAAAAGCCTTGCCACCAGAGGTGAGGGCTCGAGATATTCTGCAGATGGTCATCAGATTTCAGAATGCCCAATATCTCCCAGCCTACGACTTTCTGAGGTTGCTAGGCCTCATGGCATCCTGCATATTCCTCGTGCCGGAGGCTCGCCTGAGAATGAGATCCCTCCAGTGGGCACTGAGAACTCAGTGGTCACAGTTCTCAGGAAGGATGACAGATCTCCTTCGGATCCCGGTCAAAGTAGCCCGAGACCTTCAGTGGTGGGCCTGTCGGGAGAACATCCTGAAAGGAGAAATGTTTTGGCAACCATGGCCGGAGATAACAGTAGTCACGGATGCCTCACTCACGGGGTGGGGAGCTCACGCCAACGACTTGACCATCAGCGGTCGTTGGTCTCCATCGGAGTCCAGACTACATATCAACCTGTTGGAGCTGAGAGCCATCAGACTAGCGCTGAAGGCTTTTCTGCCGTCTGTACGGGGAAGAAACGTCCTAATAATGACGGACAATACAGTGGCCATGCACTACCTCAACAAAAGAGGAGGCGTAGGCTCACTACCACTGTGCAGAGAGGCGATGCAGCTCTGGTTTTGGGCAATTCAGGAAGGAATCTCTCTATCGGCAATTCACCTAGCCGGAGAGAAGAACTTGACAGCGGACGCTCTGAGCAGGCAGAGCACAGTCTCTCACGAGTGGGAGATAGCTCAGGAAGTCCTTCAAGAGATCTTCGCCCTTTGGGGAACCCCTCAAGTGGATCTGTTCGCCACCAGTATCAACAGGAAGTGCGACAGATTTTGCTCAAGGGAATTTCCCCCGAGAGGAGCTCTAGGAGATGCGTTCGTAGTGGACTGGGAGTTCCCACTTCTGTACGCGTTCCCTCCGGTCCCTGTCATTCCTCAAATGATCAGGAGGTTGAGAAGGTTTCGGAAGACCATGATCCTAATTGCCCCGGATTGGGCCAGGAGAACGTGGTACCCGGACCTTCTAGACATGTCCATCTGCCCTCCAATTCGACTGCCATACAGAGAGGATCTTCTCTCGCAGAAGGAAGGTCAGGTTCTCCATCCAGCCATCAAGACCCTCAACCTTCACGCTTGGTGTCTGAAAGGTTGAGGTACAAGGATTGGGACCTTCCGGATGATGTTATGGAGGTGTTGCTTTCGGCCAGAAGGCCGGCAACTAAAACTCTATACCGCTGCCGTTGGAACAAATTTTGCAGCTGGTGCAGAGAAAAGAATATTGAACCCTTTTCTTGTGGTACACCTATGGTGTTGTCATTCTTACTTTACCTGGCTAATTCAGGCCTACAGGTTGGCACAATTAAGGGCTATCTTGCAGCGCTATCAATCTTTAAGCGCACTGCAGAGGAGCCTTCATACTTCAAAATTCCATTGGTAATACAATACCTAAAAGGATTAACTAATGTTTATCCCCCGAAACCTTTTCAAGTTCCCTTATGGGATTTAAACCTAATTTTAAACTTCCTAAAGGGTGCCCCTTTTGAACCACTACACTCTTGTTCATTGAAGCTTCTCACCCTCAAAACTGTTTTGCTAATAGCATTGACATCTGCTAGAAGGGTTAGCGAGTTGCAAGCCTTATCGTGTAAACCTCCACATACAATCTTTTACAAGGACAAAGTTGTTCTTCAGGTGAAGCCTAACTTCCTCCCGAAGGTAGTCTCGGAGTTTCACATCACTCAGAAGATTATATTACCTTCTTTCTACCCTCCTCCTCATCCGGGGAAGGAGGAAGAGAGACTGCACAGGCTGGACCCTAAGCGAGCCTTGAGCTTCTATATCAGCAGATTGGCTAAGATCAGACAAGCAGACCAACTCTTTGTAGGTTATGCAGGACATAAGTTGGGCCTTCCAATAACAAAACAAACCATCTCCAGATGGATTATTTTAGCCATTCTGGAGTGCTACAAATTGGCAGGAAAGGAGCCTCCTCAAAATCTAAGGGCTCATTCTACCAGGGGTATCGCAACATCCTCAGCCCTTCAAAGAGGGGTGCCAATTCGAGATATATGTGCGGCTGCCACATGGTCGTCCGCACATACATTTACCAAATTCTATAGCCTGGATTCCTCCTCTAGTCAAGAAACTAGATTCGGCAAGGCTGTGTTACACTCTGTCCATTCTGGAAGGGTAACATAACTTTTATTACTCCCGCCTCCAGTCACAATACCACTGCTATGGGAGTCTATCTAAGATGAGGAATACGTCGGAGGACACAATCCCTTCGAAGAACTAGTTACTCTTACCTTGTAACGTTCTTTCGATGGGATGTTCCTCCGACGTATTCCTTATCGACCCTCCCATCCATCCCCGCAGTATGACTTCCTGTGGGTTTGCAGCCTATGCTCCTTCAAGGTGATTAGTCTAATCCAAAAACATTACTGGGGACTACAAAACGGAACTGAGCAACGGACGCTGCGCGCGGCCTTTATAGGCAGGATGACGTCG
The DNA here is from genome assembly GCF_040938575.1 of Ambystoma mexicanum. NCBI lineage: Eukaryota > Metazoa > Chordata > Amphibia > Caudata > Ambystomatidae > Ambystoma > Ambystoma mexicanum. Next base: position 570,912,742 of record NC_090922.1, on the reverse strand, counting down.
ACGTCGGCACGGAGGCCGTCGAGGGTCATCGACTCGGCGATCATCGACGCGCAGCGCCCTCTGGCGAAAAAATTTTCCGAGGCCAGCAAAGCTGAAGGATTTCTATCTAAGATAAGGAATACGTCGGAGGAACATCCCATCGAAAGAACGTTACAAGGTAAGAGTAACTAGTTCTTCTGTCACAATGCAGAAAACTGCCGCATAGTAATGATTTCCATATAGTTTTTGCACACGTCAGCTGGATGTCACATACGTTTTACTCCCTTGCAAAGGAGAAAAGTCATTTTTACTCTCTTTAAATCACATTTACTCTCAAAGTTTAAAAATAGGGAGTACAATACTCCCACCTCAAGATCTTATCTGGAGCACTCAACCTTTACAACCTTTCTTAAGGACAAGGTGGTTTTGAGGGTACGTCCTTCTTTCTTAACAAAAGTGGTATCTGAGTTCCATTTGGCTAAAAAAAATACATCGTTTTGTCCGCTTCCTCATCCATCTAAGGTGGAGGAAAGATTAGATCACTTTGTGGACTATTCAGGTCACAAATTGGGACAAGCTGTCGCCAAACAAACCATCTCACGTTGGAAATTCTATGCATTTCAGAATGCTATACATTGGCTGCCAAAGATATACCCGATGGTTTAAAAACGCATTCCACCCGAGGAGTGGCTTCTTCGGCTCTTCAAAGAGGGCTACAGGACATCTGTAGTGCAGCAACTTAGTCCTCTTTGCACACTTTCAGCAAATACTATTGTCTGGACTGTGTTCGGTCAGGAGACAAGATTTGGCAGGGCTGTACTTCGCAGCATTAATCAAAAATACATTATCTATTCCCACCTCCTTCTACATACTGCTTTGGGAGTGTATCAAAGATGAGGAATACATGGACACAATCCAATCGAAGAACAAATTACTTACCCCGTTGATGTTCCTCCCACATAATCCTCTGCGCCCACCCACCCTTCCCTTCTAACTTGCCAAGAATGTCTGTTTTTATACACCTTTCTCTCTTACAACGTCTGGGTCATTCCTTAAACTAGAACTGAGGCAACGGGTGCCACCCAAGCTACTTATACCAGCGTCCACGTCACGGCCGAGGACAGGACGTAGGCTGTCGAGGGCCACGACTTGACGTACGGCACTCAATACTATGGAGAAAAAAGCTGCAAGCAGATTTAGGAATATATCAAAGATGAGAAATACGTGGGGGAACATTCAGTTGAAAGAACATTACCAGGGGTAAGTTATTTGTTGTTCTGCTCTTTTTACACTTTGGAGTGTAAATCTAAATCACTACAAGCAGTACTCTAGGTGTCGTTCGTGTATGAAGGGATAGTTGGGAGATCGCTTCAACAGATATATTAACCAAGTGAGCCATTTCCCTGGTAGTAGTCCTTTTTTCATGTGCTCGCTGGAACGGTATGTTAGGCAATGCACATATCCAAACCTTTCTACCTGTGTGTGGATTATGCCAATACTCGTGAATGCCTTTCCTCTCAGAGGGTGTCATAATGTTGCTCTTATTCCTTGCTTCAATCACTTTTGCAGAAGAGCCATCAGTATGTTCGCTACTGGAGAGGGTTTGCTCACTCAGGAGGACCGGGTCACTAAGGATGGACTGCAGGAAGTCTTTGAGACCAACGTCTTTGGGCATTTTATTCTGGTAAAAACATCTTGATCACTTTTTTCCCCACTGATGTTTAATGGGGGAATTGGGAAGCATGTCATGTAGCATAATGTGACAGTCTGCTCGTGATTTATAGCAGATTGGCTGTTTTCCTTCTGTGTTGTCTCTGTGCTGAATTGTCGCCAAAACAGTCAATCATACATACTTAGTATTGCAAAAGTCCACTAAAGGAATCCATCCCTAAAGCAGCCAGGTCCATGATAAAATAGCCACACTAAATAATGTGATATGTTACTAAGGCCATGAGTAGGTGGCTGATGTAGTTGTAAAAGAAGGGTGTAAAATGGCTATAAGGACAAGTCTCTATCATCGGGTGTGCAGTGTTCTTTTTCAAGGCCCATAGCTACCACGTGGTCTGTGGGCTTGTGTACTTTGTCCAATGACGTCTTTACAGCAACACAAAAGCGAAGTTCTTTGGTTTCCCAAATAGTTCTTCATGTTCAACAGAAGGAAAATGTTGCTCAATCTGGGTTTACTCCAGGAAATGAGTCAGTGCCACAGTCACTCAGTCTGTCTAGTCTAACGGTTTTGTGTCCCCAAACGTTTTTGGTTCCTGATTCAGTCGTCTCCTTCCTGTCCTGTTCTCTGTATGTTCTGGGAGACCCTTTTGTCAGATTTTGGGACCTACGTGTACTGTACCTTAGGCCTGGCTCTATTCTGCAACCTAGTCCCCAGAGCACCCACCAGTTTTTAAACCAATTGCTGTGGTATGCAAGCTGTTCATATCCCTTCTCTTTGTCTGGTGGACCTGACACTGGTTCCCATCACTCTGTCCTGGTCTACCTCCTCGATGATTTTGGGGGAACTGTCTCTGCTTCCCTCCTCACTATCATAACCCACTGACACCACCTCAATGCTTTTCCACATGCTCTTATCCACTCCCCTCCTTTAACTCTCTTCTGTGTTTTTGTTTCACTCTGCCTCTCCCTTCTCAGCTGGATCTGAACTCCTCACACACTTCCCTTGTTTTTCCTCCATCCTCTTCCTTTGTTTTATTCACCCCCATTCTAAGATCGTTCCCCTTTTCCTCTTTGCTGTCTCCCAGCCTTTGTGTGTCCTCTACCTCCTGATCTTTCTTCTTTTCCATAGGCTTCCTCTCTGCTCTCCTACTTAGCTATCACCTCTCTCTGCATCACAACTTCCCTTTTACTCTCCCCACCCTTTTCTCCAGCCTTCTTTCTCCAGCACCCCTTCCTTTCCTCCTTGTGCCTCTAACATGTTCCTTCACTGCTCTGCTGCTCCCTCTAAACATCTGAACTTTCCTGTCATGGCCTTGGCCTTATGTAGGGGCCTGGCCCCAGCTCTGGTGCTGCCCCTCCTTAACTACATTCAGTAGCATGTATTTTGATCTTCTAATCTTATTGTTTACTGTTCACAGCTGTGACGAATCAGGGGATCTCGTTCCGGAGTTAATAAGAAGGAACGGAATTCTCACCAAAACCCAAAAAATTAAGGCAAAATCCCACCACACCACACCAATTAAATATAAATATACCATATGGGTATATGTATTAGTGTAAGGCAAGAACACCATCTCAAATCACTGGGACGAGGAGGCTGCATCGGGAGGGAAAAGGAGTGGAAACTAACATGCAACATCGTAGTCCTTTTTTTGTCTCGCTTGACAAATCCATGAACAAAAGGAAAGAAGGACTAAGGTTTGGATTTCATGATGGTAGTGGTGGTCAAGGAAAACGAACAGAAGGCAGAGTGAAGGAGTTGTGGGTGAGTGGTGGTGGCAGTTATGTAGGGAGGGGCAAAGTGTGCCCTCCAGAGAAAAACAGCAGTTGAACATCTGTCAAGAAAGAGAAGGCCGGGCCTACTTGGGGACAAACACCCCTGACTGAGTCTGTCGCTGTCTGAAGCACCCATACTCTCCATGGCAGTGGAACCTGGACGGCCAAAGGACAGTGACATTATCCAGCTGGAAGAGCGGCCACCCTGCCAGAGAAGAGACCAGCCATCCCTGAGGTGCACTGAATGCACCGCAAAGGGCGGGCTGCAGACACCACAAGTAAAAGGACCCTGATATCAAAAGGGGACGAGCGGCAGCAGACGAACAGCGCCTCAAGAAGACTTTGGAGCCTGGTGTGAAGTGTCAGGCCACAGGAGGCGAGCAGCACTCGTAACGGGCAGAGGGAGCGTCTGTCCTAGGGAACGCAATGACGTCCCACAGGAGCAACGGGACCCAGAGAACTGTTGGGAGCCAGCCAGGACATCAGCACTGGAAGCACAAGATACGGCTGGGGAAGAGGGGCTTGGGGCTGACTAGACACCCTAACGTGTTATAAAAGATTTTAAATAGTTGCATATTAACCAAAGATCTTTGCAAATTACTCTTTATAAAACCAAAATGTATGCTCCCTGATTACCAGCCTGCTCTTGTTCCTCCCAGTACCTCTGGGGAAATCAAGTAGATAAAGAGACACTGAATAAAAGGCTATACAGTTTTATGCATAACAAGATCGTGGGCTTTCTAAGACACCATGAATGATCTATGCATGCAGTTTATTCAGGCTGAATGAAAGACTTGTACAAAAACAATCTGCTTGCGCGCTTGGCCAGAAAAGCTTACCAAGTGACCAACACGGAAGAGACAGTGGGCTCCAAAGCCCTGACACGGGGAAAAAGACCAGGGAAGGGGAGTCGTCCCCCCCCCCCCCTCCACCCCCTGGCATAGTGTGCTCCAAAGCTCTGACAGAAGTAGGAAAGACCAGGGAAGGGGAGTGTCCTCCTTTCACAGTGGGTTCCAAAGCTCGGACAAATGTGGGAAAGACGAGGGAAGGGGAGTATTCCCCTGGCACAGTGGGTTCCAAAGCCCGGACAAGTGGTAAAGACCAGGGAAGGGTAGTGTCCCTCTGGCATATAACATTTAATTCAAGGACAGTGGGTGTAAGAGATATCACACGGTTGCAGGAAGACAGCCAAGTACTGTTTATTTTCCACAGTAATGGTCTTTGTGGTATATTAAGTGTGAGGGTCACAGCAGGTTTTTTGACACAGGACTGTGGACATTTATTTTGAAAATCCTGAAAAAGACTGGTCAACTAGTTAGTTTCGTTGAGGCTGGGAACCCCCTCATAGAGCTAGGGATAGTGAGGCCTTGTTTTCAACCCTCCTATGATTTAAATAAAAAGCATTGTGAAGCGCACCACTGTCGTCCTCTCGTTACTCTGGCATCTCGCACAGCTCTCCTGTCGCTCAGGAGGCATCACAACTCCCCTCTGCGAACTGCAGATCAAGCCTTTACATAGGATGGCTACCATCTTGATATTACAAATGCGTAGGCACGGGGAACTGTTAAGCATTATAACTCACGCGTGTATAACCTGTCTCTTACATGGAGTCCATCTTTCTCTGTGCCCAGCAGCTACCAAAGAGATATCTTTGATTTAATGGCTGCAAGCTCCTCTTTAATGCTCCATGATTTTTGATCCCGCTACTTGCAAGATGCAGAGTGGAACTTTACCAAGGCTTATTCACACTGAGTTCCTTTAAAGGGACAAAGTGACAGGTTTTCTCTTGGTGGCAAGCCGCGGCCACATGGCTGCAGTGTGGTGGTCAGCAAGGGGATCCTCCCCACACATCACCTATATGCAGTTTCTGCTGTAATCCTTAAAATCCTAATCCATGCATAGTTTTGAAGGTGATGCCTACTGGTGTGAAAGCAATTGGCCTTCCCACAGGGAGCCAGTGGAGGAAATGCAGGGTGGGTTTCATGTGTTCTCTCAATGCCATCATGAGGATATTGCTTCCTGCTGCCATTTGTTCCCTTTGTAGTATCACTATTAAGTTTGGTAGGGACAGACAGGGAATTCATGCCCCCTCTTCCCCAGAAACATGACGCCTGCAGCAACGGGCAAGATGACGGCTTTTGGATTGGGAGTCTGCAAATTGGGTCAGGAGTACATTTATACAAGTGACGATTATCCGGGCATCTGAGGGATTTGTTTCTGCAACCCATTAAGTCTCCAAGTACTGAAGCGGAGTGAGCCAAGAACCAGAAACATTTGGTAGTGTAGGATTTGCAGGCCCAGTACACGGTAGACAAGCGAGACACTGGAGGCATTGCACCCTGACAGGGGCCTGACCACACCCAACCTTTTATCACAGGCCCTCTTTCCACACTAGTTTGTGACCTAAGTATTGGAGGTGGCCTTGCACATGGAGAGTTACCACTTAGTGGGCAGTGAACCGGAGACGTTCTCTACATCGAACATAAAGATCGACTCTGTGGCGCAAAGGAAATTGGCAAAGGAAATATGCCAAATAAATAGGAATCGGAAATTAACAGAGTATACAGACTAACACCAATGTTGTGTACGGTATTAAGGTTATTAGAAATACTAAAAAGGCTGTGTGATGAGCACTCACTCTCCTTTATTATCACATTAAGCTTAGCAAGCTCCCCATCCACAGTTGCTGTTAACGCTACTCTGCGTGCCACTTATAGGATGAGCATTGACGGTTCCTGGGAAGCAGACAACTGGTGATGTAATGAACGGTAACTGGCCAAGTCCTTTTCAAGTACTTCTATTAGTTGCCTCACTGACCTCCATGTGTGATTTTTAAGAAAGTTATTTCTACGCCTGTTGAGCTTCAAGCCCATGCCGTCGTACACCTATATGGAGTGTGTTAAAATCCATTAAAACCATCTCCAAACTCCTTTCCCTACTAGTGTGACTTAATTAGCTCAGCAGGAGTACAGAGGTGAGTATTGGTTTCTTAACACTTATTCAGCCCCACACTACTGCTACTGCTACTACTACTAGATCAGCCATGATCTCAATCATAGAAGCAAACCGGGCGCAACATGAATGGTACACCCTCTTTTGTCCGTTATGTGGGCCAAGGGCAAGCAATACTCTTCAAGAAGGATATAAGACCGCCCTAAAGCATCCAAACAGCAATAATGCTGTGATAGCAAAATAAAAGAATGTCGATATAAGGGGATATATATATATATATATATATATATATATATATATATATATATATAATTTTTTTTGTATTATTGTTTGGTTGATAAATCAACCTTTCAATTTAAAACACATATACAACAACATCAGTATTATAAACATTTCATCAAACAAAAAAAAAGAAAGAACTTTGAATTTAAAATCTTAAATATCTCAATTACAATTTCTCATATGTACAATTTTCTAAAATAACTAGTCCATAAAATCTCGAGACTTTCCGCATCTCCAATTTTTATACATCATTTTTACAACCTTTGCACCGGGAAGAGGCTTGTTTGGGTACCAAGTCCTAGCACAGTCCATTTAAGGTAAGTGCAAAGTTAGTCTGCCAGTTCTGTGGTATCTAGCTTTAATTCTAAAAGAAATTGGACAATAGCTATGCGAACGGCTTGCAAGGGCGAGGAAAATATTCTAAACCAAAATACATCTATAGTTAGCATTCTATAGCTCTCGAATAGTGTTTTAAAATATTTACAACGTAACACCTTCAATGAGGGACAGACCGCTATTAGATGTTTTAGGTTTACCTCATATTCTGGCAATTTGCAAAATCGACAAATGTTCTCGTGTTTCTTTAGTTGTCCTCTTCTACATAACATTTCTCTAGTGTGCCATAGGTTTTGTCTAAATCGTTGATAAACATTTCTAAACTGAGGTGAAGGGAATTTGAAGTAGCTGTAACTCTAACTTTTTTCAATCCAAAAATGTGAATGATATAATCTTTATAATTAGAGCATTGGTCTAGGGTACAAATCCAGTCATACTGATATAATTTCCTCTGAGCACGATTAGGATTTGTTATTAGTAGGTCGATTGAGATGTCAGCTTCCATCAGGAGATTAACAACAAAGTTTCTCCAATTAACGGGGAAGGGATGAGTAGATTTTAACATGTGCATGGCCAATATGTGAGATAGATCAGAGCAATTTAGAAACATCAAAACATTTCCTCAATAAAGAACATAATTTCCATGCATAAAACACAAACATCGAAAGGGCTCCTAGCTCATAACGGATCAGGGGCACAGGTGTTGAGTTTGGTAGATTAAATATTGCGCGCCAGAATTTGCCCTCTAACTGCTCCCAAAACACCCGCTCCCTTGGATATTTGGTTTCGGAACCATATGTGATAATTGGTAAAACCGTTTGGGCGTAATATAGGAGAACAGAAGAGCATGTAAATTTGCCAAATATTAAAGGTAAATAACAAATGGGAGTCTTTAATTAAACAAAAAATACAAATACTTAAACACTAATAACTCACCCCTGTAAAGGAAAACACAGAGGATGTTTAACATGTCACGACCCGCGACCCAGAACCCCACTGGCATGGTCACATGCCAGGTAGGGTCAGGACTCGGGGTTCATTTGGGGCCCCAAGGGCCTTGCATTATCATCAGACTCTCCTGGAGTCAGTCCTGGCACCTTTGGCGCCAGGCTCATGTTCAGATTGGGACTTTACCTTGAAGGGACTACTTTTCCTGTGAAGGCCTGCAGCCAACATGGAGGCACCCATACAGTCTAGTTCCTAGGAACCAGACTGTGCGGTGCAGTGTTTCAGGGTGTGGTAGCCTGGACTACTTAATCTGGACTACTTTACAGAAGGGTATATAAACCACACCCAAGCTACAGAACGTGCTTCGTGTTATTCTGCAGCCAGCAGCGTGACGCTCATTGTGTTCAGAGACCAGCACCTGGCGATCCTTGAATAGCGGACCTGCAGAGGAGACAAAGAACATCATTAGCAGTCTCTTCTTACCTGCAACTTTTCATCCTTCGATTCCTGCTGCTCGCGGTCTTCCATCCAGTTGGCAGCATCATCGGGACACCACGCTTGCACCGGAACGAAGCACCTGGAGGGAGAGAGAAAGAAGGACAACGTTAAACCGGTTACTCGCGGCGTTCACGGCAGTAATCACAAAATCCTCACCTGGCTGGGCATTTCTTGACTGGTTCCGCTCTGGAAATCTTCACACGCCCAGAAAGACCATCGCGATCTGAAAAGGAATAAAGAATACAGGTTAGCAAGAAAAGACATTACCGCGCCGCACCTCATGCTTAACCTACCATCCATCATACGCTCCGGCATCCATCATCCTGGCAGGAGCCTGATCCAAGTAGCACACCCACCAAACCTCCATGCACCTAAGTGGAAACAAACAAGAAAAGACATTATTAGCAAGAAAGGAAAGCAAGGACATTTAAAGACTGCTATAACCAGACTTACCTCCTTAAAGACACTTGAATGGGTTAGCACCAGTGAAGTTAACTCGGTCGCTTCAACACGCAGAAGACTACGCGCCCCTGCACTGAAGGCAGGACGGAGAGCACGCCAGACATCATAACAAGTTGAGGAGTGGGCCATCGGGTCGAGTCCAGGGGGCTGGTGGGAGGAAACGAAGTCTGTTCCTAAGTCCAGTCCTCCTGTGTTTTCAGGCCCGACTGCCACAGAAGGCATCGTCCGGAATTGGGAACGTCCAGGGTGAATCCGGCAACCAGGGCATAAGGGCGTCCCCGTGGATACCAGGTGAGCGTAACAGAACCTTTTGGATATAAGGGGCACTCGGGGGATGAAGAACGGGTTAGATCAGCAATAGTCTCTGCAACAATGGTCAAGTCCAAAGTATGTGTCTTTTTGAAAGGGAAAGAGTGGAATTTTAAATGTCACTAGGGCCTTTAAAACTAGGCCAGGGGGACAGAACCACTACAGATAACTTGTTCTTCCTCTTTGGGCTTGACCGTGTTGATCCAGAGGCAGAAAATCAGCATCTGGTTGGTGGATAAATACATGGTGCAGTTCAACAAGTGACAACAGCACTTATCTCAAAGAAGCTTCGGACAGGCAGGCAATGCCCAGGTTGGCATACCTCACAAGCAGTATAGATAGATGTTCTTAGTCCCTCAGTTATGTAAGAAAGGCATGGCATCAAAGAAAGACAGACACAAGTGATCACAGTTCAAGGGTGTTTATTAAACTGTAAAATGGGTGAGATAAACGCCTAATCTAAACCCAAATCTAAGGTGATGAAATTGAGTAATACATGAACTGTGTTAAAAATACACGAACTGTGTTAAAGAAGGCCGTAGTGAACCCGACAGAGGGAGACCCATTTTTGGCAAGGAGCATCTGAGCCTGGAGGAGGGAGATCCTGGGGGCGGAAGCCATCGGCCAAGGTGCCAGATCACTGAGAGAACTTTTTGTTTGTTTGGCATTATGAATCATCAGGCCTTCTAAGGAAAGAGACTTTTGCAGGAAAGAGACTCCGCCTCTGAAGGTTTTGATATTGAACTGGAACTCTGAACCCTGTGCTGACGAGGCCAAGGAGTGTGCTGTGCTCCAAAGTCCCTCCTTGTCCCATGCTTAAAACATGGGGAAGGGAGACCCAGCCATACAATCCTGACTTATCGTTTTGTGAACACTTCTTTCTTTTCTGGTGAACATTATCCCACACTCTTTTTGTAATTTAGTAATAAGGATTGGCAATAGTTTCTTTTCAGTATAGGCCCTTTCGAGGGGATTGGGTCCTCCGACGTATTCCAGATCTATGACGGGTAATGTCCACAGCTGTGCTGCTTTGGAAAATCTTCGGCGTCTGCGTCGATGCGCCGTCCCTGAGGACCTCCTCCGACAGCCGACGTCACCCGATGTGATAAGTAGGACGCACAACGCCCGTAGCCTCAGTTCCGTTTTTTCCGCGAATGTGTTCGCTTCGTGAATCTCGGTACGCCTCGACTCTTTGGAGTTTGATGTATTCTTCTCGGTTCATTGAACCTGTTCGGTTTTTGTGAAGACCTGTTCGTGGCGATGTCTACTTCATCTTCAACCCCGCGTCCGGGCTTCAAGAAATGCGGGGACTGTGAGTCCAAGGTGTCGGTCACGGACTCGCACAACGCCTGCCTCTGGTGCCTCGGGGAGGCCCACGATACGGACGACTGTGTCGACTGCCAGTCGCTCACGGCCAAGGCCTTGCGGGAACGCAAGAAGAAGCTGTTGGTAGGTCGGGTGTCTAAGCCCCGGAAATCGAGGTCTACGGGGCTTTCGACGGAGGACTCGAGAGGCGACTCTCCGCGGCATCATCGGAAGTCCAGTGGGTCTCCTTCCAGGAGTCGGTCTCGCCACTCCTCTGCCTCTTCGAGGCATTCCAGGAAGCGCTGGCATCGGTCGCCTTCCCCATCCTCTTCCGAGGACCCTGCCCGTCGGCAGGTCACTTATCCCACCATGCAAGCGACACCGGAGGAATGGGCTTCCTTTGGGAAGCAGATGTTAGCGATTCTTGAATCGCAGGGCACCGGTCCGTCCGCGCCTCCGAGTGGGGTCGGTCGGCACCTGTCGAGAGACACCGCTCGTACGCCTTCGGGCTCGGGTGGTCGAAACGGCTCGCGGGAAAGGTCCAGCTCGGACAAGGGTAGCTGTTCTCGCCATGCCCGTTCCAGGTCCCGGTCCTCGACGCGCTCGAGACCGCGTGATCCTGTGCCGTCTTCGAAGAAGACGTCGACGCCTGTGGCGCCGAGGTCGTCACCGATTTCTCTCGAGGCTCCGCCTCCGAGAGGGTCGTCGACGCTGTCGGCACCTAGGTCGTCGAGAGACAAGCTCGGAGCTCTGGCTTTGAGGCCTGAGTCGACGCCGTCGATGCTGGCGGCGCTGCAGCAGCTGACATCGACGCCGTTTCTGTCGATGCCGACTCGTTCGGCGCCCTAGACACCTTTCGAGGCAGTGGTGTCGGAGGGGCCCTATGGCACGGGGTTAGCCCCTAGAAAGGCTCTGGCTAAGGTCAGGCATAGCTTTGATCCCCAGGTGTCTTCCTCTCACCGCCTGGAGTACGTTTCAGAGGGTGATGAAGGCTCTGATGAAGGCTTGGTTCCGGTTACGGTACCAGATGAGCTTCTCTTGGGCCATAGCCAGTTTGATGACCTGAGGCAGTCACTGCATGATGCCCGTGGACTGGACACCTCTCCGGAGGTGGAGTTTTGTAGGCCGGAGCCTGGCACTCATGCCGAATCTTCATACCGGAGCCTTATGTCTCGGGTCACCAAGTACTTGGGATGGTCGGCTCCCCTTGATCTTGGTCCCCCCACTGACCCGGTACTGGCGTTTCATATAGCTCTGCAGAGAAGGGTGGCAGCGGCTTGGACTGCTCCGGAGAGTCTCCCGGCAGTGGGCAAGTCTTTGTCGCGAAAATACCGTCCAGCCAGTAGCGACCCCTGCTACTTGTCCAGGCACCCCACTCCGGAGAGTTTAGTGGTGCAGGCGGCTACGGCCCCGGCAAAGCAGGTGTCGTATCCTACCATCCCTCCGGATAGGGACGACAAACGTTTTGACGGCTGGGCGAAGAAAGTGTTTTCTTCAGGGGGTATGGCGCTTCAGGCGGCCAACTCCATATGTGCCTTGTCTCGTTTCACACACACTCTGTGGAACTGTGTTGCATTAGCGGCTGAACATATTCCCGAAGGGGACGAATGGGATGGTATCCTTGCTATGGTTCAGGATGGCAAGGATGCCATATGTGAGGCCGTTCAGTCGGGTTTGGACATGGCAGATTGTGTCAGCCGGTCCATGGCGGCGAGCACCGTAATACGCAGGTTTGCGTGGTTGCGAAAGTCTGGGTTTGCTCTTGATGTGCAGTCCCGGCTCCTCAACATGCCCTTTGACAGTGAAAATCCTTTTGGCAGCAAGGCTGACGAGAGCCTTGAGAGGTTGCAGACCTCCAAAGCTGCAGCGAAGTCGTTGGGCGCTGCAGTTCGACAACCTCTGCCTTTTCGTGGTAGGGGACAACAATGGAGGGGAGGTTCCTTTCACTGTTACTCGTCCTTCAGTAAAGCGAGAGGAGCTAGCAGTCAAAGTGGCCACCGTAAGAGTGCCACAGGTGGAAAACAGGGTACTCGAGGTGCCAAGGCCGCTCGGGCAGTTGCCTCTCTGCCCTCAGGCAACGCCGCAGCCGCTACCACTCAGTCCTGAGGCCAGGTCCCATGGTTCGCCGGTTGGGGGAAGGCTGGCGCAGCATTTTATAGAGTGGCGTGCCATTACTTCAGATGTGTGAGTTCTGGAGATCATAACCCACGCCTACTGTCTTCCCTTTCGGCAGAGGCCTCGCGACAATCCACCAGGGAGCCTCTCTTTGAAGAGTCCGGATCCGCCCCTTGCGCAGGAAATTCAAGCACTGCTGGAGAAAGACGCCATAGAACTGGTGCCTGTAGCAGAGAGGAACAAGGGATGGTATTCCCCGTATTTTTTGATTTCGAAGAAAGACTGGGGATTGAGACCCATCATGGACTTGCGCGGTTTGAACAAACTCCTCAGGAAGGACAAGTTCAAGATGGTTGCTCTCTCTCAAGTCCTCCAGGCCCTTCAACTTCAGGATTGGTTGGTGTCTCTCGTCCTCAAGGATGCTTACTTCCATGTGCCGATCCATCCCAAGCACAAGAAGTACCTGAGGTTCGCGGTTGGTGACTCGCACTTTCAGTTTCGGGTCCTGCCGTTCGGATTGACCTCCGCCCCGAGGGTTTTCACCAAGCTCATGGTGGTGGTGGCAGCGCATCTCAGGAAAGGGGGGATTCACGTCTACCCCTACCTGGACGATTGGTTGATCAGGGGGAGCTCTCCGAGCAAGTCCTGGATCATCTGTCCGTCACCTGTCACTCCCTTCACAAGCTGGGCTTCTCCCTCAATTTAAAGAAGTCCCATTTGACACCAACACAGCAGCTCCAGTACATCGGAGCAGTGCTCGACACATCCATGGGGCAGTGTTTTCCTCCCCAGGTGAGGGCTCTTCACATTCAGCAGATGGTGCACAAGTTTCAACTTGCCCAGAATCTCCCAGCGTCCAAGTTCTTGAGACTGCTCGGCCTCATGGCATCCTGCATTCTTCTGGAGCCAGAGGCTTGTCTGCGGATGAGATCTTTGCAGTGGGCTCTCAAGCTCCAGTGGTCTCAGTCCTCCGGCAGGCTGTTGGACCCTGTTGAGGTGCCGCCCTCGGTCGCCCAGGGCCTTCTGTGGTGGGCCGTCGAAGGCAATCTGATGAAGGGGGCCCCATTTTGCCTGCCCTGGCCGGAGGTGACGATCGTGACGGACGCATCCCTCACGGGATGGGGAGCTCATGCCAACGAGTTGACAGTCAGCGGTCGTTGGTCTCCGTCGGAGTCCAGACTCCATATCAATCTGTTGGAGCTGAGAGCCGTCGGGCTTGCCCTGAAAGCTGTTCTGCCGACTGTGCGAGGAAAGAGTGTCCTGATTCTAACAGACAACACGGTGGCCATGCACTACCTCAACAAAAAGGGGGGGGCAGGGTCACTTCCTCTGTGCAGGGAGGCGATGTAGCTCGAGTTCTGGGCCATCCAGCAGGAAGTTTTGATCTCGGCTGTTCATCTGGCCGGAGACGACAACGAGATGGCGGACGCTCTGAGCAGGCAGAGCAAGATCTCTCACGAGTGGGAGCTGGCTCAGGAGATTCTCCTGGAGATCTTCGCCCTTTGGGGGACCCCCTCAAGTGGATCTCTTTGCCTCCAGTGTCAACCGGAAGTGCGAAAGTTTCTGCTCGTGGGAATTTCCTCCAAAAGGAGCCTTAGGAGACCTGTTCGTGGTGGAGTGGTCATTCCCACTGCTGTATGCGTTTCCTCCAGTCCCCGTCATCCCGCAAGTACTGCGGAGGTTTACGGAGGTTCGGTTCCCGATGATCCTCATTGCTCCGGCGTGGGCTCGGAGGACGTGGTACCCAGACCGTCTCGACTTGTCCATCTGCCCTCCACGTCGTCTTCCCTACTGAGACGACCTGCTCTCACGGGAGGGGGGTCAGGTTCTCCATCCAGAGGTCAGATCCCTCAACCTTCACGCGTGCCTTCTGAAAGGTTGAGGTATAAGGATTGGGACCTCCCTGAAGACATGATGGAGGTGTTGCTCTGGACCAGGCAGCCGGCAACAAAGTCTCTGTACCGTTGCCGTTGGAGAAAGTTCTGCGACTGGTGCAGAGTTAAGAGTGCAGATCCTTTTGAGTGTGACATTCCCATGGTTCTGTCTTTTTTGCTTTCCTTGGCCCACAGGGGCTTGCAAGTGGGGACCATTAAAGGTTACCTGGCGGCGATGTCCATCTTTAAGCGCTCGTCTGAAGAATGTTCCTATTTTAAGATTCCTTTAATATCTCAGTTTTTGAAAGGGCTCACTAATGTGTTTCCTCCGTCACCTTTTCTGGTGCCCGGTTGGGATTTGAACCTTGTTCTTAAGTTTCTTATGGGTGCTCCGTTTGAGCCTTTGCATTCTTGCCCTTTGAGACTGTTAACCCTGAAAACTGTGTTTTTGGTTGCGGTTACTTCCACTCGCAGAGTGAGTGAGTTACAGGCACTTTCAGTTAAGCCACCCTTTACTGTGTTTCATAAGGACAGAGTTGTCCTTTGAGTTCGTCCTTCCTTTCGTCCGAAGGTGGTTTCGGAATTTCATTTGAGCCAGAAGGTTGTTCTTCCGGCGTTCTATTCTCCTCCACATCCTGGTAAGGAAGAGGAGAGGCTCCATAGGCTTGATCCTAGGAGAGCGTTGAGCTTTTATATTTCGCGCATGTCCCAGGTCAGAGTGGACGATCAACTTTTCATTGGTAATGCTGGAAAGCGTTTGGGACAAGCTGTGACGAAACAGACTTTGTTTCGTTGGATTATTTTAGCTATCTCCGAGTGTTACCGCTTGGCGGGTAAGGACCCTCCGGCTGGCTTGCGGGCCCATTCTACCAGGGGAGTGGCTGCGTCTACTGCCCTACAGAGGGGTGTTCCTATTTGTCACATCTGTGATGCAGCCACCTGGGCTTCAGTACTTCCTACTTATCACATCGGGTGACGTCGGCCGTCGGAGGAGGTCCTCGGGACGGCGCATCGATGCAGGACGCAGGCGCCGAAGATTTTCCGAAGCAGCACAGCTGTGGACATTACCTGTCATAGATATGGAATACGTCGTCGGACCATCCCATTGAAAGAACGTTACCAGGTAAGAAAGTAACTTGTTCTTTTATTTGACAAGACGCCACTTGGATCGTCTTATTTGATGGTCGTAGCTTGCTCCCATATTAGATTTGGGCTTAGATTAGGTGTTTATCTTACACTTTGAGAAAGTGTTTGTGTTGGAAAAGGGGTCGGGGGGGTAGAATTTCTAAGTGTCCTACTAGGCAGGATGGGGAAAAGGTGTTACAAGGAAGGGGATACTGCGTCTCAAAACTTCAGTGTCCCACTTCCACGCCCCGACAGCCCCTCATCCAGGTGATCCTCCCACACTTGTCCACCCCCAGGAACCGGATCCAATAGCGATGGCCTGTCCTGGCCACCTGGATGACAGATCCTCGGGGACTAGTAAGTGAGACACCTTTGAGTTTCTCAGTTGCTGTGAGACCCATTCTAGGGTCTCAAAGGATAAGGTGAGTCTGTATGCCCCTCCCAGCCAGGAAGGTTGCAAGAGAGCACTTTCAGAGGCTGCCGCTTCCAGTGGGCAAAGGCCTGAGTATCGGTGTTCAGGCGGGCATTGTCCAAACAGCAGGTCACCCCAAGTCCTCTGTGGGATGGGTCAGGGGAAGATCAATGGCAGCGTGCTTTGGGTAGACTGATGACCCCAAAATGACCTTGTGAAATCCTCCTTCTATTGTCCAAAGATGATGCAACTAAGAGAGGGGCGTACCACTGCCCGCCCATATAGTCAATTTGCTACAGCAGATTAGTCCATATCATGCCTTCTGTAAGGACAATTGTTTTCCTGGTGATGTGGATCCCACAGTACTATGTCTGCACGAAGTAGGTAGGGGGTACAGGAAGTGCCACTAGCATAGGAAATCCCAAGATGATGGGACCCCTCTCTTTTCTGTGACTTCTCTTAAGCTACTCTTAACTCCTTTTTTTTTTCTTCCCTGTCTTCCAAAAGAATCACTGGAAATTTCCACCTTGGTGTTATATCTCTAGTGCCTTGTCCGAGCTTGCGTTTGAGGTACTGGTTCCCAGCAGGCTACTTGGGGTATTTGTATTTGTATTTTATTGATTTATAAAGCACCTTACGCCAAAGCGCTGTACATAGAACAACATAATACATAAGACATGAACGATAAAACTGTTGAAGCATTACAATATGAATCAATCAAACAACAAAACAGTGAAAAGAGCAATTAACTGAAGGGGAGGGAGGAAAGGGAGATGGGACAGGTTGGGGGGGAGTGAAGGAGGAGGGCAGGAGGAGGAGGAAAGGGAGGGTAGAAGAGGGGGGTTAGGGTAAGGGAGGGGAAAGAGTCAGGGAAAAGAGCAAAGAAGGGGGAAGTAGAAGGGGGTAGAGATTTCAAGGAGGAGGATGGAGAAGGAGAGATTTAAGGGAAGTGCGGAATGAAGTGAAGGTGGGGGAAGAACAGATAGCGAGAGGAAGGGAGTTCAGTGTAGAGGAGCTAAGAGCTGGAAGGAGCGAACACGGGAGGAGGCACAGGGGGTTGGGGGTGAAGTGAGAAGGAAATGGTCAGCGGACCGAAGGGAATGGGAGGGGGAGAAGGAGAGAAGGGAGGAGAGATAAGGGGGGGGCAAGACCATGGAGAGATTTGAAGACAAGGCAGAGGAATTGAAATTTAAGTTGGGAGTGAAAAGGAAGCCAGCCAACGTAGGAGAGAGAGGAAGAGATGGAATCACGGGAGGTAAGGAGACCGAGGGTGCGAACAGCAGAGTGGTAGATGGGTTTAAGAGGGGCAAGGTGAGAAGTAGGAAGAGTAAGGAAGAGCAGTAGAAGAGGCAGGAGAAGAAGAGGGAGGAGATTAAGAGTTTAGTAGCGTGGAAAGTGAGAGGGGGCGGATTAAGAGGTGGAAGCGGCAAGAGTGAGAAGTGAGGGAGATGTGTTGGGAGAAGGAGAGAGAGGAGTCAAAGAGAACGCCTAAATTACGAGCCTGAGGAGAGATGGGGAGGTTGGAGGGAGGGAAGTGAATGAAAGGGGGAGGAGAGGGAGAGGGAAGAGAGTTAGAGGGAAAGAATATGACTTCTGTCTTTCGGTGTTGAGAGAGAGAAATCAGGAAGCATCCAGTTTTTAATGGCAGTAAGGCAGGAAGAGAGTTGTAGGTGGAGGTCAGTTGAGAAGGAGGAGAAGGAGAGGAAGAGTTGAGTGTCGTCGGCATAGAAGTGGTGGGAGATGTCAAACGAGGAGATAACAGGAGCAATGAGGAAGGTGTATAGAGAGAAGAGGAAAGGGCCTAGCACAGAGCCTTGGGGTACGCCATATTCAAGAGGATAGTTAGGAGAGGACCACCCACCCCCCCCCCCCCCCCAGGAGACTGTAAAGGAGCGGGAAGAGAGGTAAGACGATAACCAGTTTAGTACAGAGCCCTTGAAGCCAAAGTAGGAGAGCGTGTGAAGGAGGAGGGGGTGATCGACAGTGTCAAAGGCTGCAGAGAGATCAAGGAGAATAAGTATAGGATTGTTTGGCATGGCGGGCAGTAAGAAGGGAGTTCAGAATAGAGGTGAGAGCAGTTTCAGTGGAGTGTTTAGGACGAAAGCCTGATTGGAATGGTGGTAGGAGAGAGGAATTAGTGACAAAGGATGAAAGTTCAGAGTAGGCAAGGCGTTCGAGAAGCTTGGAGAGGAAAGGGAGAAGAGAGATGGGTCTGAAATTCGAGGTGAGACGTGGGTCAGCAGAAGGTTTCTTTAGTATGGGGATTATCGTGGCATGTTTAAAGGCAGACGGAGAGGTAGCTGAGGAGAGACAGATGTTGAAGGAGGTGAGGTAGGGGACACGAAAAGGGTAAATCTTAGGGATGAGAAGGGAAGGGAGAGGGTCAGTAGGGGCAGACGTGGGGTGGGCTTTGGATAGTAGGGTGGAGACTTCCGAAGGGGAGACGGGCGAGAAGGACATGCAGGAGGGAGGAGTGGGGGGGAGAAGAAAGGAAATCAGAGGTGGAGGTGTGACTGTTTTGCCAAAGGGAAACCATTTTAGAAGAGAAGAAGTTAGCAAAGTCTGAAGGAGAGAGTGAAGAATTGGAGGAGGGATCAGGAGTGGGGGGAGAGAGGAGTCGAGAGAGAGTTTGGAAGATACGGTGGGGGTGAGTCGCTTGAGATTGGAGTAGGTTAGAGAAGTAAGAGGATTTGGCGGAGGTCAGACAAGAGTCGTAGATGGAGTGATAAGAGAGGTAAGAGGTTTGGTTACATAGCAAGGGAGTTTTGAGCCATAGTCTCTCGAGACGTCTGAGAAGGCGTCTCATAGAGAGGAGATGAGGAGTGAGCCTAGGTTGAGAGGGTTTCCGGGTTGGGCGGAAAGAAGAAAGAGGGTAGAGATGATCAAGGGAGGATGAAATAGCAGAGGAAAGGGAGGAAAGAGCATCATTCGCCGATAATAAGGACTAGTCATGGAGAGATGGGAGAAGAGAAGTGCAAGTGTCGGTGAAGACGGAGGGGTCAAAGTTGCAGAAGTCACGTTGCGAGTAGACTGGAGGGGAAGGGTAAGGAGAGGAGGAGGAGGAGGAGGAGGAGTGAGGGAGAGGAGCAAGGGAAAAAGAGAGTAATGCGTGGTCAGAGAGATGGACTGGAAGGGTAGAGACAGGTGAAGGGGGGTAGGAAGAGTTGAAGATGAGGTCAAGGGTGGAGCCAGAGGAGTGTGTAGGGGAGAGGGGAAAGGAGAAAGGAGGTAGGAATCAAAGATGGAAAGGAGGGGAGAGGATTGAGGGGGAGAAGGGAGATGAAGGTTAAAATCCCCAAGTACTGACAGAGGAGAGAGGGGGGGGAGAGATAAGCGAGAGGAGGTGATCCAGGCCTTCATAGAAGGAAGAAAGAGGGCCAGGGGGTCGATATATAATCAGGAGAGAGAGGGTGGGGAGAAGAGAAGGAATTGTAAAGGAATTCAAAGGAAGGGAAAGAAGGGAGAGCTGGAGAGGAGGGGGAGGAGATAAACTTGGGGTGGTAGAGGAGGCCAACACCTCCGCCACGGCCAGTAGCGCGAGGGGTATGAGAGAAGGAGGAGGAGGTGGTTAAGGAAGCGGGGACAGAAGTTTTATGGGGGGGAATCCAGGTTTCAGTTAAGCATAGAAAGTGGAGGTTGAGGCGAAAGAATAAACCGAGAATTGCTGCGGTTTTGTTGCAGATGGATCTGGCGTTCCAGAGTGCCATGTTCATGTGACTGGAGTGGTGGGCGAGAGGGGGGTAAAGAAGATTAGGGCGGTGAGAGAGGGAAGGTGAGGTGCAGGAGGGGTAGTGGGGGGGATAGGGGAGAGGACGGGGCATAAGGAGGAGGGAAAAGGAGAGAAGGAGGGACAGGAGAAAGTGGGAGTGGAAAAAGGGGGGGAGAAAGGAGGGCAAAAAGAAGATTTGGAGGATTTCATAACAGGGGCTCAGAAATAGGGCGAGTCAGGAGGGCCTTGGCAGCAGATACTTGTGAAGGTGAGGACAGAGACCAGTGCGGTAGTGTCAAGATGTGACAGGAAACAGAGGACTGGGTAGAGGAATCGGGGGCAGTGTAGAGGCCACAGAGGAGGGACTGGAGTAATAAAGGGGAATGGGCAGGTACAGGGAACTTGGACAGTTGCTGTCTCTACTGAGAGGGGAGGATCATAGGAGGCGAAGGCAGGAGTGGTGTGTAGGTACCAGTAGTATACCCACAGTACAGGCCGTAGTTGGGTTCTTGAACAGTAACACTGGGAGGGCTTCAGGCAGCAGAGGTGGTAGGGTGCCAAAGGAGAGTCAGCAGCGTTCTGTGGGAGGCCCAGGCAAGAGCGGGCAGAGTTGTAGGCGGTGGGCCGAGGCAGGTGTTATAAGCAGTCACTCAGGTGGGGCACCAGGCAGAGGTGGTAGAGCTGGTCAGGGACTGTGAGCGGCCAGCCAGGAGGGTCAGGCAGGGGAAGGTGGACCCACGCTGTTGCTTTCAAATCCAGATGGGGTGGGCCGGAGAACTCACAGTAGGTCCATGGAGTGTCGGAGTAGACAGGCTGACTCAGGCGGGAGATGTCAGCTGGGGGTGGCCGAAGACGGCCGACGCCAGGGTGGTGGACCCCACGTAGGTGTAGCCCCACGGCAAGGTGGCACCAAGTCGATGTTCGGGTGCCAGGACAATCCCCCACAGGTCCACAGAGCGCCGGAGGGACCAGTCAGATGCCGGCAGGAGGAAGCAGCACAATCCCCCACAGGTCTGCGGAAGCATGACAATTCCTCACAGGTCAACGGAGTGCCGGAGGAACCAGTCGGATGCCGGCAGGTCCCTACCCAGAAGGGACCCAGAGATCCGTGATGGAGACGGCCCGTGGATGACGGGAGGGATCCAGGCAGTCGCGACCCAGCCGATGGTCAGGGTGAGTCAACAGATGCCAGCGGGCGCAAGCAGTAGGGTCCTAACACAAATGAAGAGGGCTG
Organism: Ambystoma mexicanum; assembly: GCF_040938575.1. Classification (NCBI taxonomy): domain Eukaryota; kingdom Metazoa; phylum Chordata; class Amphibia; order Caudata; family Ambystomatidae; genus Ambystoma; species Ambystoma mexicanum. The sequence continues at coordinate 570,891,758 of NC_090922.1, read as the reverse complement.
CCGGAGACGGGGGTGGGGGGGGACCAAGATGGCGGCGACGGTCACTACCAAGACGGGACCCCGAGATCCGGGATGGAGATGGGCCGGAGACGACAAGGAGGGATCCAGGCGGTCGTAAAACAGCTAAGACTCACGGTGACCGATGCCGCAGCAGGCTCCAGGATCGCTGCAGGCGCTGGTGACACCCAGAGGCAAACAGTGTACAGCGCTGTCCCAGCCGACCACAGCGCGGGAAGGATCACCGCGAGAGCCGGGCAGATGGCAAAGCAGGAGGAGGCCTCACCCGAAGGCGATGCAGCAGTGGCTGAAAGCTGGTCCGATTTTGGCAGAGGTCGAAGCCGGAGGGACCCCAGGAGCAGGGCAGCAGGAACGGACAAAGGTAAGTGGCAGAATTGCTGTTTAAATTGTTTTATTTTCAGGAAGATACAGCCTGAGTAGAGGAGGCGCCGGCACAGGCAGCTGGGTGTTTCTTGTTCTCCTGGGAAAGCAGCAAGCATGCCGACACAGAGCAAAGGGATTCTTCTTGGGCTGGTCCCTAATGTTCGTTTTGGGTAAAAGTCAGTTCCAGACAGCTGATAAACAAGAGGCCTTGACAGTTGAATGAGTCGCTGGAAACTAGGCTGACCATCAGATGACATCCAAAAGGATTTGGCCAGTATAATTATATTTTCCCATAGACCACCACATGCAACCATATAAGGTTTATTTTTTTGCATTGATCAAACTGCCACTAGGCCTAAGCAATGTGCCATTATATTCAAAACTGATTGCTTACTTTCAAAGGGATTCCCATTCTTATTCCAAAAAGGTCCAATGTTACATTTAGAGTAACATTGGTTCTGTAAATGGAGAGCACCTTCTTGAAGTAGTCCTTAATGTTCCTCCATTGTGTAGACTGCTCCCACTTTGTAGTAAATATGGTACCCAAAAATAGGTGTCCGATTTTGTTTTTTTTAGTGAAGCCCCATTTCTGCTAAATTGCCAACTACTGATGCCCAGCAGCAAAGATACAGGGTATGTCTTGCATATGGATGTTGTTAAGTTCATTTATACACCCAGTAGCTAATTTGCAAAACAGAGCACTGTTTTAAAATGAGACTTTATCAGATCGTTCATGTAAGAATCCATTTAATAGAGCACCTACATATTCAAATGCATTTCTTTCCCACCTCCCCAACCGCCTCATCAACCAGACACCATCCAAGCCTCTGTTTACTCCACCCCCTGGCAGATGGTAACCAACAACTATCCTTCTAATATGCAGATGCTTTTTAAGATCTTTCCTTCCAAAGTGAATAAAGTAATGCAAAATTGTAAGCAGGAGTTTTCAAGCAAAGTCAGTATCCAGATATTTGTGTAAGTGCTATGTACAGTGATCACAGGCCTGGCATGTGTATGGGTATGTTACGGTGCAAGGATCTGTGTTTGCAGCAGTGATTGCAAGAATGTTTGCATGTGTATTGACTTTGTGCATGGATGCCTGCATGTGTTGCCTGCCGTTAGGCATGGATGTAGTTTGTGTGTGAGTGCGTATGCACCTCATTGAGTGGCGGAAATGCTTCCCATACTGTGGCCATACCTGCCACATGACTGAAGCTTTAGGTCAAATTATGGCAACACCTGACCTATCATAGTGCATGTGATGTCACTACCTGGGACTTTCAATAACTTGACATATGATGTGTGAGTACCTTCCATGTTGTGGCAGTACCTTGTCGATTCTGTAAATGCATTGCTTATGAGGATGCGTCTAGGCAGGGTTCTGCAACCTTTGGCACTCTATATGTTTTGGACTACAGCGCCCTTTAGTCTTAACCAGCATAATCAGTGGTGAGAGACCTTAGGAGTTGTAGTCCAAAACGTCTGCAGAGCCACAGTTTGCTCCCCCTGGTGTAGGGCTATGAAGCATGTTTCTTGGAATGGGGCCTCAGTCAAATATTCCCAGTGTATAGATATATCCAGCATCTTCTAGTCCCATGAATCTGTTGCCCTCCACTATGTAATCCACCCTTTGCGTTTCCCCCTGTAGCCTTCCTCTTGCTCATCCTGATGCCTCACCAGATACTCAATTTTCACTTTGGAGTGTTCCTCCCTTTGCTGCTCTCGTCTATCCCTGTGTGCCTCTGACACAGAAAAGTGTGTAACTATAAAAAAGCAATTACTATTGGTGTTGTCGGTGCTTGTTCAGTGACCTGACCTCAATTTCAAGAATGTAGTGTGGTTTTTCAGTTTTGAGGTCACTTAACATACTTTTTTGTGGGCTTAACCTACTTTTGAATGGCAGGGTGCTGGGGCTTGCATACCTTTGTCTTAATTATGTGTAGTTAAAAAATAAATGGCTTGAATGCAAAGCATCCCTAATAAATGCAGCAGCGGGCCTAACTGTATACCAACGTATATAGTTTACATAAGAACATAAAAATATGCTTTAATAATACAAAACACACATTTTAATCCACAGAATCTACATGCATAAAGAAATCACCAAAGCAATATAAAGCCACCACTTGCTTAAACCTCGACTCTAAAGGCACTTCCTCAGTGGTGCCCTTGAAAAGAAAGACAAGTGATGGCATCAGTGATGTCATCAATGACATTTGTGATGTCATCTTTGAGGTCATGGGTGTTAGTCTTTTCTTGCACAGTGGTAGCGTGAGTTATGGTTGCGTACCTTACCATAACTGGCGAATTTCTGTTATTTTTTTCGGTTTTACCTGTAACCATAACGTCCCTGTAGGAATGTTTTTCCAATGAATTTCATAGGTTTTTTAGTAGTGCAACTTAACCATAACATCCCTTTAACCATGTTTTTTGTTAGTGAATTTCATAGGTTAATAGTAGGGCACAGTAAACTGAACATTGCTGTAGCATAGTGTTTTCTATGAAGATGATAGCTGTTTGATACTGCGACGGAACCGTAACGTCCCGGTAACAGCGGTTTGTCAATGATTCCTTGGCTGCCATGATGAACGTGTGGAAAGGCCAAAATCCATTTGTGCTACCCTTTTTTTTACTAATAGTGTTGGTGCATCTTGGCAATTACAGATGTACATGGTAAGTCGTGGTGAGTGTTTGAGTGGTTTCTCTTTTTGTGTTAACATTGCATGCTGCATCTGTGCTGCACTGTACTGGCCGAGAGGACTGTACGTGAAGAATATGGACGTTTCCTAGGGAGACTGCACCTGGCCGGCGTATGTGCAGTCACACTGCATGTATCCGTAGGACTCCATTTGTTGGCCGCATGTCTGCATCTTCTAATGCACTTTTAGTTGTGGGATCTGTCATGATGCCTACCTCCAAGGAGCCACGTCCGACCCAGCAACCCCAGAGGCAGGCAGGCATTCCCCCCAGGGAAGTGCCAGCGGGCCCAAGCTGGGGCCCTTTGGACACAGTCCTGGCGCCTTAGGCGCCAGGCTCATGTTGGACCCCTGTCCTGGCGCCTTAGGCGCCAGGCTCATAAAGCTAGACATGTGTTCAAGTGTTTTAATGTGCACTTACCTGATGCAGACCATGCTGCTACATCCAGGCCCTCTTGAGGCCTGAATGGAACTACTTTACCTGTGGGACTACTTTCCACCTGGGTGTAGTCAGGAAAGGATACACCTGATCGGTGGAAGGATACATACCCGGGACTTCTTCCAAAGCTATTTAAACCACGCCCGATCAGCAACTCACGCTTCGCGTTGTTCTGCTCCTCGCAGCTGGACGCTCACCGTGTCAGCTCCTGCATCTGGACTTCAGCCACGCCTGTCAGCATCCTGGGTCACCTGCTAAGAGAGAATTGGAGAGAAAGAAGACCTTACCTGCTAAAGCTGTATCACGGAGACATCACACCGACGATCCTGAAAGGGAAGACATCATTTTTAAAAGCATTTCGCTTCGATCGCTGCAGCGCTGCATTTCACTCACCTTTCCTGGGCACCTCCATCTTCAGCAGCGATCATCCGGATCCGCAGCCACTTCCCAGAGCCTGCAGAGAAAAAGACAAGAACACAAGGTGAGAGAAGGAAGGGAATAGGAAAAGCTCAGTTTCCTTCTAAGACTTACCTGTTGGGTCATTCCCATTTCATTTCGGGTCCTGCCGCTTCCTGGCATTCCGGACCCTGGCCCCTATGGGGAAAAAAGACAAAGACATTGAATGAGCGAATGCAAAGACATTACCCGAACGCTCATCCAGAACTTACCTGTCATTTACTGGAACTGCACGTTTCACTTTAGGTCGGCGCCATATCTCCGGCATTCCGAACCCCGGCCCCTAAGGGGAAAAGACATAAGCGTTAGCGCTTGCTGCTGCAATAAGACTATGAACATTATTATTAAGCTTGAACTTTTGAACTTGCAACAGAACTCTTACAGCGCCTTACCTGAATAGTCAAGCTTATTTGAACTTCCAACAAACCTCAATCCAGTGAAGTAACTGGGTTTCAACGCGCCCCTTCATCAGAAGCAGGATGGAGAACTCATCCTTCCAGACCCTAAGGTGAGACTTCACGGGGAATCGTGGGAGGGAATCGTGGAGGGTTGGAAGGGAGTGGGAGGCTTGAGCATTATTCCGTCAGTAGGTAATACTCCCTTTTCACGCACAGGGGAATATTCCTGCGAGCCAGAGAAGCCAGAGTAGAGGGGGCCCTACCTGTCCTGCGCTTCACCATTGAAGAAGCATCAGCACTCGAAGCCAGACCTGCGCCTCCGTGGGAATCGGGTGAGCATGACAGGATCGCACGTGTATCCGCTTCACAGCTATACCCATGCGTACGGCATCCTCTGTGTGCTCTCAACACCGGCCCTGTCGCCAGCCCTACGGATTCATACGGTATACAACCCCATTTCAAGTACTCCTGCCGACTATGTGGGTGGCTCTGCAAACGTACCAAGGAATTGCTGCAGTACGCCTGGATGTATGAGGCCCACTTGTAAACAAGGAACAGCAACTTACAGTGTAACGGCGGGGTGGTAAATACGGCATTAATTTGCTTGAGGTGATGCTTAGTTTTCCATGACCCGTGAAACAGACACACCGGCTCTACTCTGAACACTGTGATGGAAATTGTCAAGAGGTCGCCTGCAGGTCGTACAGTTGAAGAAAACGTGTAACTGCAGGTGGGACAGTTTGTAGTGAGTCTGCAAAATGGCAATGGTGGTGGGGCTTGGTCACTCACATACTAGTGCATGTAAATGCAAGTAAGCAAAGAACAGAATGTGCATAACGCAAACAATGTCGGTTGTGGTTAGGAAAGAACTGTAGCCGCATGGGTCGCGCTGACTAATTGTTTTCCTACTTAACCTAATGAAGCTGTGTTGCGCATTGTTGTAAACATTCTTGTTTTCCAGAATGTATGTATCTCCGTGAATGTTACTTCTATGGCTGATGGCACAGCATGAAGTGTTTTGTAGTGCATGTGACGACAACTGAAATGGAAGCACAAGGGACCAGTAGGCAGACTACCGCCCTTCCAACAATGCAGTAGCGTAATTTCATGTACAGCATTTTCCACATCTGCTATGGCCAACAAATGGGGCACTCTTATAGGACAGCAGAGTGCTAAAACATTCTTGCAGACCATATGCTGCGCTACAGACCTTTACCCGGCAAAGGGCATTGTATTGTGCATAGCAACGCGCTTCTCTACAGAGGGAAGATACTTGGAAGGGCGTGGAAAGGGTCCTTCCTAGAGCATGACAATGACTTGCGCCTATGTAGCTGAGGGCCACCCAATAATTCCGTCTCTCGGCACGTCCCCTAGAGTATGCATGCAGGTGCAGCCGCTTCCGTACTGGGCCTTTCCTGCCGTTCCTTCTGTGGCATGTGTTAGAAGACCAAAATAAACAGAAAAGAACTGGGAAAGGAAACAAGGGAAATAAAGGAATCTCCTTTCAGAGATGAACAATGGAATTGCCAATGAACGGTGGCATGGTGGGAGGCGTGGCACAGTGCAAAACAATGTAGTTGAATCGGGTGGAAAGGGGGGTCGCTGTAGAAAACAGTTTCTTGACGTGTTGCAGAGTGTGTTATGAAGACTTTCAGTGCACAACACTTACTACAAAAATTCTTCCACAACTTTCACCAAGGGCACCAAGGCAATTTGGTTGGGGTGTGCAGAAATCGGCTGGCAGGCATAGTAACAGGAACGTTATTGCTGGGGGAAAGAGTTCGTGCAGTGAAACGTCATATTCCTATGTGTGAAGTACGCCATTGGCACATGTCGTAGAAACACAAAGATTTCTTTGCAATGTAACGCACGTTCTCCATTTGCGCACCAAATGAAAAATAACGCAGCCACATCAGTGTCTGCGTAATGCCATACAAAGTTATGCAGGAGATCGGAAACAGACGCATGACCTGGGCAACTGCCTCCTTCATCGCAAACGGCACTGAAACTCGTATAACATGCTGCGCAATTTTCCCTCCACAATGAATAACAGTAATGTCGGCATGTTTGCGCGTCACCACAGTGTCACATGGGCAAAGCAAGATCAGTCACTTCATTCTAGGTACTCCATAGAACTACACATCCACATGCTAGAATTCACAATGAGCAGCTACTGCACAGTGTTTTCCAATCACTTTCAATCAATATATTTCAAACTCCCCCAAAACCCACACGATGTGGCTCGTGAAACACACAGCCATAACCGCACCCTCTGAATTTCTGTCGACAACTACACCGTGTGCCACAGTATGTGCGTACACACCACACCTAGAAGCCTTATTGCCCAATCCTGTAGCCTCTACAGGCCCATTTCTATGGGCGTCATCTGCAAAAGGGGCGTATCTAACACGTGCCACCCTGCAAGTATCGCGATATCCGCAGACTTTTTTCTGCTGTACGCATGTGGGAGTGGGGGAATAACTTTCAACTACGGTAGGGGACGACGTTAGTTGTGGCGGCTCTAAAAAGAGCCTTTTTTTTGTCGATTGTTTTTAAAGGTGCTTGCATAGAAACCTTTTTTTTTTAACGATTTTTATAAGTATTTTTGTACGTCAGCTTACATTCTTACAATAGGGTCTTCAGTGCAGCCTGTACATTGTGAAACAAAATGTAATTGCCACTGGTCGACAAAGACATTCCATTTGCTTTGAACAGGTGTATATATCGAGAACCAATTTTCTCATTCTCACAGGAGAACATCCCAGCAGCATTCAAGAAGTCGCACATGCTTCTGTTGATGAGACACCTTCCGACCTCTGGGTGGCGACAGGAATCATTGGAATAGTCCCATACGATTCTCGGTGGGATACATGAGAAAAGCACCTTAGCAGTGGAGAAAATGCGCTTCACTGCTTTCATCACCTTCTTCAGTCGACGGTACACACTGGAACAAGCCATGGAACGCTCCATAGTGCACGACCACACCATGAACGCTAGCTGAAGTCGCCACTTGTCAACATACTGCAAGCACAGTGCCGAAACTGCTCTCATTGCCACAGCACCACAAAGTGTCCACTCCCTCCAAATCGAAATTGCCATGAAAGCCTTTTTCGACGGCATACTGCAACAGATCTTCCACAAAGGCATCACCGACTATCAAGACCATGCATCTCGCCATCTCTGCCTGCCACCCTCGCTACACAGAGTAATGAAAAAAATATTGCCGCCTTTTCATGTGAAGCACACCCGAGCACCTGATTGAACACACCCCACAGTCCAATTTTCATTGGTCAGCATGGTGAGAAGTGCAGAATGTTGCACGTGCGCTTCTCCAAGTACCTTGAAGGCTGCGCCCCTGTAACGCAGGAGGAGTCCTTCTTCCTGTTGGTGCGCCATCCTGTGACGCACGCCCTGAGCACCTGATAGGACAATCCCTACAGTCCCATTTCCATAGGCCAGCATGGTGAGCTATTCCAGTATTGAATGTTTTGCTTTCTAAATGTTCAACATCAACTTTCAGCTACTGTCCTATTGATGTACATGTAACAGTTTTACTAACTGATTAGGTGATTGAGAACACCCACCTATTCCCTAACAGTGTTCACCTATTTTTCAAACTTCCCTGGAGATCTGGGGCCAAACTGATTGTCTCCTCGATATTCCTCTCTTCCTACGGTGTGCGCACCCTAAACTACATTTCCGGGCAGACCCTGAAATGGTGGCCGCCCGAGGCACAGTGCGTGACTTCCCACACACGATTCTTTGCTCCACCATCTTCATGCTGCCTCAGGCCTCCATGCCTGTCACCAGTCAGCTGCTGATGCCCTTCTTTTAACTACCAATTTACAAACTGGCTCTTCCAAAAGTACGCCGCTATGAACGCCCTGCTATAGCTGAGGATGACACATCGTTGGCTTTTTCGCTCACGCACACGCTGACGAAGTTGCTGATACAGGGCTCATGGGTCTCAATTGTTCGTGGACGGGGAGCGCTCCGTAACAGTGAGTTGCACCCTAAGGGCAGGCAGAATCAATAAATGTACTTTGCTCGCACTGTTATTCTTAACTGAATTCCGGGGTTTTATATATTTCCAACTCAGCGTCTCATTGTAAACCAGAAATCGAAGCGTTGCATCAGAGCTGGAGCCCACAATCGCCACAAGCTCTTCAGTCTAGTTTCCTTTTAAAGAGCTTTTACCAAAAACGATTCAGCAGACACCAATCACAATTAAACTAGTTACTCAAGATAAGACTCAGTGTTTAAATACTTGCACTGCTCACGCCAATCAGTTTGCAAGACTACTTTAGCAGAATTAAATAAATATGCAACTGCTCACAAAAAGCTGTGCTCCCACCAGTAAATTGTAGTCTGTGGTATCCCTCCAGCTGTTTCCCTCGAACGCGCTAAAGTGTCCAACTTCAAAATGTCCAAAACAAATTGGCCTAAGGGAAAATAATTAGAAACATGACTGACTTTAACTAGAGTTTTGATGAAAGGAAGTTTAGAACGGTCAGCTTAGAACAAACATCCTTCAGCATTCCAAATTAGATTGCTGCTGAGCGAGGTCACCATCTTGGCCTGGGCTAGAGCCCAATACTCCATCTTGCTGCCTCAACTCAGTAGATCTCTGAGAGTGCTCATTAAGGGAAACAGACATCTGTTTGACATAACGCACAAGACCCAAACTCAGACTTGTATGCCCCACAAACTCTACGCTGCCTAGCCCTTCCTCCATACCCCCTGATGTCCCTAACACTATCAAGACAGTGCGTCTCGCCATCTCTTACTGCCACCCTCGCTACACAGAGTAATGAAAACATATTGCTGCCTTTTCATGTGACGCACACCCTGAGCACCTGATTGGACAATCCCCACAGTCCAATTTCCATTGGCCAGCATGGTGAGAAGGGCAGATTGTGGCACGTGCGCTTTCCCCAAGTACTGCGAGGGCCGCGTCCCAGTAAAGCCCTTCTTCCTATTGGTGCGCTTTCCTGTGACGCACACCCTGAGCACCTGATAGGACAATAGGACAATACCTACAGTGCCATTTCCATAGGCCAATCCCTACAGTCCCATTTCCATAGGCCAGCATGGTGAGAAGCGCAGAATGTGGCACGTGTGCTTCCCCAAGTACTGCAAGGGCCAGGCCCGAGTGAAGCACGAGTCCTTATTCCTATTGCCGCACACTCTAATCACCTGATTGAACAATCCCTGCAGTCCCATTACCATGGCGGCCGTCTGCAAAATCCCCAGATGTGGCTTTCGTGCTGTGTGCGGCCGTGGGGGAATAACTTGCAACCAGGGTAGGAAGAGTTCGTGGTAAGGGGCGGCTCATAAAAGAGCCTTTTGCTTTTTTAAATCTTTTATTTTTTTATTTCTAGATGCTTTCGGTTTTTATTTGCTATTGTGTTTTCTTGTGCTCACATTACAGTAAACTATTCACTGCATTCTGTAGACGGGCAACAAAACTGCATTCCAATGGTGACAACAAAATGCCATTTTCTTGGAAAAACTCAGCATTTCCACAACTAATGAGGTCATTGTTGCATAAGAACATTCCACGAGCGGACAAAAAAGTGTACATGCTTCTGTTGATGAGACACCTTCCTGCGTCTGGCTCGGAACAACATCCATGAGCAGTGGCCCATACTCTTTGTGGTATTATGGATGTGAAAAGCACCTTGCCAGTGGGGAAAAAGCATCTTCACGGCATCCAGCAATCTCCTCAGTCGACGAACACATCCAATCAAGCCACGTAACCAGTTTATTCTCAGTCTTGACTAATCTCTTCTACTTGAGTTCATTGATCCAAGACTCAGTTTTGCAGATTGAGTTCACTATTGAATGATTACCTCTTTAGTATTGACTTTCAGAAAATGTCTTTTCACACATTGACTCCCTTATTGCTGCTTAAGGATGTAGTGAGTATTTCAAAACAATGGGCCTCATTACGAGTCCGCTTTGCTGGAATGCTGTGATTCCGTGTCGACGTCGACTCCGCTTCCGCGACCGCAAGGTTGCGGAAAGAAGGGCCGATTACGGCAGGTGGGTCGTGCGCAAACACACCAAGGCGGAAACGGAGTCACCGCCGTCACGTAAACACCTACGCGCGCGTACTTGGCGCCACAGAAAACTGTGCTAGAACCGTGTCCGCCCCCGCCAACACGGAAACACCGGAAGTGGAAATACCATGACAGCGGGGGAAAAAAACGGAAACAGAGAGGCGGCCATTATATAAAGCACAATCCACTGCCATCCTCAGACACCACAGGTCAGATCACCTCCCTGAGACTGACAAACCATCCAACAACATCATGGCATCTAGGATACCAGCACGCAGACAGAGAAAGCAGCGCTTCAGTGAGGCTGAGCTCACAGTACTGGTGGAGCACATTGTTGAGCATGCTGAAGTGCTCTTTAGTGCAGATCAGCGGCGCGCTACTCGGCAACGCCGCAAGGAGTTGTGGGCAGAGGCAGCACGCAAGTGCACAGCGGTTGGCGTGACCACACGCTCAGTGAAGGAGTGCCACAAGAGGTGGGATGACCTCAGGCTCTGGGTGCGCAACCTCATCACAGCACACCGCCAACACAGCACTGGTACTGGTGGAGGCCCTGCATCCCCCTCTGAAGCTGCAAGCGTGGGAGGAGCGCTGCAGCAGTGTCATGCACCTCGAAGGCATCCACGGCATAGGAGAGGCAGAGGCAGGAGTGAGCCCACCTGCAGATGCCGGTAAGTACACAGAATACAAAGCCATACGTGTGATTGGGATTGACCCAATGGACCCACTCCCAATTCCCCCCCCCCCCCCCAAACAGGGCAGGAGTGACCCAATGGACCCACTGACTGGCCAAACGATGAGTATCACATCCCCAAAGCACAATCCCTCGAAATGTACACAGTGCGTGCCTGACTGGAAGCAGAGACGCACAACTGTGTGTATCAATAGTCAAGTGTTGAATTGCAAGTGGACATGGATTGTGATGTTTGATGCATGTGATGGACACATTACGTAACACCACACAACTAACGGCATGCCCTCTGTATCCCCACAATCGTGACAAGTGACAGCAAGAGGCTATGCAGCAGCCACCTGCAGGCGCACAACGCAGCACTCATTTCCAGGAAGATGATGCGAGCTGCTCTGGCACACAGGCACCGGCTGCAGCAGGCACACCGGCAACCTCAGGCACACCGACTGCAGCAGGCACACCGGCAACATCAGGCACACCGGCTGCAGCAGGCACACCAACAGACGACACCATCCCCATGCAGCCACCCACCCTGGCCCCGGATGATGATTCGCAACCCATCTGCACAGCTGAGGAGGCTGCATAAAGTGATGGGAGTGCCCCGGCCATGCAGGCTGAAGCAGTACAACAGGGTGAGGGGGACAACATGGATGGCCTGTCACCCATCCATGGCCTACATTTAGCCCCCCAGAACTGCACAGCCCCATGCTCTCCCCAACTCCATCCATGGGCGAGCTCTGTACACGATTGCAGCACATCGAGCAACAACAGGCCACCCTGACGCAGCTGGTGGAAAGACAGCTGGAGGAGGTCAGGCTGCAGCGGGAGGAGGTCAGGCTGCAGCGGGAGGAGGCCAGGCTGCAGCGGGAGAGCAATGCCACATCGGTGCATCGGCTCACCAGGTCGATTGGACGATTTGCGGCCACAATTCTCACCCTGGCACGCCATGTCAGGGAAGTGAACAGTGTGCAGTCCAGCATTGCCGAGTCAATGTTGGTAGCCCAGCAGGCGTTTCAAGGACGCTTGCCCATAGTTACACCGACAGTCACCTCAGCCAGCACCACCCCATCCAGCTCTGCCACTGGCAGCCCACGGAGGCGTTCAAGTCGGTTGACTGGATCCACCAGCAAGGACACACCTGCGCACAAGCACCCCCGCAAATAGTGGCATGTGGGGATGCCAGTCAACATGACATTTGGGGACACCATGGGTGTTGGAGGGGTGGGAACGTTTGGGTGGTGGGGGTGGTGGTGGTGGTTGCCCATTAGGTGGTTAGTTGTTAGGGGCCTGGTTGGGGGTGGGAACGTTTGGGTGGTTTGGGTGGTGGGTGGGCATGGGTGTACAGCTTCCCTACCCAATGTACTTTCTTCCCTGTTTAATTGATAATACAAAACCTTTGAAAACTACCATAATGAGTGGGACATCTGTCATTTCATCAGCAGACAAAAATCATTTATTCACTGGCATCGTCATATCCATGCTTTGCTGTCAATGTGCAGTCTCTCAAAAGTAAATTCGAATGAGTGCATCCCATGCTTGTTGGCCATCTTGCGCACTCCTGGGAGGTTGTGCTGCCACCCCATCCCCATCGCCATCGCCATCCCCATCTTCATCTTCTGCGCATGGGGGCAGCGGAATGCTCCTGCGCAAGCACAGATGGTGCAGCATGGCACACACGAGCACAATTTTACCCGTCTTCACTGGGTTGTAGAGCAGTGATCCTCCAGACCTGCTCAAGCAGCAGAACCTGGCCTTCAGTAGGCCAAATGTCCACTCAATCATGCCACGTGTGCGGACGTATGCCCTGATGTACGCCTCCTCATGCCTGTTCCTTGGCCTCCGTACAGGTGTCATCAGCCATGGCTTGAGTGCATATCCAGCATCACCTACATGGGATGTAAATGTGTGGGACATGTCAGTGTTTGGGGTTCATCTCACGATCTGATGCAATGCAATATTGTGTCATCATACATTCATCCATATGGACCTAGCCGTGGTCAGAAGGGCGGGTAATTGTTGTAGATAGCGGCATTTAGACATTGCACTATTACTTGCTGTGCATGTGAAGTGGACCTTATACACGATAGTGGTTGGTAAGTAAGGCACTGTGCAATGACAAGCACAGATGGGGGAGTCATTCCATGGCCTGTGATGACTTGGCTGTTGCAGGATGTCTCATGTGCAGCCGTCATGTGCTTTTGGGGGGGAAGTGGTCCTAAGTCTGGGTGGCTGGATTGAGTGGATCAACTTGTATGGCCTGTTGGTAGCTTTGGTCGTATGTCTCCTTAGGCAGGGTGTGTACTGTGGCAACATGTCATGTGTAGATATGTGATGTGTGGGTTATGCTGACCGTCCGTTACATGGGCCAGGAGGTGATGCATGTGCAGTTGTAGCAGCCCACTTACACAGGTCATTGGCCTGGGCACTCAACACACTTCAACAGGGCCTATGCATTGGCAGTTGTACTCACCCAATAGCCTTGTGCTTTGTCCAGCGTAGCGTTCCGTGTAGAGTGGCAATGTGGAATTCCGCAGGACCATTGAGTCATGTGTTGACCCCGGAAAACGTGCGCAGCAATGTGTAATCAGCAGTCCGGCATCACATACCATCTGTACATTCACTGAGTGGTACTGTTTCCTATTGCGGTACACCTCCATCTCCATTGCACGTGGTACTGTCAGCTCTATGTGGGTGCAGTCTAGTGCACCTATGCAATTTGGCATGGCTGCAATGGCATGGAATGCCAACTTGGTTGCAAAGACCTCTGCAAGTGTACGGGGTAGGGCGATGTGTTCCGACACATGGCGCAGCAGAGCATACAGTACCTGTCCCAATATTTTTGAAAAACAGGGTTGTGAGAGCCCGTGCAGCTCACCAACTGTGTGCTGATAAGTTCCGTTGCCTAGGAAATGCAGTACTGACACCACCTTCAGGAGGGGCGGGGATTGCGGTCGAGCTGGCAATGTGGCTGCTGATGTCCTCAATCATGGCGGTGATGTACATGATAGTTGGACGGTACAGCCGGTATAATGTGTGGATCTGTCCTGGGGTCAGGTTCCAGGGTGAGGCCCTGATGCGGGGTATTGCAGGCTGCCTGCGGGGTCGTGCCGGCTGCGCAATTGGGTTTGGCATGGGTGCAGGGTTTGCTAACTGATGCCTGCGCCTTCTCTGCCTCATCCTCCTCTGCACCATTGCTGCCACCATGTGCACTGCTGCCTGTAGGTTCAATAGTCCCAGTCCCAATGCTGCTGCTGCCTGCATTGTTGTGTTTGGAGTTGGTGTGGGTGTGGCCCTTTTGTAGCCTCCCAGTGACCTGCTGGGTCCGGCTGGCCTCATTTGGGGCACCTGTGGCCTGTTTCACCTCACCTGGTACTGTTTAACATCATGTTCGCAGTGGCGTCGATACCGCCTCCGTGGCCACGGTTTTTCCGCCATTTTTGTGGCGGTGTTTCCATGTCTGTGGTACTCGTGATGCCCATGGTGTTTCGTGTTGCCGGTAACTGGGTGGTTTCGCCGCCGTCGCATTCTACGGATCCCTTAACTCTGCGGCGGCGGTTTGTGGTGGTGGTTTTTCCGGGTCCGTGGGTCGTGATTGCACGGTCACGGAAATGACAGAGGTATGGTTTTACCGGTGGCGTTAAGTCCGGGTCGGCGGACTCGTAATGAGGCCCAATGTCTTTACTCTCTTAAGGGTTGATATTCATGCTCTTTCCAAAACTTGCATAAGAAAATATTTGTTTATTTCTTTAGGCTTCTTAGGCTTATGAAACAAGTCTCGATGCTTATGTCAGTCACCGCGAACTCCGCGCTATCAAAACAAATGAAAAAACCTACGTGTGCTGAATTAAAATTTAAATTGAGTCTTTCGCTCCGGAACTAGAGTACAATAGCACAACGTAGGAAAAGAAAATATCGCTCGTACCGCTTACCTTCTTTTCCTGAAGAAAACAGCCCGGAAGGAAAAATCTCTCTCACCTCGAATCACCGTTGGCGCCGAAAATCTCTGCGATCCGCAATAACTTCTTCACAGGATTCACACGAACGTGACGCCACAGCTGCTGTCAGACGGAAACGACGAAAGGATCAAACAAGGCACCTGAAGAGGTAAGCGGAATACATGAGAGACAGGCAGAACACGATTCCCTCACAAAATAACACGCGCACACTAACTCGCGCACAAGTCAAAACATTAACTCTTTCACAACCGAATCCTTTTACAGTTTTCAGAGTCTCCGGTTTATTATTCCTACTAAAGGGGAAAAAATATTTACAAGCAAGAGAACCTTCAATAGAAGAGATTGAAAAGTACTTAGCTCAGATTTGAATATTAAAGCTTGAAATTAATCTTTTAACTTCCATCAGATGAGTCGTCTTTCTTGAAAGTTTCTTATTGACCAAAATCAGATTTCTTCAGAAAACAAATCTCTTCACAAGATTTCCTGGGCCCAAATTCTCAGGAGAAAACAAATAACATGACTTGCTCACATGATTAACTCAAATGAAAGGCAGTTTAAAATGCGCTAAACAATCCTTTGCTCAGCCTTCATCCAATCACGGTTCCTTCTCCTTTTCTCCATTTTTGGCTTGGGCTCTCACCAGCATTCTTCAAACAAAGGTTAAGACCTAACCAACTCCTAAGGGAAATTCATTTAAATAATAAATGATAAATATAATGAAGCTCTAATGAATAAATAAAATACTGCACAGCCAGAAGATAAATAAAAAATAAAAACATATTGGTAACTAAACCAGAAATCAGAGTTTCATTTTTCCAGGGACATGACAGAAAAAGTATCTTCACGACATCCAGCAATCTCCTCAGTCGACGGAACAAATCTAAGCAAGCCACGTAACCCATATGCATGCCGCCGTAGTGGATGACGATAACATCTACTGTTGCAAAAGTGGCCAGGTCTTTGCAAAGTAAAAGCATATCGGCGAAATTGCACTCCTACACAGTGTTCAACAATGCGCCCACTCCTTCCAAACCAAGATTGCAGTCAGTGTCTTTCCAGGGCATAGTTGTGCAGATCTATCAGCACAATGAGTTTCGCCATGTCAGCCACCCTCAGTACGCAGAGTATAATGTACAACAGTTTGACCGCCCCTTCCTGTGAACCACACCCACAGTACCTGATTGGATAATCCCCACAGTGGCATGTCAATTGGGCAACATGATGTGAAGGGCAGATTGTGGCACATGCGCTTCCCAAAGTACTGCGAGGGCTGCACCCCTGTAAAGCTGGAGCAGTCTTTCTTCCCTTTGCACTATCTTCTCTGCAGCACTACCTCATTGGGTTACGCGTAAATCGGCACACACGCATCCACCAATCGCATCGAAGCCGCCCTCATCCAACACTGTTGTCATTCTTGTACAACACTTCAAATGTACCGTTACACATTTACAGTACAAGTGCTGTGCCATTGCAAAGCCCGTCCACTACAAAGTTCAGTAAAAGTATGAACGATTTCTCCATCCACATACATCGACATGGCCACCCAGGATGTGGCACGTGTAATCCTACCTTTTCGTGATAGTGACTGGGGGGGTAGCAGGGGAAGCAATATCAAGCTGGCCAGGGGATTGGGCCTTCCATCGTAGATGTATAAAGGTTTTTCTTTTGTGTGCAAGCAACTTTCTTTTTTCTCTTTATATGCATTTTTGTTTGCCTCTCCTCACACCTTTACCAAATTCTGGTCAATGCTTCTTGCACAGTGTAAAAGAAAACAGCATTGCCAATGGCGCTAAAATAAATGCCATTTCTACGGAACCACTGCATATTTTGCGACCTCATGATCTCATAGTGGCTGGAGAGCATGCCAGCAGTCTGCATAAATTCACACATGATTCTGTTTGTAACACAACCTTCCGACCTCTTGCTGGGGATAAATTACACTGGCATGGGCCCATACTCCTCTTGGTGTTTTGCATGAGAAAACGACCTTGGCAGTAGGAAAAATATGCATCACTGCGTTCAGCAACCTCTTCAGGTGACGGATTAAACGTCCACACAACATGTAACCCAAATGTAGACTTCCATAGGGCACCGCAGCAAAGTCAACGTTTGTGACGGACGCCACATATCTGCAAAGACGAAACATCCCGCTGAAACTGCAGTCACCCTGACAGCCCTAGAAAGCGTCCCCTCCTTCTAACCCCAAATTACCAGCAACACCTCTTTGCACACAACACCTGTGCAGATGGCGCACAAAGGTATCACTGACGATAAGCACTGTGCGTCTCTCCATCTCGACCAACCTCACACCACAGTATTGGGATGAAAAAGTAACGCCCCCTTCCTGTCAACCACACCCTAAACACCTTATTGCCTATTTCCCACAATTCCATTTCCATGGCCACCATGCTCATAATAGTGCGCTTTCCCATCTACAGTGAGGGCCACAGCCCAGTAAAGCGGACACAATACTTCTTCCCTTTGCACAGGCATTTTTGCAGCACTCCCTCATTGGGTGCTGTAAAATGTTCAAACATGCATGCAGCAATCACATACAAAACCTCTGCATTGCACAGTATCATTTCTGTACACCCTTCCATATTTACCGTTAAACACTCTCAGTACACATTCAGTTTGATTCCAAAGCCCCTCCACCAGAAACTTCTGCTAAAGAATGCACGATTGCAGCATCCAAAAAGATCCTGAGGCCCACGCAGCACACCTTTGGCCATGCACGCAACAGTGCAGCCCTTGCCCACACCCACCACAACACTATGCATCCATGCATGCGACCATGTGGGCAGCTAACATTATGCACAAATGTAACATACGTAGCACCACTTTTACCCAACTCCCCCACACCATGAAACACCCATTCACGAACACGTGTCCAAATTAGCAGAATCCACAAACATACCACAGCCTACACCACCCCTTCCAACTGACATTCACAAAGTATTGTGTCACTGACAACCTAAGCACAACAGCTTCACAACATTGGGCCAGCAGAGTAGCCGAGCACATATAAGCTGCACTTCAACCATACCCTCTTGCCTACTCACAATATATAAACACTGCACCCTGTGGCCGCACTGCACAACTTCTCACTGCACCATCTCCTGCCATACACCAAATACTGCAGCATGTTGCAACTATCGCCACAATCATGGAACGCACAATACACGCTTTTCAACTTGCTTGTCCTGCTGTAGCACGTCTACAATGTGCTCCACACCCATTCTCCAAAGATCACCACCATGTGCCTGATGCACTGTCAAACCTGCATTGCTGCAGTGGGTGTGCTCCTTGCACACATTCCCCGGAACCGTAATGCAACCATGCATGTCAGCATGTCACCAACTACCACTGTGCACATACGCACCACTGCCACCAGCACTCCTACCCAACCTCCGCACTGCAATGGAGCTATACAGCATTAAATGCAACAGTTACCATAATCTACAAACATTACACTGTCTCCGGCACCCCTACGCCCTTCATTCACATACTATTGTCTTACCCACTTCCACTCAAAGTATTGTGTCACTGTCTAGCACAAATAAGCTGCCCTTCATCCACACCCTCTACCATATTGTCAGTATGCAAACACTGCACCCAGTGCCCACACTGCGTGGCTTTTCACTGCACCATCTCCAACCAGACATGAAAAACTTTACCACCTGACCTGCGAAACCAACCAAACATACATGCATGGCAGCTCACTTCTGCTGCTCAATTGCATCTGAAATGTGCTCCACAACCATTCTGTACAAGTCACCACCCTCTAACTGATGCAGAGTAAAAAATGCATTACTGCCGTGGGTGTGCTCAAGCCCTGGCCTCTTGAGTGCATGGCCTACGGCCTTTGGCCATGCACCCAATAGTCTAGGCCTTGAACACACCCACTGCAATGTAATGCCACCATGCATGTCACCATGTCACCAACTACGACAATCCACTTACACACCACTGCCACCAGCACTCCTACCCAACCTGCGCACCGCCATGGAGCTATGCAGCAAAAAATTGCAGTTACCATAATGTAGAAAGAAAACACTGTCTCCTTTACCGCTGTACACTTTAATTCACATTCTACGCCCATACCCACTTCCATTTACAAAGTATTGTGTCACTGCCAACCTACCCACATACTGTTCGCAACATTGGCCCTACTCCAACCAATCTGCACACACTACACTATGCAAGCGCCTCCCTCCACCTGATGCAGAGTCAGATATGCATTGCTGCGGTGGGTGTGCTTAAGGCCTAGGCTCTTGAGTGCATGCCCTTCGGCCATGCAACCAATAGTCAAATCTTTCAACAGACCCACTGCAACCTCTTGCACCCATGCATGCCACCATGTTCCCAACTACCGCTATCCATCCGCAGAGCACAGCCACCTGCGCTCCCACTCAACCTATGTCATGTGCAATTCACTCCTTCTGAAATTCACCTGCCGCCACTCACCACGGAAAGAGGTCACTGCAAACAGCTCGCAGCAGAAGCTATCGGGCCGTTACGACAGTTGCCTCCAATCACCACACAAAGTAGTTGCCTGTCTAGGTACCCCGCGAATTAGTGCAATACCCAGGATTAATGCAGCCACTCCTCTGTCTTCTTCCACCTATTTACATATGTCACATTAACCACTTCTCACTCCCCCACACTTTCCCTTCTTTCTTGCCGCCAACACATGGCATACAGTATATTCTCCAGACCCTTCCGCCGACGCACTGTCCTCCGATACACCATGGTGGCGTTTGCCAAACGATGTTGACGCAGAGCACGCTTCCCTCCAGCCAACCACCGGCCGCATCCAAAGTTCTCTGACAGCACTCCATACCGCAAGCCAATGACACTTCTGTCGGCGGAGTGAACAGGGAAATGGGTCCGCAGAGCGGACCCAGATATCACTAATGTTTAGAGACGTATATTTCAGTTGTTTGCAACCAAAGGTCTGATCGGATTACCACCAAACACACAAAAGCAAGTTTTCTGACCCAAGCCCCCCCCCCCCTCCTGCCGCACATTTGGTGCAAATTCCTCCAGCCATTCGGGCTGTAGCCGTGCGCAAAGTTTTTGCCCATTCAGTCTATGGAGAAAAAAAAATGAATTTTGGGACCCCCGCCCGTTTAGCCTATCCCCCTCTGCATGAAACCTCACCAAACTCGCTGAGAAAATTCAGAGCCGCCCATATACTTCTTTTGCAAAGTTTGGCGACGATTGCTCTAGGGGGAGCGAAGTTATAAGCTGCCGAAAAAGTGGTCTTCCTATGGGTTTAGCAACTTAATCATAACTACACGCCCGCTACCGCGGGCCGTGTAAAATATATATATATATATTCTTCCAATTTGCTGATTATTCATCAGTCATAGAGTGGGTCGCACTCTCCATGGCGATTTAAAAAAATGATTAACTGGACGTGATTTCTTAGTACACTTTCCTTTGTTATTCCGTGGAAGGATTCATAGCAAAATAAAATTAAAAGCCGTGCAAGTTTGGCTCTCCCATCAAGTGTAGCAAAGAAATATGCGTTGACGCGTTTCGCGGCTTCCTTGCCGCTTGCTCACAACAAATCCCGCATTCAAAAAGTGCTCATTATATTGTCCAGCAGATGTTAAGTTTAGAAGTAAAAAGAGGACTAGATGATCTTTTTTATATGTCGGCCATCTTGAGTTAGTTTAATATGCAACGTTCATTGCTCATTTTAGTATTGATTCTCCCTCTATTCAATCCTGTGATGCAAATGATTACTTACAAAACAATCATAAAAACTAGAAAGTGCATAGTGCCACAGCAGCGTTTTTAGCGATCCTGGTTAGGATCAAACAAGAAATGTTGAGCATAATGCTATCAACTTTATGCCGTTTCAGATCAGTTAACTAAGAAATCCATAGCATTTATCTCAGCATTCCTTCTCCCGTTAGGCTAATGCCTAATGTATGCAACACACATTATTAGCCATTTAGTGCTCTGCCTTACTTGTAGCTGGTGCTTGAAGGTCTGAAGCCGGCTTGCTTCTTTCCAATATATGAAAAACACACTCTTTCTCTGGTTGTAGCACTACAAAAAACCATTGAAAGTGTGTATAAAGTTGTCCAAGCACATACAACCCTGCTACCTTTTTGTTAAAATCAGTAATCATCCACTACACTCATGTGCCAAAAGGCCTTTCTGGGAGTGCTATGCATATTATATTTTTCAAATAATTGCAAACCAGAAATAATCGGGATAATACTGTTATTAAGCTAACTGTATCCTGTCTGCCAAAGACCAGTATGTTAGTTATTTTTCATTTAAAAAGGCTTTCAATTCCCTTTCTAAAAATGTAATAGGTAACATAATGCATAATTACAGTATTGCTACTGTAAAAAACTGCATTGTCGTCCTGCTTTACAGTGAAGTCTATCTAAATCTCAGTGCCAACTAGATTTCATTTTGTTGGGGAAGATGTATCATATTGACGAGTGGACCCTTTTGAAAATGTACATGACCATGCACCATGCAGCCAAATGCTTTGACGGCAAACATAGTCCTGTTGCCTGCTGGTGATTCCATACTCCTTGACATTCTATCTTGCCTTGTTGGTTTATACCCGCTACCCTGAAAGTGATATGGCTACAAACTACAATATCCTGCCTAGTTTGCCAAGTTCTCTGCCTGCTATGCCATCCACTCTGCTTAGTCTTTTACATAATTAATACACAAAACTAACTTGAAATTTACTTAAAGTAGCGAACAATAGTTTAATCCAGTCTGTACATCTACAGACCTACTGCAAAACTGTACACTGTAGTTGGCCTCTAGAGCTCACTTTGCTCTGTGATTATGATTGCATTATATATTTGCACCTGCATTAGAGAGAGATGGCCAAACTGTTTAAGAGCCTTTTTATCATATCTATTTATTTGTGTCCATTCATGCAGCTAACCTTTTTACAGACACTCATCCAGAGCTCGCAAAGTATTTTCACCCACTCGCATAGTGAAGTAGATTTTAAGAAGGGCCAGTACCATTTGCAGGGGATGTTGGAAACTTTTATTTAAACTTTACTTTGTTTGCAGTAAATGTCAGATAAAAGCTTCACTGTGCATGGCTGGCCTCTGGGTGGCTGCACTGTGCCAAACTAAAGTGGGTCTGTGGTGACCTGCACCAATTTACAGAAAGTATTTGCAAGGCCTGACTTATCTCACTAATGTCTTACTTCAACGGTATACAAAACTGAGTATTGTTGCCCATTTTATATCTTGGGTACAATTATCTTCTGGTGGCGTTAAAAACATTAGTATAAGATACGCGGATCACAACTGCCAAATCACCACCAGCGCCAACACACCCTGTCCTTGGTCAGACTAATCCACTTCCTCCTGCTCTCTCTAGGAGCTCTCGGAAGCTCACCAGAGATAATGTACTATTCTTGATGAACACTCCCTGCCTTCAGGCGCCCTTCGCCTCGAACCCCACCTCACTAGTGGATACCTACTCTTCAATCCTCACTAAAGCTGTGAACACCCTATCCCCCCTAATACCACACAAAGCAAAGATGGTCAGACATTCCAATTCATGGTTTACCCCTGACCTTCTCGATTTACGCACCCTGAAATGACAAGCTCAGTTAACCTGGATAAACAATCCCACCACCGCTACAAAACAGGACTTCACCAAAGCCTCCAAACAATACAAATCAGCCACAATCACAGTTAAGTACAACTCCTTCAATACCAGAATCAGCAATGCAAAGTCGGATGCCAAAGAAATATTCACCATCTACAGAGAACTCTAATCCCCTGCCGCCCCTGCCCCCTCACCCCCCAACAAGCATCATTAAAGACCAGATCTGGTGCTCTAGCATCCAAGAGGCACTAATAGGTCAAATTGACACCTTTTGATTAAGAAGATTTGATCTCAACAAGCAACATTTAACATAGTACCCATTACCTCCAGCAACAATTTCTCACCTCTCTCCCCTACCTACGTCACCATTCGGTTCTCTTTCAGAGACCTCTCTGAAACTGATGAAGCCAAACTGATGAAAGGTCTAAAACCATCAAAATGTAAAGGCGATATATGCCCTGCACCCCTAGTCAACGACAGTGCTGACATTCTAACCCCCATTATCACAGCTATCATAAACCCCTTGTTCGCTCAAAGCACTGTTCGAGCCAGCCTCAAAGAAGCCTGGGTACTTCCGCTCTTGAAAAAGATATCCCTTGACCCATCCATCCCCACAAACTACAGGCCAATCACCACTGTCCCCTTCCACCTAAAGATTTTGGACCGAGCTGCCTACCTACAAGTTCAGCACTTCTTGGAGGACAATCACATCCTAGGGATGCATCAATCTGGGTTCTGCCAAGGCACGGCACAGAATCTTCCCTGCTCGATCTAAAAAAAAACTTAGATGAGATCAGGGACGAAGGCAAGTCTGCACTGCTTCTTCTCCTAGACTTCTCTGCAGCATTTGACCTGGTCAACCACCAGATCCTCTGCCACCACCTCACCACCCACACTCATTTCTCACCCTCAGCCACTGCCTCAATAGCATCTTTTCTTAATGGAAGAGTGATGAGTCTTCTCTGAGACTGCCAAAGCCTCTCCCTCTCCTATCCTCTGCGGTGTGCCACAAGGATCATGCATCGCCCGTACAATGTAGAATTTCTTTACCAGTCCCCTATTCCACATGATATGATAGGTTATTTATAACGCGCTTAATACCCAGAGATTTCTAAGCGCAGAGACCCAGGGATCGAACCTCTGTTGCTCCGTGTCATCTTGCTTCCAAGGCGAGCATGTTGCCCCTGAGCTATCCCCCTGACACATCTTAGATTAGCTCAGCATGGCTTAGACTAACTATGCAGACACACAAATCCTGATTCCCCCTCACAGGTAATGACGCCAACACCCTAAACACAATCTATTCCACAATTCAGACCTGGATGGCAGCCAATCACCTCTGTCTCAACAGCGACAAGACAGCAATCCTGATCGTTGGCTCCCCCAGCGCCCTAAAGTCCCTCAATAATTAATATTCGGTCTTGACAATCGACAATTGCTTGATTCCTGTCTCTAACACCGTAAAGACCCTAAGGGTCTACCTAGACTCATCACTCACCATGACTAGGCCAGCAAGCGCCAATGCCTCCTCAGCAGCATACACCACCAAGGTCCTTAATGCAGCCAGACCCTTCCTTTTTAAGAATAATTGCCTAACCATTGCCAGGGCAATCACAGGCTGACATATTGATTATTGTAACGTCCTATTCAATGACACCTCTTCCAGAAACTTACTCAAACTTCAAGTAATCCAGTACAACACCCTCATAGCTGCCCTTAACATCCCAAAAAGAGCACATCTTGAAAGCTAGAAGAGATGCACACTGGCTCCCCATCCAAGAGCGGTTCATTTTCAAAATACTCCATCACCCACAAATGCCTTTCCAACACAGCACCACCTTACCTCTCCAAAAGAACTGCCAAAGCCCACTCTGCCAGACCCATGAGGACACACTGCACGGACAGACTAAAGGTGCCCAAAGTGAAAAGATGGAAAACCCGGAGGCTCTAGCTTCCCTTACAGCCAAGCTTTGGAACAACCTCCCATCCTCCCTGAGGGCAGAGAAATCGTACTGGATTTTCTGCAAAGCATTAAAGACTCAGCTTTTCACCTAAACCTGAATTCCCGTTTTTCGCCTCTCCCCAGGAATCTTTCTGTCCAACTGCCCATCGCCCTGTTTTGTGGGATTATTGCCACCTTTTGTTGTTTCTATCTATGATTCTGGATGTTTCCTCTGATAACTGCCATTGGGTCACACCTTATCACCTTGAACATGTACGAAACTATGTCTGCATAACACTGGCTTGTCTAGTACTTTGTACCTGCAACACCGCCTCAATGCCTACGGGTTGTATGTGCGCTTTACAAATGAAATAATGTGGTGGGGGTCCCTTCCAAGGTGGGGGGCCATGGGATGGAGCCCTTTTACCCTCCCATAAAGTTATCCCTGGAGTGACTGAGCGTAGTGTGGGAGCTCCACCCAAGGAAGCCGGGTGCTGTAATCAGTAAGAAGTGTAATGGTTTCCAGGTACAGACCATTTGTGAACTTAATTGTATAAAAGTCTGGGATACTTTATTTTACATATGTACATGGTTCCACTTACTCTTAAGCTACTTACATAGGAACCAGTACAATGGTGGTTGCGAACTTATAGGAAAGGCAGATCCCTGCGCTAGACGGGTTGTTAATATGCCGGTTTTAGTCCTGGAGCCGTCTGCAGGGTTTCATTGGGAAAAGCTCACAGATTCCCATGTGTTGAAGTAGGAAGGGTGGTAGAAACCCTGTGTGTATTGGTGCTGGATCAGTGTGAGATAATCCAGTCTAGTTTCTTAGGTCAAATGAGGGATCAAGACACTCAATGTATATTCAGTCTTGATTTAATCAGTGTGAGGCCAGTTGTTCGCTGGGCACGTGTTGTGCTGGATACATAAGGAGGCCATATGAGGAAAGGCAAAACGTGTTTCGACCATAGGTCTTTGTCAAGGCAGCTTATATGGGTAGATTTGGGTTCTTGGATAAGGGTGCTGAGTAGCAACTTTGAGCCTTGAGGGCAGAAGAGAAGAAGTCACAGAGATCGATATCGGTCTGATTAAATCAAGACTGAATACACACTGAGTGTCTTGATCACACAGAACCAGCGCCAAAACACACAGGGTTTCTACCACCCTTCTTAATAGGAACCACCCACTAGCCATCCTCATGCTTTCCAGCTCAGGCCCACAACTGACACTCTCAGAACACTCTGTGAAACCATGAACTAGCATTCTCTTAAACTACCTGTACTCCTAGATTGTAAGCATTACAAACAACCACACTCAAGATCTTCTTTCCTTATACATTCAAACCTTCAAACCCAAGCTTCAACATCTCCCTTCCATGCACATTCAAATAACATCTCCCACCTGACACACACAACTGACAGAGGGGTGTTGCACTCACTCTCCAGATGTAATGCAGGGTGAGCCAACTGCGACCTGTCCTCCATTGATACACTCCCTACAGTCCAAACTATCCTCTTCTGAATTTTCAACTTCTATCCCGGTACATATCCTCCCTGTTCGCTGCCCATTTCTTTAAAAGGGTGTCTTGTTTTACTTTGTGCTCTGCATATTTAGGTTATTTGGGCGCTCGAGTAGGGAGCTTGTCAATTATGGCGCCATTTTGCCTTTGGCTAGCCATGACCCCCTTGGAGTATTTTCCAACGCATTTTCATGATGTTTTTGCACACTAGACCATTTCAGGCTTCCTGTGCCAATATATATGCCAGTATTCCCACATAAGAACACCCCGGTTATCTTTGCCCATACCGCTAGTAATGCAACTGCAAGAAAAGATGCCCTTGCTGTATTTGCCTATGCCAGTATCCCCACTTAGGAATACTGCCATTGGCAATCCCATGTGATTTTGCATTCCGAATATGACTAATTTCCAAAACAGTTTACAAAGGTAGCGGGCGCCCCTCTCTCGAAAGAACAAGGCCTGATAACCTGTTCAGTGGTTATTAACCACTTGAGAGTTCGCAGCCACTGCTTTTACTCACTGTGCCTTTCACAGATGGGAAATATCCATTTGCATATCAGTCTTTGTCCCGCCCAAGGGCAGTCCAGCACCGAAATGCAATGGCAATTCCCCTCTGAACGAGAGTACCACCAGCAACCCCATACACGTGTTGGTTATTAACCACTTGAGAGTTCGCAGCCACTGCTTTTACTCACTGTGCCTTTCACAGATGGGAAATATCCATTTGCATATCAGTCTTTGTCCTGCCCAGGGGCAGTCCAATGGCAATTCCAATCTGAACGAGAGTACCACCAGCAACCCCATACACGTGTTTCACCCTTGTTGGGGATCATCAGTGAGGTGAAGCTGATGCCTCTCTAAGCACAGTTCTTTCGAGAGAGGGGCGCCCGCTACCTTTGTAAAACTATTTGTTAAGGAACCTGGGATTGGTAACCCTAGGTCTCCTGGGGGCAACCAGACGTGGTCTCCCTCTCACTGTGCTTAGAGAGGCATCAGCTTCACCTCACTGATGATCCCCAACAAGGGTGAAACACGTGTATGGGGTTGCTGGTGGTACTCTCGTTCAGATTGGAATTGCCATTGTATTTCGGTGCTGGACTGCCCCTGGGCAGGACAAAGACTGATATGCAAATGGATATTTCCCATCTGTGAAAGGCACAGTGAGTAAAAGCAGTGGCTGCGAACTCTCAAGTGGTTAATAACCACTGAACAGGTTATCATGTCTGTTCTTGCGAGAGAGGGGCGCCCGCTACCTTTGTAAAACTATTTGTTAAGGAACCTGGGATTGGTAACCCTAGGTCTCCTGGGGGCAACCAGACGTGGTCTCCCTCTCACTGTGCTTAGAGAGGCATCAGCTTCACCTCACTGATGATCCCCAACAAGGGTGAAACACGTGTATGGGGTTGCTGGTGGTACTCTCGTTCAGATTGGAATTGCCATTGTATTTCGGTGCTGGACTGCCCCTGGGCAGGACAAAGACTGATATGCAAATGGATATTTCCCATCTGTGAAAGGCACAGTGAGTAAAAGCAGTGGCTGCGAACTCTCAAGTGGTTAATAACCACTGAACAGGTTATCATGTCTGTTCTTGCGAGAGAGGGGCGCCCGCTACCTTTGTAAAACTATTTGTTAAGGAACCTGGGATTGGTAACCCTAGGTCTCCTGGGGGCAACCAGACGTGGTCTCCCTCTCACTGTGCTTAGAGAGGCATCAGCTTCACCTCACTGATGATCCCCAACAAGGGTGAAACACGTGTATGGGGTTGCTGGTGGTACTCTCGTTCAGATTGGAATTGCCATTGTATTTCGGTGCTGGACTGCCCCTGGGCAGGACAAAGACTGATATGCAAATGGATATTTCCCATCTGTGAAAGGCACAGTGAGTAAAAGCAGTGGCTGCGAACTCTCAAGTGGTTAATAACCACTGAACAGGTTATCATGTCTGTTCTTGCGAGAGAGGGGCGCCCGCTACCTTTGTAAAACTATTTGTTAAGGAACCTGGGATTGGTAACCCTAGGTCTCCTGGGGGCAACCAGACGTGGTCTCCCTCTCACTGTGCTTAGAGAGGCATCAGCTTCACCTCACTGATGATCCCCAACAAGGGTGAAACACGTGTATGGGGTTGCTGGTGGTACTCTCGTTCAGATTGGAATTGCCATTGTATTTCGGTGCTGGACTGCCCCTGGGCAGGACAAAGACTGATATGCAAATGGATATTTCCCATCTGTGAAAGGCACAGTGAGTAAAAGCAGTGGCTGCGAACTCTCAAGTGGTTAATAACCACTGAACAGGTTATCATGTCTGTTCTTGCGAGAGAGGGGCGCCCGCTACCTTTGTAAAACTATTTGTTAAGGAACCTGGGATTGGTAACCCTAGGTCTCCTGGGGGCAACCAGACGTGGTCTCCCTCTCACTGTGCTTAGAGAGGCATCAGCTTCACCTCACTGATGATCCCCAACAAGGGTGAAACACGTGTATGGGGTTGCTGGTGGTACTCTCGTTCAGATTGGAATTGCCATTGTATTTCGGTGCTGGACTGCCCCTGGGCAGGACAAAGACTGATATGCAAATGGATATTTCCCATCTGTGAAAGGCACAGTGAGTAAAAGCAGTGGCTGCGAACTCTCAAGTGGTTAATAACCACTGAACAGGTTATCATGTCTGTTCTTGCGAGAGAGGGGCGCCCGCTACCTTTGTAAAACTATTTGTTAAGGAACCTGGGATTGGTAACCCTAGGTCTCCTGGGGGCAACCAGACGTGGTCTCCCTCTCACTGTGCTTAGAGAGGCATCAGCTTCACCTCACTGATGATCCCCAACAAGGGTGAAACACGTGTATGGGGTTGCTGGTGGTACTCTCGTTCAGATTGGAATTGCCATTGTATTTCGGTGCTGGACTGCCCCTGGGCAGGACAAAGACTGATATGCAAATGGATATTTCCCATCTGTGAAAGGCACAGTGAGTAAAAGCAGTGGCTGCGAACTCTCAAGTGGTTAATAACCACTGAACAGGTTATCATGTCTGTTCTTGCGAGAGAGGGGCGCCCGCTACCTTTGTAAAACTATTTGTTAAGGAACCTGGGATTGGTAACCCTAGGTCTCCTGGGGGCAACCAGACGTGGTCTCCCTCTCACTGTGCTTAGAGAGGCATCAGCTTCACCTCACTGATGATCCCCAACAAGGGTGAAACACGTGTATGGGGTTGCTGGTGGTACTCTCGTTCAGATTGGAATTGCCATTGTATTTCGGTGCTGGACTGCCCCTGGGCAGGACAAAGACTGATATGCAAATGGATATTTCCCATCTGTGAAAGGCACAGTGAGTAAAAGCAGTGGCTGCGAACTCTCAAGTGGTTAATAACCACTGAACAGGTTATCATGTCTGTTCTTGCGAGAGAGGGGCGCCCGCTACCTTTGTAAAACTATTTGTTAAGGAACCTGGGATTGGTAACCCTAGGTCTCCTGGGGGCAACCAGACGTGGTCTCCCTCTCACTGTGCTTAGAGAGGCATCAGCTTCACCTCACTGATGATCCCCAACAAGGGTGAAACACGTGTATGGGGTTGCTGGTGGTACTCTCGTTCAGATTGGAATTGCCATTGTATTTCGGTGCTGGACTGCCCCTGGGCAGGACAAAGACTGATATGCAAATGGATATTTCCCATCTGTGAAAGGCACAGTGAGTAAAAGCAGTGGCTGCGAACTCTCAAGTGGTTAATAACCACTGAACAGGTTATCATGTCTGTTCTTGCGAGAGAGGGGCGCCCGCTACCTTTGTAAAAATAATTTCCAAAACAATTTGTTAAACAATGAGATCCAATCAATACATTAAATTTTCAAGCAAAACGCATACACAAATGATCAGTTCCATGTAACAATAAAATGTTAATTTTTTTTTAAACTGCACCCGTAACAACTGTAGTTATATAATAATGTCAAGGCTTGTCCCATGTGGTGTATTGCGCCCCCACAGGGGTAGTGAAGCACTAATCTGTGGAAAAAAGGATAAGGTTGTTAGAGGGGATGATGGGTGAATGGGGAGCAACTTTATTTGAATCTGTTTATTGTGAAACACAGAGACAAAAAAGAAGGGGGAGCAGAGTTAACTAAACATGAGCTAGGTAAGAGCGGTGATGGAAGGTAAGAATGGAGTTTGTGATCGTTTGCATGCCTCTTGCATCAATGAATAGTGATACAAGCATACCACTAATGGGAGGTAAAAGGAATGATGCATAATGCTCCTGAGAATGAGTAAGTAACCCATGAATAACAGCTAATAGTACTTTAAAGAAGTATTGTTATTAGTAATTGGTTACATGGTGGACTTGAGCTGTGCTCCAGCATACCCTTGAAGTATGGAGGATTTTTGCAGTTTCATCTTGCACAGATCAGGCCCCAAACGGGCCTCAAAGCGCGGCACATAGAAGAGGCGATGAATTGGTGTTAACAAGATCCGACTTGCAGATATCCAGCAACATAGTATTGCCCAAACATCTTATGAAAAATGTCAAAATAGGTAATAATCGCATTTACTAGGCATCTTAAATGCCATGCACATTAACTAAACTGACCTGAGTGCACTGGCACACAAGATCCCTATCTTCTGTGGGATTGGGGGCGGGGGAGGAGCAAGAGAGCGAGTAAAGGACTTGAATGGGAGGAGATTTCGTTGATCTTAAAGCCCCTTCCGATCCGATCGATAGGATGACATTATGGGACACTATGAGGATTCGAGGTATGGACCCTGCGTTGATTGAGCTAATTAATGCCTTGTACTATGATGATACAAAAGGCAGAGTTTGTTTAGGCCACCAGGATCAGGTAACCAAAGACTTTCTGATTGCTAAAAGTGTGATGTCTAGGTTGGGTTCTTGCCCTGGCATTATTCAGTCATTTTACTAATGATATTATTTCTTGTCTTTAAGGACGGCGACCCCTCCAAAAATGTGCACTGAATCTGTACCAATCTGGCTTTTTTGCAGATGATGTAGTAATTCTCTCTCAAACAGAGAATGGTCTGAGGCTACTAATGAAGGGCGTGGAAGAATTTTGCCAACAAAAATATTTAGCTATTAATGGGGCAAAAACTAAGATAATGATGATGGGCAAACAAAAATGTATACACTCTAAGATAGTCTAAGGCGGTGCCCACTCGATCAAGTTAAATCATTCGATTACTTGGAGATTAGATTTGCCTGTAATGGATCATAGAAGCCTCACATGGAGAAAAGGACATTTTAAAACCGGCAGCAGCAGCGATACTCAGTTTGTCACACTGCTTCCGTAGCCGCTTTGTTGGTGTCCCGCTAGAAGCCTATCAAGCTAAAGCTGTAGTCGGAGCACTGTCTGATGGTGAACTTTGGCGCCATGCAAATTTGCTCACATTATAGTGAGCAGAGAACATATTTTTAAATAATTTATTAAGGATTCCGTCTGAAACATCATCAATCCTGACCCAGAAAGTGCTATGTATAAGATCCATCTCTGAGGCGTTGGTGTTAAAACCTCTTATGTTCTGGGTAAGGATGTGGGCGAATCCTGCCCTGTCTATATATAAAACCCACTTTACAGTGCTTTATATATATTCAGGTTCAGAAGATCTCATTTGGTTTAGATCAGTTAAAACAGAATTAGCAGCTCTGGGCTTGATTCATCTTTGGGACTATCCAACTAATATTACAAAGCGAGACTTGACCTTTCTGAAGGCAAGTACTGGGAGAATATGGCCATTAAACTGTTACAAGAAGCAGTCGAAACACCTAGGATTACTCGTACACGTAGGGAAAAGTATCTAGATAAAATCAATAATCCCAATCTGAGGTCTTTTTATACTGGATTTCGTCTTGGCTCATTGCCCTTGGCAGAGAAGTTGGGGGAAGTGGAAGATATCTAGTGTGAGCGACTTCTGTTGTGCATGTGGAGCATTAAGGGAGACAACTGTACATTTCCTCTTCATATGTCCACATTACTCAGGCCCTAGGAATAAAAGGCTGAAGCCTATGCTAAAAAACACTGGGGTCAGGTGCACTTGTCAAGCAATAGAGTGGGCCTCTAGCTCGTTTAATGAGGAGGTTGTGTTTGTTGAGGCTCATTTTCAAGCATGGGTGATGAGGATTAGAAACTGATAGATAGGCATGAACCAGTTGCATGTTTGTGTGCCTCTTCCTCAGATGCGCCTGGTGTATTACCTATATTAAAAAGGAATTCATTTTATGAAAAGTTCTTTTATTTGGCTTTTAAATGTGTATTATTCTTCGTAAAAACTATTGTTGGTTATACAAATAAATGGATTGATTGATTGATTGAATGGGAGGAGATGTGAGAGAGCAAGGCAATGTATTTGCCTAGCTAGAGAGATGGTCCTTTCAGAGGTTCATTGGTGGGTATCTTGGAAATGCTTCCATTTTAAAAGTAGGTGGTGAAAATGTTGGCTGAGTACAGGATGTGGAAAGGAGCAATGAGCTTGAACAGTGAGCATGTAGCCTTGCACAAACCTTTGGAAGGGGCAGAGGAAGCGTATAGTCAATTGCTCTTCAGGGTTTTCCATGAGGCTGCTGAGTGAAGAAGCAGCTGAATAGTATTGCCTTCTCGCGTATGAGCTGCCATTGTACAGGGACAAGATCGAAAAGTACCACAAGCAATGGATGGTAAGGACACAATGGGAGATGCCCCGCTCCTGGCCAGAGCAGGGCACCCACAATAGGGGAATGATAGAACACATGAGCACATTCTTAACATCGAAGTATAAAGGCAAGCAGCTGCAGATGAGGAAGGAAGTTTTAGATCTTTCGAAGATGATGGAGGATGTGGAGGACCCAGATGAGGGAGGGGCATGGGATACCCATGGAGGGGTCACCATAGCTGAGGGGGTGCGGGACCTCAATGGAATATAAGGATTATATTCACTAGCTGCTCGTCCAGCAACGGGATACACTAACCCCACCTATGTGCCTACCCCAGCAACCGCCCCACCACCACCGTATATTTCCACCCGATTATTGCTCCACGTCAAGACTGCAAGGGGCAGAAGGAGTTAGATGAGGCACTGGAAACGGCACGAGTAGAGCTGGCACAATTAAGAACAGCATAGACCGAAGCAAAGGTGAAAGGAAGTGGACTAGATGAATGTAAGGTGGGGGACATTTTATTTAGTCTGGATAGTACGACAATAAAGGATGTGCGCGTTGAGACGACAGAGGGTGAGGGCGGGCAAGCAGGGAGCACAGTATATGGGACAGTGAAGTTAGATAGAGAAACGGACCGAGTTGAGGGAAGATGAATGGGACAAAATAGACGAGGTCGAGGATGATGAAGAGAAGGGACAACGGGCACCAGATATAACACCGCGAGTGGAGATTTTATGGGGACTGCGATTGATGAATAGATATGGCCGATTGGCAGTTGCAAGGAAGAAATTAAGTGCTGGATGGAACGAAGGGAACGAGATGGGCACGCAGATGCCACTATTAGACAAAGGTCGGAGGAGAGCACATGATGTGCCCTGGGCACAGATGGATACAAATATTTGATCAAGGTGCTCCCGCCCCTTGCTGCTGGGGCTGGGAAATGAATTTACGCATCAAAAAACAGACGGCAGGCGTTCCTCTAGCTGTGGGCGATATGAAAAGATTGTTAGTGGCAATTATTGATGATCAGGCCGGGGACATATGGGTCAAAGCGGGATATCTGGGAGTGAAATTGGACGATGATGCACACAATGGGGCACCTTTCAACAACATTGGGGCACAAGTGTGGGAAGCGCTCCGGCGAACATATCCCAAAACCCCAGACTTAGTCTATAATGCAATACATTATGAGAGAGGATGAGGACCCAACAGTATCATAGCAAAATTCAAGAGATGTGGAGGACGGAGACGGGGGACCAGTGGGACCAATCACAGTTCCTCTTCTTTATTTTGTTATAAAAAGGGGCTTAGGAGGTGCAGAAGTGGGAATTGAAGCGAGAGGGTGCGTGGAGATTTAGACGATAATAATAAACTATTGTAAAAGAATTAAGGAGCATGAAAATAAAGCAGCGCTGCAGATACAGGCAGAAGAAGCTACACTGGTACATAAAATGTTAGCTAAAATAGCTGTAGAAGGGATGGCGCCTGCACCTACAGAAATGAGGGGAGCTCACAGGCAGACGCGAGGATAGCTGCATTTTGGCCAGGAGGAGGAGTACAAGGATAGTGGGGAGGAGGGGCATTATTACCCCGGCCAGAGTGTCAGCAAGGAGGTCCACAGCGGGTGAGAGGTGGTTTCAGAGGGGCAAGGTGGGATTTGGAGGGTTTGGATGCATAGGACCTCGAGGTGGTGGTATGGGGCCCTCGCAATGTTGGAGCTGCAGGAAATGGGGGCACTTTGCAAGAGAATGTTGGAGCAGGCTGGGGCAGGATATAACCCATATAGCAACTATTGTCCACAGCCCCTCTTGACACGCAGGGCTTCTCTGGGGGTGTCGCCATAGTTCCATACACTAAAGAGGTTGACATTAAAATAGGGGGTAAGGTGGTGCAGGCTCCCCTGTTATATTCTGAAAGTTCCACAGTGAACTCGTTGGGCCGCGACCTGCTTAGCAAATTGAACATCCTTTACAGACAGTGGGATAGTATGTGCCACCCCAGGAATGTGCGCAATGAGAGCACTTGTTATCATATATGCAAGAGGGGGGAGAGTTGGTGGTTTGCAGGATTCCCATGCACCCAGACATATTCGTGTACAGGATTACAGTGCTTCTTGAGGCGGTGCCCCAAATTGGCAAAGGTTGTTGGCGAGTGCCGGCTGATTTTTATTTTTCACCCTGTGGTGACTCCCGAGTTAGTGGAAGGAACAATATTGTCCCTAGATTAGCAATGTCGGGTGGTTTTTGTCAATGCAAATTGTTGTTATAGGGATTGGCCCTGAAGGGTGCAAGTGGCGCACAGTGCTCTGTATGGATCCTACAGTGCCTCTTAGGGAGGTAACTAATGCAGAGTAGTTTGTAGAAAAACCAGGCGATGGTGAAATTGTATTGGCTATTTGTATCCTGTGTAAAATTATGGTACAGTACCGGAAAGTTCAAGGTCCCCTCATGGCCCTTGAAGCCAAACCCACTTCATTGAAAGAGACCTAGAACAGGTACCTGAAAGACTTTGGGCCACATGTGCCCATGATGTAGGGCTGTTATAAGGAGTGGCCCTGGTACGAATAACACTGAAGCCAGGTGCTGTGCTGCCCCGAGTGAGACAGTACCCTCTATCAAGGGAGGCAGAGGAAGGGATTGGGGACACCATCACTGCCCTATTAAACCAGGGAATAATCGTGCCATATATCTCCCCATGCAACACGGCTATCCTATTAAAAAAAAAAAAGGCAAAGGGGGGCAGTTGTAGGATGATCAGGATTTACTCCCCCTAAGTGGCATTGTACAGGTCGACTTTCCTGTGGTTCCAAACCCTGTGACAATACTTTGTAACATCCCCAAGGAAGCGACCCACTTTATTGTGATGGATCTTAAAAACGCTTTCTTTTCCATGCCACTGCACCCTGACTCACAATACCAACCCACATTAACACATGGGGGAAGGGGCGGATGAGTTTTGAACACACAAGACTGCCTTAAGGGTATTGCAAGTCCCTGAGTATTTCAGACAGAATTCTCCATGCAGAATTAGGAAATATTCAGGTGTCAAGCACAATCATCCAGTACGTGGATGATCTGCTGGTGTGCTGTGACAGCGAACACCAGTGCAGGAAAGATTCAATAACACTCTTGTAGCTCTTGGCCAGCAAGGGGCTACAAGGTTGGCAAGGCCAAATTACAGTATGGCTTGTAAGCCAGTATTGTACTTTGGGCAATTGATATCTGTGAATTGAAAAAGGATATCTGTGCGCACCCCACTCCACGGCCCACCACAGTGAAGGAGATGCAAAAGTTCCCAGGCTCGTAGAACTATGGTAGGGCCTGGATGCTGGACTATGCAGCCTACACCAGGCCCCTTCTGCAGGGCCTCAAGGATGCCCAAAAGACTAATAACAAGATTGTATGGACAGGAGATCTGCTCACCAATTTCGATGCCCTCAAATAAGTAATATCTACTGCCCCAGTGCTAGCCACCCCAGACTAATGAAAACTCCAGCCTATCGAACCCCACTATCAAAGAGCCCTCATCAATGCATGGTTGCTGGTTGCTGCTTGCTCATGCATTCGACATTGCCAATCTAATCTCCAACTACCTGGACTTCCTCACCATCACTGAAACTTGGTTGCAGTAGGCCCGGCCTTATCCCTTGCCCTCCCAGAGGGTTACACCATCATCAGGTCAGACAGAGACACTGGCAAAGGAGGGGGGAGTAGCCGTCATATCCAAAACATACCTTGGTCTCAGAGCGGTCTCCCATGCCCATCTGCCTTCGGCGGAACTCCTGTCAGTTAAACTCCCCATCGATCCTATTGCATCTAATCTACCGACCTCCGGGTCCTATCTCATCCTTTGAGGAAGACATTACAGACCTCCTAACTCAAAATCCTAAGCCAGGTTCTCAAATCATCTTGCTTGGTGACTTCAAATTAGGCCTGAACGACCCAAACGACAGTAACGCTATCCCAGTTGGGCTTCAAACACTGTATTCTAGGGCCTACGCACAACAAGGGCAGAACGCTGGACTGGTTGGCAGATCTCAACTGTTCCACCTCAATTCTTCAGAACGAACCTACCGCATTGTCAGACCATCACTGTATCTTTCTCCATTCAGGAGAAGGCACCTACCAATCCTAGCTCCACTATTGCCCCTCAAATACTATCCAGAAATAACCGGAACATTACGCTCCAAAACCTATGACCACTGCTCCCTGCTATCCTGGACCCACCTAACTACATCGACCTAGACTCAGACAAATTGGTTGACCCATACAATGACACCTTAAAACTAGCCTTAAACAACATTGCCCCTATCAAGCTAAAAAATAGCTAAACAAACAGCCCACCTCAATAAATGGTTCACGACTGAACTAAAAACCCTCCATAACACCAAAAGAGCATCCGAAGCATTTTGGAGAAAATTGCCCACCATTCCCAACAAGGCAGCGTTCGCCGCTGCGGCTGCCTCCTATAAATTGGCCATGCTCAACACCAGAAAAGAGACGTACAACAGAATCCTAAATGCCAAATCCGGTACCAAGGAGATTTTCAGCATTCTGATGGAACTAGAGTCTCCAGCTCCACCATCTGAAGGATATGTCAAGGACACAGACTGGTGTGCCAATAATCAGAAGGCCCTTTCTGACAAAATTACTATGTTACAAACTAAAATAGAGACAAAAAGAAACAGTCTGGCAAATAGTTTTGTTTTTTTAATTCTTTTTTATTTAGTTGGCATTACATGGTTTGAAACCCTTTCGCCATCAGACTACCGTCACATTCCCAACATAAAACAATTTACATAAAACGATTTACAAATCAAGTTTTGGAGTCAATAGAAACTAGAAAGCCTAAGTACGTGGACCTTCATCCCCCGCCTGCCCGCCTTTCTTTTTCTCTTCAGTCACACCAAGGAAGTGGAAAATATTATCCTAGGCCTAAAACCGTCAAGGTGCCAGGGGGATATCTGTCCCACCCCAGTCATTAAGGATGGCGCCAAAGAACTGGCCCCATTTATTGCCGCTGTGATCAACTCCTCATTCAATGCTAGCTCGGGCCCCAACGACCTTAAGGTGGCTTTGTTTATGCCCCTCCTAAAAGAAATAATAATAAAAATGTTTAAAAAACAACCTAGACCCCAACATTCCAACCAATTACAGGCCTATTACCACCATCCTGTTCCTCCTAAAAATATTGGACAGAGTGGCCTATCTCCAAATCCAAAAACATCTGGAGGACAGTAATCTACTAAAAATCCAAATGGACGAAGCCAAAGATAAAAGGCAATCTGGCTATCCTTCTGCTGTTCAATCTCTCTACAGCATTTGATCTTGTCGACAATCAAATCCTCACAGAACACCTAACTATAGCTGCTGCCTTTTCCACTAATGCCTCAAACTGGATCCAATCCTTCCTCTCTAACCGAACTACCAGGGTCGTCGCACCCTCAGCTTCCGCCGATCCAGTTCCCATCAACTGTGGAGTACCACAGGGTTTGTGCGTCTCCCCGACACGCTACAACATCTTCACAAAGCTTCTTTTTGATCATTTTGACAATATGGGTGTCACCTATACGAATTACGCAGATGACACCCAGGTACCCATTACACTGACTGGTTGCTACGAAGATTACTCCAATTTGATTAACGAAATCTACCTGGAAATTCAGGTATGGATGCCGGCTCACAGCTCTTGTCTCATTGATGAGAAGACGGAGATCATGATCATTGGATCCCAATCATGTCTAAACAAACTTGATCCAAAATACATGTCCTTCAACATTGACGGGAACTCCCATCAAAGTTGCAAAGGAGGTCAAAACATTGGGATTATATCTAGACTCCACCCTTTCACTCAAGAAACAAGTGAGCGCCACTGCCTCTACGACTGCTTATACCAATAAACTGATCACTGCTTGCAAATCCTACTTGTCC
Organism: Ambystoma mexicanum; assembly: GCF_040938575.1. Lineage (NCBI taxonomy): Eukaryota > Metazoa > Chordata > Amphibia > Caudata > Ambystomatidae > Ambystoma > Ambystoma mexicanum. The sequence continues at coordinate 570,853,057 of NC_090922.1, read as the reverse complement.
CCCAACAGCTGCACCACGTTAGCTAGGGCTCTAGTCTTATCGAAGATAGACTATTGTAATACTCTCTTCTTAGGCTCCTCAGAACAGAATCTTAATAGACGACAGGTCTTTGAGAACAACGCCTTGAGATCACTGTTAAACATCCCCATGTCTTACCATATATCAAGCCTCAGACGGGATGCCCACTCTCTGAAAATGTCTTTCAAATTCTGCTCCTAAATACCGGTCAGACAAATTCTCTATAAATCAACCAACCAGACCTACCAGATCTTATTACTCGCACTGCCTCAGTATCCCGAGATACAAACTAAAAACAGTAGGAGGAGCCAGCTTCTCAGTCCTAGCCGCCAAATGTTGGAACTCTCTCCCTCTCACAATTAGAGCAGAGCATTCCTTCTGGTTTTTCAGAGCCAAAGTGAAGAACTGGCTCTCAGATAAGAAACATTAGCAGGCCCCAGGTTCATCCATGACTACCTCTGCTGGAACATATGTACTTAAACACCCCTCATACTGTATTAACGTTTCTTTATCCTGCATTGTCGACCACACTGTAACCGCCGGCACTTACCTGTATTATTATGCAAGCCGACTAACCTGTAACCCTTAGTCGTCATGCACTGCTGTCCAATTTACTCTCTATGTATGTATCTGTAACCATGTCGCAAGCTCAAGCGCCCAGTTACCTCAGTGTTAGGTGCATGTTATAAATGATTAACTAAACTAAACTGCACACAAGAGTTTTACCTATTCTCTCCCTCCAACGGCCAATTTATGACTGCAGTATTAATACAAAAGAGCACAATGGGCCACAACCATTGGCCTACTACAGCAGCATGTTAGACTCAGTAATGCAGTTTCAATTTGCATGCAAACAGGCACTCGCTGCTGCAGCATTTGCAATTGAAAAGAGCTCCACTCTAGTAATGGGGTACTCGGTCAGCTTCTATGTGGAGCATGCAGTGTTAGCTATCCTAGAAAGATCAAAGTCCACTCTAACAACACAAAGAGCGTCTGCCAATGAGATCATCCTAGCCAGCCATGTAAAATGCAAAACAGTAAACCCTGCTACGTTTCTGACTGAAATGTGCACAGACAAAGACATGGCCGACATTATTGTGCATCTTATGAGGGGGGAGGAGGACGACATTCCCAAATCAAGAGATAGCCCACTCGAGGGGGGAGATCCTATTCATTAATGGGTAAGCATCAATTGACCAGGGCACAGGCTTGAGACACACTGGGGCAGCTGTGGTGCGCCTAGTGGACAGTGAATACGAAACATTAGTGCAAAAGAGATTGCCAATGCACTTTTCAGCTCAGGCGGCAGAGCTCATAGGACTCATAGAAGCGCTACAAGCGTCACAGGGGTGCCAAGTGACTATCTATTCAGATTCGGCATATGCCACTACAACAGTGCCTGCCGGTCACGCATGTTGGAAGAGGAGGGCTGACTGGTCCCCCAGTTCAACATGGCGCATTATTACATAGGCTTATTATTGCACTGTCACATCCATCCACAGTGGCTGTCGTAAAATGCGCTGCCCACACCAATAACACGGACTGGGTCTCCCTCGGAAATGCCACTGTGGATGCAGCGGGCCAAAATAGCAGCATTTCTTCCAGTACCTGAATCAATAGAATACCCTGTGTTAACACCCAACATCTAGCAACCCCTTGTCCCTTATAATTCACTGCCAACTGCACACATTGAGTGACAGGGACGAGCCCCCGATTAGGAAAAGCAATTGTGGATAGACGGAGGGTGTAAACAATCCCCTACTGATTTATTATGGAGACAGGGCGTAACAGGGAAAGCAGTTATGCCACATGAGTTACTGATAGTAGCATTTGACCAGCTTCATCATCCATCACATGTTTCTAAGCAGCACATCGCTGCGGACATCCAGGGAGACTGGTTGGTTCCAAATCTCCAGGAGCATTTAGAAAATTTGGTTATCCACTGTGTCACATGTCAGAGTTACAGCATGGTAATGACACTACGAAAAAATAAGAGGCTTTCTCCCCCGCCCTACTGGGCCGTTCAACGAGTTGCATATTGTGAGAAACCTCAGGGTATTCTCCCAAGCAGACCTTGAGAATCCCTTATACAGGTGGCCAGGGAAGGGCTGGCGCTCTCAGATATCCACCCTGGGGGCGGACGAGCGAGGGAGGATCACCTGGGTAGGGTAACCCGGGGTTATGCTCGGTGAAATGTCTCAGGTGAGACACGGTATTAAACCAGGGGGAGGACAAAGTCCTTAAGGCCTTAATAGGCTATTCCAAACTAGACCCCCTTCCCCACAGTCACTCTCCCATATCAAAACCTAACAACCCCTCCCTGTCTGTGAAACCAATTAGGAACCTGAACAACGTTACCATTGGTAACTACATCACCCAGAGCCTCTATTTTCCGGTTACCTACCAGAGTACTTCCAGTCATTCTTCTCCCTGTCCCTCTGATTATCATTTTCTGAACTCCCAGTCGACTGTGACACTATAGTTCCCACAATCCCCCCTATTCATTTCACAAACCCTACAAAACCCACCCTTCTGAGCTCACCACAACCCCTAGGACGAGGGATATAATTTCTTATGACACTTTTTCCCCATTCTGTCCAGCATGATATTTAGAAACTCTACCCCCACCCTACTTTTCCAACATGAACACTTTCTCATACCATGAAAGATAACGGACTAACAAAAAAGCTGTTTACTTGACATGTCCCAACACAAGGGTCAGGCAGAGTCAGGCAATTGCCAAAAATTATACATACCGGACGGCCCTTTCTCTTCCCCATAGGTATAAAAGGCGGAGCACAAGAGCACATACTGAGCACGGCCGAATGCACGAGGAAGCAGCTATTCCAGACCGGCAGTTCAAACGGAGGAGAATGGCGGAGAGACCTGGAGGGACGACGAGGAGGGAATTGCCCTTGCGCTTTTAAACTCGGACCTGCAAAGCCTTCGAAAGGAAAATCATAAGACCGGGAAGTCCAGTTGGCGTGTGGTATGACAGGTGTCGGCAGCACACAGGGCCCTTCCGCGCTGATAGCCAAAGCTAGACACCGTGGTGCCGTCCTCGACTCCCAAGACAAGAAACTCCAACAGTTCAGCACAGCCGGTGAGTTGGAGAAGACGGATGGTGAAACCGAACTGTGCTGGGCCCAATGTTGCAGGCGGCAACCTTGTTGAACAAAGAACTTGTGTAATTTGAACTTTAAAGAGACCGTAGTAAAAGGTTAAGAGGCAGAGTGGTCAGGCATCGTGGGGCGCGCATTCGAAGGACTCTTGATTGAAGCCTTTTTTGGGTTGTGTTATTTTGTTAAAACTAAAAAGGGCAAGAGGCCTTGGGGGAAGCTAGTGTAAAGTGTCAAAGTGGTCCTAATGTCCAGCAAAAACCCCTCATAAACTCAAGTCTTCGACACATGAGAAAAAACTATTGAACTGTGATGCCTACACATCAGGGTCACAAGGGACAAACCGAGGACCAGTTATTAATAGAACTGTGTGAAGCCTTGCTGGGGGCTTTAAGGGAAGCCTGGCTGTGAGCTTTAAGGAAATCCTGACTGGGGGCTGAGACCCAAGCTTAGGTAAAGAGAAGAACCCAAGAGATTTTATGAACTGTGGCAAATGTGAACCCGACAGAGGGATGCCTGCGAATTGAGAATTGTGACACTGGCAAATGTGAACCCAATGTAGGGATGTCTGCCAATTGAGAATTGTGAACTTTTAAGTGATACGTTTTTGAAAGGCCTTAGTAAACCCAATTGGGGGAGGCTAATGTTGCAAGAAAGATCAGAGCCCAGCTGAGGGGATCTAAAGGGCCAAGGAGCAGTCACCCAAGGTGAACAGATTGCCAAAGGAACTTTTTTTTTTTTTTTTTATATATTTTTATTTTATTTTTTAAGGTCAAACAAACACACTACAACCGTTTCAAAACATAGAAAGCATCATATTTCAACACATTTCCAAACTCCCCCCTCCCCCTTTAAACTAGAGCCAGTTCTCGCATATCATTTATGGGAACATCACTGGGTGGCACACTACCTAGACTGCCATCAACCGGGTCCTCTGTTTCATTGTCACCCTGGTGAGGGTTTGCCAACGAGGCCACCAATTGCCGCCAGGCCAACAAGGGCCCTACTACTTCTTCGCCCCCCCTGGTGACCGCTTCAAACCAGACTACGGATTCAGCTTCCGCCCATCTCAAGAGGTCTATCCACCACAACTCCACCCTGGTTCTATGGGCCGCCTTCCAGCCCATGGAGATCCTACGTTTGGCTAAGACATAGGCCAGGTCCTTCATCTTGCTTATGTGTTTCAAATGCCGGGGTCTAGGGAATAGTCCAAGCAAGCATGACCAGGCCGATTCCACATCCAGCATTACCCCCCCGCCAGCCAGTTTCGTCTTGACCTCATTCCAAAATCTATGCACCTCCGGGCAAGCCCAAAACATGTGTAGCAGTCCCGCGTTCACCTCCCCACACCTGCGGCATTGCTGTATAGCCGATCCCCCAAACTTTGCAATCTTCCCGGGGGTTAAATAAGCCCTGTGGGTAACATACAACTGAAGCTGTTGGAATCTCATGTTACGGGACACCTTTTTATGGTACCTCTGGGCCCGTTCCCACTGCCCATCCGTAATGGGTCCTCCCACCTCCTCCTCCCAATCTTGTCTCAATTGGAGCAACTCCTTCCCTGCCCTTGCCTGCAGGAGCTCATATATCCTCGATATTTCGTGCCCGCCCTCCGATACATCATACATGGTTTCCAGGGAGGCATCTGGATCCTCCGCGAGCACTGTCTCCGGCCATCTTTCTCTAGTCTTTTTCACCAGCCTAGTGTAGGTTATATATTGGCCGCCATGTACTCCCGTCTCTTCCTGCAGCCGCTGAAAGTCCACCGCCTCCCCTTCCTGCCATATGTCCCCGAGGGTGGCTAGGCCTACCTGTTCCCAGTATCTGCGGACCGATTCAAGTAGTTGGGAGTCGCTCCCACACAGAGCCGCCAAAGGAGCCTGCTGGGAGTATGGTTCCGAGTCCCCCCCAATCTTCCATGTCCTGTGCCAGATCTCCCAGCCCAACCTCAGTAACCGCCCCTTGCCCACCAGTTTATCTCTGCCCAACCACACCACTTCCATCAGAAAGTATGGGGCTGTATCTTCGCGCAGGAGCCTGGCTTCCGCCGAATCTTCAGTCGAAAGCCACCTGGCCACGTACTGCAGCTGCCCCGCCAGGTAGTAGAGTTCGAAGTTAGGCAGGCCTATCCCTCCCCTGTCGCACGGGTTCTGGAGCTTCCACAGAGCCACCCTATTCCTAGAGCTGCCCCACACAAAACCCCTACACACGCTGTGAAGTTTCGCGAATAGGCTTCTGGGTATCAGAAATGGGACGTTTGTAAAAAAGTGCAAGAGTCTAGGCAGGACCACCATCTTGAGCAAGGCCGCCCTCCCCATCATGGTCAGGAGCAGTCTGGACCAAAATACCATACTGTTCCTAATCCCCTCTATCGCCTTTTCCGTGTTGTGCTTGTGTTCTGTCTCGATCTTGTGGTAAATGTTTATTCCCAGATACCTAAATTTTACGGGCTGCCATGGTATTGGCAGAACAGGCAGCCTCTGCACCGGGACATTCCTATATCTACCCAAAGGGAACAGGCTGGACTTTCCAGGGTTCACCGATATACCGGAGAGGATGGTGTACTGTTCTATCACCTCTAGGACGTACTGTAGGTTTTCTTCTGGATAGCGTAAATAAAGGAGCATATCATCCGCATATAATATCAAATGCTCTCCACTGGCCGTGTTTATGCCCACCTCCCCATATTGTTGACGCAGACATATTGCCAGCGGCTCCAATGCCAGTATATATAGCATCGGTGACCAGGGACATCCCTGTCTGGTCCCCCTGCCCAGTTGCCAAGAATCTGAGACCGTGGACCCTGTCTTGACCCTCGCCATCGGGGTGCTGTAAAACAACTGTACCCATCTGAGGTATCCGGGTCCCACTCCATACCTCTTCAGGACCGCTTTCAGCCAGGGCCATCGCACTGAGTCGAAGGCCTTGACCGCGTCTAACGACACTATGGCCAGCTCGCCCGTGTCCTCCTCAGTTTGGTCCATGACATGGTGTAGCCTCCGGTGGTTGTCGGTGATGTTCCTGCCCGGAACATATCCCGTCTGATCTGGGTGTATCAGTTTCTTAATCACCCTTTTCAATCTATTAGCCAGCACCGCCGTGAGTATTTTGCTGTCCTGGTTGATCATGGACAACGGTCTGTAAAACCCGCACTCCACGGCCGGCTTGCCTGGTTTCAAGAGCGGGATGATTACGGCCTCACGGAGAGACAACGGGAGTTCTCCCTTCTCGTAGGCCTCATTGAAAGTAGCAAGCAGTGGCTGGAGCAACTCTTGCTGGTATGTTTTGTAGAACTCGCTGGGCAGCCCATCCGAACCCAGCGCCTTGCAAGTGGGCAAGTTCCGAATCACTACCTCTAGCTCATCCGAGGTGACGGGTGCGTCCAACTCGGAGCGTTCTAGATCATCTAAGGTGGGCAGCTCAATGTCCCCCAATGTGTCTAGTATGTCTTGACCCATATCCTCCCCCGTGTCCTCATACAAGTGTCTGTAAAACTTAAGGAATTCCTCATTTACCGCTTTCTGGGTGTTGCATATGCTACCTCCTTCGCCCTGAATTTCACTAATCACCGAGCGGTGGGTCTCACTCTTGTACAGCCAAGCCAGCAATCTGCCCGGCTTATAGCCGCCTGCGTGTATCCGCTCCGTATATTTCCTGTAGCTGAGTCTGCACAGTCTATCCCAGAGTGCACTACAGGACAACTGTAGCTCCTCTACTTTGGTTCTGTTATCATGAGCGGTGCTCGCGCAACGCGTTAGCTCCTCTAGCTCTCTTTCCGCCTCCCGGAGCTCCCTTTCAACCCCCCCTTGTAGCCCTTTAACCTGGGAAATAGCCACCCCACGGACCACCACCTAAAACACTTCCCACAATGTGCCCACAAAGCTTACGCTTCCCTTGTTTTTATCAAAATATTCTTCAATGGCGTCCCTCAGGCCCTCCCGAAACCCCTCATCCTGCAGAGCCTCGGTCCTAAGTCTCCATGTAGGGATCTGTGGGCGTGGGGGCTGGTGTCTCCAGTCTACCACCAGGGGCGAGTGGTCCGACAGTGTAACGCTCACCTGATTCTCGCAGAGGCGCCGGTCTTGACTGGGCGACTACCGTATCTTCAAAGGTGATGTGTAGCACCCGGTTGGCTCTTTGGGCTGGACCTCTGTGCACTGTATGCCTGACGTGTAGAATGTCTGCAGATAGAAAATATGGGGTTAATGAACTGGGGTTATTGGGGTGTCCCTATCTCTTTCCTCTTCTCCTCTCCTGTAGACCCCCAAAGGTTAACGCTCTCACCTTAGGTAAGTGAATGCCGAGCTCTCCATCTGCCTCGGGGCAGGGTGCTGTAACCAGTTTCTTCACTGGATAGGTAGCGCAGGCCTCTTGACTTCAGAGGACTGCTGTCCGTCGTTTACTGCACGAACGGTAAGTTTCGAGTCATTCAAATGTCTTTAAAGTCTTTAGTAATGATGTCTCTTGTTTTGCAGGGTTCCGGCGATGGCGGATGACGGGCTGAAGTGAGTTGAAGATGGAACCCGTGTGATGAATAGAAGCGCCTGGAAGCACGTAAGTAAGCGCTTGTTGCCTGCTTCACTATGCACTCTAACTGTCTTTTTATTTTGCAGGTACGAGTTCGGAGCGGCTGCAGGGTGCCGGAATACCCACTGGATTAGATGTGGAAAGGAGTAATGGCACGTGAGTATTAAAGTTCCCCAATGTCTTTAAATGCACCTTGTTTTGTCTTTCAGATGCGGGATGCAGCGCCGAAGGCCTCCGGAGCGTGCGAAGAGTTGGTAAACTTTTGTCTTTCAGATGCCGGAATGCAGTGTGAAGACCCCCGGAGCGCACGAAGAGTAGGTAAGCCTTTGCCTTTCAGATGCCGGAATGCTAACCTGTTCTTTCTTGTCTTTATAGGTGTTGCTGAAGACTGGATTCAGGATGGTAAGCCTTTGCCTTTCAGATGCCGGAAAGCTAACCTGTTCTTTCTTGTCTTTATAGGTGTTGCTGAAGACTGGATTCAGGATGGTAAGCCTTTTTCCTTAGGCCCAGGACCGGATGCAGAAGACACGATGAGCGTTCTGCTGCAGAGGTTGCAGAATAACGCAAAGCAAGATTCATCCACCGGGTGTGGTTTAAATAGCCTCCTGTAGTGCTTAGGTGTCTCCTTCCACAGCCACGCCTTCCTGGTAAGAAAAGAGTTCCTGCCTTCCAGAAGAGTTCCAGTGTTCTGAATCTAGGGAGTGGCTCCAGCCCCACCCAACAGGAAAAGTAGTTCCAAACAGAAGAGGATCAGAGGCTCAACTGGCAGGCAAGTAAGCAGCATGGTCTGCTGAAGGTAAGTCCACCCAAGCATTATGAGCCCGGCGCTTCCAGCGCTGGGACTGGGCATATTTATGAGCCTGGTGCCACTGGCGCCAGGACTGGGTCCAAAAGGTCCCAATTGGGACTGGTTGGCACTCGGAACCTGGGTTATGGATCTGCTTCCAAGGGAGTTGGGAAAACCCTGACCTTTTGGAAGCAGAGATCATGACAGACAGCACTCGGGCCTTGTATTCTGCTCCCTCTATTTCTCTCACTATCCTGGCTGTTACAAACATGTAGTCTAACCTTGTGTACAAATCATGTGGCGCTGTGTAGTGTGAGTACTGTCTATCCGTGGGATGCAGCCTCCTCCACGCATCCTCTAGGCCTAGGTCTTTCAGTAGGGTACTCAGCGCTTTAGCCGCCGGTGCCGTTTTTCCTGTCCTATCCTTGGACCTATCCATACTGGGGTCTACGGTACAGTTAAAGTCCCCCCCCCCACACTACCGTACCCCCCGCCAGGGGGCCAAGTTTACCGTAGAGGGTCCTAAAGTAAGCCGCTATATCGTTATTGGGGGCATACAAATTTATGATGTGTATTTCTCTGTTTTCCAAGAGACCCGTTACCACCACCATTCTACCCTCCGGGTCCACCGTAGAATCAAGCACTCGAAACGGCACGTGGGGCGCCACCCAAGTGCGACCCCTCTGGCATACGCTGAGTACGCCGCCCCCACAACGGTGCCCTTCCATTTACTCCCGACCACCTCCAGCCTTTCCCTAGTGAGGTGGGTCTCTTGCAGCAGGGCTATGTCTACGCGCATCCTCTTTAAATACATCATCACTTTGTTGCGTTTACGGTAGCTGTTGAGGCCCCGTACATTCCAGGTCACAATTCTGAGATTACCCGATGCCATCTAGTCGGTCTATCTCCGTCCCATCCCTCCCCATAATGTTCCCCATGTAGGGTCGTTTCCTGGCTCCTTCCCTTCTATTAACGAACCGTGCCCCACTGCCCCCTTCTCCAACCTCACACCGCTGCACACAACTTCCCCTCCCCCCCCCCCCACCCACCAACCCCCAACAATAGCCCAGCTCCATCCCTGGATCTCAGGCCTACCCACGTCTGGACCCGTCTCGTGACCAAGAACAAGGACCCCGCGGGGTGTCACCAATCTAACAGTGACCTAAGTATACTACTATCGGGTGCAGAGGTTGCTCCCCAGGAGCTCCCAGTCATCTATTTAGGAGAAGTGAATTCAACGGGACCCGCCGGCAGATGCCGTGACTTCCCCCACACAAGCACAATATCAAACTATATTCTAGTCCCAATGTCATAGCTATGGCCTCACGGGTGTCTCTGCAGTGTGCTACTTATCTCCATCCTCTTCTGTCTGGGCATCCGATTCCTGTGGTCGACCTTGCATATCCAGCCATTCCATCGCGTCGCTCGGCGTCTCAAAGAAGAGGGATCTGTTCCTATGTATCACCTTTAACCTGGCGGGGTAAAGCAACATGTAGCGGTGGCCTGCCTCTCTGAGCCTCCTCTTCACCGTTCCAAAGTTCATTCGACTCCGTTGTACAAGCAGCGTGTAATCCGGATACGCTGTTATATTCGCTGACCCCCTTTCTATCGTGCCCCCTTTCCGGAAAAATTTGAGAATCTTCTTGCGGTCACGGTAGTTCAAGATCTTTGCAATCAACGGCCGCGGGGGGGGGCTCCTGGGGCCGGTCTCCTGGTCAGGGCCCTGTGCGCCCTTTCGACCGCGAACCCCTGGGTCAGCTCTCCGCCTGTAATCTCCTGCAAAAGCATGGTTTCAATGAAATCCGTGGGGTTCGATCCTTCCATTCCCTCCGGTACCCCCACTATGCGAATGTTGTTGCACCTGGCGCGCCCCTCTGCCTGTTCTGCTCTGTCCTTCAAATTGCCCACTCACTGCACGAGGGCATGAAGTTCCTTGGCGTGTGTATTGCACGCCTCCACGGTCGGGGCCAACTCCTGCTCCAGTTCCCCAGTGCGCTCTGCGATCGTTCGCACATCCTGGCGCAACAGGTTCACTTCTTCCCGGACTGCTCCTATCTTGAGGTCTAGGCCCTCTTGTAACTCTTTCATGGCCAGGCCCAGCTTCGTCTCCCAGGCCACCTTCAGGTCAGCAATCGCTGCCAGCACCTCCTGGATGGTACCCGGTGGGTCCGTCGCCGCCGCAGGGGTTTCTTTGCTCTTGCCCCCTTCCGCGCCCGAGGGCGACCTAGCATAGGTCTCCATCGTAGGCTGCTTGATCTGGGGTCGCACCACCTTGGAAGACATCCTGTTGCGTCGGTTGGGCCCACGTGCCCAGCTGTATCCTCGAGGGTTCACTCTGCTAGTCCGCCACAACCATGGCCTCCGCAGTAGGGGCTTGCCCTTATGTTCTTGCTTTCAGCCCGAGGCGCATGCGAACCGTCTATCTGGTTGGGCTCGCCCACGTTCCGACCAACCTTGTCTTCCTCAGTTCGTCAGACCTTTTCTGGCCCTTTGTCCACAGGGGGCCATCTTGGGTGCTCCCCTTCCTTTGCGCGACCGCCAACTTCTTTGGGGTCTAGTTCCGTGAATATGCAGTCTCGCCGTTGGGGAGGGCATGCACCGTATGCCCCCCACTTTCATACGCCTTTAGATGCACCGTGGGCTCGAAAGTCCGCCAAAAACCATCACTTTTTTCCCAGGATCAGGATCGGATCATCGGGAGCTCCTCCAAGGAACATCCTCTCACGTAGCCATCAAGCCACGCCCCCAGGAACTTTTTTTGTTTATTGTTTTGGTACAGCCGGCCTTCTAAGGAAAAGACACTTGGCCCCGGAAGATTCTGGCATTGTGGAGAGGAACTGTAATGTCGTGCTGGCGAGGCCCACGAGTGTGCTATGCTCAAAGGTCCTGCTTTGTTCCGTGTTGCAAACGTGGGGAAGGGAGACCCCGCCATACTATCCTGACTTATCATTTGGTGAACACTTCTTTCTTTTCTTGAGAACATTATCCTACACTATTTTTTGGACTTATTTATAAGGATTGGCAATAGTTTTTTTTTAGCATAGGCCTTTTTTATTTGACAAGACGCCACTAGGACTGCTTTCATATTATTTGATGGTCGTAGCCTGCTACCATCTTAGATTTAGGTTTAGATTAGGCGTTTTTCTCACCCATTATACAGTTTATTAAACGCCCTTGAACTGTGATCACGTGTCTGTCTTTACTCTTGCCACCATGAGTTTCTTACAATATCGGTTACGCAGAAATGGGTGAGCGGTGCAACGACTTCAGATATTTGATCGTGTCGGCTACCTCTTCTATCGGTGGGTGGAAGCGGGACTTTTTGCACATCCAGATGCCAAATGCGCAGCTACATTTTAAGTGTGCAAGGTTATTCCTCGATGGAGTGTGTGCAGTGTATTGAGATCAGACATCTGCACACACTTTTTTAACAAATTGTTTAAACAAATTACAACATTGCTTGGCATTGAAAATCGAATGTGCACCATTTACTACCCCCAGGCCAATGGAGTTGGGGAGAGGATCAACGGCTACTGAAGAGTAAGCTCACCAAGCTTTGCACCATGTTAAAAAAGACCTGGGTGCATTGCTTGCCATTTGCACTTTTCAGTTTGCGTACACACCTCTGCGAAGACCACCATTTATTACCCCATGAGGTGGTCCCTGGTTGTTGTATACACACGCCCTGTCTCCTGTTAGGTGGGCATCAGACGCATAGGGCAGCGTCTGAATTAGGAGAAGAATTTAACAACTATTTGACCATCCGAACATGGGCCATTAAATTTGTCTCTCGGCAAATTGCACACCCCGATCAAAGGAAATGCTGAGCGCTGCAGCTGCTGCACCATCTGATACCTCACCCAGTACTCCAGGCAAACTGGTCTATGTGCGGAATTTCGTCCGTAGATGGAAACAACCCCAGGTATAACGTACCCCACCTGGCCGTCTTTTCCACTCCCCTTGCAGTTAAAGTAAAGGACCTCTGCTACTGCTACTGGATTCACTTATCGGATATCCGGATAGAACCCCTGAGCACCCTGCAGTCACCATGAGAGCATATTTCTATGCCCAAAGACCCTGTACAATTGCGTACTGGTACATATTGACTACTCCTTTTGGACCACGTCTTACCAGTACCACTACAACTTGAATGCTAAACACATTTTGCACAGAGGGTGCACTCTTATAGCCTCCCAGACTCTCTCTCTCTTTCTGTCCTTCTCTCCATTTATTTCGTTCTTTGTATAATAGAACTGCTTTTCAGAAACAGCAGAAGATGGAACCAGCGCTCTAAAATGATTCCTTGTATATAACAAAGCTTTTAGTTATAGTAATGGGTCTAGATTCTCATACACATACTTGTGTGCCAGGCATTATATTGCAGGGTTATTTGCAATGTCTGTTTGCATTGGGCATTTATTTAGGAGCTGTTTTTATATGGGGGGCACATATAAAAAGGGGAGGCGTCTATCAAAACACCACTGTTAATAATGTATCTAATACTAATATAAATGCAACTATGTCTTTACTGTCCCTTATACACAGCACCAGAGCCGCAAACTTACATGCCAGCATTAACAGTTCTGTCCCTGTTACAGGCGCACCCACTGGTACAGGGTTTTTACAATTTATCGTCAGGTCTTTATTTTTCCTATGGCTTTTCACGATATAAGTTTTACTAATGGCACTAGTAGTTGTAAAATTATTAACGGATCTATACAAATCTCTAGGCGCGCGAAAAAAGTACGATGCCTACCGTGAACTTGGCTTGGATGCAATAGAAGAGTGCGCCACCCAGAATTGTCCAATAGTTGGTACACGGACATGAGCACTGTGAGGAGAGAAAAAGAGAATGGGGGTTATGTTTGTTTGTTGATAATGCATGCATCGGGGGCCCCCAAGGTCTTAGTGCCGCAGGAAGTACCCATTCTAGAGGCTCCATGCCTGTTCCATCTAGCGCTATGTAGGATATGAGGCACAGTGCAGGCACATAGTGTGAGGCTCGAAGTATCAGATCCAGATCAACTGCAATGCAACTGCAATCCTAAAAGTATCCAGTGTCTGCCAAGGCCTCATTTGGTGTTACAAGGATTTAAATATGTGGTGAACAAGTGGCAAAAATCGACGCTGAGTTGAATGAGCCTTAACAGGGTTTGAATGCAAGGTCCTGGCCCGACTGAATACAGCATGTGCACATTCTGGACTAACCATATCGCAAAACTAACGCAGATCGAGGCAATGGAAAGACCAGTGAAAGTACACAGATAAGAAACATATGGACTTTGCTTTTGCAATGAAGGGACTGTTTCTGTAGGGGCCAATGAAAGTTTTAATAAGACTTTGCTCCCAGGCATCAAGAAAGGCACAGCTGCAGTTATGGACTATTACTGGGTGTACTTGCACCACCCACCATCATGGAGGGTCTACTGTTCTCTAGCTCGCTTGCACTCAGCGCTCCTTTTAATACCTGAAGAGCATCTCCATGAGGGGGCCAGCAAACTCACCACCACCACCAATGGCAGTTCCCACCTCAGAAACGGATTACAGGCCTCAGAGTTCCACAACCTCTGTGAAAGTGAAAGAAAAGAAAAGTTGCAGTGGAAGAAAAGAGCAAACTATTTATCTCATGATTCATCTAAACTTCTCAATTAGATACCCGATGAGTACAGGCTATTCAGTAGCGCTGAAACATTCTTTGCATCTCTCTTACTGCCTTGGGTACAAGCATCTGCTAACGCCAAATGGCTCCAGATTGTCCGCTGGGAACTGATACAGCTGGCAAATGACACAGAACAAGGGTTCAACGCCATAAAGGTAGAGTTGCGGGCCTTACGATTGACTATACAGAACGGCTACATTCTTGACCTCCTCACTGCGATGGAAGGAGGCATATGCAGAAAAATTGGCGATTCATATTGCACGTTCGTGCCTCCTAATGATGCAGAGAACGTCTTCCCCTTGCAAATAATAGGAGCCGTACACACCCGGGGAGTACGCATGACGAAAGAAGCTGCAATACAAAGTGAGGACTGGTTTGATGGTATTTTCTCCTGGGCCCCGTCCAAGATGGGAGCAATAGTGAAGATGTTGGTACCCGTGATCGTGTTCGTATTGATCATCTTCTGAACTGCTAGCTGGGCCTCAGATGCTGTGCCAAAGTAGTCCCTAATAGCATTATGATGATGGTCTCAATTGGGGTATCCAACCCACCTCGCAGTACCACAGAACACGGTACCCAGACAGATGACTCAAATAAGCCCTGCGTGGTGCGAGTTGATCAACGTTTACACACCCATGGCACTATTACTACACCCCCACCAGATCCTGAGAACTATACATTACATTGGGTTGATTTAGCTCAGGATGGGGGGGACGTGTGTATGTATGTGTATGTATGTATGTATGTATGTATGTATGTATATATCCCTAAGGAGTATGCCCGATCTGGAGCAGGTTTGCACAATGTGTGTAGAGAATGGGTTCCTAAGGATGGATCACCACCATATTTGGAAGCTGAAGGGTTACAGAGATTGGAAGAGGTCCATTGTTGGGGATAAGCATGATTGAAAATGCGGGCGAGTGTGTTAATGTAGAATTAACGAAAGGGGGAAATGTTGGCAAGGAGAGGGGGGTCTTCCCCCCCCCCCCCCGGCCCCCTCCCTAGGCGATTCTGAATGAGAAACAAATGATAGACCACACTTCCAGAGAGCAGGGGGATGGGGATGTGCACACAGGAGAGTGTATGATCATGTTTTACATGCATTAGAAGCTATGTAGTAGAGGTGCAAGTGTCAACGCCATCTTAGTTATTGGTAGCCATTTTGGAATATAGGCCCAAGCGCAACAAAAGCACCAAACGTGTTGGTATTAGGCCAGCATTATTAGCACAGACATAACCCACACCACGAGTGAGCTTCAAGGAGTTGCAAGCCTTGCATTGTCTTAGCGGCTGTAGGCCTTTGCGTCCTGGGTAGAATGTAGTCTGCAAGGCCAAGAGGTAGGGGGAAGAGCACCTATTAGCAGTTACCATCCCAAAATACAGATATCATGGCCCCTCAGCCCCAACACCCCCCACGTCAGAGCAACAGCCCTCCTGTTCTTTGATCCCAAGACCCCCACATACCACGGTGCCAGCCAGACCCAGACCAGCGACCATAAAACTGTAAGACCCCCGATCGATCAAAAAGATCAGAAAGCAAGGCTATCTCTCCTTCATGTTTGGGTCACGTGATTGGTGCTGCAAGGTGCCAGGGAGGGATGAAATTATAGCCCAAAACGAGGGTGGAAGACCCTGGGCAGTTTGCAGGCGCATCTGGGAATGAGTGAAGTATGCAAGTTAGTATGACCTCGGCTCTCCCCCTGGACCCATATCTGTGTCTGCCAGGTGCACCGTTACAGTGATAGAGTAGCATTGCTTTTAAAGTAACTAATTGCTTATTCGGCCCTGTTCTACTGCGGATGATGAGACCAGCAGCACCCACGTGGACGGAGACAGACAAGAAGACTGGGACCATTGGCCTAGCATCCCCTATGGAGTGGGGTGCCCGTAGGGTCTCGCAAAACAGCCTTGAAGGTTTTCACTGTATGTAATGATGACATAGACGTCCTTTGAGCTTACTGCACACTCCTAATTTGGCAGAACGTTTGGCGGCAGCAGAGTTCTTTGCTGATGCACTTCTGTTTGTAGGAATAAAAACGTGATATCCTTGCAAGCGTTGTCTTGTGCCTTTTTCCCTAGTGTGTTGTATTTTTTCTGGTGTGAGCGTGCAGGAGCTTGCCTTCAGCATTCGAGCTAGCAAGGCCTTTCCCCGGTGCTATTTATACTTTAATAAAAGTCTGTAGCAATAAAAATGCCACCTGTGTCGATCTCTCTCTACTGCACCCTCAGAGGTGTCAGAAACAGAATAACACTTTGCTGAATAAATGAAATGTCCATACTTGGCAAAAATGATATTTTATTTTTGTTGTAGTTAAGTATTGAATATATATGTAAAGTAGCAGATGAACAAATCCATTGAATATTTCAATGTCATCAGTAGGGAACTACAGATCTTATTTATTTTTTTTATATATTTTTTTTATATATTGTATACGGTTTACAAAAGAAACATTTACAGTTGCGTTCAGTAAGAGAAGAAAAGAACAATAAAATGCATATATACAAACAATACCATACGTTGATTACAGATATAATACAACCCCAGGATCTTTCTTCTAAAAGTAGGAAACATAAGAGAACAAGCCAATAAAATCAGTGCAGAATTAAAAACCAATAAGAAGTTCCTAGTCAGGCTTCCCTCTACAAGCAAAAATATCAGTAAAATATCAAATTTTTATACATATACAGTACATTGGAAAGTTTAAAAGGATTAGAAATTCATAATACAAAGGGATCATAAGGAGCACCCAAACAGATCTAATGGTTTAATAAAGCCTGCCACCGCAAGTCCATCAATGGTTTTAGTGATAGAGAGACAGCGAGACCAAATAAGATTTTCTGCCCCCAACAGTCCCAGAGTATTGAATCTGCCTAAGTAGGTGGCCCTAAGACCTTTCAGTGCAGCACAGTCTAAGAAAAAAATCACGGGCAGATTCAATAACCCCAGGATTGTGGCAAAAGCGACATGTAAGATCCAAGTCGCTAATCTCCTTCCTTCTGTTTAAAACTTCTTTGGTAGGCAGAATATTCCATCTAAGCTTCAGGAGTAGTGAACGAAAGTGGCGGTTAAGGAATTGTCAAAATAAGACAGGCAGCCTCTCTTCTTATGATCAAATTGTAAATTGCAGAGCGATTAATAAGTATGTAGTTTTTACAGCGTATTATTCCAATCATCACAAAAAAGGAGCTCTTTGACTTTGTTTGGGTTGTTCAACAGTGTGTCCCTATCGATAGACAGAGCTGATAGTCTTGTCACAGAGGTCCCTAAATTTTAAGACAAATGAGTTTCAATCTAGGGATCCCTGTGAGAAGAGGGCCTTGGCCACATCATCGTAGAGTGTGTAATGTTTGGGACTGAGCAGGGCGGAAAAAAATGCGAGAGCCCTCCAGAGGATTCTAGCTCATAAAGAAACTGGGCCCAATTCAAACCTTATCGCCGCTATCGGAACAGATCTTATACAAAGGCTTCTCATCATAGCCTGGAGTCATTGGGGGATAGCAAAGCTTAGATACACATCAAAAAGTTCAATATCGGAAACAGCACGGTTTCTCTAATTCGGGGTCATGCAATTAGGTTTCTTTTTTTTACATGGACCATAGTTTACCAAATGTTCAAAAAGTAGCAGCAGTTCCATGTTAAAAGTATCCTGCTACAATCCCGATTGTGGGACTTTTCAACTCCTGCTTTTCCACCTCTTGCTCCAACCTTTTTGGGGGGACTAAAAAAGGAGGTCAGGGGCAACATCTCTCGGGCCCTGGTAGTGCACACCTTCTCAGCAGTATCGGTGGGCAAAGCCAGCCAACAAACCAACCAAAGGGAAAGGCTGGGCTTGGGACTGTTTATCAATGTATTGCATGTATGTTTCAAGTACCTACCTTGACTGATCTCTGCCGCTATGGTCTCCATCAGCAATGTATCTGTAAGAGACTGCCCTTTACCGCCAACTGCTCCTTGTCTCTGTCCTTTCTAGTCACCCTGGGCTGATGTTGCTGCCCAGAAAATGAAACTGTTTGCTTAAAGTACATACAAAGAAAAGAATTATGGAAATCAAAGGAAATGAGTCTAGGCTACAGACACATTCTTAGCTGAAAAGTTGCCTGGACTAACCCATTAAATTCAACCAGTTAACAGTGTGAAAATCTTCAGTTTACTTTTTAGTAAATCATAGGCACCAGAAGTTAACAGCGAATGACATTGTTGATTTTGATAGACAAAATTGGATTTATAGATCATAATCAACATTTAGAAAACTGTCTAAACAAAACCTGCAATACTAAGTTGAGCTTTCAGTTATTGTTGTTTATAGAGGTAACTTCTTTACTGTAAACCTGCACTTGAACTGTGTAGATCACATCTTTAAAAAGAAATGGATTATGAATGTTATTTCGGGTGACTAAAATAATTGTTCAAAGTGTGTTGCAAAGGCTCATGCAGGCACCCCCCTCCGTGACCACGGCCTGTTTACAAAGTCTCTCAAAGTTTTCTCCGTGTTTATTTCATGTTTTCCTCAGATAAAAGAGCTGGAGTCTCTTCTCTGCAATGTTGAGGGCCCGTCACAGGTCATCTGGACCTCATCCAGCAATGCAAGAAGATCTGCCTTCAGCCTAACTGACTACCAGCACAGTCAGGGCCAGGAGTCTTACAGCTCATCCAAGTATGCCACAGATCTGCTCAGCGTAGCCTTGAACAAGCACTTCAACAAGCAGGTGAGGCCAGAGTAAATCCAGTGACCGTCGCTGGCCATGGGCTTAATAGCACTGTGTCAATGGTTTGTGTCAGCATCCTTGGAAGCACTTAATCATGTGTCTGATTAGAAATTTTAAAAAAATGACTCCTCTAAAACCTCTTATTTTTTTATTTTCCTTCTCCTAAGGATTAAATTGCAAATCTACGTTTCATTCAGACTGCATGTTCCTTCTGAGCTTTTAAAGTGCAAATTAGATAATTTCTCATGCTACACATGTGCTTTGTCCGATAGGTGGTACTTCTTGATGGTCATAATATCTCAGTGTATTTTGTCTTTGTTGTCTTCATCTTCGCTTTTGCCCTGGAAGCTTGCAGATGTACACATGGAACATGATTGCTTCAAAAATGCAGTTGAGGAGGTATCATGACAAAACATTAGCATCCTCATTCTGATGAGCGAAAAGTGTCCCTTGGCAATTGCTCATGCATTTCAGAAGTGCCCTGTCTGCTAATTACAGGGAAAAAATCTGTGCAGAAAATATGCGGAATTACGGCATGCATGCCACAAATCTGCTTGTTTGTGTATTTGCTCATGTGTTTACCATACTAGTGTGGAAAATCCCAAATGTGTGTCTGCATGTGTGCAGCGTGTAAAAACATGGGCACGCATTTACGACTGAGATTACAAAGCGTGTAGGATCCCCACACAGTGACATTTGGGATGGTTCTTGTGAACAGTCTTTTTTTTTTAAAGGATGCAATCCTTCCCCTTTCTTCTCTTCCAAACAGGGCAGTTTAAGGGGAATTTTTGGGGCAGATGATTGGGCCAGCAGTGATCTTTGTTGCTGTAAGAGTATATGGGAGTTGTTGGACAACTTTCACTTTGCACCTCCTTGTGGCAGCCGGAACAAGTGGCAAACAGATAAGGATGCCTTCTGCTTCGTTACAAGACAAAGGCCTTCATTATCAGTTTTCTGGTATCCCCCTGGTAAATTTGGCGGGTTACCGACAAACGGATCTAGTATTCCTGGCGCCTGATATGCCGGAATTACTGGCATATTACAGGTGCTGGCAATGGTAGGTTAATCCCCATTCCATGGAGTCCAGAGGTTCCGGTAATACTAGCTGTTTTTAACCGGTGGATTGCCTGAGTGTGCAGAAATGTGGCAGTAAACAGAATAACCCTCATGTTAATTCCAGACTGGCAAACTGACAATGAGGCCCAAATAGTACAAAGATGTTCGTCAGTTCCAATAAATGCTAAATCAAGAGTTCAAGGTTCAGAAGTCCAGATTTCCCACTGGCAAATACTTCTGAAGTTTTCATTCACTCAGTCTGTAGTGTTTAATTGTCCCCTGCACTTCTTTTTGGATCCCTTTCCTTCGTACTTCTATGGCAGAATCCTGCTCCAGGGGTCACACATCGCCAATGCCCAAAATAGGACAACAAGAGGCTGTGCATCACCAGGTTTAGACACCAATACTTCGAGCTGTGTTTTAGCTGGTCTGGAGGTTTTTTTCTTGCCTTAGTCCAGGGGTTCTCATACTGACATACAGGCCCCTCTCTGACTACCCTCCTCTTTCCTCCACAACAATCTCCTTCATGGGGCACCCTACTCCACTTCACTCTGGTCTTGGCTTCTGGATGGAGCTTTACTCCGATCTGCCACCTCATCATCACTTTATTACATACTCTGACCTCCTCCAGCCCCCGTCCCACTGGTCTACCTTCGTATTGTGTTCCTAGGGTCCTGTGCCACTCTGGCTCAGTCCTCCCAGTCTCATACTTCTTCACCTGTTCCACTTGCACCATTACCTCTTCTCCCCATGCTCCCGGGCGATCATCACTCTTCCTCAGGTGTCTCTTCCTCTTCCTTCTCCTTATCTCTTACTGCTGTGGTTTCCTAACCACCTCCTGCTGAATCACTACCTCCCTTTGAGTTATCCTTCTCTCTCACTGTCTCCTCGTGAGGTCCTCCAATCCTCCTTTCCCTGCTCTCTCATCACCTCCCTCCGAGTTCTGCTCTTCACCTTCCCATTCGCCACTCCGCCTGAGGTCTCCTCTCCTCTTCCTATCTCCACTTCCCCCTGTGGTCTGTTCTCCTCCTCTCTCACCACTTCCTCGTGAAGTCACCTCTCCTTCTGCTGTTGTCTCACCATGTCCTCCTGATATCGCCTCTATTTCTCCACCTATTTTACCACCGCTTCCTGACCTCTTCCAGTGGTTGTTTCACCACCCCTCCTTCACTTGATGTTTTCCACATCTGTCTCCAAGTCACCTCATGTTAGGGCAGAATTCCCTCATTTTGCTGGAGTTCTTGTTTTTTCCCCCCTTCCAAGTTGGGCCTAATCCAAAGCCAGACTGTGGGCGTGGCTCTTTTTTTATGTGCTGTGCCTTAAGAGTCCTTATGACTCCTAGTGTAAGGGCACCCCTGAGGTATCCTACAGTGTCCCAGAGAAGGTACTCCTGCTGTTACTCATGTGGCCAGGCTGGTTGTTGCTTGTCTAATGTGGTTCATCTTGGTAGAATCTATTTTACCGGCTGGGCCATTTTTCAGCCCCACCCCTTTCCCTAAAATGGAGTTGGTCTTTGTTTGCATTAAAGACCTAATGCGGGTCACATGGTTAACGTGTGGTTATGAGTGGGTGGGTGTTTGGCGCCATCTTGGGCCATTTGATGCATGTATCCTAGGGCTGTGGGCTGTGGCCGGTCTGAAACCAGTTCTGACTCGCAGATGTCTATCTGGATTATAATTCTAATTGTTTTTTTATAACGCGCTTAATACCAAAGATGTTTCTAAGCCACGGACGCGAGATTCGAACCTGTGTTGCTCTGCGCCTGTCACAACTCAGTGATTGTTTTCTGGTCGTTGCAGATAATACCTCCCCACTCTTTTGGGGAAGTTACCTTCACTCAAGGAATATGAAATTTTTATGGTGATGTGCCAAAGACTTCCCTCCCAAGAGCTCAGCCTACAGGGATCAAAACACCTGGCAGGCCAGGGGCTTGAGTGAAAAGGCCGGAGCAGAATCGTCAGAGCTAGAGAGACAAAGAACAAAACAATTGTTCAGGAAATGCAGCCAAGTAGTGCCGGAAAACACACCGCCCACAATTACCCACTCTTACCTGCTCCGTAGAAACAATATACCAGTAACCTACTAGTATCGAAATGTAGAAACAAGGAGGATGCCTGGTGAAGGGAAGGTGTGCCAGTATCCTAGGAACACCACGGTGAAAGCAACAAAGCGTCCAAAAGGTGTTCAAAGCAATCCAGAGTTAAAGCAGCAGAGCGTCCCAAAAAAGTGTTCAAAGCAATCCGGTGTTAAGGCAGCAAAGTGTTCCAAAAGTGTTCAAAGTAACAGGAGCGGACAAGGAAAAGAAATGAAATGACCAGGGAAGCGGGCGTTCACCTTACGCTAGTTCCCTTAAGGAAATGTTCGGGTTATCAGGTCACCAAAACTTAAGGATTCAGAAATGGGAGGTCAATAATGAGTAAGCCGGGTTCATATAATCCAAGGGGGACAATCGAGGGAGGCAGGCGTCGGGAGGCAGACAAGGACAAGGCAGAGACAACAACTTGATTCGAGCGCCGGGTAGTCAAGGATTTAAACAGGAGTCCGGGAACAGAAGCTCGTAACTAACAGTTTAGGAGCACCCGATCTCCCAATAGCCGGCATTTAAATACGATCCACAATGAAGGAAACACCACAACGTAGTGCACGTGTCACGTGACTACAAGTAGCGGGAGTTGTGGGAATTGTAGTCTCAAAGGGTTCTGCGTGTCTGGAGCGCTCGGACAAACGCCATGGTAGTCTCCAATTTAACCGGGATGTGACAGCGCCGTCTTGCTTCCAAGACAAATGTGTTTCCCCTGATCTATCCTCCCGGATAATGTGAATTGATTTTTTTGTGTTAGTCCACCTTCCAAAATGCTTGGAGGGATTGTCAGCCAACGGTTGACCACTCCTGTCTATATGATTGTGGGTGCTGTGTTCACTGACTGCCTCCCAAGGGGGTTACAAGCAGACCCCTTTACCAACTCACTATCTACTGGAAATCTGTACTTGCATCCCTGAAAGGCCTGCTGCATGAAGAAGATTTAAGCTCTGCACCATTATACCAAATCATGCGGCGAAGCTCAGACTCACCAGAAAGTGCGGTGCTCCTTTCCCCTGATCCAGTGGGAACAAATGTAAAACAGCTTCTACTTGAAGTCCTTGCCTTTCTAAAGCCCCTGACTGTGACTGTATCGGCAGATCGAGAAGTGTCTTCCCCTTCACTGCCAGGTCTTTGAAGACTCACTGTGCCGAACCAACCAGAGAATCTTCATCCCACGTCATCAGTCAAGTGCCCTGGTTCTACCTTCCCGCTCCAATCTCGGAAGTTGCAGGGCCTGTGCTGTCTCCAATCCTGCAACCAAACTGCCCAACTTGCCTCCCGATCCTTGCATGGCTGGCTAATCTTCTGTGTGACTTCACAAGCTTTTCTTTATTTGTTCTTCCATGGGTTCTCTCCAAACTGGCCCCATCCTCGAAAGCTAAATCCTTTCACTGAAAACTACGTGGGAACCCTACATCAAATACTGTAGCTAACTGCAGCCGACTTGCCTTACTGCTCTCCTGGCTCTGTCCCTCGATCTAGGAATCGCCGAAATATGGATAATCATCCTTCCTAATGGTCCTAGAGTCCTTCCTGTCATTGCTGGAACCTAAGGTGGTCGCACAATGACGGCCTATGAAAACCACCAACTGCCTGCTGCTCAACAGTTTTCTTGTCCCCGAGTGGTATTCTCTTCACTGTCCAGTGCTGCTGGCAAGCCTCGTCTTAGTTTCTTTCTTCATTCCTGGGCCCCTTCTTCCTCATCAAAGGTCTTTTGTGGGTCTCACTCCAACGGCATTCCAGATAGTGCTCTTTGGGACACTTCTCAGAAGGTAACTGTTTTCCATTCAAGACTGGAGTCTGAGTGTATCATCCAATGGCTTCCTTCTACTGTCAGTGAAAGATAAGGGGGACGTCTCCCCGCGACGGGATGAGCAAATACTTATTTCATGTGGAATGTACAAGGGGGTGGTAAAAAGACCCTTCCTCCCTTACTCTCTCCTGCCAAGGTCTGTGCAGGTCACTGATGTTTGCCCAGTTCGTATTCCCCTTTATTTATTGTCAGGGTATGCTTTCCTTTTGTGGTTCCCAGACCCCCTTTACTTGCTTATATACCACATTATCTTTGTCTGTTCTCCCCTTGATCCACACACTTGGTTTACTCTCTTTTCAAGGGCTGTGTGTGTTAGGTATATTTGTACAGTTTGTGTTCCCCTTACTTACTGGCCACGTAAGTCTTTACTTACGTATGCCTTTGTCGTATGGGTCCCAGACCCCCTTCACTAGGTTAAGCTGCTTTAGTGGATTTTGCATTCCTGCTTCACTCTGGGCCCCTCTCACTCACTGGGTCTCCCCAGCCCTGTGACCAGCCACCTCTGTACCTGTAGGGTCTGGCTGTCACCTTCTGGCAGTTCACTCATCTCCCAGGAGCTTCAGCAGCTTTCCTAGCCTCTCGGGGCTTCCCTCGGTCTTCTGCATCGCTTCCCTGCAGTTCTCTGGCAGTTTTGCTGCATGCCAGCAGCCTCAGTTACCAATGAGTGTCCTGCATCCCCTCTGGTCTGCCTCTTGCGTTGCGTGCCTTCTGCGAGCATGCTGCCTCCCAGGACAGTCTGCCGTTCTGCACTTTGGGTCTGGGGGTAGGCCTCATTGAGTTCTCGGTCCATGCAGGACTGAAGTTGAAGACTCCATCATTCTCTTCCCCTCTCCTACTTCAATAGATAGGGGGCCAATAGGAGTGCCTGGGAGACTAGAATGCGTGTACTCATTCTGGTTAGTGATCATCATTCTTCGTGTTTCGGGGAATCTGCAGAGCCCTCACCTAAACCCTGTCTAAAGTCTCCTCCCAGGTGGCCAGGAGAGGGCAGATCCTTCCTGATCCCCATCCTGGGGGTGGTGTACTGTGGGTGGATCACCTGGGTGAAGACGAGGCCCACGGTGGAATGGAGTTTCCGTGGGGTTAGACACCGCATTTCACCTCTGAAAGGGATACTTTTGCCACTGGGTTAAAGGAGGAACTGGCTTATTGTCAATTTGACATAGCTTGACCTCCTAGTGAAGTGAGGCTGAAAGTGTAAACACAAGGTTGTAACCCTGCAACTTGTTGTATCAAAAGAACTGTTTTTTTTTAAATCCCTAAAATTAAACATCTTCTTCAATGCCAAAGGTATACCAAAGGGAATGAGGGAAATGTGGCCTTTTCAATACCATCTGTCTCTAATAAGGTAAAACCCCACAATCTCACTTCTAAAAATATTAAGGGAATTAAAACTACCCTTAAAAAGAAATGGAAAAACCTAATTTCCTTAAAATGAACTACGTGTCCCAGAATCCTTCAGGTACTGTGACGAAGAAGAGGGCTGATGAGGCATGCAGAAGTAAAAGACAGGCAAGTGGGCCTAACAACCTTTGCCAGGGTCAGACAATTAACATTAAGGGCCTGCACCTGTAATCAATTGCTCCACCTGAGAGGTATAAAAGGCTGCAACAGGAAGGAGCAGTAGGAAGGAGCAGTAGGAAGGAGCTGGAAGGTTAGCAGTAGTAGCAGAAGAAGAGCATGAAGCTGGCAGTTCACAAGGAAGTGTGTCCACTTAAGGGACGCCAGGACGAGAGAAGAGCAGATTTCACCTGCAGTTTCTGAGTTGGTTCTGTGTTCACAAACCCTGCCTGGCTGTGGCTGCACTGAGAGAGACTTGGAGAAGTTCCCCAGGTGTGCCTAATGGCTGTGACCACAGAGCTGAGGTTGTGCAGCTATCTGAGGCCCATGTGCAGAAGCAAGCCGGGGGAAGTAGGAAAGAAGGAGACTGTGTGTGGTCGAGGCCAGATCGGAGATACCTGTGTTGCAGAGGGGGGTGGGTCCCAAGAGTGCCTGAATTAGCAGGAAGAAAAGCCGGGAAGTCGTAGCCGCCTGCAACCACAGGTCTTTTGGAGCCGGTGAGTGACGCTTCGTACTCCAATTCACTGAAAACGCCTTGCCGGTAACTGTAACCAGCTCAATTTTGAAATTGCATAGGAATGGGAGCAAATAAAAGTAGTTTTTTGCTATGGGAAGTCTTGACAACAAAGGAAATGTATCACGTGCACCTTTAACACAAGTCAAAGTGCTTGCGTATAAGAAACGCCTTTTTTTTCATTGTATTAACTAACTTTAATCGGAGTGGTCGTGTGTCGAAAGGAAGCACCTGACTTTCCCGAATTGTTACAAGAACACTTGCATCAAAGAAAGGCTGCTTATGAATGATTGTGATTCCCGATCCATGTTAAAGCAGCATTCTGTATGAATGAAAGGGAACACAACTCTTCACAGTTCTTTGAAGTTGAAATTCTCCATCAAAGTATGGTCGTGTATACCTAATTCTGTTTCCCTTGTGAAACCTGAATCTTGTAACATCCACAACAAGTACTTTATAATTGTAGCGGTTTCTGAAGTAATGAGAAGAGCAAGCATTACCCAAGCCAGTAGAGGAAATCCTTTCTAACGTGAAACAAGCCCTATTAAGGTCCAACCACCTTAATTTTGAAGTTGTTACAAATCCATTGTCCTGTGAAATAAAGGTGACCAGGTTATCCAAGGCTGGAAGTGAGGCAATACAACTTTGGGGTAACGGCTGAAACCAAGAAGGAGTGCATAAAACTGGGGAAGGGAGCTGGTTGCTTGTTAAAAAAGAATTAATCAACAATCTGTAAAGCTGAGACTGTTGAAGCTGAGTGAGAGAATCAGTCCAGAAGCCAAGGCAGATTCTAGTGGTACCTGTAAGACGGACTGAAGAGGTATAGATACTGCCCCTTTCTTATGGCATAGGAAGGAAGAGTGCCTTGCCTGCCTATGGACGTCAAAGAGTCTGGTCTTTAAATTGCCTAAAACAAGATGCCGCAGAGCTTACAGAACTGTGGTGGTCTATAATATTGTCAGAGAACATTATATTGAAGGTGGTTGAAGCAGTAGTACACTGTGACGCAACGGAGCCTGCTTTCGCAGTGCCATCAGCAGAAGAGAGTTGTCAAGAGAAAAGCAACCCCTGTAGAAGAAGCATCCTGACAACTTATACCAAAGACACTGCAAAGGTTACAAAAAGATGGACGGTTGTTGGTACTTTTGTTTAGAACTTTGTCAAGTCTATCCTTTGTGGAAATTGGAAAGGGAACTTTTCAACAAACGGAGAAAGAACTGTTACCAGTGGATTTTTGTTTCTTTTGGAACTTCAAGAACTGGTTCAAGACTTTATTTTTCTTTGTGAGAGATTGACTTTGGAAATTCCTGGGAAAGGGATCTACCTAGGACAAGTGGAAGTTTACCAAATCACTGGTTATTTGGTAATCTTTTATTTATGTTGTTAATGATTTACTTTGTTTTGTTGTTTAGTGTGAGGGCCAGTTTTGTATATGCTAGAAGATTTTCCCTTAGAACCTAGATTAGGTAGGGAACTCCTTGGTAGAGTAGTCTTAGTTAGGTTTTCTTTGTATTTTCTTTCATTAATAAAATGTCAACATTGAGAAAATTACAACCAGTTGTCTGCCTCACTGACCCCTCACAGTAGCCTATTCCTCGTCCCAGTGGTTCTCATTGGAGACAGCACATCGAAGTAAGAGGTAATGGGGAATAGGAGGGATCTTGAAGGAAGGTGGGAGGATGAAGGGGATGCCGCGTTCTACCGAAGTGGTCACTGCTCTCAGTGGATTCTCTTTCCACATGATATCCTCTGGCTAAGTACCACCCCCAGGGGGACTATCGGGTAGCGGCCTCAACTCCCTGGCGGGAAGGGGCATCCCCATCTAAAGCATTGACGATACCTCAGGATTTGTTAGTGTACTTACCTGTAAGTGTAGGGATTTTCCCTTTGCCTTTTTTACGTAAAGATTATATTTTTATAAAAATATAGTGAGGTTCATGTTCATCGTGGCAAATGTAGGCGAATATGGCAATTTCTACAAGGCCGCGGATGGTGTAAAAGCGCGACAGAAACGCCTTACCTGTACACTGTGTGGTTGCAGTCTTGTCACGTCCTATCTGTTTCCGGATATGCGCGAACAGGTTCATATCCAGAAAAGTTAGAGGCGGCAAGGCTTCAACAGCAGCAGAACAGAAGCACGACCAGAGCCCCAAATCCCCCTGGTCCCACACAGTTACCAGACAAAGATAACTGTGGGCCGGGGGTAAAAAAGATGATAATAAGTCCTGCCCTGACCTCAGAGATCCCATGCCTCCATGATTCCCATGGAGCCCCTACCACCATGATCCCAAGAGAGCCCCCTGAAAGGCATTGGGGCCAAATACCCCATTACAACCTGCTTTCTGCTCCGGCACCACCATCCACGCAGTGCCACCTACAACGTGCCTGGCTTGGCCACAGTTTTTTTAACATCCTCAGTTCCCCAACGCCCAGTCCATTTAACAATTCCCTGCTCCGGAGTCAACCACCACTTCTCCACTTCCTGCCAGACCAGCGTGACTCCCTCTCTGCCCAACAGCACTGGGACAACACCAGGACCATGCTGCAGCAGAGCCAAACCAAGTTCACAAACTATGATCTGTAGGTCCTGTTGGAGGGTGTCTCAAAGGATGCAGACCACCTTGTGGCTCCAGGGCGATTTATGGTCCCAGTACGCCAGTGCAATAACATGTGGAAGGCCATCCTGGTCAATACTAGTCTCTTTGAGAAGAACTAAACGCTC
This sequence comes from Ambystoma mexicanum, assembly GCF_040938575.1. Lineage (NCBI taxonomy): Eukaryota > Metazoa > Chordata > Amphibia > Caudata > Ambystomatidae > Ambystoma > Ambystoma mexicanum. Next base: position 570,824,492 of record NC_090922.1, on the reverse strand, counting down.
CAGCGAACATGCCTACACCAAACACCCCACTCTGGAGTCAACTAAAACCTTCAAGCACTCTAACAAAAGCTACAAACCTGCCGTCATCTTCCATAAAGCCAATGCATTTAACACATGTGTTCGCAATGCCTCATCAGACTCCAAAGAACTTTTCGCTGTTCTCAGAGAATTGGAAAATCCCACACCTAGCGCGTCCCCCACCAACTCCAGTAAAGAATGGTGCACCACTATTCAAGATGCGCTCTCAGCTAAAATCGACTTGTTACAAAATAAAATGTCTTCCAAAAGATTGGCTCTAGCTGAAAAAAGCACTTCCACCACCAACTCCGTTCACACCCCCACTGCCATTCCCAATTCCCTATTCCACTTCGCCCCGGTCACCCAAGAACAGGTGCTCAACACCGTTTCCAAACTAAAAGCTTCCAACTGCAAAAGTGACAGCGTACCAGCCAAACTAGTGAAAGCGTGTGCAACTACCCTCGCCCCCACCATTACCAACTTAATCAACTCTTCCTTCTCTACCAACACAGTAACAGCTAGCATCAAAGAGGCCTGGGTCACCCCGCTACTAAAAAACCCAACATTGGACCCCACAGTACCTACTAACTATCGGCCAATAACAACGGTCCCCTTCCTCCTCAAACTCGTAGACAAAATAGCATACTCACAGATTCAATCACATCTCGAACAGAACCAGCTCTTAGGAACCAGGCAATCGGGCTTCAGGCCTAACCATAGCACCGAAACGGCCCTCCTGGACCTCAAAATCCAGATGGACACTATCGGAGACTCAGGAAAACTCTGCATTCTATTGCTGTTAGACCTCTCTGCAGCCTTCGACCTTGTGGATCACGATAAACTGCACATCACTACCAATGATTTTAATTTCTCCAATGACGCTACACTTTGGGTAAAATCTTTCCTTGCTGAACGGACATCGAGAGTGTCCATAGGCAAGGAAGCTGCTGACCCCATTCTAGTTCCCCTAGGAGAGTACCCCAGGGCTCTTGCCTCTCCCCAACACTTTATAAAGCCTGAACAAAACTCCTTTTCTCTGCTCTTGACGATATGGGTGTCATCTACACTAACTTTGCAGATCCTCATTCCTATCTCAGGGATCCATGACCAGGATACATTAACCATCAACAAAATATACGCCATCATCCAGAACTGGATGGCCCTCAACAGCCTATGTCTTAATGATGAGAAGACAGAAATCCTCATTGTAGGCTCACCATCCAAAATAGCAACCCTTCATGTGGACTACAATTCTATCAACATAGACGGCACTCTGATACCAGTCATCAAACAGGTCAAAACACTAGGCGTATACCTGGACGCTAACCTCACCATGTCCAAACCTATCAACACCTTGTCATCTTCCACGGCTTACACATCCAAGCTTAGTCGACAATTCTTGACGCTGACTAACTGCCTCACTCTAGCTAGAGCCCCAACGTTATCTAAGCTTGATTATTGCCACGTGTTGCTACTAGGTACCTCTAACACCAACTTCAGCAAATTGCAACTCCTGCAAAATAAAGCATTAAGGGCAGCGTTAGGGATAACAACAAGGGAGCACATATCCAAGATTAGGAAGGATGCCCACTGGCTTCCTATCAAAGCCACAATCATCTTTAAAACTCTCTGCATTGCGCATAAATGTCTTGCCAACAAAGCCCCTTATATCTGAACAACACCCTTCAGAAAAATGAAAACACCAGAACGTTGAGATCTAATAACAGTTAACTTCTTGTGTCGCCCCGCTACAACACTAGAGCAGTGGGAAGCAGTTTCTATGTCCTAGCACCTAAACATTGGAACTCCCTCCCCATCAACATCAAAAAAGAAACCTTCTTTCCTAGTTTCAAAAAGCAGCTAAAGACATGGTTGTTCAACCAATACTAGTACACTGCAAATCTGATACTAGCGCAACCTTGTCTGCTTCCTGTATAAAACTGTTCAATACTGATTTGTATGATGTACTGCCTGTAAAAATATGTTTGCACTCTTTTTTTTCTTCAAATGTATGACCAATTACCAAGCTGTCTGTAACCACGCCGTGATACCCCAGGGTCTGGGCGTGTAACTAAATAAATAAATAAATAAATGCCAATGTGCCACGTCAATACCACGGAGGGCAGGCCAGATCCAGAAGTGCTGGCAGGACCTCAAGAGGTGCGTCTGTGAGCTGGTTACAACACACTGCAGGAAGTGCCTGGCCACAGGAGGCAGATCACAACCACACCTGGACCTGGGACCATGAAATGGGCAGGCGCTGGCTAGCATAGCCGACAGCGCCTTTGAGGGAATTCGAGGAGTAGAGACTTGAGGCAGAGGGTGAGTGAACAGCATACATGTGGGATGTTAGAACACTAATGCACTTGGGTGAAGTGAGTGAGGCCAATAGCAATTGATGATCCAGAATGAACGTATATGTCCCCAGTACCCCACTCTTTGTACATCAATAGGGGCACCTGACAGAATGACAAATGCACACCCAAGACATTGCCCTCTGGTTCATGTGTCCACATCCCACAATCACCATCTACACATGGGGAGTTTGGGGAGATGACGACTGCATCAGACGGATCATATGCATGTGCACACCTGAGAACACTCGCAAATACAATCAACATCCTGCTGTGCAACATGGGTAAAGTGGCCCCTCAATCACCAGAAGGCTAGGTGTAACCACATAGTTGACCAATGACCCACCTGCCCTATGATGCGTCCTAGAAAGCACACACACGGACCAAAGTGCGTCCTGTCACATGACACGCAGGAGCTGACACCATAGGAAAGATGAATGGCCACCAGGTGCAACACAACCACATACCCCGGTCCATGCTACTTGCATGCGAGTACACCAGGGGAATATCGCCAAATAGACAATATAGCGAATATAGCATGAGGGACTATGTGCTGTATCCAGTCATATATAAGTCACCTTGCTCTAGTGAGCAAGGTGACTATTATATGACTGGATATAATTGGGTGTGCCCCACCCAATCTAATGAACCCAGCAGCTGAAGGATGTGAATTGAAATGTAACTAGAGAGAAAGACCATGCAGCCCTGCCATGGCAACACTTACCAACATTATGCTCACCTGTACACAAACCAGCACAAAGGTGACAATTACACACAGCTGTACATCCCACTCCCCCACACATGGCATGTGGTAAATGTCAGCACCACCCACCCAACTCCATGTCCACAAACACATGAAGAGATGGCTTGATGACACCCCGAGCTGAGAGAAGGTGGAGGGATAAAGGAGAGATGGGAGGGGGAGGAGTGTGCCCCATTCCGCTCTCAAAAGCACAGTCATCAAGAATCTCTATTTAAATACCTAGAATGTAGCAGTGATACCCAGAGCAGGGAGGGGAGGGGGGTATAAGCCCACAAAGCATGGTTGTCAGGCCACCACCCCAGCAATTAGCTTTCAACATATAAAAATGCCAAATCTGTGGAAACTACTGTCTTTGTGGTGCCTGTCTACCCCATATCTTTGTTGTACAGGGAACAGAAGATTCTATGTCATACATCCCCAAAGTTCTCACAGCATCTCCCAAGTTAAGTGTTCTCCTCTCACATGAGTCCAGCACACACTTCTTGTTTGAGTCTCCAGCAGGACCAATTCAGCATTTCGTTCTTCCAAGGTTGATAAATTGAGCAGTATTATTAAGTGGGGTAATAATGACCACTGTCAGTACAACACAAGCAGGAATAAATCGGCACAAAGTGCTGTGTAACAACTTGCATTGTTTTTAAGGGTAAATGACAGATCTAACAACTATGCAATGTGTTTCGGCTGACAGCACAACAAGCCCTTTACATGGTGGTATTTTTTGCCTGTGATCAATATCTGTGGATTTGTCTATAACCTGTTTCATGAGTCGCCATTTTTTTACAGTAAAAATAAAATGTGCTGATTAATTTTGATATTAAAAAATCCAAGCAGCACTTGTCCTCACGGTTATGAAAATGCAAGTAGACGGCACTAGTAGTTTCTTCAGGTGTGCACCATGTTTTTTCAGTAAAAAGAAAAGTCCCGTCCATTTTGTAGGTTGAGTGTATTTCTCCAAGTCGAGTAGATAAACTAAGTTACTCAACCTGCAGGTCTAGCAGGTTTTTAAAGATTTTTCGAGGACTGCCTCAACCATAGGCATGTGGAACAGCAAGGAATACCCACAGCATGGACAACTGTCGGAGACATTGAGCAGATACAGAAATCTGGCACATACAAACGTGTAGCAACAATGGGCAGGGTGTCGGGGACATGATTGTGGACTGTGATGTTGCACATGGGCAACTCTCACCATTTGACATGCCTGTCACGGTGTGTGCTGTGAGAAACCTGATAGTATTCTAACTCCTACTCCCCTTGGATCCTCTATGCAGGTGGCCAGGGAAAGGCCATTGCTTTTGGATCCTGACCCTGGCGGCAGAGAAGAGAAGGAGGATCACTTGGGTGGAGGGTCCTTGAGGATTGGGAGTGGGGTGCCCTCAGGCAAGACATGGTATCCCCCTTTTCCTATTGGCATCCACCTTAACCCTCCCTGACCTTTATGGGGTATTGTAAGTCGGCTCCCTTCATTTCCCCTATTGTGACACTTCACACTTGATAGTACTGAGACAAGGAAGAGGCAACTGAGAGTAATGAACACTATACCATTTCCCCATTATGGTACTGGGACAAAGAAGATGCCTACAATGTGTTGTGAAGGTCAGGCATATCTCCTTAATCCTGGTCAGCCAAAACTAATTGAGGAAACACACCTGCAAGCTGTTAGAGGGCTACAGGTGTATAAAAGGAGGACGGACAAGCAACACAGAGTAGCAGCAAGGAGGTCTGTGTGATCAGCAGGGAACCTTGTTGGGAAAGGAAACGAGCCGCTGGAGGGAACCGCTGTGAGACGGTCCGTTGTGTTCAGCACTCCGAGACGCTAGGGACTACAAGGAGAAGTGGTTTGTAAAACGTGGTGTTGGAGCTGAGGCCCCAAAGCAGAGAAGGAAGCCCTTTCATCAGAAGTGCTCATTCCCCTGTGTCAATGAGCCGACACGTAGCTTGAAAAGAACGTTTTCGAAAGTCTTTGAGTGCTGGCCATTTCAATTGAAGTGAAACAAAGAATTATTAAACAGCAGGCTAAATGAAACAGAATTTTAAGCTAAAGCAATACCTATTGAATACCTGAACTGAATAAAAACGTAACCATTAAGCAGAACTCTAAGTGAATCCCGAAGTGAAAGGAACTTTAAAACTAAGTAAACTTACTGCATTACTGGTTGAATTCTGAATGTAATGGAACTTTCAAACTTAAGTAAGATTGAATTAACAGAACTTTACAACAGAGTAATTATAGACCAAGGAAATAAAAAAAAGAAAACATTTGTGATAAAAAGATGCTCTCAGACATTGATTACCCTCGATTTCTGTTGGCCTTTACTGATTCAGTGGGCCCCACTAGAAGAAAGAAATTTCCCCCAAAGCATGTTTACAATTCTGACATTGTGAGGGAAAAAAGGTTACTTAGATTCGACCTAAAGCAAATAAAGTTAGCCCAGAGTCCTTTAACTGGTATGATGTTGACAAAAAGACTACAGAAGTACAGAAACCAGGCTAGAGTCTTTAGATGGAGAATGGTTCAAAGAGACCCTTAAAGTATGTTCCTAAACGTGCGTGTGGCAATTGATTAATTCAGTGGGCTCCGCTCCTAAAGCTGTGCAAGTAATTGTGGTTTCCGAAGAAGCCTGGGTGAAGCATTACACTGCACTTTTTGACATACCAGCAGGTATGACTGAGCCACAGATAAGAGCTGAAGGGCAGGGTTGGTCTCTACATTTTGAAAGAGACATATTCAATATGATTAAAAGGGCGATTAATAGGCCCTGGGGCCAGATGACCCACCTAATAGCATTCTTAAAACTGAGGTGAATGCATGGGCCCATTTTCTACTGGTGCAATTTTCCAAGATAGAGAACTTAAAGACTATTACGATGTCCTGGAAGTCATCAATTGTAGTTCCCATCTTTCAGAAGGGTATCCGGGAGAATCCGAAAAACTATCGTCCAATTGCCCTTCTGGATGTGATAGGAAAAATATTTGCTTCCCTATTTTTGAAGAGGCTTTTGGTCTGGGTTTCTTCTACAGAAACCTTTGATCTATACCAGCCAGGCTCCGTAAAAATGATGGGGGCTAGCTTGAATGTTTTTTTGTTAAATATCCTAAAGAGGAGAGCTATAATGGGCAAAACTAATATTTACTTGGCATTTGTAGACTTTGAGCAGGCTTTCGACTCTGTTGATAGACAGTTCTTATGGGATAAACTGGCTCACTGGGGTGCCCAGTGGGGTTGCTCCAAGCGATACAAGCCCTTTTATTCCAATACAAGTTTGAGAATAAGGTTGGATTATAGTGGTTTGCTCTCAAGGTCAATAAAAATGAATTGATGCCTGAAACAATGGTATCCACTGGCTCTGACATTTTTTTTATTTATTCATATCGGATTTAGCAGAGAGTTTGGGAAAGGTACGATCATTTCCGCCAAGGTTAAAAGGGTGCCGCGTGGGGCATTTTGGCTACGTGGATGATCTGGTCTTAATTGACCTGACACAATATGCCTTCAACGACTATTAAAAGCGTTAGTCTTATGTCGAGAAGAACAGGCTAAGAATTAATGTGCCGGAAACAAAAATGTTGATATTATAACCTGCATCAGAGAGAAGGGCACACAGGCCATCCTGGGTTCTAAACAATGAACACATTTCAGTAGTAACAACTTTTGTCTATTTAGGAATGCTGGTGAATACAAGTTTAAATGATAGACGGAGCACAGACCAATTAATATCTAAAGTTGAACATTAGCTGCACAAGCTAGCCTATTATTAAAGAGATTTGGACTGGTCTCAATGATACCAGTAATTACCTTTTTATAAGGCGAAGTTTGTTGCGGTACTGACATATGGTACAGAGTTGTTTTTTTCGGGTTTTTTTTGACTGATCACGCTTGGTGGGCTGTTATTGAAGGTGTATTCTGAAGAAAGGTCTTGGGCCTTCTGAAAGGTACACCAATGTCAGCAATAAGATTTGAGTTGGGCTTCACATACAATGCGTGTATGATGGAATAGAAGAGTCTTTCATTGCATCGGAAATGCATTTGTGAGTCACTGGTGAGAAGGTTTCAGATATTGAAAGAGTCACTAGCCTCCCAGAGTGAACCAATTTTGAATGTATGGAAATGCGCATGTGCTGAAATTCTGAAAGAGTCGAGTACGACAGAGCTAACCTTACTTATCAACCCTAATGCAGTCAAATCAAAATTGTTGAAGAAAAATTGGGCGGATACAAAAAATTCAAGATTGGAGTACAAGTTATACCAGAATTTTAAAGCATATTCTCTGTCACAATACACTTCCGAGATATCTGAGATTGTATGTTAGCAGTTTTTTGCGAGCAACATTTTAAAGATTTTGAATTTGTATATCTTCCAAGAAGATTTTAATTGCTAGGAAACAATGGATGGGGGCTGACTTGAACTGTAGATTTTGCAGTGTGTGTGAAAATAGAGACACTGTATCATCTGGTCTTGATTTGCCCATGTCGTATGGAGAAACGAACATTGTACTTGGGGAAAATCTTTAGTGAATATAAAATGGTCTCTGTAGATGAATGGTGGATGAGGATCATTGGTGGAGATAGTTTGACAACAACTATTGACCTCATTAATTTCTTGGAGGAAATCTTTCTGGGAATTAAAGAGGAGTGTGAAGGTTAATACCCAGGAGTTTATGAAATGGTTTAGTAGAGTTGTAATATTTAAATTGTGTTGTTTTAAATTGATGTATGAAATTTTGTTGGGTTTTAATAAGATGAATTATGTATATGGTTTAATGTAATGTAAATGTTTTTAATGTAATTAGTGAAAGGTTTATATTTAAGCCAAACACCGTAAATTAAATAGAAAAGTAAGTGTGCGAGGGGTTTTTGCGTCTGATGGCCAGATTGCGCAACTTGCAGCCCATGACGATGGCACACCTTTACTGGGCGGTACATGAATGCACCGCCAGCACTTCTTTAATGCGCCAAAAGCCCATTCAATATGTTGGGTGTGTGGGTATGAGCATTGTTGTAACGCTGGCCCTTCTGGATTGGCCAGTGGCGACATCAGCCACGGGCAGATGGGGTATCCAGCATCACCTGTGGAGGACAATGGACAGGTTACCGTCTAGTGCATTTAAGGGCATGGTGAGTGTTACGTGGTTGTCATGCTGGTCTTGACCTTAACACTCATGCATCAGTAGCAGACAGATGGCAGATAGGCCTGTATGAGTGAAATGGCCATGGGCAGGAGAGGCATGCTGTGTTTCCGAGCGAGTATTGTGCATAAGATTAAATGCACATGTTTTGTACCACGTGGGCGTACAGTATTCCATGTCTTTTTAGAACAGCTCGCCTTAAATATCCTAGAGCTATCAAGGAAGCCAAAATCTCTCATCTTTCCAACCGTAGTTCTGCTGCAGGAAATCAGTCTAAGGAACTTTTTGCAGTAGTCTGGGAATGTTCTTTTCCCATGGCTGCTGCCTCTAATATTACGGCTTCTCAAGCTTTGTGCGACTCACTGGGCCTTATTATAAGTATGCCGGTCCGGTAACAACGGTGCTGGTAAGCTACCGGCTACGTTGTTACCGGACCAGCATACTCCGTGTTCTGCGAGCGGGTGCCTTTCAGCCGGCCAGGTCTGACTTGGCGGGCGGTACGGCACCCGTTCGCAGACCTTGACGGATACACCGGCACTGTTGCACACACTGCCTGTGCATCCGTCCTCCCCATTCCCATTGAGTCCAATGGGACTTGAATGGGGAGTAATTTTTCCCGGCACCCAGCAATGGGGAATTACCAGGACCGCCGGGGCTGCAATGGCCCAGTAAGTAACCATTGCCGGGCGCCGGGAAAAAAAAATTACACCAGCGGCAACCGTGCCATTTTTACTGGTACGGCTACCGCCGGGGTCATAATGAGGCCCACTGTTGACTTGTTTTAATGATAAGATAGCCAAGATTTGTGAGGACATTTCTACCTCTCCGGTTGATCCTGCATTCTTATTCATGTTCCTGTATCCACCCCTGGCAGGACTGATTCATCTTTTTTGACTTTCTTTCCCCACTGAGACACAGGTTCTGAAAACTATTATGCAGCTTAAATCATCTTCCCCTAGGGATCCTTTCCCGCTCAAGATGATGATAGTGTAGTAGTGAGCTAGCTCTGATCCTTACAAATGCATTTAATTTTTCCCTGTCCTCTGGTTCTATTCCTCAGTCATTGAATTGTGATATGCTGTCTCCTCTTTGGAAGGAACCCAGCCTGCATTCTGCTATGTTAGCCAATTTTCGACCAATTTCTTTGTTGGGACTCTTTATGAAAGTATCGGAAGAAATAGTGACTCCCCAACTGAGAGACTTCCTTGAACAGTCTGCTGTTTTGGATGTTTTTCAGTATGGCTTCCATCCTGCGATGGAAATGGAATCAGTGTTGGTCTATGTTATTGATGACTTGTCTCTGATCCTTGACCAGGGTGTCGTCAGACTGTTAATACTGTTGGACCTCTGAGCGTTTGACACCATTGACCATGCCATACTGTCAGAAATCTGCATTGGTGGAACAGCACTTGGTTGGTTCAGGTTTTTTCGTGCTCACTGGACAAAAGTGCTTTCCCTGCCTTCTTTCTCTTCTGCCCCACCTTCTCTTTGCTGTGGGCTCCCACAGGGCTCGGCTACCTCACCTTTACTGTTCAATATTTACGCTCTTCTTCTGGCTTTTCCATGCTCACGTTTGTGGTTTCTAAGTTTATGCAGATGACACCCAACTGATTCTCTGCATTGACTGTGACCATGAATTGGTGACTTCCCACTTCAGCACTTGTCTTCTTGACATAGGCAGTTGGATGAATGTCAACTGGCTCAAACTTAATTCTTAGAAGACGGAAGTGATGGTTCTGGGGAGATCCCCAGCAGCCCAGGCTATTTGGGTGGCAGATTTCTGGCCCACTTCTTGGGGCCCCTTTCCTACTTTGGTCTCCACAGTTAGGGAGCCAAAATGACATCCTCACTCTGTCATCTGAGATTAGTGTGAGATGTAGCTCTGGCCACTTCAAATTGAAAATGTTGAGGAAAAGTATGCCCTTCATTCCTGAGAACCCAGGAAGTCTGGTGGTTTCTGCCACCATTTCAGGTGCGCTGCACTATTGTAATTCTCCGTTTCTTTCGCAACCTACATTTCTGGCCGAGCGCTTGCAGGTCTTACAAAATTTCATAGCCACACTGGCTGTGGGCTTGCTTAAATTTCCCCACACTTCTCTAGTACTACAGGATCTGCGTTATTACCTGTGTATGTTCGAGTCAAGTTTAAGTCTCCATGCCTGGTCCTTCGGGCCTGTTATGGCTTAGGATCGGTGTATCTCCAGGAAAGGTTTATTAAATATGTCCCTATGCGCAGTCTTCGCTCGGCTGATCTATTGCTTCTTCACGTCCCTCGGGTGTTTAGATGCAAAATTGGTGGTCAGGTGTGCACTTCTTTGCAACTTTCTTCCTTTGCCTTTGTGTGCCACTCTGTATCATTTGGCATTTAGGAAAAGCTTAAGACTTTTCTCTTCGCTCAGTAGTGTACAGTTGTCTGCTTGCCTCCTGCCTCGTGGCCTCCTTCTGGTTAACTTTTTGTCCTCCAGCGCAAAGATATTGTTCGATCTTTGCTGCGCTAAATAAATGTACTTTAACATAACAAATGTGGGACCTTTTTGCACATCCATCAATTCTGCAGTATGGTATGGTGTGGCATGGTGTGGGCGGAACAGTGCAGTCAGTGAAGTTCATTTGGTTGCTCGGCATAATTAGGTAGCGAGGACCCGTTATGTGTCGACATACACGTATGCGGTTCCCCATGACAGAATTGTTTTGCATGGCTGAGTGCAAACGTGCAGGGCAAAAGGCAGCGTACAAGAATGTGTGCTGACTTTTCCCCTGGACTTTTGCACTCCACTCTGCTAATTCACTCTGCCTGCCATGCAGACATGGCAGGCAGTATTTACAATGGATTCCTATGTGGTACAGATGCTTTTAGATTGTGTATGAAGCCGGATTACCCCATAGCGAGCCACAGCATTTGCGACGGAATGAAAATCCATGCCGGCGCAAATATTGGGAGAAAAGCAGCCACGGATATGCAAGTTGTGTTCTACCCTCCTCTTCGCCATACAAATGCAGGAAAATGGGGTGTGATGTAAGAAACATACATTGAAGCCGTATGCAAGGTTTTTACGCATGTTTCTTACGTTCCACCCCCTCACCAAAATGGCCCTTATTTGTGCATGTTGGGCCTTAACTTACCCCTTGAGCTGGGTGTGGGTAGGTGATAAGTGGAGTCAGTGGTTTGCCAGCTGGTGGTTGTCATACACTGAAGGGGGTATTGGTCATCACAGGATGGCAGATTTTAAACACGGGTTTCTATGCCTTGCCCTTCTGTTTTGATACTTTCACGTTTGACAGTGCAGCCCAGATGCTTGTGTGTTGGCATCTGCAGTCAGCTCCCACCCCTTGTGAACGGCCCTTCCTGTCTGGGTGACATTCAGGGTGTGTTGTGCTCCTGTCACATGAAGTGGAGAGTGTTTCCATGTGCTGGTATGGTGTTGCGTGGTCTTGTACATATGCTGCAGCCATGCCCAGCATTGATTTAAGTCCTCCATTATGTGTAGCATGTTGCTCTGGGACAGGATCATGGAGTCATGAGTGGACTCTGGAAATCTGGCACAGACCTGTATAAAGCGCATGTCTGCATCACAGACCATTCGCACAGTATTTGAATGCTGAATTCGTCTGTTGATGTAGACATGCGCCTGTGCTCTGGGTGGTATGAGGGCTGCGTGCGTGTAATCCTGAGCTCCAACCGTATTAAGGAATCCTGCAACATCATAAAAGCTGGCCTTGATGTGGTTTAGCACTGTAGGACCTTTGGGGAAGGCAATGTGGTGCCGCATCCATCTCATTGCAGACGTGACCTGTGAGAGGATGTGCGAGAAGCAGGACTGGTTGGTGCCATTCACTATTATGTTATGTCATTTGGCATTTATATAGCGCTCTATATATCAATGGTATGACCTCAAAGCGCTGGTAGGTTGAACGCCCTCGGGGACTGTAGTCCAGGCCAGTTGAGAGAGTAAGGTGTCGGAGGGTGCTTGGGTGCACCAGTTATGTGGGCAGCCGATGCAGTTTCCTAATGGAAGCTGCAGTCTAGCATTAGGTGTGGTGGTATTTGATATCGGTTGAATGTGTGCAATCAGGAGGATGGACACCAAGACTGGGTTCTGGCTGCGTTAGGCCTGTGTAGGACACTTATGTGTGCAGCTAGGCCGGTTTTCGTGTGATGTAGCTGCGTTCTATTAGAATGATGAGGTGTTTGTGGAGTAATGTTCGTATGTGAGCAGCTAGGCCGAAATTGATCGAGGGGTGTAGCTGCACTCTAATTGTGTGTTGGTGTAGAGAGTAAGCATAGTGATATGTGAGTTGAGTGTTTGGATGGGGTTATAATCTAAGGAGCTAGCTATTCTGGATTTCAAGCGCGTGTTTGCTTAGTTGTGATTTAATAAGCATATTCAGTGGTGTCATTGCTTGGGATCTCATTGAGCATTGGTCATCGGGTTGCAGGTCTTAGTCGCCACAGATGGTCATAGTTGGTGTTACGGAAAGAGATACGTTTTTAGAGCTTTAGGGAAGGTCATATAGTCTTGGGTGTGTCGACTATATGGGTAGAGTGAGTTCCACAGAATCAGGGCCAAGGTTGAGAAGGCAGATCCTCGGATTCTGACAGAGTTACAGGTTGAAATCACTAGAAGGAGGGCAGTGCTTGATCTTAGGGTGCGAGAGGGGAGGTAGGGTTTTATCTTCTCTTGTAGGTACGTTGGGCCGGTCTTGTGCACTGCTCGGTGAGTGATGCATAGGGTCTTGAAGGTGGCCCTTCGTCCGACTGGGAGCCAGTGCAGGGTTCAGAGAGCAGGTGAGATGTGGTCTCTGTGCCCCGTGGCGAGGAGCAATTTTGCTGCAGCGTTTTGGGCTCTTTTGGAGTTTGTTGAATTGGTATGTTGGTGCTCCCAGCTATAGGGGGTTGGCATAGTCCAGTTTCGACATCACAATAGACATAACTGCGGCAAGTCTGTTGGGGTAGGAGGGGTAGGGAAAAATGCATCTGAGAAGTTTGAGTGGTAGTGACAGCATTTGACAGGGTTAGGCCTGAGTCCATAGTGCAGCCTAGGTTTCTGACTATATCGGAGGGGCAGGGAGGGCCATGGGAGCGGTTGTGGGAGAAGTGCAGTGTTGCTGCACACCATGCTTTCGGTTTAATCAGGGTTCAGAAGGAGGTGTTTTTTTTTTTTTTTTGTCATCCATCGGTCAGTATCAAGGAGACAAGCTTCAAGGTCGGGATGAGGGTTGTTGCTTGTCTTGGGGATTCTTAGGATAATTTGTGTATCGTCAGCGTAGTTGTGACAGGAGGGGTTGTGCATGCGGATGATTCCTGGTAGAGTGGTCAGATAGAGGTTGAACAGGAGAGCAGATAGGCATGTGCCTTGGGGTACTCCATTGTTAACCGACCGAGCAATTGAGACAAAAGGGGAGAGGAAAGTTGTTTCCTATTGCAGAGGAAGGCGGCAATCCATTTGAGAGCAGTGCCACGGATTCCTAGGGAGTGTAATTCAGTTGAGGAGGATAGGATAGTTAACTGTGTCAAAGGCTGCAGAGAGATAGAGGAGAATCGGTGACCTTGAGATCGTCCCAAATCGAGATTAGAGTGGTTTCTGTTCCATGTCGCGGTCTGAAGCCTGATTGTGCAGGGTCGAGGAGATTGTTGGATTCTACGAAGGAGTTGAGCTGGGAGTATGCATTCCGGTCAATGAGTTTCGCAAAAAATCTGGTGTTGGAGATCGACCTGTAATTCTTGTGGTCAAGCAGGTCAAGAGTTGCCTTTTTTTTAGAAGTGGCTTGACATGCACTATTTTGACAGCTTCAGGGAAGATGGCAGAAGTGAGGGAGTCATTTAGTATGGCTCTCGTATGTTCTCCTGCACAGTTAGAGGAGAATATTTATTTCAGGGCAGAGGTGGGGCAGTGATCGTGGGGCGGCCTGGAGGGTTTGCTGGCTGATAGGTCAAGGAACTCGTCTCTGGAGATGGGTTTGAAGGAGTCGAAAATAGGTAAAGTGGGCGTCGGGGCAGTGAAATCAGGAGGGGTCGGTGAAGGGAAGGGGGAGAGCAAGCACAGTTTGGTGTTAAGGGTTGCCATCCTGTCAAGTGCGGTGCTGAAGAAATATTGGGAGAGGTAGTTGTAGACTGATTGTGTGGGGGTGGATTGGGCAGAGGTGCACGTAAGTTCACAAATTCCGATATGATCATGTGGGGTTCTTTGCTGCGGTTGCCACAGTTGAGAATTTGTTTCATGTAATAGGCTTTTTTGGCCTTTTCAGATTTGTAATTACGGTAGTGCAGGGCAAACAAGGATCTGCTGAGATCGGTTTTAGAAGCCCGCCATTTGCGTTCAAGAGTTATTTTGTTTTTTCACATTCCTCAGCTGGGGCGTGAACCATTTGGGTGATGGGCCTTTGCGTGAGGGTGTGGGGTGCAAGGGGGTGAGATAAATTAGTGATTCATTAAGCCAGGAGTCGAAGGAATCGATTGTTAAGGGTCTATTACGGGGCAACGTAGCAGGGGGACGGAGAAGCACGGATTTGGCTAGGTCGAGGAGGACCTTGACTTTGTGCAGCATTTGAGATCAAGGGTGGCGACTGAGGGAGCTGTAGGAGGAGGGGGCAGGTGTGTGGATACAGAAAGGGATGGCAAAGTGGTCGGTCCGGATGAGCGGTATGGGATTGGATATATATAAACCAGGTCATGGGAGCTGAAAATTGCATCAAGGGTGTGCCCACCTGAGTGGGTTGGGCCAGTGGTATGATGGGAGGGGTTGAGCGCATCAAGACTGTCAACCAGCGGATGAGTCATGCGGTTGTTGGGTATATCAAACCAGATAGTGAAATCTCCCAGCAGTGTAAGAGAAGGGTGATTTACCAGAATGGCAGCTATAGAGTCACAGAGATTGTTGGAGAAATGTCTGTTGTATCCAGGGGGTCTGCAGATGAGTAGGAAGCTGTGGGTGAAGGTCGATGGTAGCAAGAGTTTTACCAGATGGGATTCACAGGAGGCATTGGATGTCTAGGATTCGACGACTGAGACAGAGAAATGGGGTTTGAAGAGGATTGCCACTCTGCCACCTCCGGAGGGTCAATTGTGGGCAATAAGCGAATAGCCAGGGGGGGAAGGCTTCCTGCGCTACTGGGGAAAAGTCGTTGGAGAACCAGGTTTCAATGATAAAAATGAGGTCGGGATTGTCGGAGCATGGGAGGTCAAAGATGATGGGTCTATTTTTGCTACGTAGCTGGCATTAAAAAGGGTGCATGTGAGTTTGTGACGGGAGGTGGTTTTCGTGATGCTCATCGCAGGGGGAGCTCAGCGGACATGGGTGGTCGAGACCCGTTGAGGTGGGCTGGAGGGGGGGGGGGGGGGCTGGATGCCTGTTCACTTTGAGTGTCGCGTGAGAGGGTTACGTCGATGGGAGGTGGGAAGAGTAGTCGGGCGCAGGTGGGAATGTGAGAGACAAGGGGTGGGTCGGGGGTTGGGGAGGGTTTGAGAGTGGGTCTTTTGAGGTGTGGGGGTTTAGGTGGGTCGTTTTTGGAGTGAGTCTGGTGGGCGCTGGGGGTTTAGGAGTAATGGGTGTGAAGTCAAGAGCAAGGGGGTAGAAACTGGCAGAGTGGAGAGGGGAGTGTCTGAGAGTAGGGGAGGGAGAAGTAGGGAGGTTGGACTGAAGCAGAAGTGGTGAGGTGTGGAGGGTCGAGGGAGAGGACCAGTCACAATTCCGGCATTTTGTGGGTTTTGGTGCCATAGTAGTGTGAGAGAGGGTGGGGGGATCGGAGGGGAGAAAAGGCTACTGTTCTAGCAAGGGCGAGACTAGCTACTTTGAGAAGGGAAGGGATATGAGGGGGGGTGGTCTGTTGGCGGGCGTCAAGTAGAGGTTAAAGGGGAGTGAGAGGGTGGCATGGGAGGTAGGATGAGAGGGTGGGGAGTTCCCTAGAGGGCTAAGGGAAAGGCAGAGGGCAGCATGGGAGGTAGGTTGAGAGGTTGGGGAATTCCTCAGTGGGCGCAAGGATTGTGTGGTAATGGACGTGGGTTCATGCTGTTTGGAGCGCCAGAGTGCTCCCCTACCTTGTCAATTCGATAATGGGCGTGATAAAGAGCATTGTGTATGGACGGGGGGGTATGATGGTTGTTCTCAATAGATGCCAGAGGGAAAGTGGATGTTGATAGGTTTGGGAGGGATGAGGGGTGGGGGATGAGCGTTTGAGGAGGCAGGTGTTTGGCGTGCCAGATTGCTCGTCTGATCTTAGAGTTGGACGAGGGATGGTGGTAGGCGAGTGGGCGGGCGGCGTCCAGGAGTATTGTTGTACGGGAGGTTGTGGTTTGCGGCTAGACGGGGGATAGAGGGGACGGTCGTGAAGTTGGGTGCTAGAGTGCGTGTTACGTGCTGCAAGGTTTGTGAGTTATGGGGGGGGGGTATGGTGCAGGGAGGCCAGGGATCAGGACAGGTTGGAGAGGAGGTCTTTGTCGAGCTGGGATCTCCATCCCGGGGGGAGGTTAGGGGCAGCACCTAGAGATTGATGTACTTGTAACAGTAGATGCAGTGGCCTTAGATGTAGAACCTTTGTCTAGGTTCTGGACACCAGGACAGTGGGAGAGGGCCAAAGAGGGGCAACAGTAGAGTGGAAATCTAGATGTAGTAGCAGTGCCTAAACTTGGGACACCAGGAAAGAGGGAGAAAGGGTCTAACACATGAGGAATTCTAGAGTGGTACTCTATAAATGGGGCACAATAGTTTGCTGAAAACTGCCTGTGGCACAGAAATGGAGCACTGTGGGGAACTTCAAAAGGGGTGTGTGGTGGGGTGGAGGGGACTGTGCCCCTGTATGGCTCTATGTACTGATCAATTTCAGCAAGAAGTCCATAGATGGTAAGTATGTCCAGCCCGTAGGCAGTGAGGACCTGCTGGTCTGTGAGATTGTGGGTGAAAATTCTCGCTCTGTCCACTCTCAGTGGATCTGGCTTTTGGGCTGTCCTACCCCTCCTCCTGTCTTAGTACTGCCGCTGTGCTGGGTCCTGGCCAATGGGCTGATGGGCTTCCTGGGCTGGGGGTGGGGGGAGGGGGTTAGAGTAATGGTCTGCTTGGGCTGGGGCCTGTCCTGCAGGCTGATGGGCGCCCTGGGGTGAGTAATGGTCTACCTGGGCTGGGGCCTGCACTGCAGGCCGATGGGCTGCCTGGCTGGTGTGTGATGGGCTGCCTGGTCTGAGGCCTGCCAAGCAGGCTGATGGTTCTCCGCGATCCATGGTGTCTTCAAAGGTGAGCCTGCTGTTTTCTGCGCTTTTTATGCAGTTCCACCCCTTGATTGGTGGCTTGTTGCATGTGTGGCTTGTTGTGAGGGTTGCATGCCTTGTTTGTATGATTGTTGCCTGCTGTGTGCATGGGCTGCCTTAATCTTGTAATTTGCACCGGCTCTGAGCAGGTTTATATTCATGGTGTAAATGTGGGAGTAAAAGGCAGTGCAATGTTTGAGTAGCATTGCCATATGTGTAAAACCATGGTCTAATTTACATTGAATAAATTATACCATGGTGTTATGCTTTACACACAGGGGCATTTGTGTCCATGACCAGCATTCGGCAGAGTGTAAAACCGTGGCGTAAATGCTTTACGCCACCGATTTACCCCATGGATTTAAGTTCTGCTATTCATCGAACATGATCTCCAGTGTGTGGACATTAGCTCATTGCAAGGTTTTGTCAGTTTGAAAGGTGGTATGATTCAGAATTATTTGAATTCATAAAAGACCCAATAATGGCGATTGTATTTGCTCGTTTGATGGATGTTTCCAAGCCAAGTCACACAGGATTGGCACGGGTCAGTGGCAGCGAAGTGACTGGAACAAAAATATATTGCTTGAACCTTTTTTGTATAAAGAATGCAGGAGTGGAAAGCAATTACAAAAGTAAATGTTGAGACTCCAATAAAATATTGAAAAATAACACCCAACAAATGGGAGAGTAGAAATTGACAAAAGCATGCCTATGGATAAAACGGTAGACAACTGCCAAAATGCATTGTGCAGACCCGTCTAACTTCAGAAAGAAAGAATCAAGATGTGACAATGTGTCATGCACTTGGCCTTGTGCGTGGGAGGATGTGGAGCCTTTAGGCTTCCTGGAAAAGTTTTAAAGAGGCAGTGTTGTTTTTAATGTCTTTTCTGGTCCTACTCGTAGTGCATGCTATTCCCAAACTGTAGGGAAAGATGGGGAGCACAACATCAGAGTATGTGCAGGTTGTGCCCAGACATTCTCCTCAGACCAGGTATAATATCTGTGAGGCACAGAGCCTGAACTCTAACATCCCCTCTTGGAGGTCGATCAAGTGTAGGCAGGCCACCTCACTCCAACTTACTTAAAAAGAAAATATCATTAGTCCGAACAAAGTGTAATCTTCCTGAGTAAAAGTCCTCTCACAGGATTAAATGACTCAGTTGTATGGCATAAATTGCAGTGACTGTGATCTTATTTTCAACATGTCGCAAGTACCCGTTATATCACTATATTGCATATAAATACATATTGGCTATATGACATAACACAAATTGTGTTGTGAAATCTACTCGATTCCATATTTTTATAATGCCGTAGACACAGTTTCTCAAACCTAGTAAATCCCGATTCCTCCCACTCCCTCAAAAGCAGCAATCTTGGGTGCCCAGGTATGTCCAATCTGGTCACAGAACGTATCCTCTTCAGACATTTCTGCAAGAAGCAACAAACCCCTGGGCACACCCAGAGAATATGGGGGAAAGGTCCCTTCCACCCGCCACACCTTAGACACATAGCATGATCTGCCCGCCCCAATTTGCGTAAGTCAGTACGTGAATAGTAGACCCTATGCAACACTTTGTTGAATCAGTCTTATACATGCCAAGATACTGATCTCCCTGGGGAGGAAGAGAGCCGGCACCCAATCCTCAGGTTGCATTGTGCCAAGGTCCCTCTCCCACCAGGCCTTAAGATTGACCAACTCCTTTGTGGCAAAGGCAGTAAGGATCTGATAGAGGGTGGAAATAACCTTACTTAGTATGCGCTCTGGGAGAAGGTTTGCTTCTATTGGGGAACAAGCCGGGCCCTCCCTTGACTGAAACTGAGCAGATGGATCATGCGAAAGCTGCACGTAGTGGTATGCTTCTGTCTTTGGTAGCCTGAATTCCTAGCATACCTTTGGGGAGGGAATTATCCCTTCTTTTGCCACATCCCCTACCCTTGGCACCGCACATCACTCCCACACCCGAGCCTGCTTATCTTCCCCACTTCCGGGAGCTGTGCATTATTCCATAGTGGCTGCATCAGGGTAGCCTTGTTCACCCAACCCACATAGCGGTGAGAGTCCTTCCATATCTGCCTGGTGTGTTGCATCATAAGTGGGAGCGGATTCTTCTGTCTGCAGTAGAGAACCTGGGGAGGAGGCATCCCCGCCATCCTACCCCACTCATTCCCAAAATGCGGTAGTGACACCGCCCCGTGGAGCCAGACGTTTACAACTGCTAATTGGGTAGCCCAGTAGTAGCTACACAAGTTTGGGATCCCTACCCCTCCTTCCCAGACTGAGCGCTGCAGCGTGACCAGAGCGCTGCGAGGCTGCCCATGCGCCTCCACCCCATAAAAGCGTCCGAAGAGCCACATCCACTTTGTCAAATTCAGCCTTGGGAATCCGTAGCAGGGCATTCTGCAGGATATACGTATACCGCGGCAGGGCTATCATCTTAAACAAAGCCGCTTTCCAAAGCTGCGTTAACGGGAGGGACTTTCAGTGCGTGACATCGCACAAGACCCTCTCAGTGATAGGGTGCAGATTGCAACACACATACTACGCAAGATCCGGTCCCACCCACACCCCTAAGTATTTAAAGCCCGCTACTGAGACACAGTACGGACAATTATGGGGAAGGGCATCCGTTACCCCCTGAAGGGGGAAAAAAATGTACTTGTCCCAATTTTCTTCCAGCTCGCTAGCCCCTTGAAACTCCCACAGAGTCTGAGTAACCCTAGCACAGTCCTCCCTCGGCTTACTGAGGTACACCAAGAAGTTGTCCGCATATAATAACAACCTAACTCCCCCGCCACCCTATACTTCCAACAGAAGCCCGACCAGGTCCGGTCGGTTCTCTGGTGTATGACCAGAGGCTCTATAGCTAGCGTAAATAGAAGGATGGAAAGAGGACACCCTTGCCTCATACCCCTCTCCAAGGGATAAGCCAGGGAAGTTACCCCATTAACCTTCACCTCCGCAGCCGGTGATGTATACAGCAATCGCACCCATCCCATAAAGCCGTCTCCAAATCCCATGCGAGAAAGGACCTACCACAAGAAACTCCACTCCACCAAGTCAAAAGCCTTCTCCAGGTCCACTGAGAGAAGTGCCAATGGACCCCCCACCATATGTGCCTCGGATATGGCCATGAACAGCCTGCAAATGTTCATCCTTGTGGATTTATCAGGCATAAAGCCTCACTGGTCCGGTTGGACCAAGGCGGCAATAACTTTAGTTAGGCGGTCAGCAAGCACCCTCACCAGGATTTTCACTTCCCCATTAACGAGAGGGATCGGCTTGTAAGAGGCACAGGAATCTGGGGGCCTATCTGCCTTGGGGATAAGAACAATGCACTCTTTTCTGAGGTCTGAGGGGTGTCTACCTCTAGATTTCATCTGAGTAAATACCTTGTGCAAATGTGGCAACGTTGTCTCACCCAGCCTTTTCCACACCTCATCCAGGAACCCATTGGGCCCGGGGGCCTTCCCTGATTGTAGGTGTGACACCGCGGCCGCCACCTCTTCTCCCTTAATATCTGCCTCCTGGGCATCTCTCTGGGAAGGAGTCAGCCGTGGGAGAGTGACAGACTCCAAAAATGGGAAACCCCCCGCCTGATCCACAGTCTGCATGGAGCGATAGAGCTCCTCATAAAAATGAGCGAACTCCTCCGCGATCCGTTCGTCCTCCACAACCTGCTCGCCACCAAACCCGACCACCTCTTACATACCTATAGCTTTCCTCCCTCCTTTCCAACCAAACCAACATCTTACCGGCCCAGTCTCCTGACTCATATATCTGACTTTTCTTGAACCCATGCGCCGCTTTGGCATTATGCAGCGCAATATTCGGCAGTTGTTACTGTGCTTAGCGAAGCTCCACCTGCCTATATGGGGTACCATGTACCAATTATGCCTCCTCAGCCACCCTCTTTTGCTCCTCTGTCTCCTGTAACCTCCCTTCGAGGGGATTGGGTCCTCCGATGTATTCCATATCTATGACAGTAATCACCATAGCTGTGCTGATTACTGTCATAGATATGGAATACGTCGTCGGAACATCCCATCGAAAGAACGTTACCAGGTAAGAGAGTAACTTGTTCGTCTATGGACCTTTCTATGAGCCGCTACCAAGGAGATCTCTCCCAGCAGGACCGCCTTATAAGCCTCTCTGAGCACTTCTGGATTACTTGCTGATTCTGTGTTTGTCAAAATATTCTTTTGTCCTGGATGCCGCCCCCTCCAGAAACTCAGGGAACCCCAAATAAATAACTATTCTGTCGCCATGGGGGCCACTCCAACTTTTTACTTGTGTCGAGCACCACGACCAGAGGAGAGTGTTCTGAGATACCCCTAGCTAGGAAGGTCGCCGCCCTCAGCCTATAGATATCCCTAGACTGGACGAAGAAGTAATCTAACCTGGAGAGCGACCTCTGAACCCTTGACAAGAACGAGAATCTGTTTCCGTGAAGAAGCTGTGAGCGGGTGCACTCCTTTTCTTGCCAGGTGTCCACCAAGCCCATTGGGCGGATGTATGTGCTCAGTTTCATGGGTGTGCCACCCGCTTTAGCCCTGGTGTGCTTACGATCTCTTGCAGGGTCCAGAATGTCGTTGAAATACACCCCCCTCCACCTCCCCCCAGGCCCATTTAGCCACCTGGATGCACAACAAAGCACTCGGAATTTCATTCAACAGGTCCATAGCTGAGGGTGTCTCTTTCTCTTTCTCTCTCTTTCTTTCTCTCTTTCTTTCTCTCTTTCTCTCTCTCTCTTTCCTCTCCTGTAACCAGCACAAATCGCTGTCGCAAGTCATGCAGTACCTCCCAGAGCTGAAACAGGATTCTCTTGTTGACCAATATCAAAACACCCCCTGCCCCTTTAGAGAAGCCAGCGTGTGGCGCTGTGCGAAAATTTGTGCGTTTTAAAGAAGCCGCACTGTGTCCCCACCAAGTGGGTTTCGGTCAGGAGGGACATATCCGGGGAGTGCCGGTTAAGTAATTGCAGCACCATCCGTTGCTTAATATTGGACCCTAGCCCATTCACATTCCATGTCACCAAGGACATTTCCCTTGGTGTACCCACCCCACCATACAATGGAAACCAAAGCAGCATTTCAACCAGGGAAACCCCCTTGCACTCGTGGTCTGGAGCAACCATGAACCCACCCCACTGATCCTATTCCCTTCCTGTGCTCTCAACAGCAAACCAACTCGACCTTTCCCAAAAAGCCCAACCAGCAAACTGTAATGTGAAGCAACATACCCCCTGCCCCCCCCCGCCTGCTCCCCCACACCACAGTCCTCAAAAACATCTTCGGGGCAACCTACGAGAGCCAACTGATCCCTCCTCAAACTCCGCCCCGGGAACGCAGTAGACGGGATCCTATCCTGCAGAGCGAAACAACCAGAACCCACAATTGTCAATGAGATTCAGCCCCCACCCCGCCCCCTGAATCAGCCGGCCTCTTCACTGGTGTGGCCCGGCCTGACCCCTGAGTGTCAAACAGAACCGGGACCCCTCTCGGTCCCGACTCCGGTTGGTCCGGTCTTTCGACGGTCCTGAAACTGGCACAGAGAGTACATAAATCTCCATCCAGTCCCACGCCTCCTTAGGACTGTGAAGCAGGTGTACCGTGCCCTTGTGATAAACCTTAAGGATAGCCGGGAAGAACAGTGCAATACTGAGTGACATCAACTTCGTCTTTGCAGAGTCAAAGGGTTGTCTGGCCCGTTGAACCTCCCTCGTATAGTCCGGGAAGAAACCATTACCATTCTATGTGATCGGGCCCCCAGTATTGAGACTCAGTGAGCCCTTTCTATTGAGAAAAAGTGAGTTTTATGGGCGCCATTAGATCAGTCAGCCAGTGCTCCAGAAATAGCTCCATAATGGGCTCCTTCTCCTGCAGCCCTAGTATTCACCGTTTTTTCTGGTAGGACCTGCCCTTGCTGTCCTCGACCCGATTCTCCAGGATGGTAAGCTTGAGACATTGCGGCCACCTGTTTCTCCATCTTCACCAGCGCATCCTCATTGTCCGATACCCTTTGCTGTGCCTCGCCTACCCGTGAAGTTGTGTGGTTGGGTCCACTCCGGGGAGCCAGTAGGACGGAGGGCAAATGCCTTCTTATTATTTAGCAGAGAGGGGTAGCAGTAATCTCTGGCATCCTTGCACACCAATAACAGATAAAGCAATAGATGGCCCCCTAAGGCCACAATGAGGGAGCGGGATTATATGTTAGCTATTGCAGGTAACTCCCAGTGCTCTATGCACACTCGGCTCTTCCTGTAGTAGCCAAGGAGCCAGTCCAAAGTGGGTGTACATTTTGCCCCCAATTCACCAACTCACAGTGCAGGCATCAATCTCAGGAGTCTCCTCAGTGCCGTAGTCATTTATAGTGGAAGGTGGGGAAGCCCTGAAGATCCATGCGGCCTCAACGCGCGTCGGCCCGCCAGAGCCTCGATTAGCTGGCTCTGCAATGCTCCGCTCTCCCAGCCCGGCACGTATCATGTGGCACAGCACCCACCTGCAAGCGCTGTATGAATAGCTGCGTAGTGGGTCTCTGGAAGCTCAACCCACCGTGTTCCAAAGCGGAGCGCAGGAGGTCACCACCGTGGTCGCAGGTCACTCTTGATCTGCTTAGGCAAGGGGACCCACCTCACTGCGCTGTGCCTTTGCGTCCACCATTTTCTTTTCTGCCGGCCTCCCCTTTCCCAGACCAGTTGCTCGTTGCGGGTCGGGTGGCAAGCTTAGAGGCTGCGATATATGCAAACATGCTCCCCACCAGCGAAGGACCTCAAGTCTCTGTGCTATGCTGCTCCAAACACCACCCAGGAGTACAGAAATGGCTGAAGTTAGCACTGGGTCGCTGGAGTACACAGACTATGTGGCCATCTTGTTTTGTGTGCAACAGCACCCCCTGGCCTTCTGCTGTTAATCTGAGGAAAAGTTGGTGCTGCGGCCTCATCCTGGTCGGAATCAGACTTACTGTTGGATGTTTTGTCTTCAGACTAGTTCCTGGACCTCTTTGCAGTCAACTTCAGGACTGGAGAAATTCTAACTTGGTCCAGTTGGTACAGAGAATTCCATTTCTCTGGACTATCGTCAGCACTTCACTTGGCATGGCCTTTCCTCTCCCTGTAAGGTTTGTTGCCATCAGGGAGACTTCTAAAGTCTTACAGTAAAGCACCTCTATTCAGGCGATCTGGTTCCAAAAGATCCTGGGTCTAATGGCCTCTTGCATTTATGTACTGCTCTTTGCATTAATCCCGAGAGGCCTGTGTGTCCGGGTTCAACTACAATGGTGGCTGGCGATGTTTGCTGATCAATTCGATCTTTAAGGTGCTGAGATCATTTCAGTTATTTCAGGTGCTCCCAGAGCAAAGGGCTTATGTGCACCACCAGACCCATGTGTACTCATCCAAGATGATGCTGTCATTCTTAAGCTAAAGGAGATACTGAATTATGTTCTGCCTTCCCCATGTCCTCCAAATTATATCGATTGCTTCCTGCATTGTACAACGTCTGGTTGAGGATTGAAACCCTATTGGGTATTTCTATATAATGAATGATAGTACCTTGATTTAAATTCATTTTCTACTGCAGTGGCATTGAGTGCACTATGGGGAAAATGTTCCATCAAGTTGAGGTCAGGAGACGCATTTTATACTAATAACATAGGAACACTTGAGACCCAGTTCCTTTTTCTTTTTCTCCAATTTAGAGTCGTATTTGTTGTCTCGCATATGGTTATTTATATGGATCTCGTTGAAAGACGACGAAATCCTAAAAGGGTTTATACAATGTATTGTCGACTGTAGTGTAAGAAAGAAATTGAGTGTTCCATGAAAGAATTATCGATTTAATATTCTAATGTATATTTTTTATAATTATTTGTGATTAGAAATAATGTTTCTTTTTCTGCGGCAAAATTGTTTTTTTGTGTATTTTATGTTTGGATTTGATGTAATTATGTGTATGTGTAAAGTTTATTGTTTAAACTAAATCACATTAATAAATGATTAAATTATATTGTTGCTTCCCAGAGGCTGTTATCTAGAGAGGGGAGCATGTGGCTTGATGTCCTGGGTCTGCAGGAGGAGGACTTTATGCTGACCGCCAATGTGAATAGGGATTGTAAGGCACAGTGATAGTGCCTAGCATGCCAAAGGTATGAGACATTAGGCATTTAAGGCACCAGCTACATCATCTCTGATGGATATTTGGCTGGACAAGAAATATAGAAGAAGCAGCAAGTGGTAGATTTGTTTGAGTAAGGTGTACTGGCCTCCGATATCATGAAGTCAACATCAGACTCTAGGGATCGGGGCTTTTGTGATATGAACAGTGGTGTGGTGTTGAAGGAGCAGGCATCTAAGCCAATGGGGTTCAGACCCGTGGATCAGACTAAGATCTTGAACCTGATGTTTGATGGGTTTTAACTTTTTTTTATTTTTGTGGTTCTTATGTAAACTTGACAGGATGCATGGATGGAACTACGACTACAAAGCCAGTCGGAGCCTTTCCATCTAATCACCCATCATCTTAGGCTCTTGAAGTTCCTTTCATGGATGGCGTCCTTTATCCTAGCCATCAGGTCAGCACAGGGAATTATTACTTTCATCATACATTGCCAGCCATCATATGTAGGCTAGGTGGTTTCGGTACCCTGATTGCTAATAAAACTGGCCGTGCTATTCAAGCATGTTGTGAATGAGACAATCCTTGTTTCTGGACAATCACCAGCCCAATTATGGAAATCTCATCCTGGGTACAATTACCCAAGCTACTCCTCACTGATGATGCCAAACAAGGCTGAAACATGTCTGGGGATGCTTGTGGTCCCGTGCAGAAGGGATGTGACCTAGCAGTTCAGGCTGGACTGCCCCTTTTGGGGTAGGCCCAAGCCTGATTTGCATATGGTTTTTCCACTTCTGTATGGCTTGGCAGGCTGAAAAACGATGGTCTGGAGGGTTGCCCAGAGCTTTGCCCGTGGTTATGATTAATTCAAAACCTTCCAGCCATCACCTTTCTGTTTTGCTCTGGACAATCGGCAGCCCAATTATGGAAATCTCATCCTGGGTACAATTACGAACAAGTTACCATTAGGGAAGTTTCCAAATCCCAAAACTGGGGTTCCACCCGTATCGGAAGACTAACTCATTCAAACCCGATAAGGTCACAAAAATATTTCAGAGGTCTATTCCTGCTTTGGCTACTAGGCAAACAAGCATTGGGTGTCCTGCGGTGTAAAGGTCAGCTTTGGGAGACAAGTCCTCTATATGTGTAGGTATTTCTCCAGCAAAACCACCATTTTCTGAAGTACCAACTTTCCCCCATCAGAATCCCCAATGCCATCAATGCTAGACTTTGCAAAGCCTTAAAGAAGCCAGCCTTCTCCTGCTGTGGTTAAACGTATAGAGAAGTCTAAGAAGATTTTACACCCATCAGTACTATTGTTCCGAAAAGAAGTGCAGCCAGCACAAGAGGAGGTACAACAAGTTGGAGAGAAGATTGGTACATACTACTTTCAGCTGCAGCACAGGCTGGGTGCGTATTCATGCTAACGGTGGCAGAGGCGTGTCAAGGACTCGCGTGGATGGGCTGCTAGCTTCCTACTGTGTGCATCATAAACCAATGCGACCCTACATTTACTGCCAACATTCCATGCATTAGCCCTTTGGTCCACTCGCCAATCTGGGGGATGAAGTGACTGTCATAGCTACTGCCATTACCTTTTGCACCCGCATGTTCTGGGGGTAATGTAATAAAGTCGAACTGCAGCGGATCTATATCGCGTGTGCTTGAATTTTCTTTTTGCACCAGCATGGGTCCTTAAGCTGTTTCGTTTAGGTGAGCAAGTGCAGGAAGGGTTTGCAACACCTGTCGCTTAAATCCTCCGAAACAGTGTTGTATCAGCCCTGGCCTCCTGTATGTTCAGCACCCCCAGGCACTTGCTGATTCGCGGCTTGCTAATGTGCTGGTGATTTAAGCCATTTTGGGTTGTGCTACATTGCAGAATCCATGTTGACCTTGTGTGGGGGACCTGCACTCTTTCCTTTCCACCTGCTCCAGTATTCAATTGGACCTCCACGGTAGCAGAGTGTGGGTGAGGTGTGGCGTTCTGCGCCAGGCACTCACTGTGTCCCAGTCACCGCTGCAGCAAGTTTGGGTTCCTGTGCGCCATCACGCAACAAGCGCTCTGAGTCTTGCCCACTGCATACTGTTCACCAAGCTTTATCTTCTGGCCAACATCTCTTGCGGGCCCCAACCGCTATATTTATATTTAATTTATGGCTGTTTCATCGGCTATAGTTACAGGATTTCTGTGCTCCTTGTACAGAGCTCACGTACTATACCTCCCTCTTGCTCACAGTCCACTAGCTCCCCCGTAGGTCCCCTTTTCGGATCGAAATGTCTTCCATTTTTCAGATCTCATTGAAATATTGGGACTGTAACTGTTGTCATTTTTGCAAAGGGTAGATCTGCATCCGCAAAGAAAAGCTTTACAGCAAGCCTCATTGGATTGGCTTCCTTTGAACTGCCTTTTTACCTTTCTTTCTAAAAGAACAGAAACATCTGTCTTAGCCACTTCTCCCTCTAAAAAGACAGTACAGATCTACCACAACATTACGAGATTTTAAACCATTGTTGCTTACTGTACACATTGATCTTACAAAGTTTTACTTACCTGTAAATGTGGAAATCTTCACTTTGCCGTACCTATAAAGACTATCTTTTATTGCATGTTTATCAAAGTGTTTTCTGTGCTTTCTGACCACCCTGCTCACAACCTGTGAAGTAGACCTGGGCTGCTCTGCTCCCTTACCCCTTGGAGTAGCCTGTATATTTCAAGGAATACCAAGTGAGGTGAAAGCACATTGGCCCTGGAAAGCGTGCCGAAGGAAAATCCTACTAGCAGTCATTAGGGCGATCCATCTGCTGCTGTGCAGTACGCGTATAGGATAATAAAAATGTTGGGTGATCTTGGAATAGGCTTTCCCTTTTCCCTACATTATCGTGTACTCTGGCAACCCTTGATTATGAAAATTTTTCAGGATTTAAAACCATTTTCAAAACCTGCTGCTCCAATTCAGTTAACCCACTAATAACAAGACTGGTCTACCCATCGTTCCGTAGGCTGGCCCAAGAGGAAGGGCTGGAATGACAGACCGTTTTATGGTGGTGTTAGTGTGAAGAGTTTGCAAACAAGCGGTGGAGGATGTGGCTGGAGTCGGTGAGAGGGGAAGGACGTATCTTAGGTGGAGCCAGACGTAAAGAATAAAATTGAGGCTGAGTCAACAAGGTGGAGAGACAGGAGTGAAAGAAGGAAGGCAGGGAGAATAGCAGGGACTAACACAAGTTAGAGGAACGCAGTTGGGAAAGATGAAGGGCCCTGTCAGGAAAGGGTGTGGAGAAGAACCAAGAGAATGCCAGAGTAAGGGGGGAATCAAGAAGACCCGAAATAGACACACCAATAGGGAGGTCCAACAAATAAAAGGGAGATTAGTGGACAACGTTTGGTAGGGGAAAAGATATTAATGAGCAAAAAAGGAGTTACCAGAAAGAGTTTGGAGGGAACATTGGGCAAAACTATCAGATGGAAGGAAGGAGAGACAAAGAAGTGGTTTGGGAAAGAAGGTTGGGGAGAGGCGTCAGGTGGAAGTTTGAGAAGATCTGAGAGAAAGAAGATGCTTTAAGAAGACATCAGAAGGTGGCTGGAAAGAGATGTCAGAAAGAGGTTGGCAGAGCGGCTACTGTGAGAAAGGCTGGTTGGCAGGAGACGCCAAGAGAAAATTGGAGGATTAGAGTGACTGAGTGTGAGGGAAGAGCTTGGAAAAACATCGGGTAGAAATCTGAGGAAGGGAAAGGAGGCTAGAATTAACCAGCAGAAGGGTCTTGGGAGGGACACCCACACAGAAGGGATGAGACATTTCCCATGAAGTAGGTGGAGAAGGGATTGGAAACGCATAGGTATGAGCCTGTGGCAAAGCAGTGATGGAGCACTAAGGGAGAGACCAGGGTAAGAGGGAAGAACAGGAGGTGTAGGAGATGTCCCTTTGGGTACCAGATTGTTGCAATCCTTCGAGGATGAAGGTGAGGATGGTATCTTGGGGAAGACAGCCAAGACCCTGAGAGAGGAATGTGGCAAAGTGGAAGAAAAACCTTCAAACATACTCAAATGACCAGCCTTGTGGTGGTAGTTTTGGGCTTTTCTCACCATGGTCGAGCCCCAGCTTCCACATTTTAACAGGCTTAGCATTTGTGTGCACTTGGGGGCCTGAAAACTCAAGAAAGGAGGCTCCTGGAATAAGGCTGAGAAACAGACTGGGGTCAGCGCACTGATTATTATTATTAATTTATTTGCAATGCGCTAAAAAGGCACCAAAGCAGAGGGAAAGCAGGAGAGGACAAAACTCGGGTCCGAACAGTCAGACAATAATTCCAGTGAAAGATCAAGACAAGAATCATCTTAACTGAGTTGGTGCGTGGGAATACTTGAACACCCAAGGACTAGACTGGGGTGTGAATGGCGGGCACCTGGTTTGTGCTTTACTCACCTGAAAAGAGTTGAACCCAATTGGAAGCCATCCAATTATGTTTTCTGTTGCGTTTTTCTAGTTTATCCCAACCCTGTAAATAACCCTGTTTGGCTAAACAAACTTCTTTGTGTTGACCCTCCTTTGCTTTGTGACATATATCTGAACCGGAAAAACACGCTCTGTATGTGATTCCTCTTTACTAAAACAATCCTCGCTTTTTCAGCAAAGATGTCAAACAAGGGTGTGTGTTTCCAGATCGTCGGATCTTCTGTGCACGCCTCCAAAGGGCGAGGTCTTTGTAGCTACAGGAAAAATATCTTCTTTTGGCATTGAAGCTTTGGGCAAGGGCAATTGCCCAGCGACTCGGACCACCGCTGATTTTGACAACAGGCTATGGCTAAAGAGAAACCATTCTAAAAATCTTGAACCTTGTATCCGTTTACTGTTGCAACAGTAATGCCCTGTTACAGTCTACAATATTAGGAAAATATAGACTCATTTGCAGATTTGCTGCCAAGAGACACCGTAGAGGAATGCTCCATTGGTTAACAAATGAAAACTAGAAAAGATGCAGATACATAGACATGACAGAACTTGTTGGGTTATCACAACTCGCACCAGAATCTGCAAGGACTTACATAAGCAACTTCAACCAGAACTTTCCATCACCATAGAACAGGAACAAGGGCCGGATGCCCAGAAGTCTTTCAAATTGATGTCTGTATCAAACAGCAATGTTCTTGACTTGCTGGGAGGCATGCACCCGACTAGTTGCCCTGGGGATCTCCTTCCTTTAAGAATTATCTTGGAGAACAGAGAATTGTTTGCACCATTCTTTAAAAGATTTATTAATGCCTCCTTTTCGCAAGGTAGTGTTCCTGCGCCTATTAAGTAAGTAGTGGTGACTCTGCTATTAAAGAAACCAGGATTGGATCCCAAAGACTACACAAACCAATAACCAACACCCTCTTTCTCTTAAAAATCATTGATAAAATGGCCACTACCCAGATATATCATCATTTGGAGACTATGGGCCTCCTCATAAGAAGCAATATGGGTTTTGTAGTGCCTATGGAACTGAGAGTGCTCTTCTTGATCTTTGCACCCACATGTTAGCTTCCTTGGAAAGGAGTGGGTAAGGGCTGCTGATTCTTTTGGAACCATTGGCAGCTTTCGACCTCCTAGATCATAAACGGCTGTTAAAGACACTGATTAATACAGGTTACTTCTCAAAGGAAGCTGCAGCATCTTTTCTTTGTGGTCGCAACTCTAGAGTATGTTGGGGGATGCCTCATCCAACCTTGCCCCAATTTTGTGTGGACTACCGCAGGTGCCTTGTTTGTCCCTGTCCTTGTTTAATGTTTATATCAAGCCCTTATCTGGTGAAATAGAAAAAATGGGGGTCTTCTTTGCAAATTATGCCGACGACTTCCAATTATGTATGGTACTGAGCGGAAACCACAAAATTGATCAGGAGAACCTGAATAAAATGTACAAGATTATCAAAGATTGGATGACCACAAATTGGCTATGCTTAAACACAGCCAAGACAGAATTTATGGTCTATGGATCTAAACAAGCTAGAGAAAGATTAAGCCCGGCTTATAAGAGTTTTAGTATAGAAGGAGGCCGCATCACTGTGGTTGAAAAAGTTAAAACTTTAGGTATTTTCATGGTAGCATCACATAAGGTGGATGCCCATGTGCATTTTGTGGTTAAAAATTGTAATTATTACTTGAAGGTCCTGAGACAGATCTGCCCCCTGTTAAGTCAGAAAAAACGTGAGAAATTACTTCGAGCCATTGTCTTACCCAGACTCCATTATTATACCTCGTTGTTAGGTGGGGCAAGCAAGGATTGTCTTATTAAACTTCAGAAGATCCAAAATGAAGCAGTTTGAGCCATCTACAATATTGCCCGCAGAGAACCGGTATCCGAGGCCCGCAAGAACCTCCACTGGCTCCCCGTTGCCGGCCAGGTCCAGTTCAAGATACTCCAGTTGGGTCGCAATTGTTTGTTCAGAAATGTGCTTTCTTATTTGAAGGAGAAATTAGAAGTTTACAAACCAGCTCTCAACATTAGGTCCTCCGATGCACATGGTCTCAATATTCCACGCTTTAAGAGAAATAGGGTAAATAATCGCTGTTTCCCCATACTGATTGTTCAAGCTTGGAATGAGTTGCCTAAAAACGTGCAAAAGGAATAAAATCATCTTGCCTGTAGGAAGAAATTGAAAAATAGACTATTTGTTTAAACAGGCTCTTTTCCCATGTCATCGATGTCTGTCTTTAACCCTGTCTGTGTCTGTGTAGCGCCTTGATGCCCAAGCGCTTTGGCACTTAAAAAATATAAACTTCTCCAGCATGGGGTCTGGCATGGATTCACATGCTCATGAATATTCCCCGTCGTCAGGCTGGGAATCCTCGGTAAAGAAAAAAACCAGTATCAGTTTAGTTTCTGATCTGTCTTTCGTAGTAATAACCAATCACTGGTCTCTGCGTCATACTGACCACAGCCAATGACTGCCCTCTACCTAAGCACCGCCTCTGGCAGCCATCTTCAGATTTTTACCGCACGTTCATGTGTTGGGATCCTCGTGCTATTGCTCTCGAGCGTTAGTGCTATTTTTTCACGTTTTTTCTCAAAAACTTCGTTTTTTTCGGTCAAAAGAGCCTCAAGCTCCACCGACTCTCCATCCGATCAACGGGGACCCGTGTCGGATTCGTCTGCGCCCCTCAAGGGTGAAGATTTCGTCGAGCTACGCTTTTGGAGGACTCCAGAAGCTTCTCAGGCCCGGACATGGCCCAGGAGAAGGGAAGCTCGACGCCCGGAAAGCTGTTCAGGGTCTGCCCTGGATGCCAGCTGCAGAACGTCTTTAAGGAGGACGAACACTCCTTTTGTCTCTACTGCTTACATGAGGACAAGACGCACGTGAAGGACTGTGCGTTTTGCGGCAATATGTCGGAGCGGACCATGAAGGACCGCCAACAACGTCTCGCCAACTGGCTGGAAGGGAAGAGCCCGTCAGGCGAGAAGAAGAGGAAGAAATCCGAGCGGTCTTCTAAGACCTTTGAGGACGCCCCGGCGACGGGGGTCCAACACAAGGCCAAGCACCGCGAGTCCGCTGGCACCGGGAGCGCCGAACGGTCGGGCTCTACGGGCGCCAGGCAGGGCGCACCCTCCCCGGCACCTTCAGCCACGAGCCAACGCTCTGGGTCGGGTAAAAGGAAGGTCGAGCACCCGGCGAAGCTCCTGGAGAGGCCCCGGTCGAGCTCGAAGGCCCCATCGAGGGGGAGCGAGGCAGTGTCCCCCCCCCTCAAGGATAAGGCGGTGAGCGCACCTAAGGTGGTGAAGGCCTTAATCCATCCGGCCAAGCCCTCTATCGAAACTGTCGCGGCGGCCATGGCTCAGCCTGTGAAGGCTACACCAGTGGTGGCGACCTCGGGGCTCAGAGTCTCCCTGCCACCTCGGAGGGAGTCCTCTTTTGTGCCCATCGATAGGACCCCCGTGAAATCCCCGGCAGGGAAGAAAAAGGGGGGGCAGGGCGTCGTCGTAGATTCGGCTTCAACCTCGGAGGAAGAGCTGATCGAGGTCTTAAGCCACGGCCTTGGCGTGGAAGAAGACCGGCCTGTCGGGATGGATCCCGACGCAGGTGACGACATCGTCGAGGGTGCCGACGGGGCCCCTGATCGCCCGTCGGATTCCCCTCTGCCAGCGCCGCAAGACAACTCGGCGGCCATTTTGTTGGCTATACAGTCCTTATGCTCAGAGATAAGGACGAGACTACCGTTGCCGACGGAGGAACCTCTCCCGTCGGGGGATCCTGAACCGGGACCTTCTGGTGTTCCCCCGCCCAAGAAAAGAAGGATTCACCCTCCACCTCCTTTTCAGCCGTCGCTCCCCGTCCACCCGAGGGGATGATACGGGGACTGACACGGCAGGGACGGGTACGGACGACGAGGTATACGACGAGGATCTACCGTCGTCACCTCCCACCAGGGCTTCTCCGCCCGACGAGATTGGATCGTTCCACTCCATGATCGCCAGGGCATCCGAGCTTTTCCAACTCTGCCCTGAGGAGAAGAAAAAGGAAGGATTCCTTTACCAACGGCGCGAGGCCAAGAGGAAGACGGTCCTCTCAGTGCCTCTACTGGACGACATTTGGGATGAGGGCCTCGCCCTCCTCAAGAACCCTTCCACGACGCCAGCTAGAAGAGACCAGTACGAGAAGAAGTACCGGGTCCCGGACGCGGCCCCCCTGTGCCTCCGGGCGCAGCCTACCCCGGACTCCGTCGTCTCAGCGGCGGCCAGGAAGAAAGCGGGGGGGGTGCGGCCTCCACATCGACTTCCCCACCGGACGGCGAGGGAAAGAAATTGGACGCTATGGGACGCAGGGTCATCTCGTCTGCAGCGACGACGATTAAAGCGGCCAACGCCTTGGCTATCGTGGCCCGCTACGACAGGGAGCTATGGTACAAACTGGCTCCCCTGCTGGACTTCCTACCGGACGACAAGAGGGCGGATGCCCTGGAGATCCTACAGGAAGGTGAGGTGGCGTCGGACCACGCCATCACTATTGCGACAGACATCGCCGACACTGGGTTTCGCCAGTTGGGCAACGGCGTGTGCCTTAGGCGGCGTGGATGGCTCAAGGCTACGGACTTCCGTCAAGACGTACAGACCAGAGTCCTGGACATGCCGTTCGATGGGAACAACCTGTTTGGGAAAACAGTGGACGATTCCCTTCAGGCCATTAAAGCGGACACTGAGACGGCCCGGGCCCTTGGGGTTCTACAGCAACGACGGACGCCCTTTCGGAGCAGCGGAGGCAAGGGCGCCTCCAAAGGTTCCGGCGGCGGTTTCTCCACCTACCGTCAAGCGGCCCGCTCGTCGTCTCAGGAGGCCTACAGAGGACGAGGCAAGTCTGGCGGACCCCGCCGTCGTTGCCAAGGAGGTCAAGGCGGCAAAGCCTCGTCGAAACAGGATTGAACCGGCCGTGGGGTCGGGCCCCCACCGAAGCACCCCGGTGGGAGGCCGGCTGGCGAGCTTCGTCAGCGTGTGGGAGTCCATCTCCACCGACCGTTGGGTGCTGGACGCCTTAGCCCGGGGCCACGCGCTCGAGTTTCAAAGAAGGTGCCCGCGCGTCCCCCCCGTGGCCAGGAAAGAGCTTCACGTCCCTCAGCTTCTCCTGGAGGTAAAGGCGATGCTCAGGAAGGGCGCCATCGAACTCGTTCCAAAGAGGCTTCGGGGCTCCGGAGTTTACTCGAGATACTTCCTCGTGAAGAAGAAGACGGGAGGATGGCGCCCCATCCTAGACCTGCGACGTCTGAACAAGTTCATCAAGGCGCAGAAGTTCCGGATGGTCACCCTCCAGCACGTCCTGGGTCAGCTGGAGGAAGGAGACTTCCTGTCGTCGTTGGATTTGGAGGATGCCTACTTCCATATTCCCATCCTAAAGGGGCACCGAAAATTCCTCAGGTTTGTGGTCCAAGGGCGTCACTACCAGTTCAAAGCCCTCCCCTTCGGACTACGGTCGGCACCCAGGGTATTCACCAAGTGCCTTGCACCGGTGGCAGCGCAGCTGCGCCGCGAGGGGATCCACGTCTACCCCTACCTGGACGACTGGCTCATCCGAGCCAAGACGAGGGAGCTCGCCGTGGAGCACACGGCAAGGACCGTCCAACTTCTCACGGACCTGGGATTCTCCGTGAACTACGCCAAGTCCCACCTGGTACCCGCGCAAAACGCACTGTTTCTGGGAGCGAAGCTCGACACAGTGTCCCTTCTGGCCTCCCCGTCGGAGGAAAGGACCAGGTCCATCCTGGGCAAGGTACAGCGGATGTTGGTTTCCGACGCGGCCAAGGTGAGGTCCATCAAGTCCCTCCTCGGAATGATGTCTTCTTGCATCTACCTCATTCCCATGTGCAGGCTCCGGATGCGCCCGTTGCAGGAGTTCCTGGACGCGCGCTGGATCCAAACGACGGGCTGCTTCGAGGAGAGGATCACACTCGACGAGAGTTTCCGCCGAGCGGTCCGGTGGTGGGGCACCCGCGCGCATCTGACGGCGGGCATGGACTTCCAGACCCCAGACCACCAGGAGACAGTGACCACGGATGCCTCCCTGGAAGGGTGGGGAGCGCACACCGAAAATCTGCACGCGAGAGGCCTTTGGCTCCCGACGGAGAAGTCCCTCCATATCAACGTCCTGGAGCTCCGTGCAGTGTTCTGGGCCCTCAGGTCCTTCCTTCCGTCCCTCAAGGGCAAGGTGGTGAGGATCTTCACCGACAACACCACCACCATGTTTTACATCAGGAAACAGGGCGGAACCAGGTCCCCAGCACTGTCCAAGGAGGCGCAGGACCTGTGGCATTGGGCCGTCGCCCAAAGGATGTTTCTGGTGCCGTTTCATCTGGCAGGGATAAAAAACACCATCGCCGACTCACTCAGCAGGGAGCTGCGCTCGTGCCACGAGTGGGAACTACGGCAGGATCTAGTGGATCGCCTCTTCCGACGGTGGGGCACACCCCAGATCGACCTGTTCGCGACGGCGACGAACTCCAAGTGCCGGAGGTTCGCCAGCAGGTTTCCCCAGGCGAGGAGCATGGGCGATGCTTTCTCGTTCCCCTGGGAGGGCCTGTTCCTCTACGCGTTCCCTCCTTTGCCACTGCTAATCCGGCTCGTCAACCAGCTCAAGAGGTCACGGTGCAGGATGATCCTCGTCGCACCTGCGTGGCCGAGGCAGATATGGTTCCCGGACCTTCTGGACTTGTCAGCGTCCCCGCCAATCAAGCTGCCGGTGGACGCGGATCTACTCTCCAGGGAAGGAGGCGCCATCCTCCACCACGACCCGAAATCGCTGAACTTGCAGGCCTGGCTCCTGCAGCGCTAGAGTTTGGAGGATACGACATACCGGCTGACTGCAGAGAGGTTCTTGCAAAGGCCAGGGCGTCCTCGACTCTTAAATGCTACGGACACAAATGGAAGAGGTTCTCTGTCTGGTGCCACGCACAGAAGATTAACCCTCTACGGATTACGGCTCCCCAGGTACTGCCGTACCTGCTGACGCTGGCCAAAGCTGGACTGGCACACACGTCCATCAAGATTCATCTTGCTGCGATCTCCCGATACACCAGAACCACGGGGCGGACGTCCTTGTGGTCTCATCGTCTGGTAAAAGAGTTCATGAAGGGACTGTTCAGATCGTTCCCGCCGGTGAAGGCTCCGGCGTGGGAGTTCAACGTGGTGCTGACCAAGCTCATGGGACCTCCGTTCGAGCCTCTGCACTCGGCCCCGTTGAAGTTTCTGTCGTGGAAAACAGCGTTTCTTGTGGCCATCACCTCCGCACGACGGGTGGGAGAGATCGGGCCCTTTCCTGCAAGGCCCCGTACTTGACTTTTCACGACACAAGGGTAGTGCTCAGGACGCACCCCTCCTTCATGCCCAAGGTACCGTCGGACTTCCATCTCAACGAACCCTTGGTGTTGCCTGTGTTCTTCCCGTCGCCTTCGTCGCCGGCTGAGAGGACTTTGCACTCGCTGGATGTGGCTAGAGCACTGAAGTTCTACGTGGACCGCACGAAGTGTTTTCGGAAGACGTCACAACTCTTTGTGAACTTTGGACCTGTCAATCAGGGGAAGGCTCTCTCGAAGGCTTCCATTTCCAGATGGCTCTCCGGCTGTATCATGTACTGTCATCGGTTGGCAAACCGACCGCTGCCTGGCCGTCCGAGAGCCCATTCCACCAGAGCGATCGCAGCTACCACGGCGTTCCTTTCTGGTGTGCCCCTGCTGGACATATGTAGGGCTGCTATGTGGAGGTCGACGCACACCTTCACGAAATTCTACTGCGTCGATCGGGATTCCAGGGAGGAGTCCAGGGTCGGCCAAGCAGTGCTGCGCAACCTGTTCGCCTGAGGTGAGCCTGGTGAGGAGGTAAGATGCTTAATGTTGAGTTTGATGTAATGCTTAATGTTGAGCCTTTGCCACCTCCCGTGGTTGTGCATATGTGTACTGCTATGTATTCTTTATTCATGAGCATGTGAATCCATGCCAGACCCCATGCTGGAGAAGGAACAAGTTACTTACCTGTAACTGTTGTTCTCCAGCATGGGTCTGGCATGGATTCACATGCGAACCCTCCCGCCTACCCCTCTGCGGCTCTTCACTTGGTCATACTGCCACTTCACGTGCTTCCAAATCTGAAGATGGCTGCCAGAGGCGGTGCTTAGGTAGAGGGCAGTCATTGGCTGTGGTCAGTATGACGCAGAGACCAGTGATTGGTTATTACTACGAAAGACAGATCAGAAACGAAACTGATACTGGTTTTTTTCTTTACCGAGGATTCCCAGCCTGACGACGGGGAATATTCATGAGCATGTGAATCCATGCCAGACCCATGCTGGAGAACAACAGTTACAGGTAAGTAACTTGTTCCTTAACCTACATTAACTGAGCCGTCTGTATTCACAGGCTTGTATTTATGGGTACTTGTCTTTGCATTGTTACATTCAGTGCAAAGCTTTGTATGTGCCTTTTGATGCTAAAACATTTTTTACACCATCTACAGAGGAGTTATTGCAGGAATATAAAACCAATTTTGTAATGGCAAAATCATGAGTTTTATATTATGGTATGTTGTACTCCTACGTCCCGTCTCCTTTCCTCCATGCTTGCGGGACATTACGTCCTTCCAGACGGGACCTGAGCACTTTTTTAAAAAGCATAACAAATTTACTTTGTGCTTTTTTATTTTTACGTGGGGTCACCGCACGTGACCGTAACCCAGCCTTCCTGAGCGCACTTGCGCATTACCCTTCAGTTCTTTTCTCCGCGCAGTCGGGGTCAGATGCACTTGCATCATTGGGAATATATATATATATTTTTTTTTTGTTCCCTTGTCCTTCATTCCTGCTCTGGTTCCACTGTCATATTTCCTCCGTCTATGCCGGAGCATATGAGGTTCGTGTCCTGTTCATCGTATGGACGTGGCTATGCGAGGGCGGATCCCCACTCTCTTTGCCTGGAGTGCTTAGGCCCGGAACAGCGTTGGGACCCGTACTTCTACTACGACCCCCTCTCCGTCCGGGAACTGCAGAGTTGACTTGTCAGGTGGAAGGAGGTGTTTCAACGCGTCCCTCCACCGCATTTACAGCTCTTCATTGAAGAAAAAAGGAAATGGCCGGTAAGTTTGTTCCTTTTCAGGGCACCCCGGCCAGGGGACTCCTTCCTGGGGTCTTCTAGGTCCGGGAGGGGCACAAGTGACTCTCTTACCAGGGATCTCCCTGAGGTGTCCCGCAAGGGATCGAACAGGCCATCCAGAGTTTCCTCTGAGGATCCCTGCAAAGGGCTACCAAAACCAGATCTCCTTCCGAGGTTCCCCGTTCAGGGGCTAAAGTTAGGCCCAGTACTTCTGTGGCTGTTGAAACCAGGGTAAGCCCCGAGGCTTTCACATCTGGAACTAAGTGTACTGAGTCTCGGCTCAAGGTCCCTCTGAAGGTGACTAAACGTACTGGGGTTACCCTTGAGGTTCCCCTTCTTGGGGCTATATCTAACACCAACAAGATTGAGTGCCCCCCCCTTGGGGGTTCTGGCTTCAGGGGGTGACCAAACCTTCCCACACTCAGACCTGTGGTGGAACCAATCCTGCTGAGGGGGCAAAGAAGCTGGTCAAACGCCATAAGTCTTCCAGTACCGGCTCTGCCGAGGATCCCCCACAGGGGGCTAATTCATCAGCAGTCCCTAAGGTGTCTAATAAACACTCTAGATATGCTAACACCGGCTCTGCCGAGGTTCCTTGTTCCCAGGCTAAAATTGCACATAAGACCCCTGACTCCCCTGTGGTGACTAGAGCCTCACTTACTCCTGTGATGCAGTTCGCCTCAGGCATTGACAAATGGCGGCCCAACTCCTGCGGTCCATGGTGGCCATTTTGACTGCCTATTAAACCAACGTTCACTACGGCTGGTGCTGAGGGGCCTGTTTTTGGGGCAAAGCAGCTTTTTCCATGTTTTGTGGAAAGTAAGAACCCGTTCCGCCCTCCAATGGATTGGCGTGCTCAGACTCCGCTGCCGCATACAGTCTCGCTCCCTCCTGCGTCCGAGCCTTTGATCTGCATGGATCCAATTTGGTGGAGGTCCATCCTGGCAACCATCCTCTTTGCGATCCTGGGGGTAGGCCCCTTCTGAGCGGCCTCTGCCCGCTCCAGCGCCTAGACCTTCATCTGAGGATGCATTTTTTGGCAAATTTCAGATGCTTATGCATTCTGATCCCATGAAAGCCTACTTTAGAATTTGTTTAAGGAAATATATCCTTAGGCGCCTGAACCGGCCCCTGCTCCAGCAACGCGCATGCAGGTTCCTGTAGTGCCAGCTCCTCCACCTCTCCCTGTGTGGCCTCCTCCCCACTACCTCCTCTGCCTCCACTTTCCCCTGTGGAAAAGACTATGGTTGCTCTGCCAACCACCCCTTTGGGGCCTGAGGGGCACGTGCGGCAGATCATTCTTCTGCTGCTGCCTCACTGGATGAGGACCAGGTGGACCAGGTCGGCGATGAACCGCCCGCTCTATAAGAGCCTTTCACGACTGGGTGCTGGATATAATGACACTGCTAGACATTCCGA
The DNA here is from genome assembly GCF_040938575.1 of Ambystoma mexicanum. Taxonomy (NCBI): domain Eukaryota; kingdom Metazoa; phylum Chordata; class Amphibia; order Caudata; family Ambystomatidae; genus Ambystoma; species Ambystoma mexicanum. The sequence goes on along the minus strand of NC_090922.1, from coordinate 570,783,859 downwards.
TACCAGAGGTCCCAGCTGCACAAGAGGGGGTACTTTGTGTAGCCTTCACTTTGTTGTCACAACAGTGCACCAGCCTGTTCCTTCAGAAGGACGTCCTGGCCGAGGCCAGTAAGGTCTGGCAAAAACTTCATTCCGGGCAGCACCTAAATAAAAAAAAATTGACGCTCGCTACAAGCTTCATGCGTCTGAGGACATATCCTTGTCCACTTGCCCGCTCCCCTCGTCGACAGTGGTGGCAGCAGCTATGCTCCAGTCGAAGCCGGCCTCTACATCCTCCACTGCAGCGTCCCAGATCCTTTCCAAAAAGGACAAGCTTCTTGATGCCATTGGGAGGGGTGTGGGGGGAGTTTTTTCCAATTTGGCTCTTCAGCTGCGTCAGGCTAATACTGAGCTTATCCTGGCATCTGCCAATGTCAAACTGTGGAAGGAGCTAGCCGGGTTGCAGGAATGTATTCCTGCGATAGGCTTGATGGTTCAAAGGCAGCTTGTAGGACGCCAGAATTCTGGCACAGGATCTACTTGAGGCTGCGGCCCGTCATGTAGACACTTCGGCTTGAGGCCTTATGGTCGGGGTAGATCTCTCCCGCCAAGCGTGTCTGCATGCTACGAAGTTTGCAAAAGAAGTTCAAGACAAGGTGCTTGATCTCCCCTTCGAGGGTAAAGAACTGTTGCACTCCTCCACGGATGAGGAACTCACGAAGACCAAGGCAAGAACTCAAACTGCCAAGTCATTGTCGGTCCTTGTAAAAACTCCAGCAAAGGCACCTTACACTCAGAGGCCGGGATCTCAAACGAGGTCCTTCTCTGGTTTCAGACGCATTCAGCACTGCAGTGTGTGGCAAACAGATGCTCCAGCTGGTGGGCCCCGCCGTAAACAGCAACAGCAAGGTGTCCTGTTTTTCTCTCTGCCAACAGTCTCCTCTTCAGGAATGTGTGGTCTCCGTGCCGATAAAATATCTAAATCATATTTTCCATCCGCCGCACAAGACTCCGGTGGGAGGACGAATTTTGTCTCATCTGGAAGCATGGCAGACCATCACCGAAGACTGATGGGTTTTGTCAGTCGCTCGGGCGGGCTTCCGCTTGCCCCTCCCCTCCACCCTGCCCTTCAACCCTCCCCTCCAGCAGACTGGGTCGCCCTCCCTCAGAGCCGAGGTACGGAAATTTCTAGACCTCGGAGCAGTGCAACCTGTGCCCCTCAGGGAACAAGAGGAGGGCTACTACATCTGTCGGTTTACAGTGCCCAAACCCAACCATGCTGGCCTGCGCACTATCCTCGACCTATCCAAGTTCAATCTCTTTCTCCCCCTAGAGAAATTCAAGATGATTACGCCCTGCCAGATAAAGTCCTCTCTCCGGAAGGGCGCGATTGGCTCAGCATGATAGACCTTCAGAATGCATACATGCACATTCTCATCTGGAGCCCACATCGAAAATATATGCAGTTCTCCGTGGGGACGGAACACTTCCAGTATTGTGTGCTTACGTTTGATCTTGGCTCAGCACTGCGTGTCTTTACGAAGGTATGTCGGTCATCGCAGCGTTCCTCCGACTGCAGGGGGTTCATGTATATCCATACTTGGACTATTTGCTCCTGCGCAGTCCTTGCCTACAGACAGATACGGCCAATCTTTAGTCACTCCTTCAGCTCCTGTTCCATCCTGGGCTGTAGGTGAATTGGTGGAAATTGTCAATTGACGGTCTCTCAAGACCTGATCTTTCTGGGTTTCCATTGGGATACCATCAGTAGCGTAGTGTTCCTGACTGTCCACGATGTGCCAGCTCTTCCTCCAGTCCTCTCACATGACGGCTTGGTAGTTCCAGAGACACTTGAGCCTCATGGCTTCTTGCGTGTTAGCTCTACCTCGCGCGCCTGAAGATGAGATGCTCTCAGCTTGCTCTTCGGAGCAGCTGGTCCCAGGCTACGGAACCGGATTCCAAGATGATTCCAGTCCCATCTTGCATGACAGTGGATCTTCAGTAGTGGTCATCCGCCAGCAACTTTTCAGTGGGGACCTCTTTCCAGGAGCCCTCCCCACAAGTAACTGTTACTACAGACTCCTCCTTTCTGCGGTGGGGAGCGACACTGTCACCTCGAAGTGTACGATTTGTGGACGCCTCAAGGCTTTTCAACCCTCCATCACCAACAGTGTGGTCCATATTCGCAGACAATTCCGTAGCAATTTTTTACAACAACAAACAGGGGGGAACCAAGTCTCCTCTCATGGTGGAACTTGCTATTCAAATTTGGAATTGGGCTGTCCAACACAATGTCTGGCCCAACCTGTACACATTCTGGGTCACATCAATGTGGCTGCAGACTCCCTCTGCCACCAATCTGCAGAGAGTTACGAGTGGGAGATGAACAATGATGTTCTCACCAAGATTTTTCGGCAATAGGGTACTCCAGAGGTGGACCTCTTTGCGACATCATCAAACTGGAAACTTCTTCTTTATGCGTCCAAGGACGGCCTCGGAGTGTCTTCCTTTGGAGACGCCCTCGAGATTCCGTGGGACAACATGAAAGCTTATGCCTTCCCTCCATTACCACTGATTCATCGGTCACTCTGCAAACTCAGGAGTGCATTGAACTGCACTCTCCTCTTCATGGCTCCTTGGTGGCCAGCCAGGTTCTGGTTTTCGGAACTGCAGCCACCTGTCTGTGCTTCCCCCGATGAGGTTGCCGCAGATTCCCGACCACCTTCACCAGAGCAATCACCAGTTGTGGCACCCCTCCCCACAATCATTCAGCTTGGCGGCCTGGTGCCTGAGTTCTGACCTTTAGCGCAGTTCAACCTTTCTGAGGACAACATGCGTATAATTCAAGTGGCAAAGTCCTCTACAAGAGGCCAATACAGGAGCAAGTGGCTCAGTTTTTGCCATTGGTGTCTAGCCAAAGAGCTTGATCCCAGGCATGCTTCTATCAACACTGTTCTGTCTTTTGTATCTGACTTTGCAGCCTCTGGCATGCATATCCTATCATGCAGGACGTATTTGTCCACCATTGCGGCTTACCTGTCTACAGACAGTTGCTCTTGTTCACTGGCTAATCCAGTCATCAAAAGACACTTTGCAGGTCTTCTCCATCTTTTTCCACCGGTATCGGGCCCTCATCCCAAATGGGATCTGCACGTGGTCCTCACGGCGTTATGTCAAAAGCCTTTTGAACACATGGCTGTTAGGGAGAATTCTCATTTATAGCTAATTTCTCTCACCTAGTGAGCCCCCCAGCAGCTTTGCTGGACTTCTGGAGTTTATTTTTCTCCACTTGGTAAGAGTGTGAGCTTTTCCCCCACTCTTACCTGTGTTTTGCCATGTGTATTTTTCTGTTTTTGTGATTGTGGACTCTGAAGTTATGTTATGTTATTTTGCATTTATATAGCGCCTTATATACCATTGGTATGGTCTGAAGGCGCTGGTAGGTTGAACGACCTTGGGAACCGAAGTTCAGGTCAGTAGAGAGAGTAGGGAGAGTCAACGGCGCGTGTGCGCACCAGGTATGTGTGCAGCTGGTGTGGTATTCGTGAAAAAGCTGCTTCTTAGCGGTAGGTGTGATGGTTGAGATCAGGGGGATGTGTTTGTTCTGGCAGGATTTATCTAGACCAACCGTGGCTGCGTTAGACCTGAGGGGAACGCCTGGCTGGGGGGTGTGTAACCAGCAGTGTTTACTTAGAATGATGGGGAGTGAGCGGGAGATGTTAGTATGAGAACAGTTATACCGAATGGTGTCATAGTATCACTGTGTTCTAGTTGAGTGGTGGTGTAAAGAAGAGAGTAAGCGTGGGGTGTGATTATGGTGTGTTAATGCTCTTTCAAACGTTCCCTGCATTCTAAACCATACTATGTACGTCTATGCAGTTCTATGCGCTCCAGTCTTTTCTATGTACTTATATTCATTCCATGTGTCCCTGTCTGTGCTACACTGCGGTCTGTTCGACGCACTCATGCACTCCAGACCGCCCCGTGCGCTGCTGCCTGCCCCATGCATGCACTCCCGCACTCACCCGCTCCCCGCACTCACCCGCTCCCGCACCCATCTGTCCCCGCACCCATCTGTCCCCGCACCCATCTGTCCCCGCACCCATCTGTCCCCGCACCCATCTGTCCCCGCACCCATCTGTCCCCGCACCCATCTGTTCCCGCACCCATCTGTCCCCGCACCATCTGTCCCCGCACCCATCTGTCCCCGCTCCCTTGCACTCACCCGCTCCCTTGCACTCACCCGCTCCCTTGCACTCACCCGCTCCCTTGCACTCACCCGCTCCCTTGCACTCACCCGTTGCCGCACTCATCAGCTCTCATCACTTCTCCATTGTATGCACTCATCCGTTCTATGTACTCATCCGCTCAATTCACTCATGCTTTCCACGCATTCAATTCATCCGCTCCCACCACTCATTCACTCACTCATACACTCTTCCGCCCTTACAACTCTTCCGCCACACATACACTTCCGCCCTACATACTCTTCCGCCTCTCCACACTCTTCCGCCTCTCCACACTCTTCCGCCTCTCCACACTCTTCCGCCTCTCCACACTCTTCCGCCTCTCCACACTCTTCCGCCTCTCCACACTCTTCCGCCTCTCCACACTCCTCCGGCTCTCCACACTCCTCCGGCTCTCCACACTCCTCCGGCTCTCCACACTCCTCCGGCTCTCCACACTCCTCCGGCTCTCCACACTCCTCCTGCTCTACACACTCCTCTGCTCTACACACTCCCCCATTTTACACTCCTCCGACTCCACACGCTCCCCACTCTACACGCTCCCACGGTCTACACGCTCCCTCCCTTTACACGCCCATACGTTCTGTACATTCATCAGATCTACATTTGCTTCTCTGTAATTATGCACACATCTGTCATACATGTTCGTCCGCTCTTCACACCCAATTACTCCAGACGCTCATCTGCTTAGCATGTTCATCCATTCTATACCTTCATCCGATCTACATACTCGTTCAATTTACACACTCATTTGATCTATGTAGTGAAGGCGAGCGTCCCCAGAAAGCACGACCCTCCCCGCAATGAGAGGCACGAATGGACTCTCCCACAAATGGGAATAAAGCTAGGACCAAGTGCGGGTGAGCTTAAGGAGAACTTTATCTAAGTCAAGATAGGGCATGCAAAGAACTCTGCAAACTCTGAGAGCGCTCTGTCTGACAATTGCAAAGACGGGTGGTTTTATTTACAAAAAGTGTCCTAGGCACCTACACACTATAGGGGGCACATGTACATGGGGATTGGGTGGCGTTGACTAACTATATGTGCAGCCATGATGCGTCTCTCCGTGGTTGGTTCTCTCCGTGGTTGGTGGACACTGCCGGGTGCCAACGTGGTGTGGGCAGGTCAGCTGGGCTCATCCGGGAGGCGCTGTCCGGTCAAGCGTGGTCAGTGTCATTGATGGACTTCTTTCTTGGCTTTCTGCCCTAAGGGCCAGGCACACCCCATTCATTCACTGCTGCAATGTCAGTTGTCCTGTAAATCCTACAATAGGTTATTCTACAGGTTAATATAACACAGGAGGAATGCGCATTAGGTGGGGTACTTTGGCGATACATCAGTACAGGGTTGCTGATATCCTGTTGACTAGGTATCATGGGCCACGGTGTCAGGTCTCAGGGCATGGGGTAAGCTGTCCGGACTTTGGGTCTCGTTAGAAGTCATGATGGATGCTTTTACACAATGTTGGTGCAATATTAGGTGTCTTCTTTTACAAGCGTCATTAATCTGGGGTGAACTGATGGGTCGTGGGACCTATGAGGGGGGCGCCTCTGGTTATGGCCGGATTTTGCTGCTGGCTGTAAATAATTCAGGTGGCTGTTCGTAGCCATGTGAGCTGCGGGGGAATCATGAATGCCTGAAACGGCTCCAGCTGAATTGGGCGAGGTGAGGCGTGTCGCTCGGGTCTTTGCTTTCTCTGGCAGGCTTCAATGAGAAGGGAGGAGAGGTGGCCTTGGATATGCCCACAATGATATTCTTCTAGCAAGCGGCAAACTGTAAAAACGAAGGGATTCGCATAATATAAAATGGCTAAGGGGTTATAGCATTTACATCAGTACATATTCATTTCAGAATTCGTTGACTATATCTACAGTTCCATTAGTCACTATAGAGTAAGTATTTGCAATATTAGCGGTTTTAGCATCACACTGTAAATATGATACGTGAGGTAGCATTAGGGTTGGTGGAGCACGCAGGAGCAACAGACCCACGGGCTATCGGCGCTATACAAAAATAAATACATACATACATACATACATATGGTTGACAGCAGTAATACACATTAAACCTGTACATTTGCATTTGATGGCATTCTATGTATTTAATTTACATGAGCTTAATGTACTGTTGCGCTTGTGTTCCTTTGTACTCTAGCAGCATCAGGGTAGTCATGGCATAAGCATTCGGTATCACTCACTTAACATTACCCCTAGAGAAGCACATTGTAGGAGGCTAGGGGCCTTGAGTGTGTGCGCATGCTGAGGGGGTTTGCGTATTGTGTCCATGTGGTTGCACAATGACACATTCTTCGGTTCGTACAGGGTTTGTGGATTTTTAACACGGAAGTCTTGCACGAGGGATATCATTGGAATGCAATATATGCATATGTATATATGTATTGAACAGTTTCTTGGTGTGGGGTTAAGACTTTTGTTTCATCGAGGACGATTTACAGTTATTTTCCAAGCCAGCCCCGCTGCCCGGGTCACGCTGAGGATAATGATGCACTGCGGAAGGTGAAAGATACAGTGTTTGCTCTAACACTAGCTCATGTCCGATGGTTCGTGGGAACGGGCTGTCAGTGGATCTGCCAAGGAGCGGAGGCAACAGGGTAGACAAGGACTCTCTAAAGGTGGGGACCGTGCTGCAGCGCACAAGGAGTCCTGTCTTAAGATGGCGTTCTGGTTTTCAAAATGGTTTCCTGGGCCTAGCCTAATACAGTATGTTTAGTCGATGTGTCGGTCAGTGGTCCACCCACCACCTGGGCCCTGGTGGCAGGGGGTCCCCTGGCGAGCCATGGACATCATAAGGAGGGAACTGCAGGGGAGGGGGGGGGTCTCTTTGACCTGTATTCCCATACATTGGCGCCTGCACAGCATCGAAGGCCCATCTCGCACACACAAAAAATGAGAAGTAAAAACACTACTGTTGGCATTAGTAGTTTAACAGTCAATCCCAGCCATGATGGGACCCAGGAGAAGATGTTATCGAACCACGTGCTTGCTTCTGCCCCGCCTTCCGTTTTCATTCTTTCTCCTAGGTTGTGCACTGCTGCGATCACGTGGAACAATGTGCCATTATCAGCGTCTTCAGAAGGTACGAAAGTGCAGCATGCACTTCCAATTTTTCGGCAAACACCTCCATCCATTGCTGTTAATAGGTCCAGGACATACCTATTTTGCATTGTCATTAGCCGCAGGGCTCTCAATTCTACCTTGATCACGATGAAACCTTCCTCTGTATCGTTTGCCAACCGGATCAGCTCCCAGCTTTTTATTTGGATCCACTTAGCATTTGCCCGTGCCTGGATGCTTGGAATGAGTGATGCGAAGAATGTCTCTGCAGAACTAAATAATCGATATCTGTCTGGGATCTGTGCCAATAGCTCTGATGATGCCTTGGATATATAGTTGGATGATCGTCTCTTTCGGGACAGCATTTCCTCCTTGTTGCCAGAGGACAAAACATACATCTGCGGTTCTTCTGTCGGTTGGGCCTTATTTTCACGGGGGGCTTCTTGCCCCTGCTGATGTGGCTTTCTGGTATCACCATTAGTGCTGAATGTAGTGTGGCCAGTGAGCAACTGCCGCTCCATGATTGCGGGAGATGCAGGTATGCCTGGCGGCCGCACACCCATTAGGTGTCCATGAGTGCTGCTGTCCCCTTCCTCATGTCTGGGATGGTAAGAGTCCTGTTGCAATCTTTGTTTGCCCCCATTGCGGTCTTTCCTTCCCCCTGGAAGCATAGTTCATATTTTATTTCTTACTGCAGTTTGAATGGTTTTTCAATGGCAGTCACCCATGTTAACTTTGTGATGTGCTCCTTCCAGATGGGTGTACACGTTCTTTCAATCCACTGCAGCTTTTCAGGTGATACTCCTCGCAGCACTTCCGCTTTGCATGTAACTTCTTCGTCTTTCCATCTGTTGTCTGTGAATAATGTCCCCTTTATTACAAAAAATGGTTCTTTCAGGCATATTACGCCTTCCACTTTCGGGTAGCATGTTTTTTCGTTCTGCAGCATGCTAAAAGTTATTTCGTGTGCCTGAAAGGTGCTCTTAATTCTGCACAGCGTAAGATGAAGGAGACATTGTGCATTTATCAGAGGCAATTATTTTGGTAGCAACACCTTGGGTGTTCCTGAGGCATGGGGGATAAGAGAGCAGACCTAGCAGCTTTCATTTGTTGTTTGTTTAGCCATCGCGCTCATGTCTGCATACCATTTATTAGTCTGGTGATGGTGTCTTGGGTCTTCCATCTGGTCTAAACCCAAACCATAATACTCGTCATACTTCCCACCTCCCTTTTCCTTCTATTACTTCGAAGATATCTCGCAGCTTCATGGGCGATGTGTGCTTTATACCCCCCTTTCCTACATCCTCATTTGCCCATTCATCATACAGGGATGCAAACTTTTCTGCCATCTTTTTGTTCTCTTCAGTTGTTCTATGATGTAAGGTGCTGGCTGCTGTAGGGGTGGTTACTTGTGTGGGCGGGGTAGTGGGGGTATTATAAAGCCACGATATGGCAGAAGGATTGCGGTCATTTAAACTGAGGGCATTGTAGTTAGAGACATTTGGCAGGGGACTTATGATAGCATTTATTTCAGCACTGCTTTTCTCTGAATGGTTGGTTGTTTTGGGCGGTTTCGTGTTATAACCCCACACAAGCTTGTATCCGTTCCATACCAAAAAATCACCTTCTTTTGCATTTTCAGTAGTTACATTTTCGTTTGTAATATTACTTCTTTTCCCCCCTCGCCCCTATGAACCAATATGTGCTTATGCCAAGCAGTATCACAAAAAATAATACGATACAGACAAACAATCCACATTCATACGAATATCTACAACTTTCTACTATAGCATTTTTATATCTTGTTATTCTATTGCTTTCCGTTGCGGGCTGCCCGTTTGTTGCCATGGTTGTTCCTATTTGAAACATAAAAGTGCATTAAGTATATACATGTAAACATTTTTATTTTGTACAGTAGCCACCATACAATTATAATGCGAGACAGAGGGAGAGAGAGAGAGGGGATGGGTGTAGAGGGAACGAGAGAGAGAAAGATGCATAATCTCATTCATTTTTTAATCACTTTTTCCATTTTTTATTTCATCCCTTAATCTTATTCATTTATTTCTTTTTCGTACCTGTAAATCAATTTCTTTGTTAGCATATTAATATACCTGATACATTTATTTTTAGCTGCACCTTTCATTTAATCTTCCATTTGTTATCGTTTGCTGTTGTCTGCGCCTCCTCATCCACTTCCTCCTGAACATTATTGTAGGCCCTTCGTACGTCTGTTAAATGTATCCAGTACCTCAGCCCTTTAACCTTTACTGCTGTCGGAGTACAAAAAACTACCTCGTATGGGCCATGGAATCTTGGGGCACTCCATCTGCGCACAAAACTTCTAACATAAATAAAATCCCCTGGCATTAGTTGACCTTGGGGGCTCTATTCCACAAATCACACAGTTTGGTTTCCCTCTTCTCTTGTAAACGGCGGTGACAATTGTCTTGAGATTGCACGTGCTGCTGTAGTCAACTTTTTCAGGTAATCAGTAAACTCCTCTCCTAATATCGTGGCGCTTCTATGTGCATCTGAGTGTCTACGCAGCAGAGAATGTGCTGTGTGCATTCTTTCTCCCTGTCACAATCTCTTGAGGGGACAAGTGGTGGTCCTTACTAGGCCGGTTTCTCAACTCGAATAGTGCAAGGGGTAAGCCATACACCCAGTTATTTTTGAGTGAGAAGCATAGTTTGGACAATCTTTCTTTCAACAGGCCGTTGATCTTCTCGACAACGCCATTGCTTTGAGGGTGATAAATCGAGCAAAGCTTGTGTTTGATCCCCAACAATGCAGTAACTTCCTTGAACAGTTCATTCACAAAATGAGTGCCATTATCTGAGCGAATCACGTCGCAAATCCCCCAGCGCCGGAATACTTCCCTCACTCGGAACTTTGCCGCACACTTAGCATCTGGGCGTGCACATGGACCAGCCTCAACCCATCTGGAAAATGGACATACAACTACTATCATCTAGCGTGCCCCATTACAACGTTCCCCCATGTCTGCGTAGGTAATATGTAGTTCCCGGAAGGGCCCTGTTGGTTTTGGAATTGTCCCTCTGAGTGTCCATAATGTCATTCCAGAATTGTATATCTGACACGTCGTGCACTCCATTGCTAACCTTGATATATGTTCCTGGAGCCCTGGCACGAACCAATCTTCCTGTATTTCTGCTGCTATGTGTTGTTTGGCATTGGGTGCTGGAAAGTGCAATTGCTGAAACACTATCTCCATCAATTTAATGGGCATTACCACTTTACCTGTGTTATTTTGGCGCCATAGTAAATCTGTTGCCGACTGGCTGCAACCCCTTTTTTCCCACAATGCTTTTTTCTTGATCACTCGCTTCTTCCTGTAACTCTAGTATTTGTGATATGGGCATGGCATTGTACCCTTCTGGTAATCCCTCACTCGCTTGTTGCTGCAACATGTACACACCTGCAGGTTCCTTTTGAAAATATGACGCCTCCTTGGCGGCAGCGTCCGCTGCCGCGTTTCCAAAAGATAAAATATCTGTGTTGGACTTATGTGCTTGGCACTTGACGATTGCCACCATTGTAGGTTCTTTAAGTGCTTCAATTAATTCTTGTAGCAACTCGGCATGTTGTACTGGGGTCCCATCCGCCCTGCGGAACCCTCTCCGCCCCCACCGGGCCAGACCACCGGGTACCGTTGTAGTCATGTATGCGGAATCTGTGTATGTCGTGACTGTGCATCCCTTGGCTGCACGTAAGGCTTCAGTTAAGCCGACAAGTTCTGCTGCTTGTGCGGAAAAGTGTGATGGCAGGCGATATTGTACTAGCACTTCGTACTCACCTTCCTCTAATCTCACTACCGCCATTCCTACATGTTTTTCACCTGTATCCATGTCAATTGATGCTGATCCATCTACGAAGTACACTTCTCCTTCTGTTAGGGCATTTTCACTTACCACCGGGCCCTCACCCTCTTCTCCTGTGTATGTTGCACAATTGTGTTTTTGCATGTCTTCTACTGTACATGGCTCTGTGATGAATGTCGCTGGATTTACTGTTCTACACCTCACTATGTGAATGTTGGTGCTGGATAATATTATCTCATACGCTGTTGCTCGCTGTGGTGTTAGTGTGCTTTTAGATCTTTCCAGTATCGCGAAAAGGGAGTGTTCCACATATAATGTAACAGAGCATCCCATTAATATGGTGGCACTTTTCTCAATGGCGAATGCGGCGGCAGCAAGAGACTGTTCGCACGCAAAGTGTCCTTGCATAACTGCGTCTAGTGTGCCACTGTAGTAGGCCAATGGCTTGTGTCCCATTGATGTCTTTTGTGTCAGAACAGCTGTCATTAGTGTTCCCTTTCAGTGAGAAAACGGGTAAAATTTGCGCTCATAATCTGGGTTGGCGAGCACTGGAGCGCTTGAAATGAGTTGTTTGAGTGACGCAAATGAGTCACTCATCTCATTGGACCATTTTATTTCTTTATTCTCCAGCTGGGCCTCTTTGAGTGCTTGTAGTAGAGGTCTTGTGTATTCTGCGTAGTCTAGTATCCATGCTCTGCAGTAGTTGCACATTCCTAAAAACTTCTGCATTTCTTTTACCGTTTTTGGCTCTTTTACTGCTGTGATTGCTTCTGCTGTGTCAGGTATTATCTTTTTGCCATTCTGTGATATCAGCTGGCCTAGATATAATACTTCTTGTTGGCAGTATTGCAGTTTCCCTCTATCCACTTTGTACCCCTTGTGGGCTAACAGTGTTAGGAGTGTAACTGAGTCCTTCCTGCACTCTTCCTCATTCTGTGCGCATATGAGCAAGTCATCTACATACTGAATGATTGTACTCTCAGCTGTCAAATTTCCCAAGTCTTCGTGGAGGATACGATTGAATATGCTGGGGCTCTCACAGTAACCCTGTGGTAGCCTGCAATGCTCATATCTTTTCCCCCCTAGTGTAAATGCTGTCAAGTATCTGCTCTTTTCTGCCAGGGGAATGGAGAAAAATGCATTTTTCAAATCCACTACTGTGAAATATGATGCATTCTTTGAGATACTGCAGCATATTGATGCAGGGTTCGGGACTAGGGGAAACTCTTTTTGAATGACGTCATTTAGTGGGCGTAGGTCCTGGATCATCCTCCATGCCCCTCACTTTGCTTTCTTGATCGGGTAAATGCAAGTATTACATGGGGAATTTGAGGGTACTATTATTCCCTGGGCCAATAAGGCGCCTATCGTTTCTTTTATCCCTTCCTCAGCTTCTCGGGACAATGGGTACTGTTTTACTCTGGGCAGGATTGCTCCTGGTTTTAGTTTTATTGTGACTGGGGTAATTCCGTGCAACAACCCTACATCATGGGGACCTGTAGTCCACAAGTTGCTTGGCACTAGTTGCATGTCCTCATCAAAGAAGGGAGGTGGTGCTCCCACCACAGCCATTAACTGTACAGGCAGTTGTCTCGTTTGTATCAAGATATCACATGGTATTGCTATTTCCATTATTATTTCTCCGTCACTTTCTGAGTCTGAAAAGAGATCCTCATCCGATAGATCACGTAAGGCAATGTCAGCATTGATGCACAACACAGTGCGCCATTCACACCCGTCTATGTCCATGCCAATTACTGCAATTCTTTTGGCTGATATCTGTACTGCGTGCAAATCTAAAGAGATCACTGACCCCAGTGTAATGTCTGTGCGCACTATTGGACAGAAGATGAATTCTGCTGGTACCCTCCATTCTAACCTTTTCAGCTCAGGTACTACTCGTGCTAGAGTTTTCAACCCTTCAATGAACACACTTTCATCTACCGGCATGCATGCCACGTATCTCTGGTGCTGTAACTCGTGCATGTACCACTAGCATTACACGCAGCAGACATATTCCTGGTGTTGAGCAAACTATCCCTCTTTCTGTGAAAGATATAGTCATATTGAGCTTGCTGAGAAGGTCCCTTCCGAGCAAGTTTATTGGGGGATGTTCGTATTACAGCAAGGGCGTCCTCACTGTCTTACCTCCCACGGTCACATCCAACTGTTTTGTGTAAGAAACTTCGATGACCGCCCCAGAGAACCCCTGCGTCTCCAACCTACGGTTAGAAAGCGGAAACCGACCCTCACGTATGCATGACTTTTCGGCTCCCGAATCCACCATAAATATGAACTGCTTGTCTCCTATCTGCGCCCCCACTAATGGTTCCTCCGCTACATTGTAGGTGGTAGATAGGACGGGACTCGCAGTGTGCCCTGTCCTAGGCTGGCTGTCTCATTGTTCCCCCCTGACTGAAAACATTGCCTGACACAACCGCCACACCGCTATAGGGGGCTGGGGCAGGTGCCCCGTTCGCAACTGTGGCGAAGGGGTTTCCTTGTGTGTAGTGCATTGGTTCGTCATTCTGTGGGGGACCCTGTGTTCTGCTGTGTGGGACGTGTCTTTGCTCTACATATCCTTGCTCCTCTGGCCTTTTGTTGTCTTCCCATTGGGAGGCCATATGGGCTCCCTGGGTGGGGGTTACCGCATTGCTCTACATCCTGAAAACCGTTGTTTGGTCTGTTTATACATTCTCGTGAGAAGTGCCCCCACCTCCCGCAATTCCAGCAGCTCCCTTGTTCACCTCTGGGGCCTTGCCCCTCCCCCCCCATATCCTCCGTTACCACCGTACCCCTGCCCCCCTCCTCTGCGATCCCTGTACCCACCTCGTCCCCCGCGAGGGACCCAATCCTGCACTGCGGACCTCCGTACTTCTGCTGTCCGTTGCACTGTGCTTGTCCCGCTCCTGCCCAATTTGCTGCCATCCTCCCCTGTATTGCTACCAGCCCCTCCTCCTCCTCGTCTCCCTCCCTGTTATGTTGGGAGCGCCGCTACTGCTGCAGCGACCTTCACCAGTTTTGTTTGTACTAACTTGGCTTCGTCTGCCAATCTTTTTTGTGCTATTTCTTTTTCTCGTTCCTTTATTCGTTTGAGGTGGTGTACTATTATACTCTGTATTTCGGGCCACCCCTTCGCTTCTATTCCTGCAATTTTGTCAAGTGCTTTTTGTACCTCTTTTGGCAATCCTCTCTTGATTATGAAATAAAATAATGATGTTGACTGGTACCAGGGCGAGCCCATTTCCGCTCTCCACATCTCCTGTACCCGAAAAATGTAATCCATAGCATCCTCCCCCTCGTTCATTGTGCATTGCATAACCGACTGCAAGTCTGGTGTGTCTGGAAATGTTTCTCTTAATGCGTCCCACACTCATGCTCGTACTGTGTTAAAGGAAGCACCATCATGACGGTCACAATCTAATGTTATCCCTGGAAAACCGGCTTTTATCCACACTCTGTCTGCTTGGTCCCCAACCGCTGATACTAGCAGAATTTTTACATCCCCTACCGCCAGTGGGACCCCCGCTGTGTGTTTCTCGAATGCATATATCCACTTGCTTGCCCCTCCGGACAGTGGTGGCAAGAGTTTTAACAAATTGGCCTTATCCATTTGAGCCCAGGGTATGTAGTTTGGTCTCCCTCCTCCCCTGTGTATCAATTGGAGTTGTAACTTCCCATTTGTTGCTTTGCTTGTACTCACCTTCGTTCCCTTCCTTCCTAGCGGGGCCATTCTCCCTAGTCGGTTTCTTAGTCGCCCAGTCCATTCCTCATCCATTGTTCTCCCCAGATGTGCGCTGTCCATTCTCCCACTCTCTCCTCCCATTGCCACACTTAATCTCCCACCTTCTCCTTCATCGTCCTCCACATCACACCATAAGTCCTCTCTTCCCCCTGTAACCAAAAACTCATCATCTGCATGTTCACTTGCCCCGTCTATTTCTATTATTCGCGTGGGCCCCTCTTGTATTCTGAACAATATTTCCCCCTTCTTTCACCCTTCCTCAATCGTCCTGTCATGGCCTTGTGCCCTTGGTGTTTCCTCTAATCGGGCAGCGTTCGTCCCACTTTGCTCACAAATATTTTTAATTCTGGATAGTTCATCTCTTGCTAATGAGAGCCTTGAATCTAAATCTTCTGTTAACTTCTCTATATCTACTGTGGGTGTACATATCTGGCCACGCTGTCTATGACCCTCGTACGGCGGTGGTGCAGTCGGGCCATGTGTTGTGGTAGCTTGAGTTGGGGGCACATATGTGGGGTCACTATACCCTTCTGCGGGCACCGGTTTTTTAAGTATAGGTTACAACCGTGTCACTTCACCTGGTTTTTCTTCCTCAGTCAGTTCTTTATCGCCTTTGGGTATCAGTAACGGGTTGTCTGTGGTGGATGGCAAATTCGTAATCGATTCTGTCTTTTTGATGGGAGGCACCTCTTCAAACAGTCGCCAGAGATCTAATATCTCCCTCCTATTGTGGAACTGTTTCCCCTTATATTTCATGAAAATGCATGTAGCCACCATGTCTAGAACGATCAAAAGATCCTCCTTCAGGCCATATTTGGGGCAGACCTTCTCCCTTTAACCCTGTGACCCACTGATCGTGGTATTTTCTAATGCGTTCAGCATATCCAGGTAAACTCTTACAGATATGGGCCTCGGGTGTCTCTGCCCCCATTGTATGTGTTTAGCTTGTGTAACACTATATATATGTATATATATATATTTGTTACAACCTTGTACTTCTTTGACACCTTGGCAATGAGGGAGGGGTGTGGTTGTATAGCTTGTACTAAAAATAACTTCGGGGGCACATACAAGAGCAAACCACCTTCTACACACTAACGATATTCCCTACACAATTATTCAAGAGAAACAGCTTGATTCATCGGGCTGCTTACCACCTTATGATGTTTCCTGGTCACACTTACCATGACCACACCATGATCATACACATTTTACAATTTACTAAAGTCATCATAACGTGGCTCTACTTCAACACATATAATACATATACAATGACAGTCAATACCCTATTGAAAGTTCACCTTTAATCTCTTTTTACCCTCCCTTGTTTCACCCAGTCTTTTGATAGGAGGTCCCCCTTTCTCATGCGAATCTCTTTTTTGTCTTTTACTCAATATTGACCTATTTTCATTTATAGACCCAGAAAGAATGAAAGAAAATCATTTACTAATATATCCACCGTGTCTCCCTTTTCTACTAGACACCTTTATCTTATTCCCCACGTGTACATATATTCCCAGTACTAGTCAAGATAGCACTATGCGGCGCCGCCTTCTACCCCCTTGCAGAGCTAAGTTCCCGTCGCTATCTCTTTTCACCTTTTGATCCTAATGGCCATATGCAAAGAAAAAGGAAAGAAAGGATAGTATTGACTCTAGTGATCCCCACCGCGTCCCCCTTTAAATGACCTCGTGTTTTTTTTTTGTTAAATCCTGTTCCCTTTCCTACTCCCCGTACCCCTTATGATCACTTGCACTTAATACTCACGTGCCCGACTTGAACCGAGAGTCTCCTAACTGGGTTCGTCCAGGCGGTGTGTTGCCTCACGCTCAATGTCCAGCCCCAGCTCCGGCGAGCGGTACTCAAAGGGGATTTTTTGAAATGGGATCCCGTACCCTTTCTCTAATACGTGCGCACTTCTGAGCTTACCAGTCACCGTAGGCGGGTAGCTTTCCGGAGCAGGCGTACCGTGCGTAACCCCTTTCGACCGGAGATTTTCATGCCAGAGGGGACGGAAAGGACATACCAGGAAATGTAATCACGCAATCGGGGTCACCACTGAAGGCGATCGTCCCCAGAAAGCACGACCCTCCCCGCAATGAGAGGCACAAATGGACTCTCCCACAAATGGGAATAAAGCTAGGGCCAAGTGCGGGTGAGCTTAAGGAGAGCTTTATCCAAGTCAAGATAGGGCATGCAAAGAACTCTGCAAACTCCGAGAGCGCTCTGTCTGACAATAGCGAAGACAGGCGGTTTTATTTACAAAACGTGTCATAGGCACCTACACACTATAGAGGGCACATGTACATGGGGATTGGGTGGCGTCGACTAACTATATGTGCAGCCGTGATGCGTCTCTCCGTGGTTGGTGGACTCCGCCGTGTGGGCAGGTCAGCTGGGCTCATCCAGGAGGCGCTGTCCGGTCAGGCGTGGTCAGTGTCATTGATGGACTTCTTTCTTGGCTTTCTGCCCTAAGGGCCAGGCACACCCCATTCATTCACTGCTGCAATGTGAGTTGTCCTGTAAATCCTACAATAGGTTATTCTACAGGTTAATATAACACAGGAGGAATGCGCATTAGGTGGGGTACTTTGGCGATACATCAGTACAGGGTTGCTGATATCCTGTTGACTAGGTATCATGGGCCACGGGGTCAGGTCTCGGGACATGGGGAAAGCTGTCCGGACTTTGGGTCTCGTTAGAAGTCATGATGGATGCTTTTACACAATGTTGGTGCAATATTAGGTGTCTTCTTTTATAAGCGTCATTATTCTGGGGTGAACTGATGGGTCGTGGGACCTATGAGGGGGGCACCTCTGGCCTCTGGTTATGGCCGGATTTTGCTGCTGGCTGTAAATAATTCAGGTGGCTGTTCGTAGCCATGTGAGCTGCGGAGGAATCATGAATGCCTGAAACGGCTCCAGCTGAATTGGGGGAGGTGAGGCGGTGTCGCTCGGGCCTTTGCTTTCTCTGGCAGGCTTCAATGAGAAGGGAGGAGAGGTGGCCTTGGATATGCCCACAATGATATTCTTCTAGCAAGCGGCAAACTGTAAAAACGAAGGGATTTGCATAATATAAAATGGCTAAAGGGTCACACATCTATAGCATTTACATCAGTACATATTCATTTCAGAATTCGTTGACTATATCTACAGTTCCATTAGTCACTATAGAGTAAGTATTTGCAATATTAGCGGTTTTAGCATCACACTGTAAATATGATACGTGAGGTAGCATTAGGGTTGGTGGAGCACGCAGGAGCAACAGACCCATATGGTTGACAGCAGTAATGCACATTAAACCTGTACATTTGCATTTGATGGCATTCTATGTATTTAATTTACATGAGCTTAATGTACTGTTGCGCTTGTGTTCCTTTGTACTCTAGCAGCATCAGGGTAGTCATGACATAAGCATTCGGTATCACTCACTTTACATTACCCCTAGAGAAGCACATTGTAGGAGGCTAGAGGCCTTGAGTGTATGCGCATGCTGAGGGGCTTTGCGTATTGTGGCCATGTGGTTGCACAATGACACATTCTTCGGTTCGTACAGGGTTTGTGGATTTTTAACACGGAAGTCGTGCACGAGGGATATCATTGGAATGCAATATATGCATATATATATATGTATTGAACAGTTTCTTGGTGTGGGGTTAAGGCTTTTGTTTCATCGAGGACGATTTACAGTTATTTTCCAAGCCAGCCCCGCTGCCCGGGTCACGCTGAGGATAATGATGCACTGCGGAAGGTGAAAGATACAGTGTTTGCTCTAACACTAGCTCATGTCCAATGGTTCGTGGGAACGGGCTTTCAGCGGATCTGCCAAGGAGCGGAGGCAACAGGGTAGATAAGGACTCTCTAAAGGTGGGGACCGTGCTGCAGCGCACATGGAGTCATGTCTTAAGATGGCATTCTGGTTTTCAAAATGGTTTCCTGGGCCTAGCCTAATACAGTATGTTTAGTCAATGTGTCGGCCAGTGGTCCACCCACCATCTGGGCCCTGGTGGCAGGGGGTCCCCTGGCGAGCCATGGACATCACAAGGAGGGAACTGCAGGGGAGGGGGGGGGGGTTCTCTTTGACCTGTCCTCCCATACAATAGTCATATGTTCTTCCACTCATGCATTCTTCCATTTAGTGCATACAACTGTTTATCGTCAACCACTCTGCACAGTCAATGCTTAGCAAGTTCATCCATTCACTACATTTATCCGATGTACATACTCATTCAATTTACACACTTATTCTGTCTATATAGTCATCAGTTCTTCCGCTCACGCATTCTTTCACTCAGTGCATTTGTCTGTTCAACACCTTCATCTATTCTAACTATTTCATCGACGCCATTCATTTTGTTCCCTGTTCGTGCATTAAGTGCCTTTCAGTAGTTTACATCTCATTAGAGTTTCCCTGTGATTTATTCTTATTATTCGCTTGGCTATTTTGATCTACATTACTCGTTTAATTCTGTTTGTCGTTCTAGTTTATATTTGGGTTCATTAGCTGTCAATTTCTCGCCTCAGGTAGTTTATTGGGTTGGTGTCGTTGGGATGCTGATTGTCTGTTTGTTTACCGGTACACCACTTCAGTAGCCCCCTTCTTTTGTCTGTCACCCAGCACCTTCAGTGCCGTGGCACAGGGTTGTCTTTGAGACTCCCCCCCCCGACTCAATTTCTGAGGCTGACTACAGTCCACCAGAAAAGGGTAAAGTTGCCATTAACTTTACTTAGTCAATCTACGACAGATCCAGTACACCCCATCTTCCATGGAGTACCGGAAAGGGTTAATTCGTTTCCCTTTTTATCTATACCTCCTAGAGCATTGTTTCGCTCTTTTAACATTTATACTTGGCTGGTAGCAGTGGTATCTACCCTAACTTTTCTACCGCGATTATATTAGATAAACGTGGTATTGTTCTTGGCTATTATATTAGCCTCGAACATAAACCTGCTGGACCAAATTGTCTTTCTTATGGCTCCAGTTGGGTTTATTCGCCATTTCTTTTTGTTAAAGTCCTTCTTGTGTTTTACTTTGCGCGGCAAACTAGGTTCGCCTTCTTTGTTCACCGTCTTTTGGCGGACTTCTGCTCAGATGCCCTCCACCAGGCACCTGGGTGTCTAGGTGGGCTGAATGTGAGGGAGGGGTGTAGTCACCCACTGCACAGGGTATCCTAGGAAAACCCAAGTCGCACTTTGCCATGATTGGCTGAGGTGGTTGTCCAGGCTGGACAAACCCCCCCCCCTGCTGGGTGATTGACAGCCAGGCTGTGTGAATGGGGGTTTTGCGCATAAAAGGCAGGTCTCTTGGGCTAGAAGTCAGAGAGTCGCCAGTGGAACTACAAGGAACTGAAGAGAAGCAGAGAGAACGACGACTGCTGCAACTACCCCGTCCCGGTGAAGCCCTGCTGCAGTCCTGAGCTATCTACCCTTCAACGACTAAGAGAAGATCCAGTCCGGAGTCTTCTTCCCTTGAGCCTGGTGGGGATAACCAGCCCATCTTCCATAGCCAGAGGATCCTCTTCCTTGGTCGAAATCGCTGCACACTGCTGTAGTGGTCCAGATAGCCATTTGAAGAGCCTCTCCTGTTATTAAGGCGCGCACCTTTTATTCGCTGTCGCTGCTGCCGGCTTCATCCCTGTGTGGTGCGGACCCTCTTCAGACGTCGTCCTTCACAACGAAGCTCCAGGAATCGTGGGTCTGCGGGAAACCAACAGGAACAACTGCCAGGGCACCAGCTGCACCATTGGAATAAGGTACTGTGTTCTGCTTGAGGAAACTGGGTGAAACCTTTTTCTTCATCTCCAAGACTTGCCCTTGTCTTCCCTCCCTCTTATAACTTTTGCTTCGGAACATTGATAATATCGAAGTACTCTTGGCTACGTTGAATCGTGAACTGTCTGACTGTGATCTTCGACAACATGCCCCCGGTGTCACTTGACCCTGGCTCCGGCCCTTTGACTCTTGAACTCCTGTCTCTGAGTGTTTCTCGATTCTGTCTGCCTAACCAAAATATTGCCTTTGATTTTTGCCTCCAACTCCCTCTGGGTATCTCAGGTGTTAAGTGTGTTTTTGCCCCGGTAGCATTTCATGTCACAGATACGTGTTTTATTAGTAGACCGAACTGTCAAAAAGTGATCGCAATCGTATTCGCGGTAACGTGTTTTGTTCGTAACACCGGTTCATCCAAACACAGGGTACTTACCTTGAGACATACTGTACTAAGTGAATTGGTTAGTTGTAGTATATTTGATGCGTGGTTTGTGTTTAAGTTTAATAGAAGTGTTGTGTGTTTACTTATATTTTTCTACCTGAAACCTTGAGTCAGTGTTTGCTTGAGTCACAGTAATTGTGGTCCCTTTGTGTAATCTCTGCTACTGCTCATATACTCTTGAGATAAGCCTGGCTGCTCCGCCACTGCTACCACTCTGACATAGTAGTACAGGCTTGTACCAAAGGTAAATCTTGTATTGCCACCTGTAGTCTTAATTGTGTGTAGTGGTCCCTAAGGGCACTGCACAGGATTCTGCCTAACAATGGCCACTACTGAACTTAAGTAGCTGTCTTGGAAGGTGGATTTTTTGATTGTGGTAACATCTGCAAGATGGATAAGTGAGCTTCAGGCTCTTTCTGTGGAACATCTGTTCCTAACTTTCCATAAGGATAAGGTTGTGCTTCGCACCCACCCTTCCTTCCTTCCTAAAATGGTTTCGGAATTCCTTTTAAACCAGTCTCTATTTTTATCGGTCTTCCCAAACCCGATCTCTGATGCCGAAAGGGTTCTGCACAACCTAGACGTCAGACGGGCTCTGAAGTTCTACCTCGACAGGACGAGCAAACTCGGAAGCTCTTCACAACTATTCGTTACATTTGGTGACCCAAAAGGGAAAACAGCCCCAAAAGCATCTATCTCCCGCTGGGTTGCTTCATGTGTTTCCGAGGGCTAAAGGATTCAAGGCCTTCAACCACCTAAAGGCATTCATGCACATCTGGTCTGGGGCAAACCGGCTGCTGTTGCCTTCCAAAAGTATGTCCCTTGGGAGTCCATTGCCAAGGCAGCTACGTGGGCTTCCCCATTGGACTTTTGCAAACATTACTGTCTCAACCTGAGCTCCTGGGCTGATGCCCAATTTGGAACAACAAAAAATGAACCTGGGCGAAATGAGATCAGAATATCTGTTACAATAGACAACACCACGTTTTTTCAAAAACATATATTTATTTATATGTAACTTTCAAAGCTCCTTATTGTTCTCAACCTCCACATTTATACACCACCATTCATTCCGTCATTCATTCACACTCACTATGCATGTCAATATTCCACAACTAGGGTACTGTGTCCACCTAGAAACATATATATTTACATAAATCACAATACAAGAAATCAAATAGCATCCTGCTTATTCGATGTAACTCAACATGTGTTTCGGTCGTCACAATGAGGTCCCCTAATATGGGCCAGTTGATATAAGCGACCTTCTTCAGGAGACGGATGGTTCAATTGCAACCACTCCGAAATGTCAATAGGGTGGGGGATGTCGTCAAACATCAATCTATAAATAAACAATATACAAAACATTAGAATTCCGATCTCTTATTTATGAAGACACAGATAAATCTTGTGTGTATATGTCACTTTATGTATATACAGATTGACACTCACCTCCACACAAAGGGCCTCATTACGAGTTTGGCGGTAACCCTTAAAACCGGCGGTCGCGCTATTACCGCCGGATGTATGGGTCCACGAAAATCAGGGCTTCAGCGGATTTCTCCCCAGCTCTGAGCTGGGGGGAAATCTGCCGAAAATTCGCGCTCATACCGCCGGCGGGAAATCCGCCGGCGGTATTAGCACGAAAATTCCCCATTGAGCCCAATGGGGCATTCCCGAATGGGCTCAGTGTGGAATGGGGAATTCCATTGCCACCAAACCCGTGATCCGGGGGGTTTGGCGGTAGTGCAGATAGCGCCGGCGTTACCGCCGAACTCGTGATGGGGCCCAAAATGATGGAGTCGCGTGTCAACGATGGACTTTATCCTACAGTGGTGATGGATTAATCTGCACCTGTACTGCAACGGTAGAGATGCCCAATTTGGCCAGGC
Organism: Ambystoma mexicanum; assembly: GCF_040938575.1. Classification (NCBI taxonomy): domain Eukaryota; kingdom Metazoa; phylum Chordata; class Amphibia; order Caudata; family Ambystomatidae; genus Ambystoma; species Ambystoma mexicanum. The sequence goes on along the minus strand of NC_090922.1, from coordinate 570,760,867 downwards.
AGTTCTCAAGAATGTATTCCAATAATGGACATTTCCATCCCCCCGTAATACCTATGATCAGTGCTTGGTAATCTCCCACAAGTATGGAGGAAAGGGGACGGGATGTAAGAGTATGACAAAGTTACTCACCATATTGACTACCTTACCGAGTGCATAGTCCCCTTTCCTCCATGAGCCCGGCCACCGTCCCCTCTAATAAGTATCCTCTATTCTTGCTTAAATGGTCTCAGACTTAGCGATAGAAAAGGACAGAAGGGTGATGCGCGGGGCGGAGCTCAGGAAGGCGGGGTTACAGTCACATGCGGAGGCCCGCATAGAAATAAAAGGACAACAATTCAATTTTTGATACTTTAAAAAAAAAAAAAGTGCTCCGGTCCTGTCCCAAAGGACGTAATGTCCCACAGGTATGGAGGAAAGGGGACTATGGATTTAGGAGTAAGGTAGTCACTACGGTGAGTAACTTTGTCAATTTATACCGTGCACCGCTACCACCCGAGGGCAGTCTCCAGGCGCTCGCATGGCTCTTCAGGTGCTCAGGTGGCTCTGCAAGAGAGGAGGGCTGGGTTTGTTAGTGGGAATATGATAGGATAGTTTCAGAACCATGAGCAACAGGCATCTGTGAGCGTTGTTTTGCATGTGGGAGTTGATTCAGGAGGTCCCATATTTTGTAACTGTATGGGTAGGACTCAGTGCCTCGGATGTGTGCTGGTGTTTGTGTTGATGTGTGTCGTGTGATGTTCGGTGGAAAGTGGTTGTGCACACTGGTTAGCTATATCGTAGGTTGTCCAGAGTAGTGTATGGCTGTTGGGTGTATGACTAACTATTTTGTTTGTGTATTTGTGTAGTGTGGATGGATTTATGGGCCATTTACTGTGGAGGTCCCTCTAGGTTTGATTCCAGAATCTGAGAGACGGTAGGGTGTGAATTTTCGATTGATTCTTGGTGTGTTTATGTGTAGTGTTGCTAGCCCCTAGTCAAGTGTAGTGGTGTTGGTTATGTTGGCGGTGCAGGAAGGGGAAATGGGTTACAAAGTCGGTCGGTTTTGGAGAAGCCTCTGGTGTGAGTCTTCGGTATGTCAAATCATGTTATGCCGCAGCCTTATATGAGTGCCAAACCCTGTTCGACAATGTTTTTTTTACCATTGTAGCACTCCAGATGCAGCATTACATATGCTTTGTGGGATGCTATGTGGGTGTTGTGCAGGAGGAAGTGCAAGGACTAAGAGTGCCGGAATGACCCTGAATGTAATTTACCCAGAAGTTGGCTTCCTGTTCTCCCTCCTTCCCTACTGTTTGGGCCCATGTAACAAGACCAGAAGCATGTGTGGGGGGTTGACAACATATGCCAACCAGGTTCAAATGAAAAGGATGCCCTGAATGTTGTGGTCAAAAGAGGCATCTTTTCTTGAGGAAACATTTAAAACATTTAAAGAGTAATACTTGCAGAATGCTTGCTGGGTTTGCTACGTGCTTGCTCTACGCATTTCTGATAGGAGCGGCTCATTGAAGAATCACTCATGCAGTCTGTGTTGAACGCACACGTCTTTGAAGCTAGTTAGGAAATGAATATCCAAAAACAATCCATCCATCTATCTAGAGTTGCTGTCTTGTCAAGAGGAAGGTCTCCATGACTTAACAAATTGCCAAAGGCCTGAAGGTTTAGTTCTAGCATACCAACCTTTGAAGGCCCGAGAAACATCCAGCTTATTACATGTTTTTTATGCTGAGGAAGCATGAGATCTTGGATGGAAAACTATACGTATAATTCAGATAACCATGTTTTGCTTATGGAAAATGTTTTTAAAGACACTTCTTGTAGCTCAGATATCTTTATGGCTGAAGAGATTTCAATAGTAAAGCAGATTTCTAGGTTAAAATAACTAAATCGCAAGAAGTCATAGCTCAAATGATTTGTGCATATGAGATTTCAATTTCAGTGATGTGATGTGAGAATCTCTAATGAGAGGATACATATGAAGTATTTCATTGACCGATCCGCCCGCATTAGCCGAATTATATTTCCAGACAGGCCACCTTTACCGAATGATGGCCTGCTGGGAAAGATTGTATGTGCTCAACAAACATGCAGGAAACGGTGGCAGGTTGACCAAAAACTTAAATAGAGTGGTGGGGATGAGGTCAGGGGAAAGGTTTAGGAAGCTGGGCGTGGGATGGGGGATTTGGGAGTTAGGGGTTGAGGCTGATTTGCAGAAGAGAAGAGAAGGGGCCTGGCATGAGTGTGCATTGTGGTGGGTGTCCCCCGCACAACACGAGGGAGAAGAGTGGGTTGAGGCAGCAGAGGAGGGCCCAGGCGTTAGAGCAGGTTCTCCCACATTAGAGAAGGGTAAGGAGTAGTTGTATGTCGGCCAATTTTGTTTTCCCACAGCACTAAAGCCGGGCATAGGCAATGTCAAAAGTGGCCTGTGGTAATACATCGATCCTTGTTGAAATATTCTAAATTTCTTCTTCTTTAGCTAAAGTAGCTTATGGAGTACTGAGTTATATTGCAATAGCTCAAAGATAATACATGAATCAATAAGAATTCCTTTGTTGTCAGGCATGTAATGCAAGGCATAACATTTACGGGGGTTGCATGAGGAGGAATAATTATGTTCCAAAGCCCAAGAGTGATATTTTACATTTTTGCTTTCATATTGCTTGAGGGTATATTCTTTCCTTGCTGTGCTCATAACAGTAAGATGGGCACAAACCTGCTTCTCAAGAGCAGACTGCGGGCCCAATTTGAGCAATGGGTGGGAGGGCAGGAGAGTGCACCCCGTCTGTTTAGAAGGGAGATCTGCAATCTCATGAGAAATAATAGAATTTCTAATCTCATGAGTTGAAACCACCAGGATCCATGACAAATTCATCAATGTGTTGAACTTCTGATGAGTTTTCAAAGGTATCAGTTGAATTACCCAATCTAAAGGCAAAGCGTCTCCAAAGAAATGAGCTTGCGGTCTAGATGGGATGCACAAAGATGACCAGGTGGGATCTGGCAAGTAGAAAATAAATGTATATGAGAGCGACCTCAATGGGTGAAGATCAGGCAGACTATCAAATGGTTGACTGCCCATTGCTGTGATAAAGCTTGCTCATAGTATACCCATAACATTGCTTTTGCCATCCAGATATGCAGCCTCAATCCCCAGCTGATTTTGAAGTGCCCAGTCCAAGTTCTCAATTTCTAAGTAATAGAGCAAATGTGAATGCAGTATTTCTTGTTGGTAAAGCATTGCAGTCATGTCTGTGATGACTTGCATGACTTACCACCAGAGTGGAAGAACAAATACTTTAGCTGTAGGAAAAATGTCTTTCAAAGACTATGGGCCTCATTACGAGGTTGGAGGCAGCCATGGCGCTATTAGCGCCATGGCTGCCTCCAAAACCTTACTGTCTCCGCCCTGGTGAATGGAGCAATTACCGTTCCATTCCAAGGTTGGCGGGACTGGTAATTCCCCATTTACCAGGGCCCTTCCTCATTCCCATTTGAGCCCCCATAGGGCTCAATGGGAATGGGGAAGGCGCTAATAACGGTACCGCAAATTGCGGTACCGTTATTAGCTCTAAAGTCCCTTTGCGGGTCCTGTCCTTAACGCCTGGAAAAACCAGGTTAAAAGATGGGCAGCCTACGGGATGTCGAAGGCTGATTCCTCGCACGCGGCCGCTGAATGTGACTAGGGCGATAGTGATAACTCGGCCTCCATAATGGAGGTTGTTGACCCCCCACCGGAGCGCTCTCGCTCCGTGGCGTCTGTCCCCGTCCCCAACAGGCACGGCTCCGGCCCTGCTTTTGGGGATGTAGAGCCCGGTGACGCTGACGGACACAGACAAGTCACTATGCACACAACCCACGGCCTTTCTTCGAGTATGTCGAAAAGGCCTCTGCACCAACAGATGCCGACACAGCCGGCTGCCTCCACCGAACCTAAGGGTCGGCAGCCCTCCCCGGTTCCATGTAATGTCGCCACAAAAATCTCGCCATGCAAAAATATCGCTGAAAAATGGCCGTTTTTTGTGGTGACATTATTGCATGGAACATGCAGGGGACACCCCGCAACCCCCAAACTTTTTTTTTGAACATTTTTTTCCCCCCTGTCCCCATGTATATGGTCACCTAAATAGTATCGCCACAACATTTTCCTGGTGATATTATTTACGGCGACCATATATATGGCGATATTATTACCTGATACCACCTCCGCGCAGCCGCATGCTCGCCTAGCGACTGGGCCGTCGAGTACAAAGGGCGCTACGACTAAAGCATCATCCGTCGAAAGGCCTCGGAAGAAGGCGTCCGTCGACGGCAAGGTTCCGGCTCTGCCGAAAACTACTCACGACCAGCCCTCGGATGAGAGGATGGTCGTTGAAAGCATAGCAAGGATAGTCTCCCAAGACTCTCAAACAGCTGGTGAAGGAGTCAGAAGGTCAAGGAGACGCTGAGACCTAGCGAAGGTGCGACGGGAACGCCGGAACCTTCCCCTAGATCGAAGGAGAGACCCAGAATTACTTCTCCACCGTCGGACCCACGGGAAGGCTTCTCGGAGGGTGACAGAGGGATGTCCTCCAATTTATGGGAGAGATCTCGACGCCTAGAGGCGGAGGAGCAAGCCTTTGCACCACTAGACCGTTCTGGGTCTTCCCACTGGACTAGGGAGAGATTTGAATCCTGTATGAACAGGCTGGATAGGTTTGTGTGCACTACTGAGCACACTACACCTAAAAGGCCAAGGGAGGTATTCCCGCAAGACCCTATAGCCAATGTCCCAAGACTTTTTGACCCCCATGAGAAAGGACTAGACACATATGACCTCACTGAATAGGATCCCCACTGTCAGGAAGAGGATGAATTCATAAATACAGAGGATTTACAAGGCCCTGTAGGGGACTTTGAAGAAGACCTCGACATGTGTGAGCCACAGCCTTGGCAGTCCCCAGGGGCATCAATGGACCCTGATGCTTTGGATTTGGCCTCTCCACAGACTACGCCTGTCAGAGATCCTTCGCCTGTGGACGATCAACCCACATTTAATGCCATGCTACGCAAGGCGGCTGCACACTTTCAAATCGATACAGGGGAGACTACCCCAGAAGTCGATTTTGTTGAAAGAATAATCAAAGAAAAGCCACCTGCTAGCCAAGCCATACCACTCCTCGCCTTCATCAAGAGGCGCCTCATTCCCTCTTTATCTACACCAGCCTTAGTCGGTGTTAACCCACGGGTCGAAGTTTTTTAGCCCCTCACCCTCAGATCCCTTATATATTAGGGGTTATTCCGTACCAGATTCTCTGGTGGTGACCACCACAGGAAAAAGGGGCAGGGGTTCCTCTGTCCACCAGTGAAGCTCCTCCCGATAAAGAGGGGAAAAAGCTTTATGCTCTAGGGAAGAGGATTACATCATCGGCAGCATTCGCCACGCTTATTGCCAACAATATCACTTTGTTGGCTAGTTACGCCGATGCCCAATGGGGCCTGTTGCGCGAAGGTCTACAAGAAGTCCCTGAGCCTCTTCGCACCCGCTTATTGGCCACCGTTACAGAAGGCACTCAAGTGAATCAAAGCATTATCAAGAATACTTTGGATGCTGCGGAAACGGCTCGTCGTTCCTTGGTCCAGGGTGTACTCCTTAAGACATTCATGGCTTAGAAACTCAGGCATCCCTCATTAACAAACCCCTTGAGGACTCCAACTTCTTTGGAAAGGCGGTTGATGACGCACTGGAAACAGCAAAGAAGGAGCATGAAACATTAAAAACTCTAGACCAAATCACGAGACCCCCCCCCCCTCAATAAGCGCAGATATGGGAGTAGGCGCTTTTTTCGTGGCCAACGACAAACTCAACAATAGTACACCTCAGCCAGCAACTGGTCCTCCTCTCAGGGAACCAGTGGTTTCAACACGCTCAAAGAGGCCAACGTCGTGGCAAAGGAAGAGGTCGGGGCCCTACTCCTAGAGGCTCCCCGGCCACCGCCACTAAATGACCCGAGAATTCGGGTCCCCTCCCATGCATCCACGGTTTGGGGCCGGTTAACATCATTTCTCCAGGCATGGAAGGGGATTACCACAGACCGTTGGGTATTGTCAACTATAGCCCACGGTTATTGTATAGAGGTCAGCCGGTCTCAGACATTCAGACCTCCAAAGGGAAGACGTCTCATCAGAACACCTTCTCATCCTTCTTCAGGAAGTGGAAGCACTGCTACAAAAAGGAGCCATAGAGGTTGTGCCTCTGTCACAGGTAAAGGAGAGTATTTTTTCAGTGTACTTCCTTGTACCCAAAAAGGATCTAACCATGCGCCCTGTATCCGATCTGTGCCCAGCGAACAAATTTGTAAAATCTCAAAAATTTCGAATGGTGACTTTACAGGAGTAATCTCCCTGCTAACACAAAAGGATTACATGGCAACACTGGACATGAAGGATGCATACTTTCATATTTCAATGTTGCCAGCGCACAGGAAATACCTCAGGTTCATGATAGAAAGCAAACACTATCAGTTCAAAGTGCTACCCTTCGGCATAGCTTCAGCACCAAGGGTGTTCATGAAGGTTCTGACAGTGGCAGCAGCACATCTGCGCAGGTTGTCCATTCCAGTTTATCCTTACCTCGACGACTGGCTCATAACAGGGGATTCTTACGAAACCTGCCTCTCAAATACCCAAAAGACTATAGACCTCCTGTTCCACCTGGGCTTCTCCAACGAGAAGAGGTCCAGTCTAGACCCCAGCCAAATCAAACAATTCCTGGGGGCTCTAATTCGAACAAGGGACGGCCTCGTCTTCCCCTACAACGAGAGGGTCCAAAACAGGCTGTTCCAGATCCCTCAATATGTAGTCGGTCGAGAGGTAACGGTACGCAAAGCCATGCGGTTGCTAAGAATGAGGGCGTCATGTATTTACTTGGTTCATCGCGCGCGCCTAGGTATGGGTCCAATGGAAGAGTGGCTCAACAGCCAGTGGTGTCTGGCCAGCAGACAATGGGACGATCTAGTGGTTGTCTCGCAAGTCCTGGTTCTCTCGCTGCGGTGGTGGTCGAGGGAGAACCTTGTGAAGGGGAAGTCCTTCACCACCCCTGCAGTGGAAGCCACTCTAACCACAGACGCATCCCTCACAGGATAGGGGGGGGGGGGCTCAACTGTCCCATCAGACTGCACACAGAGTGTGGTTGTCAAGTGTGGCGTCCAAACATATAAATCTACTGGAATTGTTGGCGGTCTTCAAAGCACTAAAGGCCTTCCAGGCACATCTGCAAATTTTGACAGTACTGATCCTCATGGACAGCACCACGGCCATGTACTACCTGAACAAACAGGGGGGACATTCTCCAGGACTGTCCAAACTGTCCCAAAACATCTGGAAGTGGGCTCTCAAACACAACATATTCCTGTTAGCACAACATGTACCAGGGGAACTCAATCTTCTGGCAGAAGGACTCAGCAAAAACTTCCCCCTACCCGCAGAGTACGAAGGGCGCTTACACTGAGACATCGTCTCCAACGTGTTCGCACAATGGGGTCTGCCAGAGATCGACTTGTTTGCAACTCTGGAGAACGCCCAATGTCAAGATTACGCCTCCAGGTACCCCCAAAACAGCTCCAAGGGAAACAGTCTCTGGATAACATGGTCAGGGAAATTTGTTTACACTTTTCCCCAACTCCCCTTCTGAACAAAATAGTGCACAAAATGCACCAGGAACCAGTCATGATGATACTGGTGGCTCCTATGTGGGCCCGCCAACCCTGGTTCGCTCGTCTGATGGAGATGTCGCTATCTCCTCCGGTGAAACTACCATGCCCGTACAACATGTTGTCACAGGACAAGGGCCTGACGTTTCACCCATGCCCGCAGACCCTGAATTTGGCAGCCTGGCTCCTGAGATCATAGAATGTGGACATTTACAGCTCCCTCAGAGATGCATGGACATTCTCAGAGAGGCACGAAAACCGAGCACTCGTTACTGCTACTCCAGTAAGTGGAAACTGTTTGTCATCTGGTGTAACTCAAGGAGCATCAACCCTGTTGTTCTCCCATTCATATTGTCCTATACCTGACTCACTTACTGGACTCGGGTCTAGTCTTTAATTCCATTAAAGTTCACCTAGCCGCACTCTCCGCCTACACTACGTCACAACATAAGGTGTCATGGTGGAAAGTTCCAGTTATTAAAGCTTTTAAGGAAGGAGTGAAAAGGATTCACCCTCCTATTTCTTACCCTGCTCCCGGATGGGACCTGAATGGCGTGTTAACCAGGTTTATGGGCCCCCCTTTCGAGCCCGTGCATAAAGCAAGCCTTAAAGATCTCACTCTTAAGACCGCTTTCTTAATAGCTATCACCTCCATCAGGAGTGTGAGTAAACTACAAGCGCTCTCTATCTTAGACCCCTTGGTAACAGTTCACAAGGATAAGGTGGTTCTACGCACACACCCAAGGTTTGCACCGAAATTCATTTCAAAGTTTCATGTCAACCAATCTATAGAACTACCAACGTTCTTCCAAAACCCCTCAAACGTGGGGGAGAAGAGCCTGTACACACTTGAGGTGCGCTGAGCGGTCATGTTTTATGTGGAAAGAACTCGTCCACTAAGAAAGACTAATCAGTTCTTTGTCTCAGTGGCGGCAGGAAGAGAAGGAGATGCAGGTTCCAAATCCACTATCTCTAGATGGATTGTCCAGTGCATCACTCTCTGTTACACTCTTGCTAAGAGAGAACTGCCCTTCAAGCCTAGAGCACACTCTACTTGAGGCACTGGGGCATCCATAGCATTCATTGCAAATGTTCCCCTTGAGTCCATCTGCAAAGCGGCAACCTGGAGTTCTGTACACACCTTTACAAAACACTATTGTCTAGATGCTCATTCTAGATCTGATTCCCAGGTGGGACAAGCAGTACTAAGACATCTTTTCTCTACTGTTCCTTCTCACAACCCACCTCCAACTCCGGGTACTGCTCGCTAGTCTATGCACCGCATGTGATTCTGAGCAGATTAACAAACATCAGAAGACATGCATTACTTACCGTAAAAGCATTTCTGATGGTTGTATCTGCTTAGATTCACATGTGTCCACCCTTCCTCCCCACTTGGATGGAAGGAACATAAACGTCTTATTACTTTCTCTTTTCTGTACTCACTCACGTTAGTCATAAGGCTCCCTCATGGCAGAAAAAATACAATCAGAGGGACCTCGACGTGTGAGGGATTTTGGGTACACTACACGTCACTATAGGGATAGTGTTACAGACACGCCTATGCCGACGTCCCTTTTCGACTTTTGAAAAACAAGATGCAATACTCTGCGGCGACCACTGGATGTCGGACTATATGCACAGCATGTGAATCTAAGCAGATACAACCATCAGAAATGCTTTTACGGTAAGTAATGCATGTTGTATAAGAGCAGTGGGGGGGGAGAGGAAAACTGGACGAACCTACTATGCCTTGTGAGCATTCAGAACATGCAAGTGCAGCAAGGAAGAAGGCAGGGCATCAATGCTGTGGAGTCTGAGCTCAGGGGTGAGCAATAGATGAAGTGTTAGGAATGTTGAGTGCTACACGGTGTGGAGCCGCGAGGTGTGTAAGTGCGAGCCACCAGGGTGGAGGGTGTAAGTGCAAGTGCAGATAGACATGTGCTGGGCCATTTGGGTGCGGGAGGTCAGGGCCCCGAGGATGCATAAGGGCCCAGGACACCACAATTGCAGCAACTGTGGGATTAGCAGGAGAGAGAAGAAGGAAAGGAAGAGGTAAAGAGGAGAGTCTTAAGGAGCTTCTGGAATTTAAGAAGATCCTGCTCAAGGTGCAGAGGAAGGGTGAGGCTATTCCATAGGAGGGAGCCAGCTGAGGAAAGCAAACCACCACCTGCCCTCTGTTTAGCAAAACACTTTACACACAGAGTTAGAGCCAGAGGAGTGTAGTGGTCTAGTGGGGGAGTATTTAGTAAGATAGAGTTGAAGATAGTAGACCACCTTGTGGATGATGCAGACGGATTTGAATTTAATCCGTGCAGCAACCAGGAGCCAGTGAAGACTTTTTCATGCAGGAAAGATGTGGTCCCTGGGCTTAAGGCCAAGGATAAGTCTCACTGCCCTATTCTGGATTAGCTGGAGAGGTCACAGAGTGGAAGATGGTAGATTCAGGAGGAGGCTATTGCAATAGTTGAGCTTCGAGAGAGCCAGGGCTTCGGTCACATTGAGCCTCTGGGGGAAAGTGAGAAAAGGGAGAATTCCTTTGAGAAGAAAGAGCTGAAAGTGGGACTTCTTGTCAATGTCCTCAGTGTGAGGGAGGAAGGAGAGAGAGGAGTCGAAGATGACTCCAAGGTTTCTGGCTTCAGGAGAGGGCGCAGGGGGAGTGCCCAAAGAGGAAGGCCAGAGTGAAGGGAAGAAGGAGGGAGCAGGGGTCCCGATGGGAAGAATCTCAGTTTTACAGGCGTTGATGCAGAGATCCTTCGCAGTGCACTGGGACTAGATGGGAGATAGGCAGTCAGGGATGATTGAGGGTGCAAGAGGGTTTGAAAAAGAGCTGTCAAAAAGAACTGTGTGTCACCTGCGTAACACTGGAAGTTGGAAGAGAAGGCGGCGATGAGGCATGTAAGCAGAGCAGGGTAGATGTTGAAGAGCCAAGGGGAGAGGATGGAACCCTGGGAGACGCCACAGTTGCGGTGCCCATTCCTAGATACCAAGGATATCGTGGAGCCTTTTTATGAGGATTGAATGGTTGACTGTGTCAAAGGCAGAGGAGAGATTGAGAAGGATAAGAGCAGCTGGGGAGTTGAGTCCAGAGATGCGAGCAGTTCTTCATGGGTGTTCAGAAGAGCAGTTTCCATGCCTCTGGATGCTCGGAATCCAGATTGATGGTCGGGGAGTTCAGTGTGTGAGTTGAGTTGGGGGAAAAAGTTTCCCCAGGTAGGGGGTGATGGAAATGGGACCGTAGTTGGCTGGGCAGGTAGGATCTGATGAGGGTTCCTCAGTCATACTCGGCAGAGTTTTTTTGCGACCAATGCATGCAGCATTTTGAATGGAGCCCCTTTCAAGTACATTGTGTTCTTGGTACACCTCTGGATGAACTGAATGAGTATGCGTTATTGTAATGTTCTTTAACCTAGCTATCTGTGTCTGATTCCACTTCATAAGATGCCGCTGTAAAGGTCTAATTTTTGTCATGTTGGTGGCACTGCATGAATAGAAAAAGCCATGTGGCCCAAAAATCACTGACCCCAGCAACTATGGTCGAGGAATGTTTTGACAAATTAGTGAGCCATTGAATGTTTCAGACTGTGCAGAAGAGGAAAGCCGCCTCCCACTTTTCTCTCATGCAGAAGGGCTCCAATAAGCAGAATTATCACCACCATAACCAATACCTGCTTTGGTTGGTTCACTGAAAATCCAAAGCCTGCTAAGGCGTTGCACACATTCTGAAGACTTTGCAGTTGCTCATCAGGAGGTTGGTCCACAATCAACCAGTCGTCCAGATATGGATACATTCGAACACACTGCTGGCAAAGATGTGCTATCACCACAAGAAGGAAGATCGTAAAAATCCACATTTCCATGATCTGGGCAAAAGGTAGACATTTTAATTGGTAAAGAACATCATCTGTTGCAAACCATAGAAAGGTCCTGTGTTTTTCCATAATGGGCATGTGGAAATATGTAAGCACTTCCAGATATCCAACTGCACGTTTCCACAATCTGCTCAAAGGTCCCCATGTGGGAGTTATCCAAGTTTAGAAATTGGAGCCAGAGCACCTTAAGTTCCGGAAACTCCTCAAGCCCTTCCTCTTCTCTTCCTCCTTCTCGTTCCCGCTGCCCTGCTAACCTCTGTTCTTTTTCTCTCCATCTTCCTTCCTTCCTCCTTCTCCTCCCTAACTCCGTTTAGTTTTTGCTGACTGGTTGCCTGGTTCACCCCCAGAGCCTTACAGGTCCTGGGCTCTCCCGCCAGTCTTTTGCACTTGCCTCTGGGCCGCTGCACTATGTTCAGCATTACTGCACTTTCAGCTTACGCTCCATGAGCGGGGCAACCTCTCTGCATTTAACCCAGGGCCCTACTGGACTGGATGCGTTTGGTCCCCCCGCCCCCCGAGCCCCCTTCCTCGCACCTTCGCCTGTACGCATGCATGACCTAAATGTACTAGGATTAGTAAATTTGTCTTGTCTGCCCTGTACTCCTCCCCCCCCCCCTTTTTTTTTTTTTTTTTTTTTTTTGTCCCCCATCCCTAGCTTCGTCTCAACTGTAACACTTCATGCACTTGCACTAGGAGAAATGCCGTCCGGCCTAGTATGCTAGTTTTTCTGTGAGATCATTCAGAAACTTCAAGCCCTAAGAATGATTACTGTACTTCCTTGTGCCCTTCCCGCCTTGAAGCGCTTTGAAGCACTCCGCCTGTGTATAAGCGCTGTATAAATAAACAATTACAATTGAGATCTCAAAGATTCAGAATAGGTCCTCCACCTCAACTTCTTTAGACAATTAGAAAATGCTGGGAATAAATCACTAGGCTAATTGACGATCCAGTATTAGCTATATCGAATTGAGTTGGAGAGTTCTGTGGAACTCCTCAAGACAGATTCGGGTATTTTGGAGCAGACGATGGAGTCACTGGGAGGAAAACTTTAAAGCAAGACTCATTGGTTAGTTGTTTGAACTTGTTGTGAAATTACGGGACTCTGCCTCTGACAGTGCATGAATGCTCCTGAGAAATGGTGCTGACATCCATTGAAAGTCAAACCTCTGTTTGGTCTTGCACAAGGGTAAGTTTAGGTTGGGAAGAGAGCATTACCTTTTTTGTTGTTTTTGTTTGTGCTGTTAGACTGTATGTTTGATTTTGGCTTTTGGCTAGCTATGAAAGTTATAAAAGCCTTGCACTACTTGTTTTAAAACACCCACGTTGCTCTCCTCTCACAGCATACGCCATGCTACAGCCTTACTGGTATAGTCCAAAAAACATAATGAATTAGGGTGTTGCAATTGATGAAGCATTTGTAGGGGATGGGGTGCCACATGAAGGGACATGTTATGAAGTAGACCTTGGTTAATAAGTAGATAGACCACACTCTGTCATTTGTTTTTTGAGCTTGCATGTGGTACAGGCAACTCACACCCTGTTTTGAACAAGTGAGAATGAAGACTAAGCGTACCGGCATCAGCATTCTTTGATTTAATGAGTCCTGAAGCTCGCCAAATCATCATGCATTATTGCATGCTATGCACCACATATGTGCCAAGTATGTGCACGTTCATTTTACACCCAACAGTATAGCACTTCATAAAATATAAAGAATTGTAAAATACCCGTCAAAACGATTTTATTCAAATATTTTATGATTCTTCTCCTTCCATCATGTGGATGTCTTTTTGCGTAACTACATGGCCACATCCTGTTGTGATATGATGTGACAGAAATTGCTTACTTTGTTTTTCAACAACTCATGCCACTGTTGTAAATGGTTAACCTCTGTATATTTCATCCCTCTAGGGCTTGTACTCCAGTGTCATTTGCCCGGGCTTGGTGATGACAAATCTGACTTATGGCATATTACCGTCTTTCTTCTGGTCAATAATTATGCCCATTATGCTCCTGGTAAGTAATACATTTCCATGGCTCCCTTATCTGTGTGTTGTTTGACCTATCATTGTAAATGTGAACCAATATCAGTGAAGTGGGCAATTGTTGAAAATGTTTCAATTAAGACTGCAGGCATGAGGCGTTCAGGAAGCGTTCTTATCAGAGACCAGTAGTGTGCTATTTGAGGTGGCTTGCTGAACATTTAACAAAGAACTGGTAAGTGGGCGGCAATAAAAATTAAGTAATTTAAGTTCCAGGTGAATGCATTGTCCAGGTCAAAAAAGGGTTAAGAAATCCAGTTTTTCCAATAGTACAAGGTCTGCTATATCTGTAGCATGGGCTACCATGGAGTGTGCGTTTATAAGGGCGCCTCTAATAAGGGGGGTGGAGGTCTTGGTCGGGGTTAGCAAGGTGGTCCGATTGTCAAGATTGTGATTGTCCTGGATGTTAAATGTGTTGTGTGTGGGTCTGTGTGTGGGCAGTAGGGTAGGTATGTCTATGTGCTCAGGTGAACTATGGTTGCTAAGTTTGGTGTGGGGGGAGTCGCTAGCACGGAGTTTGAATATTTTGGGTAGCCTGGCACGTAATCTGAGATTTCTAATGGAAGGACTACAGGGGGTAGTCATGTTGGGGAGTGTAGAGGAATGGGAACATGGTGAGGGTGGATGCCGATACGCCATGAGGTACGACCGTAGGGTATCTTTGGAGGCAGATGTGAAGATTGGGCCTGCGTGACTAGTTGAGAAGATGAGGTGGAGAATTACTCTCAATAAAGCTGAGCGAATACCTGGAATATACATTATATGAATGATTACTGTTTCCTGGTAGTTTGTGGAATGGGAGGCAGGCTTCACTAGCAGATGTAAGCAGACAGATTAAATCTCCTCAATATAGTGAATCAAGGTAAGTAGTTAAGTATATATCTAGCGGTTCAGAACATCAGAGAGCAATGGCAGTTCAATATTGGTGCAATAGAGCATTAACAAGCAAGACAGCTTAGTGGGGGTGCTTCAGGGCAACAGCAAACACACACGCAGGTCAGTTTTGGTGCTTCAAGGTAACCTCAAACAGAGACGGTTCAGAACTGGCGCATTAGCATATCGTCAATCAGGGCAATTCATATTTAACGTTTTCACTCATCAATAAGCAAGTGGATCCTTTCAGTTATAGATTTACAATATATAGCTTTACAATAGATGGCGTAGGTCGGCAGAAGCCTGTTGCTCGGTAGGAACGAGTGCGAGTAAGCAGAGGCTAGATGAGTTCACAGTGGCACCTCAGTTATACGCAAAGGGCTTTGATGTGAGTAATCGTGCAAGCATACAAAGCCGTGGTGCATATCAACACAATTCAAGTAAGTGGACAATGATACATTGGTTGTTGTAGTAATATTTGCAATGCGTACCAACAGGCATGCACAGGCGCTAAGACTAAAGGTGATAGTCAAACCATTGACTGGAGTAGCGGCTGGGGGTTGTAGGCCACTGAGGTGGCTAGGTGCAGCAATCAGATGCTGGGCAGAGAGGAGGGGACAGGATGCATCTCTCACTTGGTGGTTAGAAATAGGGGGGTGCAACAGTCAGTTAGTGGCCAATTAATATGCTAGGTGCGAAGATCACTTGGTAGTCAAGAGGCAGGCTAAATGCAATAAACACATGGGCAAAATAGGCTAAATGCAGTAATCACTTAGCTGGTAAGAGAATAAACTAGCAGCGACAGACAATGGGCATTAATAGTCTAAATGCAATAGTCCCTTAATGGGCAAACGTGTGATCGGAGCAGCAGGCAGTACTCTGGCATTGTGCTATTATACGCATTACAGAGCAATGTACATTACAAGTGCGAAGCAGTGTACGGAGTTCAGGTGCAGTGGAGGCAGAACTGCAGAAGTTCGAATCCCTTACGAGTGCATGTGTTGTGTAGTGTTGGTGAGTCAGGATCAGGAAGAGAAGTGGGGGAGCAAGCATATGTTCATAGGCAAACTGTACCTTAGACGAGTTCTTATGTTGCATGTGGCTCCGCGAGTGGCGTGAGATCTGGAGGTAGCTGGTCGAAGTGTTAGCGCTAAGGTCGCACGTGGGGGGGTTTGCAGGCACGGCCTGCCGCGGACTGCCGCAGACGGGCCCTATGAGCGGCCCTTAGGGAGTTAGGCCTGGCTTCCGTCTGATGGTGACGTCGGTCGCTGTAAATAGGGCTGGCGCACCAATAGAGGCAGGGGGCAGTGCCGGATGCAAAAGCCTCTTAGGTATGTGCGTTGATGGCATCAACCATCTTAGATTTTTGCACGAGATTCAAAAGTGAAGCGAGGTGAAATGAAATGCTGTGCAAGTACACGACTGCCAGTGATTCTGGCAGAGCAGCTGTAGATGAACTCACTGGACAGAGGGTCGCTGTGCAGATAATGCAACAGTGGCTCCATGCAGCCGCAGGCCCAGCCCTCGTGGTAGCCATCCCGAAAGATTGCCCTATCCCCAGAGCAGACAGAACTGAAACTAGAGGCGGGGGGCCTCGCAATTATTGCCAAAACTCTCCTAAACATGAGACTTGCCCCCTCAGACAAGTCCAATTCCTGCAAATCGCTAATTGCCAAAATGCCCACGGTTAACTCACAAACCCTCACCATTCACCTTCTCTACAGACCTCCAGGCCCCATAGGTTCATTCGGGGAGGACCTTACAACTATCCTCACCAATAACTTAAAAAAACCCTTCCCAGAGCCTTCTTCTAGGTGATTTTAACCTAGGCTTTAAAGACCCCAAAGACCCCCAGGCCACACTTATCGACAATACCTTATCTGAGTTAGGATTTGTCCAAAGAGAGACCCTCCCCACCCACAACAAAGGGAGGACCCTTGGCTGGGTGGTGGACTCTAATTGCTCGGCCTCCATCACAGACCTCTCCCCACAGCCCTGGTCTGACCACCATCTCATCTCCTTCTCCCTTAAGACCTTAACCCCGACCATCACCAACAACTCACTAGCCCCAGCTACACCCACGAGAAATAAGAGAAATATTGCAGCTGAAAAACTCATCCCCCCTTATCATCCCGACTCTGAACTCTCACAGAAAGTTCTAACCCCCATACCCTGGTAGATGAATACAACAAAATCATGACATCAGCTTTAGACTCCATCACTCTGCTGACACTCAGAAAAAGCAAGCCTAAAAGGCACCTGAATTCTTGGTTCTCACTTTACCTAAAATCTCTCGAAAAACGCAAAAGTGAACAAGCATGGAGACTATCTCCATCAGACAACAATAAGTAGAACCTCAACAAAATGACCACCCTCTACAAAAAATAAATCATACTGGCTAAGCAAGAGACCTATAATTTAAGAATATCGCAAGCTAACTCCAGTATAAAATAATTGTTTACTATCCTTAAAGAGCTGTAAAATCCCATCCAAGTCCCAGATTCATGTGCAAAAGATAAACAATGGTGTACCAGCATACAAAATGCCCTCTCCAATAAAGTGGCAGGCCTATAAGTCAAAATTAACAACAAGAAAGAATCCCTTGTCTGCACCATCAGTGCAGCCAACTCCTCCTCCCCTTCCCAAAAACCTATGCCCAAACCCTCCCCTCGCTTCAGCTTTTCCAAAGTATCAACATTAGAGGTTGAAAAAACCATTCTGACCCTTAAACCTTCGAATTACCAGGGTGACCCTTGCCCTGCACAAATCATTAAAGACACTGCCAGAGACCGCTCACCCTTCATTACCAAGCTCATTAACTCTTCCTTATCCTCAGGTACCATCCCCAACAACCTCAAAGAGTCTTGGGTTCTCCCCCTACTCAAAAAAACATCCTTAGACCCCGCAATACCTACAAACTATAGACCCATCACCACCGTCCCCTTCTTGCTTAAAATACTAGATAAGGTAGTCCATCTTTAAATACAACAATACCTAGAAAAAAAACACCTCCTGGGAATCCTGCAGTCGGGATTCAGACCACAACATGGAACTGAGACACTCATCGACCTCAGGGCACATACTCTCAGAGACAATGGGAAGACTGCTCTACTACTTCTACTTGACCTTTCAGCTGCATTTGATTTAGTAGACCACAAAATACTATGCAACCACCTCGACTCGGCAGCCCACTTTTCTCAAGAGGCAATCGGATGGCTTCAATCCTTCCTTAATAACAGGTCCATGCGCGTCTTCTCCACTACAGCATCCGCTGACCCCATCCCCATCACCTGTGGGGTCCCCCAGGGCTCATGCGTCTCCCCCACTCTGTACAATGTGTTCACAAAGCCCCTTTTCGATGGTCTTGGTATCATCTACACCAACTATGCTGATGATACCCAGATCCTCATCCCGCTGATGGTAGATTACCACAAGGATCTGGCCTTGGTGAACAGAGTGTACCTCATCATCCAGGCATGGATGGCCTCTCATAGTCTATGCCATAATGATGACAACAGAGCTCATTATCTTTGGCACTACCATCAATTTGAACAAACTGCATGTCAAATACTCAAGCTTCATCATAGATGGCAACTCGATCAACGTAGCCAAAGAAGTTAAAACACTAGGTTTTTATCTCAACACCACCCTCTCCTTCCACAAACAAGTCAGATCCATGGCCTCCTCCACAGCCTACACCTGCAAATTAATTAGAGCAGCCAAACCCTTCCTCTCTAACCATAGCTGCACCACTTTATCCAGAGCCCTAATCCTATCCAAATTGGATTATTGCAATGCCTTATATGTGGGAGCTAACAAATATGTTACAAACAAAATCCAAATCCTGCAAAATAATGCTCTCAGAGCAGCTCTGGGCATCTCCAAAAAAGAACATAGCTCCAACTCTAGGAGAGCCAACAATTGGCTCACTACAACGGTCAAAATCATTCTGAAGGTTGCCTCACTCACGCACAAATGCCTTAATAATGCAGCCCACAATACCTTGTAGAGAGATTCCAGAGATGCACCCCCAACCGACCTACCAGAACAGCAAACTCTAACCTCCTCACAGTACCTAGATTTAAACGATCCAAAACAGGAGGGAATAGCTTCCAAGTGAAAGCAGCCCAACATTAGAACTCCCTGCCACCCAGCCCAAACCTACCCGCACTTCAGGCGCAATTATGCTCATTGGATAAAGGAAAATGACTGTTAACTTCACCCGCTCTACGCCTCCGCATGCACATTTTGTAAATTGTTGCCCAATGCAGCCTCCTAGTTTTTGTACCTGTACTACCTTTGTATATACCTGTAATTGTTGTACAGCAATGTAACCAAGCTGAGAATATCCTTGTTGCTCATGCGCCCCGATACCCTTGGGTCTGGTGGGCACTTCAAATGAATAAAACAAACAAAGAAACGGGGACCGGTAGATTACAAGTTCCTGGTAGATTTGTAGGCAGATCGCATTGACAGACCTTTTGAATGGTTTAAGGTAATGGGCTTCAGAGAGACAAGGATTGGTCCTGTGATAGTTGTTTAGACAGATAGGTCTGGAAGACTAACCAAATAGAATGAGAAGTAATACTAAGAGGTTGTCTTATCAGAATGAGTAAAGGTGTTTAGAAAAGATCCCCAATAGAGACAGTGGACGTAAAATGAATGCCCAAGTTTAAGACATCTCAAGAATTATGCAGGCAATGTCTTCTGTTGTGGGGGTGAGACAAATGTGTAGAAAGAAATCTGCTTGCACAGCCTTGCTTTTTACATCTATTACTTTCTAAAGCATATATGAATGCAACTTATCCAAATAAGTGGTATTTTGTTTAGAGCTGTGGGAAATTGCCTAGTCTTGCCTATTGTGACCTTCATTTTTTACTATGTGACCTATTATTCATAATACCCACCTGATAGTCTTGCCACCTGGCAGACTTCAGTTGTCTCCTCCCATGCTCATCATTTGGCAGGTGAGAAGCCAAAGATCTGCCTACTTGCTTATTGGGGGGATAGTCTATGCTATTTCTACTTATCGAAAGGCTTTACTATTAAACAGACACACCTGGGGTATGCCTCTTGGCCTTTTCTGGTAGAGCCATCTGACTAGGGTTTTAATGTATGAGACTAGGAAGATTCAACACTTTAAAAATCCATAAATTAAAACATTCTTTAAGTTCTTGTCTAAGAACAAAACACACACCCACCACTAGTGGGCTGTGTTTGCCTGTTTCTGATCAGTCAAAATAAGGTAATCCTTGAACACTACATGAAGTCTGAATGTGCCCTAACAACACTGTTGACCCACCGATATGCTAGCGGTTGAGGGCTAATGACCATGTTGGCCTCTAAACACTAGAATTGCACTCTGTCAGATGCCCCAGGATGATACATTCTGCTGGTTTCTTGCCAGAGACCTGAGATGCAGGATGTAAAACAGTACACTTTTCAGACATACTTATTTGATGAACCTGACTGGGCGTTGAGGTTTGCTCTGCCCCGAGATGCAGTCTTTGTGAATATATGCAGCAGAGTCATTTACCCATCTTGTCCATTTGCCATACTAACCCATTAAAATCAGCAATGACTGGAAGGCCATTAACATCTAATATTGATTCCTTGGCTTCCAATATGGCACTGACAACCCTACCGTCAAATGTTAGGTCTATGGTTTGCTGATTTCGTAATGTTGAAATAGGCCCATTCGGAATCTAGCTCAAATCAATTTAGAGGCACATAATTCACCAAACAACATTCAGGTGACCTGTCTCTGCATTTACTACTAACTCTGGTTGGATGGTAGCCACAAACTAAGAAGTGAATGGACCCTCTAAGCCTCTCTTGACCTTAAGCCATCTTGCCTCATAGTAGCGTGGCTCACAACCCAACCAGAGCCTTTGAGATCCCATTACAGGCACTCCTTCAACTTCCGAATGAACACCTTTTTGGACTTTGTGGCAGTGTTGACATCTGCTTCTTCTCTCACTTTCACTGTTCTTTTCAGTGATTATCCTCATCTGCAAGCCCACACTCGAGTTCCACTGGCGGTCTGCTTGAGCCTCTCATTTTCGGGCTTAATCTAGGCATTTGATTTCATCAAGCATGACCTATACAGTTTATAATCATCTCTTCGTTTGGGCCTCAATGTTTGCCTATTGAAGGTGGAATTCTAGCAACTTCCCCATGTTGCACTAGCCTATCCACTTCCACTCCACTGGCTATTTTTGTGTGAAACAGCATTATCCCAAATATCTCAATATTATACTTTCTATGCATGTTCTTGTCTTGAGGCTCTTCTTATTCCACAATATCCCCACGGTACACCTCTCTGAATGGGCTACTGCAACTAACCAGCCTGTTGTCGTCTGATTCCTATTTACCCAATCAATGCTCAAGGTCCAAATATTTCACTAAACCTTACTTTTTACCTAGGTTTTACTAATCCAGTACTGTCACATTGCCAGCAAATGGGAGTCATTGAGCCAGAAAGTGAGAACACTAAAGCAGGGCTATTCCATTTAAAATTGTATGCAAGTGACTGCAACTTGCATATTCCTTTTTTCCACTCTGAAACCGGTTCAAAAGTATTAATGTATTCCCTTTTTTCATACTACTTCCTCCTGTGCCTAGTCCCACTCTCACTATAATCTGGTCATTCCACACCTTTAAATATTTTCCAAAATGTTCTGCTTACAAAACATCCATAACAAAAAACGACCCTCAACTTAGCACCATTCCCGCTCAGCTTATGCTGCTTCACTTTAGGTGACCAACTACAGCACTACTTTTCCTGTTGACTTACCTCCATTCCCTTCTCAGATCCACAATCCCAACTTCCTTAAATGTTCTCCCGTCCCAATCTACCACCATTGCACGCTCAGCCCTGCCACTATCCAACTTGCATTTCATTTTAACTCTCAACTTCCTCAAGTTCCCACCGTTTCCTCATAATCCTCACAACTTTTGCACCTTGCAACACACATCCCACTCCGGGTGACAATGCTAACTTTCTCAGCCACATAACACTGTGTGTCGGCTCTACTCTACATTGCATCTTAACATAGCACCATTCCTCTCCAAGCCCCATCACTGCACACACCATATGCCATATATAGCAATTGGTGTCTTTACTATTTTACCTTGAAGAGTCAAGGGCCTACAACCTTCCTCACTGTTGACTGTGCAGAAGTTTTCTAATCGGTTAATTGATTTACTTTCTTTAACCCTTATTGGTTTATAACGGAACTCACTTGTAATGAAGCCTACAGCACTTTTACAATATCGATTTTGAAGCCTTGCTCCTTACTTTTTGCTTTTCTGTAAATATATGTTTGATTTTTCTCTTTCAGATACGTATCTTCACCAACACATTCACGCTGACGCCTTACAATGGAGCAGAGGCGCTGGTGAGCAGCTGCTGCAGTACAATTGTTTTATTTCTCGGAAAGGTAGCAATGTTTGCCAAGACAACATAGCTGTTTCACAGTCCATTATTTGAACCTAAGAAATTAGAAACAGGGCTTTGGTTAGAGGAGGCCCTTGTGCTTTAATTGTTATGAATATCCTATTAATCCTCTCTGCCATTTTAACGTGATTCTTTTTTGTTAAGTATAAAGCTAATCCTTGATATAGCATCTTTGGCTTGAAGGCAACTACTGTACTGGCCGTGGCTTGAAGTAGGATACGTTGTTTGGGCATTTAAGTGAGGGGTAAGAGTGCTATGAAATCAAAGGTGTACAGCAGTATTGCTGTTGTGTCGACTGCACATTGCATATTGCCCATTGCAGCATCAGGCCCACAGCCCATCTAACCTTCGCTAACCAGGACACATAGTTTGTTGTAATTGCTTGCCCCTACAAGGGCTACGTCATGGCTGAGGAAAGTGCATCTGACTTATTGTCTGACATTTCAAATTTTCTGGTAGTTTCCTTAGTCAAAACTAGATATCAACTACTCTTTCAATACCAACCCCCACCCCCCATATTGTAGCAGGCTTAATAATTGAAAATGTATCAATTATATGTTATCCATTGTATTCCCATTAAGCCTTTGTTTCTTAAATATATATCATCACATAGGACACCTGGGATCAAGGAGGGCACAAAGACCAAGTATTGTCAATTGTCTATCGTCGGTAAGATAGCTCAGCGGGTTGAGCGCTCGCAGCTGCGATCTGAGCATGGTCTGCAGGTCTCAGGTTCGAATCCCGGCAAGGCAAACTCAGCCTTTCATCCTTCCGAGGTCGATAAATGAGTACCAATTTGGTTGGGTGATATTGTATGTAAATATGTGCTCTGTAAAGCGCTTTGGATTAAGGTGCTATATAAATAACACATCATTATCATTATATTTGGGCACTATGTACAAGTTAGGGCTGTCTTAAATCCAAAACCGGGCTCTTCCCACAATACAAAATAATCAGGACGGTTTTCTTCCGCCCCTGAAGCCAATGTCTAGGAGGTTGGTTCACCCCCTTCCTGTAAATCCTCTGGAGTCATCTGTTAGTTGTGGTTCTGTACTCCATGACACCACTATGTCCTGCAAACAGATGTGGGTATATGGCATTGATCTGTAGTATGGGCTGAGCCAACGCTGGATATCTTCCGCTTCTCAACCTCTCTGAACTGGCTGCAGCCTCCCTGTATCTCTCATTCCTCCACACACCATCTGGTCCTGCCTACGCTGGAACATTCCTATTTTCACTACCTATGTCTTGGCCTTCCTCACTCTCTCCTTGACTCTTTGATCTTCTTTGCTTTCTTCCCAACACCTCTTTACCACACTCTTCGCCTAATGTTACTGATTATGTTAAACTCAAGAGCCGTGATTTACGCACCTCCTCATGGCCCGTGGGTTCCACCGCCTCCTCCTATCCCCTGTCTTCCAACACCTCCTTTCTACATTTAGATCCTAATGTCATCTTCTCCTACTCACACTTTCCTGATTCTGATTTCACTACCTTTTCTCTTGCTTCCTTCTCTGTTAACTTTCCCTTCAACCTCTTCTTCCCAACACCTGCTTCTGCCACCACTTGCCCTCAGATATTAACACATCGTCATTGGTCTTCTTTTCTAACACTTCTTTACTCTCATCTCTTGACGTTACCACCTCGGTCCTGGTCTCTTTTCCTACCGCTGCCTCCTGCTGTCCATTCTCTAGTTCAGATTTGACTACCTCTTCCATGATCTCTTCTACTGCCACCCCCTCCTTTGGTTGACCTTTCCTCCCTGATGTTCACCCCATCCTGGATTTCTTCTTCCACCTCTTTCTCTAACCTCTCTACTCCTGATGCTACCAACGCTTTCTGCTCTCCACTGCCAACACCTGTCAAACCTATTCTGTCTCTCCAGCCTCTGCTTCTTCCACCACTCTCCAGCCTTCTTCAAAGATGAAACTCTGCAACCCTCTTTCAGCAACCGGGCAGATTGCTTTTACCATGCTCCCACCAGTTTCCTGGGTGGGTCTTAACTGAGCGTATGTACTTGTGTGTCTTGATTGAGGGAGGACTGGGATTAGCTCGATTTCCTGAGCGCCCCTGACACTGTTTTGGGCTCGGGGTGTTGCACCAATATATATCTGGCCTTACCGCCATTTTGGATTTTATATGTACTCTTCACATTTTTCCCAAGGCTGCCTGCACTGGGCTCTGGGCTGTGGTGTTCCTAGCGTTTGAATTTCTTCTTAGAAACACTCTGGGTAAGCTTTCTATGCTGTTTGATTCAGTGGTAGCATGGTGCGAGTGGGGAGCATATTTAATGTCCCTGCATACAATTACATTCAATTTCCTCACCCTCTTCTCAGGCAGGTCAGTTCTTCCACCTGGACTGCAGGGGCACTCTCCTTCTTCCTCCTGGGACAATCCATCAGTTTCCTCCACGTTCTTCTGGCAGCTTCCAGGCAGGCAGTGCTCCAGGGTAGTCCAGGCTCCTTCACCCAGGCAGCATCTCCTCCTTCAGGATACAGCTCCTCTTCCATTCACCATTGTCTGGGGAGACATACAGGGACCATGTCTGTGATACATTCAGAATTAGCAGCTGGCTCTGCTTTTATAGCAAGACTCCCCATCCTATTGGAAGCTGATTGGAGGAAAGCCCAGCTTACAGGATTGGCTGGCAGGGTGGGTGGGGGGGTTCCACTCTGGTGGTCCTGTTTTAGGTTCGCATTCTATTGGCCAGGCAGGCTTTTATTAGTGAATTGTGGTTTCACTTTTTTTTTTCTTTTATGCATTCTTGTTTTATCCTAGGCTCCTTTTTTAAAATATTATTTGTCCGATCCTTAGTGCTGAGGTTTTATTTTATTAATTTAAGTACCCCTTACATATCCCCAGGTTCTTCTATGGTGATTGAACCTGGGTCCGTCCATAGTCTGTATGGTGTTTCAAACATCTGGGACTTGTCCTAGCTCAGTCAACAGGAAATGATGGGGCCTTGCCTCTGAGATCGGGGCATGCCACCATTGGGGCTCCCGGTGCTCCAATACGGGCATGCTAAGGGATGGATAGCCTGTTGTTCCTCCACGTGCCGTGAGTTGTGCCACTCCTGTTGCCTTCCCACTGCAGCTAGCAATTTCGGGGGAAGTCTCTTGTGGCACTGGGATTCACCACAACTGGCTTTGGGAAGCCCTTGAGGGTATTGCTACTAAAGGGTTCTCTCAAACCCTGCTCACTCTCCTGTAGCTGGATTTTGGAAGAAGCTGGTTTACTTACATGCTGCAGGATTTCCCACCAAGGCTGCATTTTTAGGCAGTCGTCTGGATGCACTGGCTCAATGCAGTGTTTCAGACACATCCTGGTTGGGGATTTCTGCTGCTAGAAGTACCAGGCTTGCCTTCCTGCATTGTACTGCTGACTTCACTTCAGTGTTGAATTGGCCTTCCATGCTGGGACTGTCACCAGGCCATTTTACCAGTATTTTCTGCCAGGGTCTCTTGCCTTGGTGCAGGCAGCTGTCATCTGCCTGGAAGGGTACCCTACCTCATCTGCACCTTAGGTTGTCCTCTGTCCCTTCCACCATAGTCCACACTGGGGGAATGTCTTCTGTAGTCGGGCCACCCTCCTTTGCCCACCGAGCCGCTGGAATCCTCTGTGCTGCTTCCCTTGTCTTTCTTGTTGTTATTGCTGTTGCTGGCTTGAGGACTTCATCATGGCAAGGCTGTTTGTTCGTCTTCTCTGTTGTGGGTATCATCGTTGACCCAGGTTCAGGTCCCTGTATGCTGAATCCTTAAACCGCACCTAGAAAGAAGCCCTGTAATTATTGGTTTGTTCAACCTCCCTGGAAAATGTCAGGGGACCAACACTGTGCGTGCCTACCTTTGGGTCATGGGGAAATTTATTATTCAAGATACTCTCCCTTATAGGTCCCCTCAGGGCTAGGGCAATGGCTTTTTGGAAGAGGGCCTTTTCAGCATTTCCCTTCGGATAAAATTGGGGCTCTTCCTCCATTGCTGCAACATCTCCTGGGCTTCTGGCTCTCAAACTGACCTCTTGATTGCAGTCTCCTCTGGTTTTCCATGTGGTTGTTTGCCGCCAAATCCACACCTGTGGCTGGGCCACTGACTTTGTCCCGTTTAACTCAATGGAACATTGAGCAAACCCTAAAACCGCTCTGCCCCAACAAAGTTTGCCTTGCCAGAGTGATACTTTGTCCCAAGGCCCAAACCTCTGTGACTAAACTAGCCCAGCAGCCCCAAAAATCTGCTCCTCAGCCATGGCTTGGAAGCAGTCACCCACAAGCAGGATACAGAATACTTGCACAAGACTGAATGTTTACTGTATAAGCTCTGTGCAGAAATGGCTGAAGCCTCTCCTCCCATGTATAAGCTTTCCAAATGAGTGGATAAGTCTTGCGATGTACAGACATTTTTCTGTTTGTGTGTGTATTGAGACAAATGAAAAGAGTTAAGAGGCCAATTTGCCTTAGTTCATCAGAAGAGTTTCATGCTTAATCATTATGACAGACCCATTTCAAATATAATATGTGGCAATTTGTTTGTTCTCAAAATGCTCTTTGCTTTTATGCGAATCGCCAGACTTGGCTACCTTGAAGAGATAGGGGGCTGCTTGACTTCGGCTCCACCCGTCAGTCGCACCCACTTAACCCTCCGCTGCCCTCCTACATAAAGGAGGGGAAGGGAGTTCCCATAGTACATTTGTTTCAATTTCCAGTACTGCATACATCCTGTGGTGTATATTTCTGTGGATAATTGTGTAGACTAATTTTACCTTTTTGTTAGCTCGCTACCCCTTCCTGATATTGAAGCCTGATAGCTCTAACATTCTGCCTATCTTTCAGATGTTTGGCTTTCTTTTTGACTGTGTGCTTTTGCCCCAACTCAGGGGTAGTGGCTGTACAGCTCTAAAAAGGGGGTTGAACTAAAACTGCCTTAGCAGAAGGCATGAACTTCTTGGGGATGATTTCCTCTGTAATTTTTTTCCACCCCATCTATCTCCCAACAAGGAATCTAATGTGATACGACTTTTGGCGGCGATTCTCTTGAGTTTACAGGTGAAAGTCTCAGATGTCAGTTGTTTTCAGATTCCCATCCTAAGCTTTCCAGGTTGCGACATCTGAGACTGTTTTAGTCGGTTTGACTTTCGGCATTGAATATTTGGCACACCACTTGGCGCTCCCTATAAGGAGAGGAGCATTGTAATGAGGCCAGCTTATCTTCTCTCAATGGGCGGACGCTGCTGTTTAAAAATTCTGAAAAAATGCATCTAGCTGCTCCCCCTTCTACATAGTTTTGCAGGAGGCTGACTGATGACATGGGAGCTCTTTGTCTGAGGAGCGCTAGCTGTACGGTTATCACCCTATTGAGGATGTAGAGGAGCAGCTAATTGTCTCGGCAGGAAGTCCCACCCCCCTACCAGCTATATGTTGCAAGCCTAAGATTGTGTCATGTTTAAAACCAACTGTTCTGCTAATTCCGTATATTCGAGAGAAGGTACCCTTTGAGAAAACCCTATCAGATGTATTCCCTTAGAAATGACAATCTGAGGGAGGAACTTCCTGAAGGAATATGAAAATGAGAGCAAAAGGAGCTGGTGACGTCACAAAAGACGTACGTGATGCTGTGAGAAGACTGGCTGAAAAAAATGTATGGACCGTATAGAAACTGATGACGAAGTTGAGATTCGAGTAAACTTTCATATGTGAAGAGAAGATTGCACGTGTGAAGAGCACTGCAGAAAATCCAAGCCGTTCAATAAATGTGCAGATGCTCTAACGCAAGTAGATCAAGTAATCTTAGGAGCTGGCTATAAGTAGTGAATAGACTGCAGGCAAAGCTGCGTTTATGTAAAAGGTGACATCGGTGTCACAAATTTTTGTAAGCTCAGACCACTGGAGAGAAGAGCCGAAAGCTGTGTCGCAGCACAAATTAGCCGAGATCGTGGAAGAGTCTGGCAGGGCTGTGTGGCCTGGTATCAAAGCTAAAGCAGCCAAGACTGGTTATCTCTTCTTGAAGGCAGTGAGCGCGAGACACTGAATCATCCCTTGTTAAGGTGCTAAGAAAGAACACCATGCGTGGCAAGTTTTATTCATGTAAGACAATTAAATGCTGCAAAATTGACCAAATCGTGGTCTCTTGTAACGTGAGCCAAGGATGGAAATAGAGTTGAGCTTGGAGTTCCAGAATAACGATAGTGTACGCTCTCACTCCCTTATATTCTCAGAGACGAGCATACTTTACAAGGCCAATTTCAAAGACAATCTGCATGGCAGAAGGCATGAGTGATGAGAGATGATTGGGTGGGGAGGTAAAGCCAAGCCACCTCCTGGCACCTGGGGTTGAGCTTACGTGCTGCTAAGTGAGCCGAAAGTTCCAGAATGGCACAAGCGTGCCAACCAATTGTAGAGGGCCATATAATGAAGGGCCTTATAGTTTGAGAGCCAATGATATACTGTGTACTTAATAAATGTTGACGATGACTTGCGCTAGAGGTGGTCATAAGTTGTCCACCTGACAGTAGAGATCCAATCATAACCTCTTATAGAAAGTTTACTTAGATGTTCCCCTTGATCCTATCACAACCCCTCGTAGGTTTTTTTTTTATTTGCCACGTAGTATGACGTCCCCTATGACAAACCTTTAGTATTAAATCTGTTTTTTATAAAATGCGTTCATTGAGTTGATGAAAGACTTGAGCGAACGTCTGTTGATATCCGTTGTAACCCTGTTTTAGATAATTGTTAATAAAACATCAAACTTTGCCATTTTCCTGAGTTGGTTCGATTATTTGGTGCAAGAGTTACTCTGCCGCCCATCCACTGCATACACACTACCCAAAGGGCCTTACGTTGAAGGATATTGGCCAATGTTGGGGTTCCTTCCTCTTTTACTGCCCCTATTAAAGCTAGGCTGCTTGCCCTGGTCAACATTGTGGTGGGCTGGTGACAAAAGTCCCAATTCTTGAGAGACTTGATCAGCTCCCTCATTCCCTTCCAGATGGGACCCAGCTGCTCACGGTAGAAAGTCTGGGGCCACAGTTGCTGTTCATTTAATCTCAGGGGTTATTTTGACCTCCATCTAAGGTGCAGGCCAAGTAGGTTTTGCTCTAGATCGCTGTCTTGGTCTGCAGGATTTGAGATGTCATCAGACTGCTACTTGTTGGTAAGTACACTAGTATGTGGATCCACCACCTTGGATTTGAAGGTGGCTACTGGAGATTCTGCTTGGTTCAATGATTGGGCCCTTCCCATTTGTCTTACCGAAGGAGTCCTGTGGTTAGGTGGTATTTGAGTGCTACCCCTTTTCTGGTTTTATTAAGTTGGGGTGGATAAGCCACGGCGCAAAGCAGTATGCTGTGCAACTTCAAATCAGGTTTAGCGAGAAGGAAAAATCTATTCTTGTTTTAGGGTGGGAGTTTGTGGTCCTCTGCCCGAAGATAGGTCTTGCTATTGTCGGCAGCAGTAAACTAGTCAGTCTTAATTCTACTCAATCCCACTACTGACACCAAATGCCATGTAGGACACTTAGGATCAAGAAGGGTGCCACAACCAAGTATTTTCTGGTTCTCCTATTTTTTGGGGGGGGGACTATGTAGAAGTTGGGTCCAACTTAAATACAAAATCAAGATCTCCACAAAAAAGAATAATCAGAATTGTCTTCACCCTAAGAAATGTCTTTTGCAGAGGCCGGTGATTGAGCCTTTGGGCCCTTTTGGAACATAATGTCTGATGCTGTGCAGTTCCTTAGTGTTTCCACTGACGACGTGGGCTTAAAGGTGCTCAAGTGGCCTTCAGTCATCTATGCTATTTTGGAGCTTTTTGTGTCTTCTACCCCACGACTGACTTTGGCACCAAGACATGCAAGTAGACTGGGGTCTGTGGTCTTGATGAGCACTAAGAGCTAGCGTTGGCTCCCAGGTTGAGCCTACCTTGGATTTCTTCCCCTTCTTGTGCAATAATTTGGCGGAATCAGGCAGAGTGAGAGAAGGTGCAGTCTGGCACTTGTCTGTACTGACTCTGCGTGTTCTGTCTCGGCTGTGACTGAACTTCGGCAACTACAAAGCTTTATTCACTTATAAAACCCCCAAGGACTGCATTGTTTTCTCCGGCAATCGGCTCAGAGTGAGATTGACTTTCAGATCAGCTGTGAGCCAGCAGAGTTTGCCGTCTGGACCCTGCTGTCTTCACGGATTCCCCTCCCTGGGCTAATTCAGCTCATCTGTTGGACAGGGCTGCAGCTAATCTGCCTAATTTGTTTTTGCACTACAAAGGGGAAGGCACAGCGCGAAGCGCACATATGCGATATTTGGTGGAGTGAGGCAGAGTGAGAGAAGGTGCAGTCTGTCCATCCGACAATAAGGTAAGGCAGTCGGAATAATCTGATCACACACAGCCATAAGACATATATTTCTGATTATGGTAGCCAGCTTATTGTAAATTGGCTAAGAGTGTGAATACATGGTATATGGATTGAGATTAGTAAGTCGCAATTAAATACTAACATTGGTAAAAACAAAAAGGAACCTTCACTATGGTACTCCCATGAAATCTGGCCACTTCATGGGGGTCCAAGCACAGAAAATAACAATGGCAGAGGCGTTGATGGAACTAAGAGAGAATACCCCCCCCACCTATGATGGGGGGGAAAATGCATCAGAGTAACATTACACACAGCTAACCACTTATCCAGAGCAGACCGCTGTGCAAGAGGCTGATGCCATCAGTTCAACATTGATGACAGTGGTGCATCATGTTCATTAGAGCATATTGACCCAGAGGATGTAAATATGTGTAGAAATGCAGATTTGATCTTCGATGTTTCAATCCTTGCCCCCACAGTGTGACGTGAACTTGGGAAACGGGTACGTTTGTCCTTGGGGCCCCGTTTGTCGCATAGTCCTGTGTGGGATAGTCGAGAAGCAGCCTCACTACATAGACGTGCAGAAAAGAAGCCTATATTTCTCTTCCCAACCCCATTCAGGAAAACAGCAGGTTTACTGATACCGTCCCTACAGCACAGTTGTCGCCTACTAGGAGGAGAGGTGGAGACCAGCAGAGTCTGCAGGATCATAATCATTCTGGCATCTCTAAAGATGACCAGATTATAGATGCTCGCTCTTTTCCTGTGCTTTCAAGGATTTTGAATTCTATGGATAAAGGCCATGGGCCTCATTACAAGCTTGGCGGTCCGGGAACTACGGTACCGGTAAGCATGCCGGTACTGTAGTTCCCGGACTGCCACACTACGAGCTGTGCTCGCGGGTGCTTGTCAGACCGCCAGGTTTTTCCTAGCAGGCTGACCGGCACCCGCGAGCACAGCACATCGGATGCACCGGCAGCACTCTGAATGCGCCGGTGCATCCGACGTCCCCATTCCCATTCAGCCATATGGGGCCGAATGGGGATGGGGAGTCCCTTGTTTCTGGCACCCTTAAATGGGCAATTACCGTGTACGCCGAACTCGGCATGACCCGGTTCTTGCCCATTTGCGAGTGCCAGAATAAATGCAACTCCGGAAGCAGCCGTGCCAGCTTTACCGGCACGGCTACCGCCAGAGTTGTAATGAGGCCCCATGACTGTCCGGAATTAATTAAGGGACATACGGATGGTTCGCCGCAATCTCTTTGCTAAAATGAATTTTATTGAGGGGTATGTGATGGCAAGTGGTCAACTGCTTACAAAATCCAGACACATTTCAGCACGGTGGGTTGACCTTGACTGGAGGCACTCCGTTGGACACAAGAACAACCTTGAAATCCATAAACTGCCAGAGTGTGGTACTCGCCCATAAGAAATGACATGTTTTAGCGATCCAGGATATTAATGAGGCTGATGTACATACAGAAAGCAGGATCTTTGAGGTTGTTGGCAATCTCTGTCCCTGCCACGCATGTGGTTGAAGAAGTTCGCTCTGGAGAATTGTTTGCATACAAAGGCGAAGTACCAATGGATGATCAATTGCAGTTACAAAAAGGGAGTAAAACGAAGAATCTAAGAATATTAACAATGCCCAACAGAAAAACAACAAAAAAGGCTCACAGAAGTTCCTCTGGTCACTCAAACATGTGGAGGGATCACTGATGGAACCTACTGTAGCGCTATCTTTGGGTTCAAACGTTTTCGCAGTAAGAACAGGGAATAGACTTGCCCTAGTAACGTATCTCCAACCCCAACATTCCACCATCAAGATCCACAAAGGGGGAAGCCTGTGAAGATTCTGAATACAACTAATAAACAATCTAATGTGTCCTTATCACTAGATTTCTAAGGGCTAAGCGGGAGGTGGTCCCGCTTGGTCAGTTGATGCCGCTATCTATATTGGATCAAGACACAGCTAAGGAAGACGACCTAGATTATTTAATTAGACATTTGGAGGCAGATTGCGATGAAACCGAAGTGGGGTTGGACTCTGTGGTAAATGAGACTAGGGGTCAGGTAATGGGTCCTTTGTTGTTGAAGTCGAATGTAACCGCCCCTTTGCCACCTATTGTGCAATCAAGTATGCCTGAACATGTGATCCCAATGTTTGTCAATGAAAGATCGTAGGAAGAAAACCTTAAACCAGTTATCTCCAGTAGTCAAAGTAGAGGGGGAAAATCTAGCCCAACAAGATCATAAAACATCTAATATATTTAAATTGCCCCGCATGGATGATTTGCCTATTGGGCCCAACGGTAGTGGTATTGAACCAGCCATTGAGGATCAAAAGCACGCCGATTTTTACGTTACACTTGAACGCTTGTTTGCAGTAAGCAGTTCTTTCTCCCTCAATAGGCGTTACGTGTTGGCTTTGTTTGGGGAGCTATCCAGCCTAAAATACTTAACTACTAAAGATCTGGGCCAAGTCAAGTTTATTGATGCTAAAAGAGTTGACCTGGTAAGACTTGGTTTTCATTCGATACTGGTCAAGGATATGCTCCTTCGGGAGTTCACAACATTGAGGCAACTTGGCTACTTGATTACAGATTCTATAGCCGTACCTGATGCTCTGACTTTAACAAAACAGATTATGGGCCTTAATCATTTGTGCGAGAACCTCTGGTGGTTACAGTATGTCCTGAAACATCTAATCATCAGTCTAATCAAGGGTGGGCACAGGAAAAAAGAAAGGTTTCTTATGATTGGACCCATATTTTGAGTTCATTGCATGAAAAGGGAGATACTAGCCAAAGAGTTAAATGAAATCGGCACACAACAGTGGTTACATAGAACACATGTCTTTAAAACACCTGATGTCAAATTACACTTTGTGGAATAATGCAGATTTCATTTGCCTCAGAGAGACACATGGATATTCGAACTGATGGTTTTGATATTTGCTATGAATGAGCATGTAATCTCAGGGGTTGTCCCTATGGGGGGGGTTAGTGTGGTGCTCTCCGACATGCTACTGACATCAACATGACTAGTCTGAATTTAGGGAGACCTGATATTCTGGGCATCAATCTCGATTGGGTGGATGAAGATCTAATGATACAGCGGTCATGTATAGTCCTGAATGTGTATTACAATCCTGTTGAAAATTCTTGGCAGACATTTATGGATTTTATCTAGGGGTATTTGGAGATATTTGTAGCTCATTCAAGAACTAATATATGAATACTTGGGGATTTCAATAGTAAATGTTTGGATCAGCATTATTATGAAAACCATGGAAGGAAAGCCTCACAAATCTCAAAAGAAAGAGGGTTCGTCATTAGGTCTACATTAGAAATGTGGGCTATGGTACTACTAAATGGTAACCAAAAGGGCAACATCCAGCACAGTATACCTGGGCTAACCCGGTGGTGGAATCAACGTTGGACTACATGTTCATTTCCAATGATTTGGTAGCTAGTTGTGCGACTCTGCTGATTGCCTGTAGAAAAGTCAGTGACCACTGTCAAGTTACATTGACTATGTACCCAACGACTAGACCAAATGTGAGAGAAACACACTGTGTTAGTCTAGAAATAAGAGGCAGAGACCATGCAGTCCTCTGGCGGCCGTCCTCCGCTTTTAGGTTTAATGCCAAAGGGAATGGCTGGAATGAGGGGAGATATCTTCAAGGCTTGAACCGGCTAATTTTGTAGCCTCAATTCAAGAACTGTTGAGAGGTCTGGTGTCAGCTAAAAATCTGGATAAGGCCCTGGTATTACGAAAACATTTGCATACAAATATTTGGACAATATGGTTTTTTAAAAAAAGGGAACGTAGATCCAACATCCACTTTACTATCAAGCAATGCGGAAAACATACTGACATACAGGTACTAGCTGAAGACTTTTCGGAAAACAATGTTTCAAAAAGATGCAGAATGAATGTTAGGCGTGCTGTATCCTGGTGTGGGGGTGCGATTTTGGTCACTGTTAAAATCATCAGACCAACAACAAGCCTTGTGGTACAACCTATTTCAGGTCTGGTTTAGGAAGGCCACTTTGAGGATCTGTACGGAGATAGAAATGGGCATAATTCTATGGCCCGGTTGATCTACCCAATATAAAGATGCAGCTTCTTGGAACATCTTGGATATAGATGAGCAGGCGACTTACAGCACAATTATGAAGGCCAAACGCTCATGCCCAGGGCCTGATGGCCTCTCGAATATG
This sequence comes from Ambystoma mexicanum, assembly GCF_040938575.1. Classification (NCBI taxonomy): domain Eukaryota; kingdom Metazoa; phylum Chordata; class Amphibia; order Caudata; family Ambystomatidae; genus Ambystoma; species Ambystoma mexicanum. The sequence goes on along the minus strand of NC_090922.1, from coordinate 570,726,366 downwards.
ACTTTGAAATCCATTACTTCTCTTTGGGATAGAGTTGTGATTGATCTATTTAAGAACATTAGGAGAATGTCAATGTTTTCCACTTCATGGTTAGATGCAATCGTAGCGGTTATACATAGAGCAGGAGATCGGCTGAACCCAAATAACTATTGGCCAATCTCCTTGCTCGATGCCTCGTATAACATTTTCTCTAAATGTTTGCTGTTTAGGGCACTCAATTGTTGGGTAAAGCAAGCACACTGCCCAACTTACCAGTCTAGCTTTAGGCGAGGGACCAATACATTACTGAATTGCCTAGTGCTGAGGCTTCTAGCTGACCAGGAAGCAATTTCCAAGAGAAAGTTGTATTTTGCTTTTCTAGATATAAGCAAAGCCTTCGATTGCGTCAATAGGAACAAACTATGGAGTAAAATGGGTGAAAAGGGATGTACCGCTTCCCCCCCATTACTTTCCATGTTGTTGGCATTATATACACGCACAAGGGCTCGAATAAAATTGGACCAAGCTGGAACACTCCCAAATTGGGTTGAAACAGGACAAGGATTATGCCAGGGGAGCGCTATGGCCACTTTTTTGTTTATCATCTATATTGTAGACATTGGTGAATCCCTGAGGGAGGTGAGAGCAAATCCCCCAAGATTGGGTATGCATAGGGTTGCTTATCTTCTCTATGCTGATGACTTGGTGCTTATTGATTATACCCCTTTTGGGCTGAAACACTCACTTGAGGCAGTTAATAGATATTTTAAAGGCTTTGATTTGGATTTTAACATCCCCAAATCAAAGGTTATGATGCTGACCCAGAGGAAAGGGACAGCAAGGCCACAGTATAATTGGAAAATTGGTGGCCATTCATTGGATGTGGTAAAAGTCTACGGAGGATAGCTCAGGGGCAACGTGCTCGTCTTGGAAGCAAGACGCGGAGCAGCACAAGTTCGATCCCCGGGTCCGCAATTGGGTATTGGGCAGGTTTATAAATAATCAATTACAAAAAAAAACTTTAAATACCTGGGGGTCCATTTGTGTGATAAGACCTCTCGGCCCTCTTGAATGGCATTGCTTAAATCCCTAATAGGAAGTACAGCGGCTCAGATGAAAACAGAAAGATTTGGCAGATTCTCGTTAAAACCATTATTAATAATGTACAATCAAAAAATGGTGCCGAGAATAATACATGGGGCCGAGATCTTAGAGGGTGGCTGGAATTGGGCAAGCTTGGAGGCACGCGTATGGAAGAAGGTGTTGGCTGTCCCTACTGGCATTCCCTATGCTACTATCCGTCACAAACTCTGCTTGGTGTCACTTTATTCATGAATTGAATGGAGACGATTATTATTGCTAAAATCCATCTTGTTACCTCCAGAAAAATATTTTTTTTGAGGTTCTTCATGAGCTATCGATAAGCCATTCGTGTAAAACTTTCAATGCATGGGCGACCACTACGAAGCTTATGCTGGTCAAATTAGAATCTTATGAGGACGAATTAATGTATCACCCATTAAGGGTAAAAAGAAAGGTCAAAGAGCAAGATTGGACAGCAAATAAAGAAAAGCTGGTTGGCTACAAAATCGTTGATAACTTTCAATTTGACATTAAGGTACACAATATATTACAGCCATACTTTGAAAAACACCCCTCACGTATTTGTCAGAGGGTTATGCTGAAAATAAAGTGCAATCTTTTCCTCATGCTAGACGTATTGGGGGCCAAAACTAAAATCCCTAGACATGAGAGATTGTTTGAGTACTGTGCTAGATACACTGAGATGTTAAAACATTTAACAATAGCATGCCGTGCTCTGGCAGAATGTCGACTAAGAATCTTTAATGGTGGTAATTCAGAAATTCAAGTTGATTGGGAAATATTATGGTATTGTTTGGTGTTTGACCCTCATCATCAGATGTGACTGTCCCTGGGTCTCCCCCAGCTCTGGTGTCTGCACCAGCCCCCAGCTCCAGTGTTCCACCACCTCCTTTTTGCTCCTGTCTTCCACCACCTCCTTTCTACATATATATCCTAATTTTGTTTTCTCATTGTGGAAGCTCCCTGCTTCTGATCTCACTACCTCCCCATATCCCAGGTGGGGAGGAAGGATAGCTCAGGGGCAACATGTTTTGTCTTGGAAGCAAGACAACGCAGCGTAACACAGGTTAGAAACCACTCATTGGTATTGAGCGTGTTATAAAAGAACAATTATAATCTCTCACCCCCTCCTGTTACCTTTCCATTCAACCTCGTTCTTCCTACCACTTCTTTCTTTACACTGGCTCGGGGTGGCACCCGGCCACCTGAGTCACTTCCCTGGTGGTTTCCAGAACCAGGTGGGGACTTTATAACACTATAGACCTCATCTTATTGGCAGAGCACAATCTCATTATTTTGAGTGTTTTGATTCACTGACACTTGTGTTTCTAGGGAAACAGACCTGCATGTACTTCAACCCACATTGTGTTTTAACAGTGTCTATTAGTGGTCTTGACATGTACCATTTGTTTTTCAGCTTTGGCTGTTCAGACAAAAGCCTGAATCTTTGAATCCACTGGCAAAATATCACAGTTTGACGTCAGGATTTGGAAACAGTTATGTTGAACCCATCAAGGTGAGTTGTTATGGTATTTATTGAGCGCGGACCTAGCTTCGGGAAGCAACGGAGAGCTTTACAATCATAGGGGAAGAACACAGTAAGGGAAGCAGAGAAAAGAGTGGGGAGTTAAAAACAGCAGAGGGCAGTGTAAGAGGTTTAGAAATGCAATATAGAAACAATGTGGTAGTTTTCTCAGTATTTGCCATTTATTAAAATAAAGGGGGGTTAAGATAAACGTCTATCTTTCCATATCCTAACAAGAACGTTCCTACCTAGCAAACTAAAACTAAAGAAAGATGACCTAGTGTCCAAACAATCTGACCCTCACACAAATGTAGCGCACGCTACCGTGTGCTACAGGAGCAGCTTGCTCCTTCACCTTCAACCCCTATGTCAGTCCAGCTCCCCCTCGACTCAATAAACACCTGCACCTTATACTTACCTTAATAAGTAAGCCCTTGCCCTACTCACGCACGCTGCCAACCACACCCACCGTAGCGCACTCCACTCATTGCACTCCCCCTGGCAAGCTTAGCACAACCACCCCACGGTCCCCTAACAAAGGGCTGCAACACCACGCAACCCCCACGCAACCCCCAAGGCTCACTTACGTAACAACTGCTCCCAACACCAGACACACTACTCAGCCTACCCACCCACACTCCTCCCCGGCCCCCCATTAAGTTCACTAAAGACAGCACACAGGATGCAGCTTCAGACCTCACTAGCACATGCCCACCATGCATCATTTGGAGAAACAGAACATTGCGTTTCAAACACACCCATGTTACCACGATACCCTCCATAGAGATGGGAAACTCCAGATTAGGTGAACGATCCAGACCTAACCAATCCACAGGCTCCCCAAATCCTCTCAAATGCCCTACCTCCCTGTCTCTCTCACCGCAGGAACGCAGGCAACACCCTCTCCTCAGTACTGGGCTTGCACCCACGGATTCTCTGGCCATTCCATCTCTCGCAGCTACAGATGCTACCCTGGCCAGTCAAGGAGTCCCCACTACCCCCAAAGCAGGCAGAGCTCCCCTACGTGGTGCCGTAATTATTGCCAGATCTATCCCAGCCCATGCTCTTGGTATCGCGGACCTCATTGCAAATCTCAATCTTGACTGCCTAGCTAGCACAGAGACTTGGTTACATGCTGTGTCAGGCCCAGCCCTTGCACTAGCCATCCCTCCTGGATACACTACACACAGAAATGGTAGGCACGACACTAGGGGAGGAGGAGTAGCTCTAATTTACAAAGAGTCCCTAGCATTCAGACAAATCGACAATGCCTTAATGAATAATTGCAACTTACTCTCTATCAAACTTCCTTACTCACCAACCGAATCTCTATCTCTAGACATTTTATATTGCCCACCAGGCCCCTTAGTCACTTTTGAACTTTTCATGCATTCCCTTGGGCACAACATAAAACCTACCTCCAGAACCATTATCCTAGGTGACCTCAACTTGGGACTTAATGACCCTGCAGACCAGAATGCAGCATCCTTGGCTAATTCTCTCTCTGCACTAGGCTTCACCCACTGTGTTAGTGCCCCCACCCATACAAAAGGTTGCAAACTGGAATGGATAGCAGACCTTAACTGCCAAGTGAACATCACCGCCATTTCCCCATGATCTGACCACCATACTGTGACCTTCACCTTCCGCCCACTCTCTACCACTACACACGCCCACCCACCCCTCCCTGCTACCTGTGCACGTAGCTCCTGCAAACTCTCTAAAGAGAACATTGCCCCACAGCTCCGTCTGCTCACTCAGCTCACTGCCCCACTGCCTGAACATCTCAACCTTTCCAGTGATCCCTGTGCACCAGCTGACCTATACGTTAAAACCATGACAGTGGCTGTGGACACGATGGCCCCACTCACTCTGCGAAAGCCAAAGCCCGCAGGTCACATTAACTCTTGGTACACTAATGACCTGCAAGAACTCTGAACAAAAAACACCTAGCCGAAGCCAATTGGAAAAAAATCCCCTACTAACTGCAACAGAGACATTTTTAAAACCATCTCTCTGCAATACAGTCTATCATTGTTGCGAAATCCACCGCCTACAACCTTAGAATTGCAAATGCCAAATCCAACACTAAAGAAAATGTTTTTTTTCTGAGGGAGCTAAAAGCACCAACCGCCCCGGCTTCTATTCTCATCAAAGATGAAGAATGGTGTGCAAATATACAAAAGGCCATACAGAACAAAATTCACTCCTTACAAAAGAAAATCTCTGACAAACAAGCTCTGCTCAAAACCCCACCTTTGGGCACCCACCACCCTACTTACACAGCCTTTCGCTTCCAAACTGTGTCGGAATCTGAGGTCGCTGACATCCTCAAGAGCTTATCACTGTCTAGATGCAAAGGTGATATCTGCCCAGCCAGAATCATCAAGGACTGTGCTGAACCACTCATCCCGTTCCTCACTTGTTTCATCAATGCCTCCTTCGCTGCCAACATAGTCCCACACAGCTTGAAGGAAGCCTGGGTCCTCCCACTCATCAAGAATCCCACACTAGACCCCTCAGCACCTAATAACTACCGGCTCATCACAACAGTCCCCTTCCTCCTAAAAATCCTCGATAGGGCAGCATACATCCAAATAAAGCACTTCCTGGAGGACAACCTTATCCTAGGCATACGCCAATCAGGATTCTGATCTGGCCATTGAACGGAATCAGCCCTCCTAGATCTTAAAAATCAACTCGACGCCTTCAGAGACTAGGGGAAGGCAGCGCTTCTCCTGCATTTGACTTGGTTGACCATCAAATACTTTGCCATCACTAAATGTCAGCTGCCCACTTCTCTCAAGAGGCCACTACGTGGGTTGCCTCCTTCCTCACAGAGAGTACATGCAGAGTTTTCTCCGAAACAGCTTGTTGCACACCCAATGCCACCCTATGTGGAGTGCCCCAAGGCTCCTGTGTCTCCCCTACCCTCAACACTATATTTACTAAACCCCTCTTTGGCCTCCTAGACTCCATCAGCATCTCATACACCAATTATGCTGATAACACACAGATTCTCCTACCCCTCTCCGGCAACCGCGTTGCAGACTATCGCCATCAATGTTATCTACTCCACCATCCAAGCCTGGATGGCTACCAATGGTCTCTGTCTAAATGATGAGAAGAACAAGCTTCTGATGGTAGGGCCACCAGCTGTAATGAAGAAACTGATCCACTCTTATGCTACCTTCAACATCGACGGTCGACGGTCTCCAGATCCCAGTATCCACCACAGTAAAGACCATGGGAGTCTACCACGATGCTACACTCTCCATGACCCACCATGTGAATGCCATAGCATCCTCCACAGCTTATACCACCAAGCTAATCAACGCCGCTAGGCCCTTCCTATCCCTGAAAAACACCCTCACCATTGCCAGAGCTTTCATCAGGACCAAGATTGACAATTGCAATGCTCTGCAGGAAACTCGGGACAGAACATCTGCAAATTGCAGGTGATCCAAAACAATGCCATTTGTGCCGCGCTCAACATCCCGAAACAGGATTCCATCTCTAAAGCCATATGTGATGCCCACTGGCTGCCAGTCCGTGAAAAAATCATCTTCAAAACACTGTCCACCACTCACAAATGCCTCTCCAACTCTGTCCCCTTACCTCTCAAAGGTTCTAAATCCCAGTCCTCTAGGCCCGTAAAACAGGCCTACACCCACAGAATCACCCTACCTAGGTTCCACTGAATGCAAGGGGGTGACCTGAGCTTTCTAATCGTGGCAACCAGACATTGGAACACTCTACCACCTTCCTTAGGAGCTGAACCATCCTACTGGGTATTCAGAAAAGCCTTAAAAATGTGGCTGTTCAGCGTAATCGACCATGTGTATATCCTGACTCTTGTGTGTAACTGGTTTGTAACAGCACCTCGATGCTCGAGGGTTTTTGCACGCTTTATAAATGTAAAAATAAATACATATAACCAAAGTGTACAAGGTAAACGTGTCTGTCTTCAGTTCAACAAAACAGTGCAAAAGTTCAAACTTAAAGTTCTTGGAAAGTACTCCTTGTGACCAGGGTTGGGCTCCCTCCCCCTGGATCAATTCAGGAATACCCTTGGAAAAGTTCTGACTCAACAAAGTTCTGTTCAGTTCAACACAAAATGTCTTTTCCATGCAATGCGTCCTTCCACTTGGCAAAGTAAATGTGTCTTTCACAAACACTTATTCAAAAACCAAAGCAATCATTTTCCTCCACACAATATCCTTCTCAGGATGGTAGAATATCAGTTATTCTTCCAATGGAATACTTTTGTCAGGATGCCACAGCAACTATCTTTTGTGATGCAAGAGTTTGTCAGGATGAAAGTTACCAATGGCTTTCCACAACACCTTTTTACCACAACCACATTTCTTCAAAGCAATTGTTTCTTTCCTGGTATACTCGCCTGCCAGAACGAACTACAACTGGTCCCTTTCCTGGTTTCTCCCCTGCCAGGAAGAAAAAACTCTTACTACTACAGTTGGTCTCTTCTGTTAGTGGCTCTCCACACTATTTCCCATGCGAGGAGGGTTGAACAATGGTTTCCTATCTATCCTTAGTCTCCAAATTGTTTGCAATATGAGTTATAGATTTCCCCAAACTGGTGTCTCGGGAAAGGAGAATTGCGCCCTTGTTGTCCTTTTATCTCTTTGTTATAGTCTCTGCACTGTTGGCAACATGGGTTACAGGTTTCCCCAAGTTGACGTCTCATAAATGGTGAATTGCGCCCCTTTTGCCTTCTTATTCTACTTGCCTGGTATTCAAAACCGTCAGGTCGGTAACATGTCTCCCGCATAGCTGGGCTTCTCTCCCCGCTGCTAACCACAACACCGCTTCCTGCTGCGCGCACTCTGCAAAACTGCGTGCCTTCTCTTCCCACATCGGCTTCTGCTGGCGCCCCTATTCCTGTTTCACCTCCAACTGCTCCGGTCTTTCTCCTGGCTGCTTCTGCCGCTACTACTCCTTCCAACAGCTGTGGTCCATTTTCAGGTTTAAATGTCCCGTTCAGGTGCCTTGCCTTCAAACAACTAGACCACATATTTCCTTCAGTTGCACCTTGGATCCTCATTGACTCATGGTCCCTCTTCCTCCTCCCAGTACCACAGGCACTGTGGATCTTGAAGTCCATAATGGGGTTGAGTCTTTTATATCTCTTTAATTCTAACTGATTTGTAAACTTAAGGTAATCAGAGTTAGGAGATGTTATATGAGTGATATGTGACTTAACATTAGGGCTAAGAATTTTACCCAAGACTGAATCAGGGTAATTATAGGATATCATTTCTGATTCAGTAACTTCCAAGGTATACAACTTCTCCAACATGGGGCCTGTCATGGATTCACATGCTCATGAATATTCCCTATCGTCAGGCTGGGAATCCTAAGTAAAAGAAAAACCAGTTTCACATTCACTTACAAACTGTATTTCTCCTTTGAACCAATCACTGTATTCTGGGTCATACTGCCCCCATCCAATGATGGCCCTCTCCCTAAGCCACTCCTCTGGCAGCCGTCTTCAGCTTTATTTTCCGCATGCTTCAATGTTGGGAGTCCTCGAGTTTGCTCTGTGAGTTACTTCTACGTTTGCTCGTGTTTTCGATGGAAAAAGGTTCTATTTCTGTTCCGAAAGAACCTGTGTGCTCTCTGCTCCATCTGCCGACAGCGGGGATCCGTTGTCAGTGAATTTCAGCGCCCCTGAAGGGCGAAGATCATTGAAGATTCCAGAAGGCCATCAGGCCTACTTCACTTCACGCCCTCCGAACATGACAGAGGAGAAGGAGGGAAAGTACCTCTGCAAGCCTTGCACCAAGTGCAGGCTACGGAATGTGTTTGTTGAAGACAAGCACCTGCAATGCCTCTACTGCCTGCACCCGGAGGTGGAGTGCAAGATATGCTTTGGGGTTCACCAAGAAGACGAGGGACAGGCACAGCAGACTGGCAGCGTGACTGAACGCCATGGCCTCCGCCCCGTGCTTCGGGCAGGGTCATGCCACACCCAGGACCGGCCAGTCGGAGTAGCGGTCTTCTAAGTCCTTTGAGGGCTCCTCATGCGTGGGGCCCCAAGACAAGGCCAAGAACCACACGTTTGAGTCGCCCGGGGTTGCCACAGAAGTGGGTCCGTAGGAGGACAAGGAGCGATCGACATCACCCTCCGCCTCTGTTGCCAGCCGGTAATCGAGCCCCTCCTCGAAAAGGAAATTATCTAACCCAGCTAAACTGCGGGAGAAGTCTGAGAAGCCACGGACAGAGGAGAAGAAGGCCAAACAGCCCCAGCAGGCCCAATCGGCACAGGAATAAGACTTTGGTGACGATAAGAGTTGGTGGCGGCTGCTATCATGACTGCTAAGGGAGCTGACCCTGTGAAGGTAGCCCCTGCAGCTCAGAAGGTATCCCCCCCACCCCCCTCAGGTGCAACCCCACCGCAGTGACTTTGGCAAAGTCTGCTGGCATGCTGGAAGGGAGTAAACTGGCTCGGAGGGGGCAAATGAGGGGGTGAGGAGACCCCAAAACAGCCCTCCCATGCCATGGAGGTGTCATCCATGGACGAAGAGGACCAGGAGTCCTTGCACACAGTCCACGAGGACGTGGAAGTCAACGATGGCGCGAGGCCTAGTGTTCCAATCCCGCCAGCTCAGCCGAGGGATGTGTCTCTGGACATTCTTTCGACCCTGCACACCTGTAATGCTCACCTGATTCCCACGGAGGCGCAGGTCTGGCTTTGAGTGCTGATGCTTCTTCAATGGTAAAGCGCAGGACTCTGAAGATGGACATGGTTACTAGGCTCCCACGATCTCTCCTGAGGTCCATATCCCTTCCAGTCAACAAGATAGAAGAGTTTAGACTTTACCACCTTGGAGTCTAAAATGTCTTTAACTTTGAATTCTAATTCCCCTTCAATTTGAACTGGATCTGGAGGTTTGGACAATCGGGTTCCTGGTTGTACTGGCTTCAAAAGTGATGCATGAAAAACTGGATGAATACGCATGTTGGACGGTAGATCCAGTTTAAAGGCCACTGGGTTGATTATAGCCTTGATGGGGTAAGGTCCTATGAATCTGGGATTGAAGGTTCGCGGGCCCTTGAGGGGTAAATGTTTAGTTGCTAGCCATACCTGGTCTCCTACTTGGTAAGGAGGAGTTTTACTTCGGTGCAAATCAGCGTTTTCTTTATACTTTTTCTTGGCTTGCTGTAAATGACTTGCAGCTTCTTTGAAGGCTTGGGTTATTGTAGAATGCAGATGATTTACTGCGGGCATTTCCAGGGTCTGAGGTGGATCTAGGTCAGAGGTCCGAGGATGGTGACCATACAAAGTATAAAAAGGGGTTTGTCCGGTTCCAGAATGCGCTGAGTTGTTGTATGCATATTCTGCGATCCAAAGAATGTCTTTCCAATTCAACTCAGATTGGTATAACATGCACCGAAGATATTGCTCGAGAGTCTGATTGGTTCTCTCGGTTTGTCCGTCGGTCTGGGGGTGGTGGCTGGTGGATAACCGCACATCTATTTGTGCTAATCGGCAACACTTCTTCCAAAAATGGGAGAAAAATTGACTTCCACGATCCGAGACTAATACGGAAGGGAAACCATGTATGCGAACTATATTCTCCAGGAATTCCTTGGCCAAGGTGGAAGCTGAAGGCGAACCTTTTAAAGGGATAAAGTGGGCCATTTTGGAGAATAGGTCCACAATTACAAGGATTGTGTTGTAACCAGCACAAGGAGGCAGGTCGGTTATAAAGTCCATTGACAGAGTGTGCCATGGTGCCAGTGGAATATCCAAGGGTTGAAGTAGGCCGGCTGGCCTTTTCTTTTGAGCTTTGTTTTGGGTGCAAATTCCGCAAGACAGAACAAAAGACTTTGTCTTTTCTCCAAGAAGGCCACCAGAAGTGGCATTTGATTTTTTCCTCTGTTTTAGCGATACCAGGGTGTCCTTCCATTAAAGATTCATGATGATGGGCAATAACAAGTTCTTGCAATTCTTTACTTGGCAGAAACAACCGCTCCTCGAAGTAGGGTAAGTCATCCTTAATGGTGTAATGAGGACCCTTTTGACTCCATTCCAGTAAGGTTGAAGAGTTTAGATGTTGTTTTACTTGCGTTTGGATGTCCTCAATAGTTTGCAATGAAGTTAAGCCTAAGATTCTTTGCTCAGGTATGATGGGCACAGGTTCTAAGCTCGAATTAGTTTCTTCCATGCCAATCCGGGATAAGGCGTCCGCTTTTCCATTCTTGCAGCCAGGGCGATAGGTAATTACAAAATCAAATTCCGCAAAGAATAGAGCCCATCGGAGTTGTCGTGAAGATTGAGCTTTGGCCGTCTTTAAATACTGTAAATTTCTGTGGTCCGTAATTACGGTGATGGTGTGTCTTGCCCCGAGAAGGTTGTGACGCCAAGCCTTGAAAGCAGATTTGATGGCCAGTAACTCTTTATCGGTCATTGCGTAGTTGATTTCAGGAGGAGAACATTTTCTGGACCAAAAGGCCACTGGGTGTAGTTGGTTAGTTTTTGGGTCTCTTTGCGACAGGACAGCTCCCATGGCCGAACTGGATGCGTCGGTTTCCACAATGTACGGGAGATCTGGGTGCGGGTGCTTCAATACAGGTGCAGAGGTGAATTTGGTTTTCAGGTCCTGAAAGGCTTGTTCGGCCTCAAGAGTCAATTCGAAGCGTTTGTTTTTCTTTAGGAGAGCTGTGATGGGTTGGACTGTTCGGGAAAATTCTGGGATGAATCTTCGATAGAAATTGGCAAAGCCGAGCATGCTCTGAACTCCCTTCACCGAGCTAGGAGATGGCCATTTGAGGATGGCGTCCACCTTTCGTGAGTCCATTCGGACTCCTTGAGGTGTCAGGATGAATCCGAGAAACTCAACTTCTGTGGTATGAAAAACGCATTTTTCGAGTTTTGCAAATAGTCTGTGCTGGCGCAATTTCTCAAGAACTGCCCTAACATGTTTTCTGTGATCAGATTCTGAAGAAGAGTACACCAGGATGTCGTCAATGTAAACAATGACACAGACATCGATAAGTTCCCGAAGAACATCATTCATAAAGTACTGAAAGGCGGCAGGTGCATTGCACAAACCGAAGGGCATCACCTGATATTCGAAGAGCCCAAACTTGGTGCGGAATGCAGTCTTCCATTCGTCGTTGCCTTTTATGCGCACCAGGTGATAAGCTCCTCGGAGATCTAACTTGGTGTACACACAAGCGTCTTTCACCTGGTCGATAAGCTCAGGGATCAAGGGCAGAGGATAACGATTCTTAATCGTTATTTGATTTAGGGCGCGATAGTCTATACACGTTCTAAGGTGGCCCTCTTTTTTCGGCACGAAGAACAGAGCTGAAGAGACAGGTGACTTGGACGGGCGAATAAAACCATTGGCTAGGTACTGATCTAAATACTGACGCAAATGCAGGTTCTCAGGTTCCGTAAGAGCATAAATCCTACTACAAGGTAGCTGAGCATTGGGTACCAGATCGATTTGGCAATCATAAGACCGATGGGGAGGTAACGTGTTAGCCTGTTCTTTCTGAAAAACGTCTTGGAATTCTTGGTATTCTGACGGTAACTGTACAGGGGTGGAAGTTGCTGAGGCTAGACCCATAGCTTGATTTCTTGGATAACAAGTTTGTTCACAATCAGGAAAACTTATCATCTTTGCTCGCCAGTCAATTCTGGGATTATGTGTTTCTAACCAAGGAATTCCAAGAATTACTTGAAATTGTGGGGCCTTGATCACATCAAACACGATTGCTTCCCGATGTCCGTCCTGACCCACCAGTGTCACTTCAACAGTGGAATGCGTTACAGGCCCTGAGGCTATTTCGGTTCCATTTACTGTAGTAATGACATCTTGGGTTACTTTCGGGCGGAGAGTAAGCTTAATCCTGGAAGCCAATTCACGGTCTATGTAATTTCCAATAGCTCCACTGTCGATGTATGCTTTTATAGCATGCAACTGCTGAGGCTGTTTTGGGTCCACGAGCACCATTGGCATGACAAAATGCGAGGTCAAAGAGTTAGTTTTCAAGCTCGGCAAGCGGACCCCTACGCTTGTCGGGCTAGGTCGTTTCCCGAATCAGGTGTCAATAATTCGTTATCAGTAGCTCCAACCACCTTCTTAGGTGGTTTAACTGGACAATTTCGAAGAAAGTGACCGGAAGTCCTGCAATACAGACAAAGTTGCATTTGCCGCCTTCTCTCGTGTTCTTTCTGCGTTAATGGTCCTTTAACACCACCGATTTGCATAGGTTCGGATACGTCGGTACTCTTGGAGTTAGCGTGGGTTTTGATCGGTATTCGGGTTTCGTACTTGAACCGATCTGCTTTTCTGTTTTGAAGTCTGTGATCAAGTTGAACCACCAAGTCTATGTAGTCTGCGCAGACCTGGGGTGGGTTTACTATCTGAGCTAGAACATCCTTAAGCTCTCCGCGCAGGCCTCGATGAAACAATGTGATCCTTTTGTTTTCTGGCCATCCAGTTTCCACAACCAGTCTGTTAAAGGTGGCAATGTAGGGCAGAAGATCCTGATTACCTTGTCGTAAGGATAGCAGTTCGTTATCAAGGGCCCGTCCTTGAGAGTGTCGAGCGAACAATCTTTCCATGCTGGCCTGGAAGCCCTGAAAATTCTGGAGAATGGGATTATCCTGATTTACCAATGGAATAGACCAATCGGCAGCACTGCCACTGAGGTAAGATAGTATAAAGGCTACCTTGGTCTGGTCGTTAGGGAAGGCTCCGGGTCTGCATAGAAAGTGTAAACGACATTGGTTCATAAAGACGGCATATTTCTTGGGATCCCCCGCAAAACGTTCAGGCGGGGCCAAAGGCATGTGTCCAGGTAGATTGATTTGTACCGGGTTATTCAAACCCGGTGATGTGGAAATGTCTCTGGAATTAGGTAAAGGAGTGTGCCCTGCCTGGGCCTGTAATAACCTTTTGGCTAGGTCGTCTGTTCTTTCCTTGGATAGGATCAGTTCTCTTTTGAGAGCGTTAGACTCCTGGCGGGCTGAGTGCACCTCTGCCCGTAATTCCCCCAAAAGCTGGGCCAGCTGGTCAGTCTCGGAAGTCTCCATAGCGCCCGGGTGGGAAATTGTGGGTAGGCTTTGCGTTCTGTAACGCTCACCTGATTCCCACGGAGGCGCAGGTCTGGCTTCGAGTGCTGATGCTTCTTCAATGGTAAAGCGCAGGACTCTGAAGATGGACAGGAAGGGTCCCTCTACTCTGGCTTCTCTGGCTCGCAGGAATATTCCCCTTAGGGTCAGGAAGGATGAGCTCTCCATCCTGCTTCGGATGCAGGGGCGCGTTGAAACCCAGTTACTTCACTGGATTGAGGATTGATGGGAGTTCAGGTAAGCTTGACTATTCAGGTAAGGCGCTGTAAAAGTTCTGCTGCAAGTTCAAAAGTCCAAACTTAATAATAATGTTCATTGTCTTGTTGCAGCAAGTGCTAATGCTTATGTCTTTTTCCCCTTAGGGGCCGGGGTTCGGAATGCCGGAGATATGGCGCCGACCCGAAGTGAAACGTGCAGTTCCAGTAAATGACAGGTAAGTTCTGGATGAGCGCTCGGGTAATGTCTTTGCATTCGCTCATTCAATGTCTTTGTCTTTTTTCCTCATAGGGGCCGGGGTCCGGAAAATGCCTGGAAGCGGCAAGACCCGAAATGAAATGGGAATGACCCAACAGGTAAGTCTTGGAAGGAAACTGAGCTTTTCCTATTCCTTTCCTTCTCTCACCTTGTTCTTGTCTTTTTCTCTCTAGGCTCTGGGAAGTGGCTGTGGATCCGGATGATCGCTGCTGAAGATGGAGGCGTCCAGGATAGGTGAGTGAAATGCAGCGCTGCAGCGATCGTAGCGAAATGCTTTTAAAAATGATGTCGTCCTTTTCAGGATCGTGGGTGTGATGTCTCTGTGGTGCTGATTTAGCAGGTAAGGTCTTTTGTCTCCCTTTGCAGGTGACCCAGGATACTGACAGGCGTGGCTGAGGTCCAGATGCAGGAGCTGACATGGTGAGCGTCCAGCTGCGAGGAGCAGAACAACGCGAAGCGTGAGTTGCTGATCGGGTGTGGTTTAAATAGCTTTGGAAGAAGTTCCAAGTGTGTATCCTTCCACCGATCAGGTATGCATCCTTCCCCGACCACACCCGGGTGGAAAGTAGCCCCACAGGTAAAGTAGTTCCATTCAGGCCTCAAGAGGGCCTGGATGTAGCAGCATGGTCTGCATCAGGTAAGTGCACATTAAAACACTTGAACACATGTCTAGCTTTATGAGCCTGGCGCCTAAGGCGCCAGGACAGGGGTCCAACATGGGCCTGGCGCCTAAGGCGCCAGGACTGCATCCAAAGGGCCCCAGCTTGGGCCCGCTGGCACTCCCCTGGGGGAAATGATGCCTGCCTCTGGGGTTGCTGGGTTGGACCTGGCTCCTTGGAGGTAGGCATCATGACAACACCTTGGTGTCAGAGATCCAGAAGAGCATGTCCCAGTCCTGGTGGTCCCTCAGGCCCCGGTTCAGCCTCCAACGAAAAAGAGGAAGCGTCACCCAACGCCCCCATTTCAGCCTCCACATCAGCGTTGGGCTCCTTCTCCCCCAACAGACCCAGGCACGGGTACGGATATGGCCATGACTATGGACATCGACGAGGATATCGTTGCAGCGGACGGGTAGTCTCTGCATTTGGATGCGCCACCTAGGGTGGTCCCAACGGACGAGGTGGGGTTGTTCCACTACATGATCTCCAGAGCCTCCAAGCTATTGCAGCTTGTGCCCAAAGAAACCAGGGGGGGGCGTTTCTTGTACCAGAGGTGCAAGGCCAAGAAGAAGATGATCATGTCAGTGGCCCTTCTGGACGACATGTAGGAAGAGGGCCTGACCCTCATGAAGGAGCCTTGCATGGCTCCAGCCAAGCGGGATAGGCTGGAGAAGAAGTATCAGGTGCCAGACTCCGCACCGAAGTGCCTGAGGTCGCAACCATCACCGGATTCGGTGATATCGGTGGTCGCAAGCAAATGGTCAGCTAGCTTGTTGTCTTCGGTCCCTCTGGACAGCGAGGGGAAGAAGATGGACGCCATAGGAAAGAAGGCTATTTACACCACTGCGTCGACTATCAAGGGGGCAAATGCACTGACAATCCTGGCCAGGTACGACAGGGAGCTGTGGTACAAGGTGGGGCCTATTCTGGAGTTCCTCCCCGACGACAAGAGGATGGAGACAATCGCTCTCTTCCAGGAGGGGGAAGTAGCGCCTGATCACATCATTACAGTGGCGTTGGACGTCACTGACACAGGGTTCTGGCAGATGGGGAACGGTGTCTGCTTTCATCGACAAGCCTGGATGAAGGCCACGAATTTCAGGCAGGAGGTCCAGGCGAACGCATTGGACATGCTCTTCGACGGAAAGAACTTGTTTGGGAAGGTTGTCGACGAGTCCCTCCAGGCCATCAAGGCGGATATAGAAACAGTTCGTTCCCTGTGCACTCTCCAGCAGCACTGCTTTTCTTTTCGCTCCTCCAGGGGAAAGTCGAGCAGGTCTGTCAAAGGTTTCTCCTGTTCATACCGTCAGCCCTGCAGATCCACGACTACAGAGGCTGTTCCCAGGCCTACGGTAGTGGAGGACTATGTCGTCGCCTGCAGAGCAGGACGCCGGCTCTGAAACAGGCCTGAACCGGCCGGGATGTCGGTTCCCTACGCATGCACCCCGGTGGGAGGCCGGCTGACGAAGTTTGTCGGCGAGTGGAAGAAGATCACCACCGATAGATGGGTGCTGGTCGCTCTCGCCCTGGGGCAGACCCTGGAGTTTCAACACAGGTGTCCGCGGATCCCTCCAACTACCTGTCGGGAACAGCACATCCTCAGCTCCTGGAAGAGGTACGGGCCATACCGCGAAAAGGGGCGATAGAGCTAGTTCCCCAATGGCTGCGGGATCCAGAGTCTATTCCAGATACTTTATGGTCAGAAAGAAGACATGGGGATGGAAGCCCATCCTAGACCTGCAACATCTCAACAAATACTTGAAGCCCCAAAAGCTCACGATGGTCACGTTGCAACACGTGCTCGGCCAACTGGAGGAAGGAGACTTCTTGACGTTGCTGGACCTGGAGGACGCCTATTTCCACGTCACCATTCACAAGAGACACCAGAAGTTTCTGCGTATCGTAGTGCAGGGTCAGCACTACCAGTTCAAGGTTCTGCCTTTCGGATTAGACGGCCCCCCAAGTGTTCACAAAATGCCTGGCACCGGTGGTGGCCCATCTATGCCTATGGGCATACACATACATACCTCCACGACTGGCTCATCTGGGCCCGCTCGTGGGAGTTGGCCGTCGGACACACGGAGGTGACCGTCCAGCTACTGACTGATCTGGGATTCTCCATCAACTATGCAAAGTCCTGCTTAGCACCATTGCAGAACGAGATATTGAGCCTGGCTCCTAGTAACAAGGAGCCAGACTCAATACGGTGTCCTTCCTGGCATCACTCTCGGAGGAGAGCGTAGCGTCCATTCAAGGGAAGGTGCAGCGGCTGTTGTCGATGAAGACCGCCACAGTGCAGACCATCAAATCGTTGCTCGGTATGATGTCAACCTGCTTCTACTTCATCCGACTCTGCAGGTTGCACATGCGATCCCTTCAGGAGTTCCTGAACGCTCACTGGACACAGGTGTCTGGAAGCTGTGCGGACAAGATCCCGCTCGATGATGAGTTCCGTTGGGTGGTAGGGTGGTGGCGCGTCCACTCCAACATCGCCCGATACACAGGGTTTCAAAACCCTCCATGCCAGGAGACTGTCACCACGGACGCTTCCCTGGAAGGCTGGGGAGCCCACACCGAACGTCTAACGACAGAGGCCTGTGGCTGCCGGAGGAGAAGGATCTCCATATTCACATCCTGGAGCTACGGGCAGTGTTCTGGGCACTCAAGTAGTTTCTTCCATCTCGGAAGGGCAAGGTGGAGAGGATCTTCACGGACAACACAACCACCATGTTCTACATCAGGAAACAGGGGGGCACTTGATCCCCAGCGCTGGGCCGTCACACGAGATGTTCCATGTCCATCTTCACCTTGCAGGAGTTGGGAACACCATCGCTGACTCCCTCAGCAGGGAATTGTGCTCCTGCCATGAGGGGGAACTTCGCAGGATCAGGTGGCCACAGGCAGGCCCCAGATAGATCTGTTTGCAACGGCGGCGAACTCCAAACGCCAGAAGTTTGCCAGCAGATTACACCAACCGAGGAGCCTGTAGGACGCGTTCTCCTTCCCGTGGGAAGAGATATTTCTGTACGCGTTTCCTCTGTTGCCTCTCCTGGTACGTGTCACCAACACACTCAGTGCCAATGCAGGATGATACTCATCACCCTGGCATGGGCGAGACATATTTGGTATCTGGACCTTCTCAGCCTGTCAGTGTCGCCTCTGGTAAAGCTGCCAGTTGTTCTGGATCTTCTTACCAGAGGAGGCGGCGCAATCCTTCATCACGACCCAGGATCGCTGGCCCCTGCAGCCCTAGAGATTGAAAAATATGAGTTGCCTGTGGACTGCAGGGAGGTCCTCGCCAGGGCGTCATCGACTTTGAAGTCACAGTCCCACAGATTCCTCCATACTTGCTATCCTTCGCCAATGCCAGACTGGCGCACGCCTTTATCAAGGTACATCTGGCGGCTATCTCCCTCTACACTAGGTCTACAGAAAGGTCTTTGCTTTGGTCTAATCGGCTAGTCAAGGAGTTCCTCAAATGACTTTTTCTATCTTTCCCGCCGGTGAAGGCTCCTGCCCTGCGTGGGAACTCAACGTGGTGCTAACGAGGCTCATGGGGGCCCCTTTCGAGCATATGCATCGGCTCCTCTCGTGGAAAACTGCTTTCCTTGTGGCCATCACCTCTGCCAGGAGCATAGGTGAGATCCAGGCCCTATCCTCCAAGCAACCATACCTGATTTTACACGAATTGAGGGTTGTGCAGCGGACGCACCCCTCTTTTATGCTGAAGGTTCAGTCGGAATTCCACCTCAACAAGCCTCTGGTGTTACCTGTGTTTTTCCCGAAGCCTTTGTCACCGGCTGAAAGGGCCTTGCACTCGCGGCATGTTGCTCGGCCTTTAAGTTCTATGTGATGCGCACAAAGAGTTTTCGGAAGACTTCACAACTGTTTGTGAACTTTGGTCCTGTGAACCAGGGGAAGGCCTTGTCCAAGGCTTCCATTTCAATGTGACTCTCTGGCTGCATCATGCACTGTCATCGGTTGACCAACTGACAGCTGCCCGGCTGTGAGAGAGCCCACACCACCAGAGCGATCGCTGCTACGACGGCGTTCCTGTCTGGTGTACCCCTGCTAGACATCTGCAGGGCTGCTATGTGGAGGTCTATGCACACCTTCACGAAGTTCTACTGTGTCGACAGTGATTGCCGGGAGGAGTCCAGAGTCGGCCAAGCAGTGCTACGCAACCTGTTCGCTTGACGTGAGTCTGTTCCAGAGGTAAGAGTTGATTGCTTCTGTTGAGCCTTGCCACCTCCTGTTGTGTAATGTTGTACTACTATGTATTAGTTATTCATGAGCATGTGAATCCATGCCAGACCCCATGCTGGAGAAGAAACAAGTTACTTGCCTGTAACTATTGTTCTCCAGCATGGGTCTGGCATGGATTCACATGCGAACCCTCCCTCCGACCCCTCTGCGTCTCTTCTTGGTCATACTGCCACTTTACGTGCTTACCAGATCTGAAGATGGCTGCCAGAGGAGGGGCTTCGGGAGAGAGACGTCATTGGATGGGGGCAGTATGACCCAGAGGACAGTGATTGGTTTAAAGGGGAAATACAGTTTGTAAGTAAAAGTGATACCGTTTTTTCTTTTACCGAGGATTCCCAGCCTGACGACAGGATGCCAGACCCATGCTGGAGAACAATAGTTACAGGTAAGTAACTTCTTCCATTTGCACCAGACCTCGAAGGCGGCAGCCAAGTCTTTGGGTGCTGCTATTAGGCAGCCTCAGCCTTTTCACTCCAGTGGAACATCTTGGAGGGGTAGATCCTTTCGCTGTTACTCCTCAGTTGAAAGAGCGAGAGAAATGGCTGGTGAAAGAAGCCAAAAAGATTTCCTCGTGGTGGACGAGGGAGAGGTGCAAAGCCTACACAAGCAGCGGCATCTTTACCAACAGCCACTGCTTCAGCCGCCTCAAAACCTCTCGGAGGTCTTGACTCACGACACCCCAGTGGGAGGCAGACTGTCTCAGCATCTGAAAGAATGGTGAGACATTACTTTGGATGCTTGGGCACTGCAAACCATAGCCCAAGGTTACTGCCGCCCCATCATTCAGAGACCTCAAAACCATCCACTGGGCAGCCACTCTTTGAGGGTTCCAGATCTGTTCCTTGTGCAAGAAATTTTAACCCTGCAATCGAAAGGTGCTATAGAGCCAGTACCTGTAATGCAGAGGAACAAAGAATGGTATTCTCCATATTTCCTAATCCCCAACAAGGACGTAGGACTGAGACCCATCTTGGACTTGGGATACTTGAACAAGTTCCTCAGGAAGGTTCAAGATGATCACACTTTCTCAGATCTTTCAGGCCCTCCAGCTCCAGGATTGGATGGTGTCATTGGACCTTCAGGATGCTTATTTTCATGCGCCAATCCATCTCATGCACAGACCTGAGGTTCTCTGTTGGCGTTTATCATGATCAGTTTTGAGTTCTGTCGTTCGGGTTGACCTCCGCCCCAAGGGTATTCACCAAACGAATGGCTGTGGTGGCAGCGAGTCTTAGGAGAGGGTGGGATTCACGTCTACCCCCACCTGGACGATTGGCTAATCAGGGCGCGCGCTCCCAAACAAGTCCTGGATCATCTCAACATCACCTGCCACTGTCTCCACAGACTGGGCTTCTCCCTCAATTACAAGAGGTCCCACATACCATTTCAAAAGCTCCAGTTCATCTGGGCTGTACTGGATACATCCTTGGGAATGAGCTTGCCACCTGAGATGAGGACTCGACATTCTGCAGATGGTCACCAAAGTTCCCAGGCAACATGTCAGACCTACTTCAGGTTCCAAGCAGGGTCGCAATAGGATCTCCTGTGGTGGACCTGCAAGGACAATATTGTGAAGGGAGAACCTTTTTGGCCACCATGGCCGGAGATAACAGTAGTGACAGACTCCTAAATCACAGGGTTGGGAGCCCACGCCAACAATTTGAAAATCAGCAGGCGTTGGTCTCCATCAGAGTCCAAACTACACATCAATCTTTTGGAGCTGAGAGCAATCAGACTTGCGTTGAAGGCTTTTCTGCCCTCTGTACAGGGAAAGGATGTCCTGATCAAGACAGACAACACAGCAGCCATGTAGTACCTCAACAAGAGAGGTGTAGGCTCACTACCACTGTGCAGAGAGGCAATGCAGCTCTGGTTCTCAGAAAATCAAGAAGGAATCTCTCTGTCAGCAGTTCACCTAGCTGGGATGAGAACACAGCAGCGGACACTCAAGTGGATCTGTCCGTGACCAGTGTCAACTGGAAGTGTGAACTGTACTGCTCTAGGGAATTTCCCCCAAGAGGAGCTCTGGGAGACCCGTTCGTAGTGGACTGGGAGTTTCCACTCCTGTACGTGTTTTCTCCAGTGCCCGTCATTCTTCACGTGATCAGGAGGTTGAGAAAGTTCAGGAAATCCATTATCCTAATTGCCCCGGATTGGGCCAGGAGGTTGTGGTACCCGGACCTTCTGGACATGTCCATCTGCCCTCAAATAAGTCTTCCACAAAGAGAGGACCTTCTCTCGCGAGAGGAGGGTCGGGTTCTCCATCCAGAGGTTTTTTTTATTTTCAAATTTGTTTATTGGCATTTTTCAATAATATCAAACATGTTGTGTACAATGGAGCCAATCTCAAAGAGTTATAAACATATGTTTAACTTAACGTCAAAAAATTACAAATACAAAAACAAAACAACCATAACTGTCTCCATATTCTGTCTGTTTCATATATCGTTAACTGTTTCGGGGGGAGGGTGGGAGCGAAGGGGAACCATCCGGCAACTACAATAGGGGAAAGGGTTCCGCAAGGTCTCTATCCTCTGCAGTACTTCCGCTGCTGCTGGCTTTATGACAGGTCCCTCATGGGCCTGGATTAAGTTCTGATTCAGGGGGGTTTATCCGAGGGGTGGAACATGGGTCTGGTGAGTTCCTTCCATGCCTCGAGTGACATACTAGAGTCATCCGTGGATCTGGCCACACAGTCCTCCCATGCCGCGGTCTCGGCCAGCACCCACCGTTCAGTCTCTTTGTGCCATAGTTTGTACTGAGGGCCCATGGGTTTCTTCCAGGCCATTGCTATAGTTCTTTTGGCCAGTATGCACGATATGTCCATGAGCCTTGCTGCCTGCTTGAGTTTGGCTGGTCTGGGGTAGGTTCCTAAGAGGCACTCGCCGGGTGTCCAATTATATTTACTCAGGCCTGCTTTTTTGCAAGTTTGTTGGACCCTGTCCCACAGAGCCCTTGTCCTGGGGCATTCCCATAACATGTGGATCAGATCCGCTTTTCCCCCCTTGCACCAATTGCAGGTCGGTTGTGCCTGGGGATTGCAGGTGGCTATGCGGCACGGGGTCAGGTAGGTTCTGTGTAGTATGTTGAACTGAATCTGCCTAAATCTATGGTTTCTGGACACCGTTTTGGGGAATGTGAGAGCTCTGTTCCACTCCCCTTCAGTCATTTCCCGGCCTATATGCTCCTCCCATTTGCTTTTCATTTCCATGCTCCGAGGATTTGGCATGTTGATCAGGTGGCCATGTATTTGCGAAACGGGTTTACCGCCCTCTCCCAAGTTGTACATCAAGGTGAGGAGTGGGTCTGTATCTGGTTCCATCGGCCACGAGTCCCATTTGCGTCAGGCCACAGCACGAGTTCTTTGGTACCACAGAAACTGGCCGGTATGTATGCCTTCCGCCTCCTGCAGCGAGGTGAACTCCCTGAAAGTGCCTTCATCATATAGATCTCCCCAGGTGTAGACCCCTTCCCTCTCCCAGAGCCTGATATGTTTCAAATCCGAAAGTGTTGTGCATAGGTCTGCGATCAGGGGGACTTCTGGGGTATAGGAGTTCTGTGAGTTAGTGAGCATTTTCACCCTGTGCCAAATTTTCCTTCCCAGGTCAGCCAAAAAGGGTAGAGTTCCCAGCAGTTTGGACGGTGCCCAGACCAGTTCTTTCAGATGGAATTGGGCAGCATGACCTGTAGCAATGGTGTTTCAGGTGTGGGTTCATCATCTAGCCATTTGGTCACAAAACTAAGCTGTGCTGCTATGTAATATTTTTCTAGGTTTGGAAGATGAATACCGCCTTGGCTATATGGTAGGGTTAGCAATTGCAATGCTATTCTATGCCTGCCTTTCCCCCATAGAAACTCTCGCAGTATGGTCTCAAGCAGTCGGAAGAAGGGCTTGTGAATATAGTAGTGTACATTTTGAAACCCATAAAGGAAACGTGGGAGAACGATCATTTTAGTTATCGAAGCCCTGCCCATCTTCGAGAGGGGGAGTTTCGCCCAGAACGCCATTGATTTGCGCAGGGCGGGGAGTGCTGCCTTTGTGTTTGTTCATGCATTAGCTCGGGGGTATGCATAATGTGCACTCCAAGGTAGCGGAATGACGTATTCTGCCACTGGATCCCAACTTCAGGGAATGCTTCTAAACTCTGTTTTCAGGGCTGCTAGGGGGAGCATACAAGACTTTGACCTGCTAAAACTTATCCCAGAGACCTTGGAATAATTGTCCAGCACTTCTAACATGCTTGGTACGTTGAGGTGTGGGTCCCTGACGTATATGAGAACGTCATCCGCGTAGAGCGAGATGATGTGATCCACGTCTCCCAGTCTAATGCCTGCATCGAAGAATTGCTTTCTAAAGTAGACGGCTATGGGTTCTAGTCCCAGTATGTAAAGCATTGGGGATAGTGGACAACCCTGTCTAGTCCCCCTGCATATATCCCAGGCCTCCGACACATACATCCCAGATTTCACCCTTGCCTTAGGTTTAGCATACAAGATGTTAATCCACCTAATAAACCCGGGACCAAAGCCAAACTCCCTAATCACTACCACAAGCCATTCCCAGTAAATGGAGTCAAACGCTTTGACTGCGTCTAGGGACAGCAGCGCGTATGAGTCCTTGTCTATCGGTTTGCGCTATAATGTGCTGCAGCCTGCGTAGGTTCATGGACGTATTTTGGCCCGGCACAAAGCTGCACTGATCTGGGTGAACTATGTCTCCTATTATTCTAGACAGCCGCTTCGCTAAGATCGTAGTCAGGATTTTAACGTCATAATTTAACATTGCAATCGGGCGATATGAGTCGCATTGGTCTGCCGGTTTATTGGGCTTGAGGATCGGGATCACAAGCGTCTCCCTCATACTTTCGGGTAGTATTCCTTCTTCGTATGCCTCCTGGTATACTGCGTGTAATATGGGGGGGTCAGGGAGGACTCATACGTTTAAAAAAACTCTGTGGGCAACCCGTCTGTTCCCGGTGCTTTGCCTGTGGCCAGGGATCTGATTGCATCGGTAATGTCTTCGGGCGTGATTTCTGCTTCTAGGGAGTCGGCTTGCTCAGGGGACAGCCTGGGGAGCCCTATCTCTTCTAGTGTTTCTATCAAACGTTCATGGGGGACCTGCTCCTCATATGAATACAGGTGGGTGTAAAAGCGAGTCAAAGTGTCATTTATGTCCTGCTGCGTACAGTGTGTGTTTCCATCCTCATCTTGTAGTGAGGTGGTGGGGTGTTTCGGGTGCTCTTTACGGCAGAGCCAGGCGAGTAGTCTGCCCGGTCTGTCGGCCTCAACATGTGCTCTATTTGTTCTGGCAGTATAGTCGAACTTTTCCAGCCTGTTCCACGCAGTTATGTTCAGCTCTCTAAGTCTCAGAAGCTCCTCTTCCCTCTGTTGGGTGTCTATCGGGGTAGCCTCAAGTCGCTCAATCTGCCGTTCCACTAGGTCTAGTTCTTTCCTGAGAAGCTTCTTGATACCTCCCGCCTTTGCAATTACTTCTCCCCTGGTTACCACCTTTAGAGCCTCCCACACTGTGCTATTGTAAGCTACACTACCGGTGTTAACCTCTAGGTATGCATGAATAGAATCGCGTAATTCTTCTCGGAAGGCTG
Source organism: Ambystoma mexicanum (assembly GCF_040938575.1). Taxonomy (NCBI): domain Eukaryota; kingdom Metazoa; phylum Chordata; class Amphibia; order Caudata; family Ambystomatidae; genus Ambystoma; species Ambystoma mexicanum. Next base: position 570,701,640 of record NC_090922.1, on the reverse strand, counting down.
GGTCCCTCAGGGCGTCTGTGGGCATTTTCCACATGGGAATGGGGGCGTCTGGGCCCTCTGTGGTTCTATGTTTTCAGAAGCGGGGAGTGATCAGAGGTAGTCCTCCCCAAGTATTGTGCTCCCTCCACCCGGGGTAAGTGTTCCCTGTCTATGAATATATAATCTAGTCTTGTGTGTAACTTATGTGGGGATGAGTAGAATGAGTATTCGTGTGCTTCAGGATGTTTTTCCCACCACACATCCGTCATTTCCAGCCTCCCCAACATGGCGGATAGTGCTGTCGTAGCGGTCGATGGGCCTGTGGTGTGGATCTGTCCAGCCGTGGGTCATGTACACAATTAAAATCCCCCCCCCCAAATAAAGAGATCGTTCCTGTACTGTGCAACTCTAGGGTACAGTGAGTTCAGGTAGGACGGTATGTTATTGTTAGGGAGAATGGAGTTCATGATGCATACTGCTTCTTGTTCAATGAATCCCCAAATTACGACAAACCTACCTTCCGGGTCTATCTCAGTTTTGTCCACTCGGAATGGGAGCTGTGGGTGAATCCAGGTGTAGACCCCTCTTGCGTATTTAGAATAAGTGGTACCAAACCCCTATCCACCCCAATGTGTTTGTAGCTTGGCCACCGAGTCCACCGTGCAGTGGCTCTCCTGTAGTAATGCTATCATTACCCCTTTTCTGTGCAGGTAGGTTTTAATCCTGTTCCTTCGGAGATAAGTCCTTAGGCCCCTTACATTCCATGTCATTATTTTTATGGTGGTCGCAGCCATAGGGGTTTAGTAATGGATCTGTTGTCCCCCCCTTTTCCCGCCTCTGCCACCCCCGGGCCTGGACCTGTTAACCAGGGGTCGGTCTGTGTTGGGGTTGGGGCACGAGCCTCATCGTTTCCTCCCTCCCTTCCCCCCTCCCTCTGTGTCAATTGGAGACTTATTAACATTAACAATCCTCACTCTAGTGAATAAGGGTAACAAACCGTTCAACTCAAAACTGCCGCCAGCAGTTGCCTCAAACTTGCAGCGCTCGGGGGCACCCGGTCCTTCCAGGCCTTTCCGGGCCTCCCGGTGCGGGTGGTGTGTCGGCAGTCGGCCTCCACGTGTTGCAGGAAGGTGCGTCGGCTTCGTTGTAATTTGCATGGGTCGGTGTGCTCCTGCCCGTCATGGCGTACGTAGAGTTGTAGATCTCAAGCGGTCCGGTATTCATTCGGCAGTTGTGCGAACCTTCATTTTCCTGTCGCTTGGTGCTTTCAATGGCCTGTGACTTCATGCGTAGTGCTTTCCTTATCATCAGCAAGGTTGTTGTCCTCAAGCCACATATTTGCCGCTGCCGGAGTCTCAAGAAAGATAGCTTTCCCCTTGTATAGTACCTTAAGGCGGGACGGGTACAGTAGCATGTACTTGAGGTTTAGCTTGCGCAACCTAGCTTTCACCGGTACAAATTAGTTCCGTGCTCGCTACACCGCAGGAGTATAGTCTGGGTAAATGACTATTTTGGCGCCATGTTTCTCGATCTCCCCTCCTTCTCTTGAGAATCTCAGTATAGTCTCTCTGTCGCGAAAGTTCAAGACTTTTGCAATAATAGGGCGCGGTAGGGAGCCCGGAGGGGGCCTCTTCTGAAGTGATCTGTGGGCCCGTTCTATTGAGAAGCCCTGGGTCAGTTTGCCAGCCCCGATTTCTTGCAATAGCATCGTTTCTACAAATTCGGTCGGGTCTGGGCCCTCTGTGTCTTCCGGTACCCCCAGAATTCGGATGTTGCCGCGGCGGGCACGTCCTTCAGCGTCCTCTGATCGCGCCTCTAGCCGCGCTACTTGCAACTCAAGGTCTTGGACCTTAGATTTAAGTTCTGTGGTGTCGTTAACATTGTCTTGGAGCGTTGCCTCCGTTGTGGTCACCCTTTCTGTAAGGTTACGAGCGTCCTGTCTCATCAGTTGCATGTCCGACTTGATTTTATCGATCCTGGTTTCGATGGACGTTCGTAGCGCTGCTATGGCTTCTAGCACTTGCGTATTTGTCGGATCGTCCTCCTTAGCCGTCGGGTCGTCTGCTACCTTTGTCCCCCGTTGTTGTTTCGCCCTGACCGTGGTGAAGGAGTCCATGGTCGCGGTTTTTAATTTGCTTTTGGGGGGCGACGACGCCTGCCCTTGGGCGTGCTCCGCTGCCATTTCCCGTTCAGCGGGGATGTGTATGTAGGGTCGATTGCGAGCGCTGTCGTTGTAGATGGGGAGTCCTCAGCCCGCGGATGTTCCGGAGGGAACCGCCCGTCGCCTTCTCTCTTCTTCGTGTCTCTCCGTGTCTCTCGCGGCCTCGCGCCGAGGGTCCCTCCTCCTCCCGGCACTCGGTCTCGGAGATAGAGACCCGGGTCACAGCCGGCCGCGGGTGTCCGCCCCCCCCCCCCGGGGTGTCGCCGGATCACTGGGTTGGATGCTGGCACTCCTCTCTCGCCTCCAGAGGCTATCCGCCCTCCAGCGGTGCGTCACAGATGGGACCGGCGGGCGCCGCCATTTTGTTGGGCCGGGGTCTCCTCTCTGTTCGCTTCGGATAACCGTTATCTCGGTCCGATTTTCTTGCAGAAACTTCGTCGAGGGTAGTCAAACGGTTCTTCTTCCCGTAGCTACTTCAGGCGTGCTTGTTCAGCTTAAGCAGGCCGAACGATTCGGTCTGTTGTAGGATCTCGGGCAGGAGCGCGAGGAGAACACGTCCTCACTCCATGCGCGCTGGCCACGCCCCCATCCAGAGGTTAAGACACTCAGCCTTCACACATGGTTTCTGAGTAACTGAGTTACAAGGATTGGGACCTCCCAGATGATGTAATGGAAATGTTTTTTTTTGGCCAGAAGGCCAGCAGCATGGTCTTTGTACTAATGCCGTTAGAACCAATTCTGCAGCTGGTGCAGGGACAAGCATGTAGACCCTTTGCAAAACACCAGAGGTGTTATCCTTTCTGTGTACTTGGTCAATGTGGGGATCCAGGTTGGAACCATTAAAGGTTATTTGGCAGCGCTTTCCCTTTTGGTGATAACATTTCTGAAGGGACTCACTAATGTGTTCCTTTCATCTTCCTTTCAGGTTCCCATTTGGGACCTTAATCTGGTGTTAACATTTTTTGTGTGCACCATTTGAACCACTCCATGTCCTTTAAGGCTACTAAGGTTCAAGACCATCTTGTTGCTAGCATTAACATCAGCCCATAGAGTGAGTGAATTGCAGGCACTATCCTCTAAACCACCGTTTACAGTATTTCATAAAGACAAGGTCGTCCTGAGGGTCAAGCCTTCATTCCTACCTATACCCATTTCAGACTTTGATTTAGGACAAAAGATTGTGTTACCCACTTTCTACCCTCCACCTCATCCTGGCAAGGAGGAGGAGGAGGAGAGGTTGCACAGGCTCAGCCCACAAAGGGCTCTGAGCTTCTACGTTTCAAGGTTGTCAAAACTTCGTCTGGATGACCAACTATTGGTTACACGGGTCATAGACAGGGACAGGCTGTAACAAACAGACCTTATCCAGATGGTTTATTCTAGCTATTTCCGAAAGCTACTGGCTGGCCGGCAAGTATACGACAGAAGGCTTGAGAGCCCACTGCACTAGGGGCATGGCTACTTCCTCTGCTCTGCAAAGAGGTGTTCCTATTAAAAACATTTGGTCTACAATACACACTTTTACGAAGTATTGCTGCCTTGATTCTACCTTAAGTCAGGATGGAAGCTTTGGGAAAGCTGCTCTCCATTCTTTTCATGGAAACCATTGAGGGCAAAATTCTTACTACCTCCCCCAAAACAAACACTGCTTTGGGAGTCTATCAAAGATGAGGAATACATTGGAGGACACAATCCATTTGAAGAACAAGTTACTTACCCCTGGTAACGTTCTTTCGACTGGATGTTCCTCCCATGTATTCCTCATGGCCCCTCCCAACCTACCCCTCAGTAGAATTTCCCATGTTATTGCAGCTTTCGCTTCATCAGAGCATAGTATGGTCAAATCTGCGTTGGAGTGGGTAGTTCTACTTGAGAATGATACGAAAAAACAGAACTGAGGCCAACGGATTGGAGATATCCAAGATGAGGAATATGTGGGAAGCAACATCCAGTAGAAAGAAGGTTACCAGGGGTAAGTAACTTGTTCTTCTCATATGTTCTGTCTCTCTTTCTAACCTGGGTGAGCTCCTCTTCCCCACGTTTCAAGTTAGGTTCAAGTCCCATGTTCATCATAAAGAAACAAGGAAATATGGCTTTATAATAAAGTTTTAATTCCGTTCTTGGCTCCTTCGCTGTGTCACAAGAATGTTCAATGTTCAAACAACAAGGAATTCTGTCCTTTCTTGAGTAATAACTTCCACTTCATGAAATAGCATCGATGTTGTTCTGGGCCATGATGCATTACCACAACTTAGAAATGTCAGAGGAAACACAGTTCCTTGTCAGATTCGCAAAAACCACACTTGAAAGGGCAAAAGAACATAGCTTCTTAGCAGCACTCTTTAAATCTTTTTTCATATCCTTATATAGCAGAGTGTATAACTTTGTCAGGATGACTTCACAGCACCACTGCTTCTACCTGGGTAATTCTCATGCCAGCTCAACTTCTGCATGGATTCACCATGCAGGTCTACTCTCCTGCCCCTCTGTGTTCAACATTAAACTGGGCTCGGAAGTTTAAAATCTACTGAAAACAAATGTTTTAACCACTGCATTGTAGTTTACAACTTTGTGACTTGTAGCAATTTTCCAGAAAAGACAACATTCACATTAGTGCTCAGAACGCTCAGTAACACTCACTGGCTTCTGATTTCCTCCCTTTGCGTGCTCCAGGGCTTGAACTGCTCCAGGCCTTGTATGGACACACAGCCTTCCTTGGTGAAGGTGTCTTTGATCCTGCCACGCAGTCAAGGAGCTCCTCTAGCTCCTGGGATCTTCGGCTGCACAACTCTCTCCAGCCACAGAAACATTTCTTAAGGGGTTTAAGTTAGTAGAGGCATGATTTGACCACCACATCTATTTAGTGACTGTTCACATCCCAGATGACACTCCCAGGTGTTTTATTTTAACAGATACAGCGACGGCATAGCATAAGAAAATGAGAAGAGCTGAGGTAGTCTTTTAGCACATGTTTTGGGTTAAGAAGCTGCATTTCTAGTTTATCACCATTGAGCTTCAGGCTTGTATATGCATCCAACTTCGAGTGCAGCTCTCCCAGCAAATAAGTCCATGTAAAGGTTCATATCGCACGTGTGTGTTATACATTAGAAAAATCGTAAATTGGCATCTTCCTAGGAGGACATATTCAATGCTGATTATGAACTGGGGTACACTTGGCAGCATATCACCCAAAAAGAACACATCACCTATTGAAGAAGATATGTGGTTGATATTTATTTCAAATTAGCAGATAACTCCAGGAATGTCTACTTTGCGTGCAATATCAAGTTGTCTTTGGACTACAAAGGCACATTTCTTTCTGCTGTAGGAAATTTACATGAAGAACATCACACTGCAAGTAATACATATAGAAAACCTGCAGCGATTAATGAGATTGTTGCATGTTAACAGCAGAGACGCAATGAAATCAAAAGATCACCCCTTATGGAGAATCTTTAAAAATGAATATAAATTGTAGACCGAATAAAATGTTAAACTGGAACCTTACAAAATAACTGAGACAACAAGAGCAAGGTTACAAGCAAATCACAACAAACTTTGGACAGAAAATATTTTAGAACAAAGTTTTAATCAGTAGGCAGTGTGACGAATTGAAGGAATTCGGCCATTCTCCCCAATGGGGAGCCTCCCCCTTTGAGGCTAGGGAGGGGTGTCTGGGCAAGGACAAGTGGGACCTCAGTAGGAGAGACTCTCCCTTAAGGGACAAGGACTGTCACTCTTGCGAGGAACTTCCCAAGTAGGTTCCCATGGTGGCATGCTTGGGACTGATGTGAAGAACCGTTTAAAAACCAGACACTGGGCTTAAGATAACATTTACATATACTGTTATGAACAAGAAAGAGGATCTGTCTCTTTAAAAAGAGAATGCCATTTAAGCCCACTGACAGCCTAACACCTGAGAGAAGTGAAGCCAAGGAGAAGCGCAGAGCCCGCAACTTTCAGAGCTGGTCTGAGAGAGAGAAATGCTGGAGAGCCAGCGTTCAACCAAAGAGTGAAACCGAGGAGTCGGGGAACACAAATTCCGCTGGTGGCGTGACCATGATGACTTACTGGTGGGCAGTCTGCCCGTCAAATGATGCCGACACAAAGACTCTAATGCGTAGAAGTGGAGAAACCGAAGAGAGCCCGAGCGAGCACAGGCCCCGGAGACATAACAGGGAGAACAGGAGAACTGAGAGGCCGTTGGGAATCTGTACGCAACAAGAGAAACTGGTTCCAGTAATTGACGAGACCTTGAAGATAAAGTCGATGAAACAGAACTGTAATGATGTGAAAAAGGGAATTGTTATTAAAGCTGGAAAAGAGGTAATTTAGACTGGGGCACATATACCCTGGGAAAAGGGGTAGGGTACCCTATGTTGGGACTTGAAGAGGGGGACAAATCAGAGAGAGAGAATACTCGGAGAGAAAGTGAAGTCTCTTATGAGAGGAAGTGAAGACCATACAAGAAAAGAAACACAAAGCAAGTCACCCCAGGAAAGGGGGGAATATTAATTCCCAAGAAAGCATATACCAACTAAGAAAGTATATGTTTAAAAAGCACAAAAGGCCTATCAGCGTGGAACAAAGGATAAGACAGGGAGTTAAAGGAATTCCTGGACAATAATCCATAAAGAGGAGGACAACCCAAAGAACTTGTGAATGTGTTACAAGAACTTGTACAGAAGGTGACCAGAGATCATTTAAAATTAGTCTAACAAGATGGAAAAGCAAAGGAACATCATTACGAGAAAGGACAATCGGGACAAGCAAGAGATTCTCCTGGCCTTATAATGGTAGGGTCATTAAAATTTGTTTTTGGACTGCAGACTTTCGTTTATGACTTCCTGATGACTGACAGGCACCTTAGTTATTTACATAGGCAGGGAACACCCACATAGCGATAGGGAAAGTTAGGCCTTTTTTATTATTTAATAATGAGGACCAGAAATGTCAATGGAATAGAAGTGTCTGCGTCCTCCTTCTGACCCACAGGAGGCAGAGCAGTATCTCAAGATGTTGCACTTCTAAAGTGCAACGTGTCCACCAACATTTCTTTCCGCATATTGAAAGTCTTACTAGAACGACTATATCCACATGCTTCAGTATTGTGGATTGGGCTAAAGACACTGAACATGTAACATGGTTTCCCAATAATATTTTGAAAAAACTATTATAGCTAATACCATAGCTGTGTTAAACAGGAAAAAGAAAAGCAATCTAACCCCCCCCCCCCTCAAAAATGCTGAATTCTTCTGTTTTTCTTATTTAACAAATAACCCAAGGCAATGGCAGTTTGTATTATTGGTTGACAGAATTTCCACTTCCAGTGTGCACAGTTACTTGTTTTCCCAAAAGCTTGCCGGAAAGGGAAACATTTATCTTGAACCAGCAACTCAGCCAGGCAGACATTGACTAGACTAGGTATGGAGTATTTCAGAGCTTTACTAGGGTGTTGAAAAAGCATACTGGCAGAGAGGTGTAGCCAGCAGACAATTAACTGGCATTGGCAAAGGCAACAGTTTCATACAATGAACTTATTTTTGGTTATCAGGTATTGTCCTTATTTTTCCAAAAACACAGCATAAAACAGGTATCGACTAAAGATGGTGGAGTGGAGAATTCGGGGCTGTAGCCAGAGCTGAGCTTAGGGGTCTGCTTGGCTCTAAGAGCTGAGCACAATCCAAACCGACGAAAGACCCATGCCTGCAGTCTTGCCTTCCGATATCCATCAACACAAGTCCATATGTGCAAGCATTGTCTTCAGGGGATGCTGGTCCTAGTTCTTAATTTAAAATGGTAACATCCAGAATGATAAGTCCCAGAATTCAAAGAAAAATCAGGGGCATGTTGGCATCAATTCAAGACCCAAACCTGGCATCCTGCCTCCCCATCTCGAGCACAAGACCAATGCCTGGCATGCTGCACTAGCACCACCCACAACATAAGGCCCATACCTTGTATCCTGCTTCTGCGCCCACATGATACCCCACCCATGCCTGGCTCTCTGCTTCCAAACACAAAACCTATACATGGAGTCCTACTTTCCCACCCATCCCACAATACAAAACCCATATCTGCTGCCTTACTCCCACCCACACATCAAAGAACACATACCTCGTGTCCCAATTTTGGTAGATACTCTATAGTACGAATAACCACTTTTCTCAGGATCACATACTTTAGTTAAGAGAAAGCTGGGGTTTCAACCCAGCCTGCACATTTGAGACACTTCACATCTTTTTGGCTCTAGCTTATAAAATTAAGTGTTCATTTATGGCATTAAAGAGATAATATAATACCCTGTTGTATAGATATTAATTGAATAGTAAACCAATCCCTTTCTGGACCAACATTACAAATATGTAAATTCTTTTGTTAATAAAAAGATTATAACTAGCTTTGTCTTTCCCAACCCAAATGGAAGCCTACAAGTACAAGAAACCAAAGTAATGTGAGCTGAGAAAAACTCGCCATGATTTTGCAACTCTATTTTCCGACTTAGACACGCATCAAGCAAACTGTATGACAAGGGCTACCGATATGTAGCACAAATGCAACCATCCAGTGTTTATCCAACGTGATAGGAGTGTTGTCGTGGTCAGCGACTGCCCCGCTCACTGCTGTGTGTGCAAACCATCTTCCCATGTGGATGCACTGCTGATAACGCAAGGGTTGGACAGGATGCCAGGCAGTCTCTGCCTAGCCCCATCTGGGTACGTTTTTAAAAAATATTCTGGGTTGAGCATGTGAGGCTCGGCATCCGTTTTTGGGGGCAGTTACTCGCAACTAGAGTTAAAAGCCACTTGGGCCAGCCTGAGCCCTGCTCGTCTCACCCACCTATTATTGACATAAGAGGCCAGGTACTCGAACCACATGCCGTGTAGTCCCATCAAATACCAACATACTCACATTGTACACCAGCTATTCCCATCAAATGGCAAATGCTTGAATATGCGACAGTCGCATGGGGCAATTCCTTTGAAGAGGATGAGGAGTCTTTGAATTGGGAGACACCAGCAAACCATGTGAAGAGCTTATCCACAGAGGCTGAGACTAAAACAGACGGTAACCGGAACTCCAAAAATTAGCCAACACTTCCTGGTCCACACCGTTCCCTGATACAGAATCGACCTGTCTTATGTTTACATTGAGTAACAATAATCCACCGATTTCCACAGCACTACCGAGGTAGAATGAGGGTGAGGGATGACTCTTCTGTTTGCTCATTGACCGAGGCTGAAGTAGAATGGAGCTGCTTACTGTTGTTTTCCCATGGAAGGACACCTGTGGGTCTCCATTCCCTGTTCACATAGACAGAGAAAGTCTTAGAAGTAGAAGCGGCACAGAGGTGTAATCCCCAACAAACTTCTGACCGCAAAATGGCAGATTGGGGGTTTAAACCTGCAAACCTCATTAAAGGAATCCTCCAACTTCCAAATTGGGACACAGGGGGACAGATGTGCCACCCCTGACACAACCAAGAAAAATAAACTCATGAATGGAAGTAGGGTACTCTGTGTAGATACCAATCCTAAAGCCCACAGCGAACGACACGAGGAAAGTGATAAACCAATCCCTGAGTTTAGTGGCCAATCTAGAGGAGATTCAGCTTGATAAAAGTGGGCCGCGAGGAAAAGGCAAAGGCCAGTCAGTATGGTCATCCAGAGAGAAGATGTACCCAGAGGAGGAAATCCACAGCCTGCTGAGGCCTATAACTCTGACCCTGACAAAGGTCACACAGAGAGAAGTGCAATTGCTGATAGCCTAGGCTTTTTCTCAGCCCGACAGGCACCAGAGACCAGAAGGCATCCTCGCATAAAAAGCAGAGCCTATTGAGGACTCAATGTGGGGTGTTATGAGGAGCACCCTTGGCTGGTGTGCGATAATAACTTCAGCCTGACTACAGCCCTGGCAAGGGGAAGCGATTATTGCGGTGATCAGTGATAGTAGCACCCTGACACGGGGGTACACATTCCTGCAGGTTAGAGCAGGAATTTCATTACCCTTGGGCAGAGTGAAATAAGACGTATTTGCAGTTACACTGAGGAGTATGGGAAGGCAGGGGAGTTGAGAAAGATTTCAATAAGGTAACAATTACGCTGACATTGTTTATAGTGTGTGAAAATGCCAAAGTAATGAATTGGTTACTCTTAAAGTATTCTGCTGTTAATGTTCATATTATTTCATAATTTATTTATCATTGCAGTATGTAATAAGCTCTAACTTTGTGATTCAGCATAGTACATAAATATATTGTACAAGCTGGTTCAAACACTGGCCCACCACCATCTATTCAAAACACTCCCTAAAGCTAGCCTTCACTTGTATTGAGCCTGTGGTCAAGAATATTACCAAAAAGGTGCATTATAGTAATGGTCAAACCATAATTATAGAATGCGGAGCATGATATAATCGTACCATAGCACACAACATTCCTTTGAACTTGTAATTTGTTAGTTCCTTGCAGTAGTTCTACGGTGTAACCAGTCGGCATAGTAGCCGAATTAATTTTTTTGTGTGTAATCTAATCAATTAAATGATAAGATACAAATGGCATCTGATAAAAGATCAAATGTCTTACAATTGGATCCCTCTGTTCACCTTCAGAAAAGGGAGAACATTAAAGGTACCGATCAAATCGCATCTATACTCAGTGAACAGTGTCAACAGAACTGAATCTGCCAACAGCACATCACAGCTCTTTTGCTCCTTTCTCCCGCTCGGTCCCACTAAACTACGCCCTCCCCCTTGCCCTCTTACTTTACAGATCCGCCAGAGCACCAAGTGACCACGCAGGTGGGGACAGTGTGCCGTATAAGAACCTTTGAAATAACATCAAAATGTAGAGAAAAAAAGGTTAAAACGTTTGGCGAAGGCTGTGCGTCATAACGCATAGGGTGCATTTCCCCTGTGAAAAAATGTCTTTCCCATTCGTTCAGGTTTCAAAATAATTCATGGAAATGTTAAATGGCAGTGGAGATTTATGTTGGATTGAAACTCGTCTCTCATTTACTCTCTAAAATGATAACCAATTCCGCCACCCAATCGGCTCTGCAGTACAAAACTGAATGCTTTAACTTTCATGCTGGCGTGAATGCATTGGATGCTCCCTGCTTTTAGCATCTGCTGGGTGATGAAAGTAGGCAGATTTCATAGCGGAATGGCACTTCTTTCGGGGCGGTGCCACACCTATGGGAGTACTATTCAGCCCCTGCCTACCCCCTCCAGCTTATAGCGATTTCCCAATTGCTAAAAAAGGCGCACAATCGTTTTTTTTTTTTTTTTAAGTAATTGTAATGGAAGGGGAAACATGATGGAGCGAGGGAGCAGTGGGCCAAAGAGGTAGCAATGAGCAAGAAGCCAGAAATGGAGCGATGGGCAAGATGCCAGGGAGGGAGCAATGGGAAAGAGGCCAGTGAAGGAGAGGTGGGCACAAGGTCAGTGAGTGAGCCAGAGATGGAGCAGTGGGCCAGAGAGGAAGCCTTCAGCGTTGGACCAGATTCCAGAGAGGTGGTGACTATGTGAAAGAGGGAGTGAGCAGCAGATTGGGAGAGCGGTTGGAAGGAAGAGTGTATTTTATTTTTTATTTTTTTTATTATAGCGTTAAAGCCCGCAGGCATCGGAGCGTGTTCCAAAGAGACGGGACAAAGAGTGTGCAGAGCGGTCATTTCACAGTGCTAGGCTTGTCGTAATTCAAAGATTTATTTGCATAACAGTGTTTTCAATTTCTTTCTGAATGGAGTATAATTGAGTAGACTGGGAGAAAGGGTGTGAGGTGCAGAAGGAGCGAGTTCAGGGGTGCAAGAGGGTCTGGAAATAATTTTCAAAGTGGCCCCATATTACACACTTTCAGCCCAACCCTTTTCCTATGAGTACATTTTAAAATATAATCGGTTACCACACAGAAGAGGCCCAGGGTTCAGAGGTCTACCAGGAAATCTCCAGAGTTCCCTATAGCTAAGGGGCAATGTGCTTGCCTTGGAAGCAAGACGACACGGAGCACCACAGGTTCGATTCCCGGGTCCACGCTTAGAGACCTCTGGGTATTAAGCGTGTTATAAATAACCTATCATAACATATCATATCATAGGGCAGTCCACCCCTGAATGTAATTAGTTTTTTTTTATACCATTTCACCAGGCTTTCCAAATATGTCTGCTGTACTTTTTGGTATTATGGCTGGGACAATTCCCAATCCATGATGTCAGATATGTACTGATCAAGTGACCTATGAGTAGTATAAAAATGAGCCACATGCTGGAAGGAAGAGAGTTGCTGTTTTCTGCTGCCAAAATTCCCATGATTTTGGTCTTCATTGGGTGCCTGCTGCAACAGTCATCAAAATCTGATCAAACAGATTTCTGTTTACTGGATGTGTTTTCTGGCTGGTGGTTTTTCCCTCCAGTCAGGGGTCTCGCTCAGCTCGCTTTGCATACATGTGGGTTCATTCCGGAGGTGGCTCCATGACATAAAGGAAAGTTCACCTCTTTCTGTTTGTGTGTTGTAATGGTGTCGAAGAAGGAAGCTGACACAAAGGTGGCATGGTTTTGGTTGTAAACCTTAATTTCTCGACGAGAAAAAAAACGATCTATTCCTATCTCTAAATAAATGTAAAGGAATTGTCCGAATGTCCGTCAAAATCAATAGTCCACCGCCCTGTGTCAAATCCTACTCTAACCCTCACACTGCAACTAAAAGATAAACTAACAGAAAGTTCCCTTTTCAGAAGAAAGGACACTAGTTAAGAAGCAGAACGTAGCCAAAGAATGTTCTCTTCCAACACAAATGCCAGGGCAGATGACTCCCTTCCCCTGGTTTTCGGGCTTTTCCCAGCAATTTCACATCCAGGGGAATGGCTCATTTCTCCTGGTGTAGATTTATGCAGTTTCCAATAAAACCAGGGGTGGGAAGTGTCTCGGTACAACTCTTATCCCAGTACCAAGAGAATACCGCCCTTCTCCTGGTATTACTTGGTACAGTTCACCACAAGGCCAGGGGAATTACTTCCTTCCCCTGGCGTCTTTAATACAAATCCTGTGCTGGTACCAGGAGAATGACTCCCTTCTCCTGCTGTTGCTTTGTACAGTTCTTTCTTACTGTTGGGGGTGTGAGGGGGGGGTCCCAGACCCTTCTGTGGTGGCCAAGTGGTTTCCTCGTTTCCACTGCACTGAATACATTTTCTCTGATGCTCTCCCTCACTATTGGAGGTCCAAGACCCTTCTCTGGCAGCCAGTGGTTTCATCCCTACCAATGTGCAGAGGAAGATTTCGTTTGATGCTCTCTTCTTGGGGGTCCCAGACCCTTCTGTGGATGTCAGTGGGTTTTGTATCTCCGCTGTGGTGAGGAAGATTCCCTCTTATTCCCAGGTTATTTGCATCAGGGTACCAGAAACTTCTGTAGGTATTGTTTCTCCACTGTCCCAAGGAAGATTTCCATAGTCCCAAATTATTATCTCCTTATGCCCATTAATGTCTTCCCTGTTATTGGGTTGATGCCTCTCTGTGTCAACCCCCGATTCCCCGCCAGGTCTCGTGTACCTCCCCTTAACTCTTGCGGGGTTCTGTGTCATTATCGGGACTTCCTGGGACCGGGGCACACTTCTCCAGCTCTGTGGACTTCTCTCCTCTGCACTCAGAGCTGCGTGACATTGGGATTTGGTCCGCTTCCACTCTGCAGGCAGAGAACTTCTTTGGCAGTGTCTTGCCGCTCTCTACTTCTTTCCAGTCGCCAGTCTACGTTTAAATCTCCTGTGCTGGAGAATTTGGATGCTGCTGCTTTCCCTAACAGGACTGGATACTGCTGTGCCTGCCAACACTGTGCTACTTACGGCTGTGTTTGGGTCCACGGCCGGGCTTGACGCATCTGATAGTCCTTTGTTCCTTTTTATACATTGTATCCATTTCCACCCATTTGGATTGCACAAGACCTTCTTTGTTACTGACTTAATCCTCATTCCTCCTTGGGGCCACCTCGTACCAGTATTCTCACCTTTGTCTCCTGGGCTCTTCCTCGTCATAGTACCTTTGGCTTTAGGCCCTATATTACAACAATACATTGGTTTGCTTTCAATGTAGTGGTGGCTCTGGACATTATGGAGAGCTAGGGAATGCGGTGAGTAACAACATTCAATGGGCTGTACCCCAGGTGATTGTCCTTACCCCCAGAGGGGGGTGTCCCTCCCCCTGAGATCCTCCCACATTAAACCACCTATGGGGGGATAATTGGGTAGCAGCCACACCTCCCTAGCCTCATGAAAAAGGGCTCCCCCTTGGGGAGAAGTAACACTGTGTGAATCAATTTAGTGTGTAGTAGTGCCGCTGTCAGATTTAGTCCATAATGTGAAGTAATGTGGTTATGTTAGGTGTAGGCGGCACATGCCCATTTTAAACCTTAAAAAAAAAAAAAAAACGCTTTTCTTGCTAGGTTGGGGCAGTAAACCTTGTACCCTTCTACTCCTTCTTGTCTCAGTATGTCTGGGCATTTTTGTTTGCCCTTACACTTTAGGTTCCGGGGTGTGGGTGGGAACACAAAAAGTAAATGGCACCTGTCTTCTTGCATTTAAATTGCATATGTTGTTTAACTCCTTTTGCTGTGCCTCTTTTTCCAATAACCGTTCAAAGTGGAGAACAGTCCTTGGCAAAGCCAACAATTTTGTACCTTGTGCTGGCATGGATTAGACTTTTGACAGGCACTGCCATAATTACTACCTGGCCATAAAATGGCAACATCTGGAAAATTGTGTGATTACCTTGGCATATGATAGGCATTTGTTAAGCACGGCTATCTAATACTGATATACAATAAAAAAAATGTTTGTCTTTGTTAATGCTTCTTATTAACAGGACTTCAGTGCAATGAAAAGGTATAAATCAAGTGACTGAAAGCACACATTTGTTTTAAGACATTTTTATGAAAGTAGTAGCGCATTCTGCGCTGCAATTCAGCCATTAACTCTCTGCATACTGCTTAGAACTAACAGTGCAGGCCAAGGTTTGATGTTGCTAGTGCTAGCTCAAAAAGGGGCAGGTAGGTGGTGGAAATGGTCATAGGGATTAGCATGTCCATGGGCAGTCAATGAGTGGGTAAATGACCAAACATCAACCAAAAGCTGTTTCCCTCCTCACATGCCATCTCTCTCCAATCTGTACTCAATGCAATAGCTTAATGCCACCTAACTGCCACAATAAAAAATGGGAAAGAAAATCAAAATACTCTACAATGAAATCTTTATAAATAAAAAACACTTTTTATTTTTTAATATAAAATGAAGAGTTATCAGAACGTAATATTTTACATCATGTGCAATTTCGTTTTCTATTATTGCTACCAAGAAGGAAATGAAATATGGAAAAAATAGTAATGATTGAAAATTGACAAATATCACAAATGTATTCACCCCACTATGAATACAAAAGTACAAGTGAAATGTACATAATAGTTTGTCAGCAAAACATCATTCTGGGGTAAATGTACCATTCCCTAACCGCCTGTGCCTAAAAATAAATATTGAGCGGAAATGAATTAGCTGAGAAGCTTATTTTTGTTGCAAGAACTTATGGGCAAGTATTTAGAAGAATGAAACGGGTGGAATAACATGTTGAATTGCAATACATCGGACTTGTGGAGGAAAAATAAAGTAATACGGCATGCTGGTTTATGTACCCCACTATCATAATGTCACTATGCACCATTATATTCTGTTTGCCACACGCCATGTTTAAATCACTGTTGCCAGCTTGTAGGAGGCTAGATGTTAAGCTGTATTGTGCATGTCGCAGTTGGAGAAATGCTTTGCCTATCCCAAAGAATGCTCGTCTTTACCTATTCTCGCTTCTGACTTATATACAGTTTGGCACAAGCAAGCATGTTCTATGCTATTGCTTTCCTGTGGAACGGCCGCTTTAGCTGGCGGAAGTCATCATATTACAAGGACTCTCGCCTGCCTCAGAGCAGGTGCAAAGCTTTAGGGAGTGAATTCATCTTGGTAAAATGCATGAGTACCCAGCGCGCATTTAAAAAAAATGAAAAACGCACCGATTGGTGCACTTGCAAGACTTGCCCTATGGTAAGCTGGCACACGTTGCACGTGCCCCTCGCGCCAGTCTTCCTTTTTTGGGGTGGGGGGGTTTCCAGCCACCATGGAAAAGGAGAGGGGACTTTTTTAGTCCCTTCTCCCATTCCATGGTGGCCATTTTGTTTGTTTACTATTACTGCCACGGAAAGGTAGAACGGACTACGTTTCCCAGTCCGCAGCGTCCATTTTTATTTTCCAGCTGCGAAGTGCACCTCGTCTTGCAACCAAAAAAAGCACCAATAGTACCCCAGTCTAACGGGCAGTGGTACTAATGGCAATAAGCCCCTCGCTGGGGGGCCATTACCGCATCAGGTGATGCCCCCCGGGCCTTCGTTAAGGCCCTCGCTACGCAGTAATGGCCACCACAGCTCAGGGCTTATTACCTAATTATGCTATGCTGCCCTCGCTGATAACACTAACGTGCACAGCAGAGTGCAGATGGCATCAACGGCTTGTATAATGAGGGGTTGTTCTCTGTCAGCAATATTGTTGCAAGGTGCAACCTTGCCCAGCTTGGAGCACCCATCACCCCCCCCACCCCCACCATTGAAACTCATGCATTCATGTTGCTATAAGAGTCCGGGCCCCACCGAAGTCTCATGTTGCCATTGGTTATGTGTCTGCTATTGCTTTCCTAATAAAGTGTTCATCAATCCACCATCGTGTGTGGTCATTTCTGTCACGATAGACTAAAGGTGACTTCATTTTAATTTGAAATTGTATGGCATCTGAATTTTCATTTGTAATATGAAAATTACTAAATAATACAGAATTAAATGTGGACTACTAATATTGCTAATTGCATTTCAGCTATAATTGTTTTAATTAGTGGGTGCTCAGGGAATAGTACATCGATGTATGTGTATTAAAAGGACATGGGTAGGCGGTTGGACCCCATGAAATACCTCACCCAGCAGCTGTTTTTTCATCAATAAGAAATGTCTTTATTGGACAGTATCGACATTGGGGTGTGCTATGTGTATTCACTGTGGTATAATTTGACTGCCTTTTTTAACCGATTATTTTATTTCTTTGTTTTGTCCCTTGGCCACCACCCTCTAACCGTACCAGATCGCCTCACCCAAAAGAAAACGTGCATTGTCATGGCAAAGGTTCTGTGAAAATTGGTGTAAAAAATACTGTAGCAAAGCATTTTCAGTAAAAAGACTGGATACCCCTTGGAGCATGTCTTCCTCAGCTATACCATTTTATGTAATTATTTTAGGGTTATTTCACTGTCAAATAAGCAGAATTGATTGCCCCATAATGTATGGCTGACTGCTTACTTTCATATTTCCGCATTCAGAGGGATTGAGGAAACCTAACATTCTGTCTTCATTCGCTTGATTTATTTCTTTTAATTTAACAGTGAAATGCCCTTTTTACTATTGTAGTACTGATGTTGGCTATAGTACACATTCAGGAAAATGGCACAAACCATTACAACGTACATAGAGCGATCCTAAAAAAAGAAGTGTACACAGCGCCATGTGGTTTTCTTTTGTTGTTGTTCAAACTGAGTGCTCGAATCCTGCATATAATAGAATATAGCGACTGCTCTCATTTGATTTGTTGTGACCATAATCCAGCACCTGGATATGATGTATATGATTTCCTCTGACATTGTCAACAATAAAACCCATGAATGCCTTTCCTCTACTTGCAGATGGACCTTGATGAAGACACAAGTGAAAACTTTTATCAGAAATTGCTGGCTCTAGAGCAGCAGGTCCGAGAAAGGATGACCAGAACAGAAAGGAAGGACCACTGTCAGTGAGAAGATTAGGAGCCAGTGAACGTTACTACCTCGCTCTCCCTCACGGGAGAGCACATCCAGGTTTCCATGATGGTGTCAGGCATAGGACCTGCTTTGTGCCATTATTCCGGATGCCTGACAGACGGTGCCAGTACATCTAACCAAGAACATATTCTGGAACAGTTGCTAGAAAACAGGATCTGGTGTAACTCATGCTCCTCTTGACCATAATCACAAAACACGTTTTTCACAGGCTGTTGCCTCCTTAAATGTATCGTCACCTACTTGAGCCTCAAGACCTGCATGTATAGGAAACCCGATTGGGAAATCGTTATGACGAAAAAATGAGGTGTTATGTTCCCACTAACCTCGCCTGCGCTGTATCCTGTACATGTTTCAAATAAATGTCTTATGTAAAAAAAAAAGAAAATATTGACACATGGAAACACGATTAACTGCCAACATTTGTGGAGTTTTTAATATTTTGTTTTAATACATAGAATGCTCTGCACCCAAACGTATTTTGAATGCTCATGTCATTTTGGGAGGTCTATTTCATGTAACAAACACTGTTAGCAGAGTTTCGACAAGGTGCACAAGTTACATGCCAACGCAAAGTTGCAGGCATTGAGCCTGGCTCCATTGATGCCGCTAATACTTTGGCTGTCCTGCCACGGGTTACTATGGTAGATCTTCATCTCTGGTTTGATCGGATTTTATATTATGTATACAGTGCGGACCAACACCCAACCAGTAACTTTCTTTTCTGGAGGCTTTGGGGCAGCAATGGATTAATTGCACCTTAATTGTGTTCTTACCACAACACAGTAAGCACATATTATCAACATCTGGGCTTGAACAATTACTAAAGAGCACCAAAATATACTTTGCTATTCCTTACTATTATTGTTTTATCATCACATTTCTCATCCCAAAACTCTTTCCATCAATCATTTTCAATATTTCTGTAATCATTTTTAGGTGCCAGTTGTGTCATAGGAAATGTTTTTTTTCTTCCTGTGTGGGTGTGGGAGCACACTTGGATTTGAAACTGAAATTATACTGTAATATTGTAACTTTTTTGACAGATTTGATGAGATGAACGGATTGTATAGTCAATTCAACTGGTAAACAACCTGAATCCTCTTATAAGAAGATGTTTTCAATGCCTTCGTATGTAGTCACTGTACTTGGAG
This sequence comes from Ambystoma mexicanum, assembly GCF_040938575.1. Lineage (NCBI taxonomy): Eukaryota > Metazoa > Chordata > Amphibia > Caudata > Ambystomatidae > Ambystoma > Ambystoma mexicanum. The sequence goes on along the minus strand of NC_090922.1, from coordinate 570,682,471 downwards.
TCAACTCTGCACTCATCTTGGGTATTCTTTTAGCACAGTGCTCGGTTTTATTGTTGAAGTTGTAAAATGCAGTTCCCCAGGATGCAAGCTGTTACAAACTTAACAGTTCACTTTACTGTTTTGAAGGTGTTTGAGACTTTTTTTCCCAACATGTCTTGTTTTATTCAATGCACTTTCTGGGCGTTAACTCTTTCCCAGCATGCAGTGTTAGGCAGAGGGCAGTTCCTGTTTGGAGAGACTCCCATAGTATACAACAGTGGTAAACGAAGCATAGTTTGGAGCTTTTTGGGCCAAAACTGTTTTGGGGTTGGGGACTCTTAATCAGTATGCTAATGTGGTCAATCCAGAATGGTTCTTGGCTTCGAGGCTTTTTTTTAACAGTTGTCAAAATAGGAAAACAAAGTACAGTTCTGGGCTTGGAAACTCAGTCCCAGGACAGAACGTTGTTCAAACCAATAGTCCCGACTTTGACGTTTTTCTTTCCCCAGCATATGATTTACACAAAAAACAAAATAAATGTTCCGCTCCCTTTGTGCTTTTAATGCTTTCTTTCCCATCATACAATATTTTGGAGTGATGGTCACATAATTCACTCTATTTTGTTTTACTCTTTCTCTGACTGTTCTGGACTGTAAGGCTCCCCAGTAAGAAATATTGCAGGCCGCTTACAATTCAGTTCACTCTTATCCCCCAAATGTAGTACTTTGGGCCACAATCAACTCTGTTCCCTTGTGGCCCTTTACCTGTATGCTGTTTATTTAAAAACATAGCTGGCAGTGCATCTCTCTATGGACTTTTAGGGCTTTCTTTCCAGGCTAGCAGTAGTCTTGTCAAGTGATAGTTCAATGTACTATACTGCTCACAAATTCCTTTCCCAACATGCAGTGTTCTGTGCAGTGATCATTTAATTGCACAATACTTTTCAGGACTCATGTTTTCACACTGCAGCCTTCTGTGCACAAAGCTTGCCACCAGTGTACTGGATGCCATGTGGTAAAGTTGCTTTGGGCGTGTACAATCCCTTTAGATAGCTTTACTCATTGACAAAAGGTCATTTTCTCTCTCTCGCTTTCTCCTTTCTTTGGCTTCTCTGGCCTCTTTGCAATTTCTCTTCTCTAAGCTCATGGTCGTCTCAGCAGCTTGTTCTTCTCTGGCTCAGCAGAATGGTGGAGATTCTTTTCCCCCAACTTGCCCTCCCCTCCGTTTTCTCCCCCTCTTATATGAGAATGAGTCATTCTTCTAACTTGTTGGTCTCCTGATGACCTCATCCTCACCCCTTTTCCACAGTTGTTCACCTGGCAGCGTACTTTGGGACGCTCTCCACCCGGCTAGGGTTGCTCTCCCACCGTCGCTGCAAGACACTGCCTTGGGTGTCCAACATGGAGCAGGCTCTTTGGTTTCAGTTTCCACGTCCTTATCTTCCTCATGCCGGCACCTCATAGACTGACAATCTGCACGTTTTTTTGCTAGTCTTGTTGCTGGCCCTGCTGTTCTGCACTGGCCAGCCCCCTTCCAACAGATGGATGTGGACGATCCTGCCTTACTCTTCAGGTTGGCTTTTTGAAGTAGCGGCAGTGCCACTCCTAACCGCAGCAGCTCATGGCCAGTTAAAGACATAACCATTTTCTTGTTGTGTTCTCTTTTTGTCAGTGACTTATCAACAGTTAATTAGGGTAGGGTGCACGTATGCTGCGATTTTGTCATGATAAACTGAGAATGCTGGAATTCTGCAATTGTGGAAAATATCGAGATTGTGAAACACTGCCTGCAGCAAACTGAATATTCTGAGTCTGTCAAATTGGGACTATGCTGGAATTTTGTGTACTAGGATTGTGTAACAGTAACCTGCTGATATACAGGCCTTCTACAAATTGTATTGTAAAACTGGAAATGTACCAGGGATTGTAAAATTTAGGAATATATGGAGATTTATCTAATTGAAATCTACTTGGGGTTGTCAAGCTAGAAATGTACTGAGGTGCACTGTGTACGCACAGAAGGAAGGGGATTTCTTATCAGGTGGCCAAATTATGTGCCGGTTGATAAACACCTTGGTTCATCCCTAAGCCTTCAAGTCATCTGGGATTTTCTTGACAAAGGGGGTGCTATTCGTTTGTATGTGAATGCATAAAACGGGAAAACGTCTTTACCTGGTTTTTGTTTGCATCCGCACATTCTTATTCCTGGTGGCACGATGAAGTGTGTTTTTGTCCAGAGACTACTATACCGGTTTGGACATTGACCATGCCCTATTCTGATTTGCAGGGAATCTGATTGATGTTATGTATTGTGCCTGGTTTGAATCCACCTACTTAAACTATGTGCAAGCTGCAGAAATCAATGGAGTTAATGACTGCTACCGTTTTTAAATGACATTCATCAAAGATCACCTTGGTTTCACCTCATGCCTGTGGAGAAGGGCACAGAAAACCAGGCAGATCCTTGGAGGGCATGCATGCAGTAATTCACTGACCCACCTCCGTCATGTGCAGGGATGAATCGCAGGAAAGAGCCAAACTGAGTGATTGTGCATTTGGTCACGTTATTTAATGCAGTTTCGTTATGAACAACAGACTGTGGGCTGTTTTTCCTCTAGCTTTACAGACCGCTCACCAACACTTTACCTGACAATGCTTCTGGTCTCCGTTAGGCTGATGGTATTCTTTACACGCTTTGAGATACACAGGACCCCGATGCAACTTTTTAGAGACGGCAGCGGAATCCTCAATCTGCGTACATTCCCATCCCCGTTGAGGTTTTGCTGGATTTTCTCTGGTGGTATGAGGAACTAAAATTTGCTAGCTCAATTGCCCTCCCTTTCTCTTTTGGGATCATCATACTCACTGACTGCTAAGAAAACGAGTGGGAACCTTCCATGTCATCATGGGCTTCTTTATTTGTGATCACTTGAGGAAATGTGTTGCATTTATCTTGAAATTGAAGGCCATTGTTCTTGCACTGAAAGCCTTTCTTCTCAGCTGACAGGTGAAAAGGGCTCTCATTCAAACAGACTGACTGCAAAGCTTCATTTCAATAATCTGAGGAGCTAATTTACCTCCGTTAGGGTGTTCTGGCTGGTGCAAAGAACGACCAAGCGAATACCATCAGCAGGAGGACCTTCTTCTCCCCAGTACATCTGTTGGCTTTGCCCTCGTCTGTAAGCAGAGTCATGCCAGTTCAGATCTCATCTGTTTGAGCACACTTGAATTTCAAACTTTAGGCAATCGGCTTCTTGGGTATTTTTGTAGATTGGAATACTACATTCCTTTGCACCATCCCTTCTCTTTCATTTGTCACCAGGTTCTGTGGCAGTGTTGATGAGGTCACCCTCAAATTGCTTCATTCTGGTGGCTCCTTACTGGCCAGATCCATTTTAGGTTTTAAAACTGTTGTGCCTAAAATGTGTTCACCGTCTCCTGACTGCTGGAAGTAAAGTATTTTCAGAATTATGCAATTCCCCCTTATGCCACAACCAAATTATTGCGCTTCGTCAACTGGTTCATGAAGGACGTATGTATGTCCCACTGCAGGGGCTTTACAAGGGCAATCCTTGACATCCTTTAAGGCACTAGGCTGCACATCACAAGGAGTGCGCATTAGAGCGATCTTTGCCAGGTGCAATCTTGTAAATCTTACCTAGTTTCCAGAAGCAAATATTGGAATTCTAAGAAGGAATGTTTATTATCGCAGAATGCTTTTTAATGCATTATTTTGAAGGGTGTTAAATGTATTCTCTCCTCTACCCCATTAGGAAGCCTCACCTGGTTTGGGAACCGACTGCAGTTCTTTATTCATGCCTGCAAGCCTTTGGAATCAATGCCCAACAGTGAATTTCAGGATCTGATCTGCATCTGGTGGCTGCTGTTGTCTCTACTCTAAGGATTAGCAAATTGTAGGCTCTCTTGTCCCTTGTCTTTCAACTGTTTTCTTAAATACAGGGCTGTTCTTAAGGACCGCGCAAACATTTTTTGTCAGTAGATGGGCTTTTATGACTAATGGGGTTTATTCTCCTCGCAAGCAAACTCCCAAGGTCTTTGTTGCTCACTGAGAGGTGTGCTACATTCTCTATATTACACTAAGTCAGTGATTTCTGATTCAGAAGAATCAATGCTCATACTGCAATGACCCGACTTATGCAATTTTCCAGTGCCCTGTCCCTCTAGCTGTCAATTGTTTGGCAACCACATGGCTACTTCTCTGGCACTCTGTAAACACTACAGTATGCTTGTCTGCTCCTGGTTAAATACTCTGTTTGATATAGCCCTCTTGAACAGTATGTTGGGTGAAATGGGTATAGACATAGGTTGCATACCACCCTACCGTTGTTCCTGTGCTTTAGAATCTTTCCATTAACCTGAAGGAAGGGAAACGGTGGCTCCAGTAAGTACAAACTACGTGCTCACTCTTGTACCGGTAGATCCTAATCCCCTTTTCCACCCACAGACCAACCCACTTACCTTAGCTGTGAACAGATCTCTGAAAGAACAAGGCATACACAATATTCTTGACTGTGCCTAGGGATGTTGTATACTTCCCAAACCAACCCCTCCCTAAGCCAGTAGCTGCAACCCTCGGCAGAACTTTGTTTGAATGCTAAATTAGAGCTTCATTTTTGGACCATTGTATTGAAAAATAATAGTTCAATAAAACCCCCAGTCGAATACATTCTACATTGGCGTATTGTGCTTTTGTCAGTTCTTAAAACAAATACTAAGTGGGTTGCAGGTGAATCCACCAATTTTTCGTTTATCTTTTTCTGATCTCAAAATAAGATCGGTCCCATAAAACCCTTCTGTTTCCTCTCTATTGTGATCATTTCCCACTCTTCAACCGAGGGCTACCTTGGTCACAATGATGATGATGATGGTGATTATCACTGTCAGCCAACAGATAGAAGACACGACATAGCAGTGATGGCAAGTGGTGCTCCTGGCTGGGAATCGATGTCCTCCCATACACCCGTGCAAGAGGGCTCGGAGTATGTGAGGCCTGGACTTTGGGGGTTTCTCTTGTATCTCATTGGTTGTTGTTGGCAAATAGTTGGCAGGCTCCAGAGGTCGTTCTATTAAGACTCCCGGCTTTCCAAATGTGTCCTCTGGACCGCTGACTGGGATGTGCTGGCTTACAGGATAAAAGGGCTCCCCTGGCTTGAACATCTGACTCTGGTACTTGTTGGGAGAGGAGAAATAAAACAAAAACAAAATTAGCTGTGCCTATTTTCCCTTAATGCTTCATAATAACAAGTTTCTACTTCTTTTTCTTACTTTATATTCTATATCTCAAGCACTTTATTATGCTGTTACAAGACAACTGCTCAGAAACTGAGGTGGATACCGTGAAGCATTGAGGGCAATTGCTTGGTTACCCTTGGAATACTCAAAGAGAATTCTAATTGGCTAATCTGCGGGCTGTTCGAACCAGCCTGCAGATTGTTCAGAATGATACATTCCAAGATTACCGGCAGCCAATCCCATGCAATGCCCAGGTGGATATATATACTTATACCTTCTGTATGCTCCTATATAACATACACCATGGTTACTAATTCTGTGACTGTCCAAATGTTTTGGACTACAACTCGCATTAACCTGCACCACTGAATAGGCTGGCTAGGAATCATGGGGGTCGAAGTCCAAAACATCTGCCAGGCCACATGAGTAACCATGCTATATAGTATACGGAGCGGTGCAGTTTATAAAAGCTTCATAGATCTCATCCTTGGGCTGTGCCAGGTGTTTCAGGTCCTCAACCTTCTTAAATGCCCTTGCTGTGCTTGGTCTTTTAACTATCTACTACCAGTACAGCACTTGGACCGGGTCTTTAACACTTAATTAGCACATGGCAATCGTTCTTGATGACCTCTCAGCTAATGGGGATGTTTAGATTGCAGTCAATAACTACTAGTATTGACTGTGGTCTGAACATTCTGTCTTCAAAAGCAGAAAGGGAAACAGCAATGCAAGACACTTTTACTTTGAAAGGCATTTTATTTTTTACTGCATTATCCTATTCAACACACGAAAGAGAAAGCAAAAACATGGACAAAAACTTTTGCTTTCTTAAAGAAAAACAGTTTAATTTTACATCAAATGCATGCTCATTTTAAACCTGGTTCAGTTCAACCAGGTTTGCAATTAAAATGCTTAATTTATGAGGACAACCATGTTATTTCAATACTACAAAATAAAATCACATTTAATTCACAGCTAGTTACCCATTTACCCAGCATTACAGTAACATTGTTTACTTCACCACCAAAACAAGTATTTTTACTACCACTATGTGCTAATAGCCTTATAGACCTCGGGAGGGGATAATGACCCTTCTCCAACGTATGCCCCTTTGTGATGCAATAACAACCCCTGCCTTGGTCTATAAGGCTATAATATTAACCTAGGTACCTATCACTTGCAATTCGTGTTGCAGGGCAGCAACTTGCTAACGCATTACTGCACATACAAACCAAACTTCGAATGGATTGTGTCCTCATACGTATTCCTCATCTTTGATATTCAAGTCTGCTTGCAGCTTGCTTTGGAAAAAATGTTCACAGGGTCAAGCGTCGTGAATTGGTCCTCGACAGCTTCCGTAGCATCCCTTGTGACGTTGACACAGGTATATGAGGCACGCACGTGGACTGTTACCTCATTTCAGTTTTTTCCTTTTGCTGCGTGCTTCAGAGCTACTCCCCTCCCCGAAATTTCAATTGCGTTGATATAATCAAGTATTCAATATGTTTTTGACATGTCCTCGAAACCGAAAACGGGTTTCAAATGTTGTGCAGACTTTGGGGCAAAAATGTCCATCACAGACACTCACCACATGTTTCTGTGTTGTTTGGTGACAGGCCACAAGGTGGACTGTGGCTCATGTCAATCAATGACTGTAAAGGCCTTGCTGGAAAGGAAGGGGAAACATGATACAGATAAGCCCTCTCCCAAATCCCGATCCATTATCCTGTCCAAAAGAAAATCGTCCCCTGAATCAAGGGATATTTGTATCGTAGAGAAAGCGTCCGAAACATCAGACTTTTGAGGTCCAGTTCACGCCGCTAGTCCTCTTCTCACAAGAAGAGTAATAAATGGGGTCACAGGTCCTTGTCATCGTCATCTTCCTCTCCCGAAAAAGGTTTGTTCCCTAAGAAAACCTCGACTCCAGCGGAATGGGAGAAATTCTGTTTGAAAATGCTTAACGTTTTTCAGAGGCAAGCTCCTCTGAGTACCCCTTTCAAGGAGTCAGGGAAACATAGCCACCCCTCTGTGGCTAACAGACTAGTAGGGAATCTTGTGTGTCTCCTTCCTGCACGCCTAACAGACCGGGAAGAGAAACTCCTTGACGAAAGTCGAAGAAGTCTTCATCGACCCACAAGAAACGGCCTGTTTCTACCTCCTTGCGACCTTCTACTCCGGTATCGAAGCCTTCTTCGAAGCTATCGAAACTGTCAAGCCTTCGAGACATGTAAAAACAGTAATTGCTCCACAATCGGATGCGCTATCAGCTTATTAACATCATCTTAGATCAAACCATATACAAGTTCTATTTGTTAGCAAGAAATGATTTTGGATATTATTTAATATTTTTTAATTATATGAATAATCCATATTCAAGCAATTCATAAGTTGAATGTGTCCAAATGGCAGAGTCATGTGCCGACACGTGTTTCGACCTCCACAGGTCTTTCTCGAGGCAAAGCTCTGCTCAGAATGAAGCCCAACATAACATTTTGTGTATAAATCCACCAGTTTGAATAGGGTCAGACAATACAGGATAAAACATCAAAACATACATTCAGGTATACATTACCCAACCAGAATGGCATGTATGAGTATACAGCGACATGTCATCAACAGCACATAGAGGGAAATAAGAAATACAAATTGGAATCTTCCAATTTCCATACAAAGATTTTTTTGGTAAGTCATCTGACACGATATCTAAGTATCAACTACATATAACATCTATATTTCCATGATTACAATATTGAGTTAATGATTGCCACCATCTAGAACCCAGTGTCACCAAGTGAAGGCACCATATCACCGCATCCCTAGAGCCAAACACTTGTATAAACACCCAACTTCAAATGTATAGGAATCAATCCTCTCAAAATATTATGCTTGTGACATTATACTGGATTACTGTAGTCGTGCTGTGCCTTAAGATTATAGCTGAGCAATTACCCGTTAGCAAAAGTCCCGCTGATAAATATCCTCTACTAGTTTTATGTGATATGTCTATTAAATGAGGTCAATGCCCTAAAATATAAAGAGAGGGAAAAAATAATAAATGCCATAGTCAAGAGTCATGGTCAATGAAAAGTTACTATAGTGCCACCAAACTCTTGGTAACAGAGTTTGGTAACAGATTGTTACCTGCGCTTAATAATCAATGGGACCATTCCGGTAAATCTGATCAATCTGTTGTTCAGCCTGCCATTAAAGAACCATTTATTATGTATGAGAGGTGGAATATACCTGCCCATAAGTCCGCATGTAGCGTAAAGTAAAGGCAGATTAACTTACATATTCATCTCTTCGTAATCACCCTAATATTCCACCTCTCATACATAATAAATGGTTCTTTTTATCAGGTATAGCCAATTAATGGCAGGCTGAACAACATATTGATCAGATTTACCAGAATGGTCCCATTGATTATTAAGCGCAGGTAACAATCTGTGGTTGCACTTTACCAAGAGTTTGGTGGCACTATAGTAACTTTTCACTGACCATGAGTCTTGACTACGGCATTTACTATTTTTTCCCTCTCTTTATATTGTAGGGCATTGACCTCATTTAATAGACATATCACATACAACTAGTAGAGGATATTTATCAGCGGGACTTTTGCTAATGGGTAATTGCTCAGCTATAATCTTAAGGCACAGCACGACTACAGTAATCCAGTACAATGTCGCAAGCATAATATTTTGAGAGGATTGATTCCTATACATTTGAAGTTGGGTGTTTATACAAGTGTTTGGCTCTAGGGATGCGGTGATATGGTGCCTTCACTTGGTGACACTGGGTTCTAGATGGTGGCAATCATTAACTCAATATTGTAATCATGGAAATATAGATGTTATATGTAGTTGATACTTAGATATCGTGTCAGATGACTTACCAAAAAATCTTTGTATGGAAATTGGAAGATTCCAATTTGTATTTCTTATTTCCCCTCTATGTGCTGTTGATGACATGTCGCTGTATTCTCATACATGACATTCTGGTTGGGTAATGTATACTTGAATGTATGTTTTGATGTTTTATCCTGTATTGTCTGAGCCTATTCAAACTGGTAGATTTATACACAAAATGTTATGTTGGGCTTCATTCTGAGCAGAGCTTTGCCTCGAGAAAGACCTGTGGAGGTCGAAACACGTGTCGGCACATGACTCTGCCATTTGGACACATTCAATTTATGGATTGAGTATGGATTATTCATATAATTAAAAATATTAAATAATATCCAAAATCATTTCTTGCTAACAAATAGAACTTGTATATGGTTTGATCTAAGATGATGTTAATAAGCTGATAGCGCATCCGATTGTGGAGCAATTACTGTTTTTCCTGTTTTGTTAAGTGGGAAAGAGGTGCCCACCTGTTCCCCTGGATGCTGCAGTTAAATTTTGTAATTCTTAATATTTTTGTAAGCTCAAGCACTTCAGAATACCTGGTATACCTCAGTTGTACTGTTTCTACCTTCGAGACATGTAATTCATTTGAAGAAGTCAAAGCAAAATGAGACCGTCGGCACATTCACCAACTGCTTTCGAATAAGTTGTCAAAGTCCTTGACGCCTTCGACACCATTGGCGCATTCAGTACTTCCGAAGACTACTAAACCTATGGCTGAACAGACCAAGTCATTTAAACCCATACCTCGACCTGAATTCTGCAGGCAAATGGGATCCATCTCAGAGGAGGAACAACCCACCCCCCTACCCCTTTTTGGATATGAATATGGAACACCAGATGTTCCAAAAGAAGTTATTTCTCCTGAGTCAAAAATGCAGAATCTGGTAGAAACCAGTAGCTGGGAAACCTCGCCAGAGATTGAATTTGGTAATCCAGAAGTGGCTGATTATGCTGATCCTTCATACAGATCAGTGATTTCTGGGTTAATCTAGTCTAGCAGCTACTACTGAAACTAATGACCTTACCAATATATTAGGCAGTGGTCCACTAAAGGAGGCTCTGCTACCTTTCCATGCTGCTTTAATGGTAAGGGTTATAGAAAATTGGCTGAAGCCAGGTTCCGTTCCCCCTGTGAATAAAGAACAGCTTCTGTGGGCCCTCCTTTTCTGAACAGGCATCCACCACCAGAGAGCCTGGTTGTACAAGCTGCCACTGTCTCTTCTAAGTCCGGGGCGTACCCTTCAACTCCTGCCGACAAAGAGGATAGAAAGGTTGACTCTCTAGGAAAGAGAGTATTTAGTGCAGGAAGCCTGGCTCTGAAATCGACCAATGACACAAGTGCCTTGGCAAAATACACACACACTCTTTGGGGTGTAGCTGCTCTAGCAGCAGAACATATACCGAAGGGTGAGGAAAGGGACAGGTTTTTAAGCCTGGTCCGAGATGGCAAAGAGGCAATCCTTACAGTCAAGCCTGGATACAGTGGATTCCGTAAGCAGATCCATGGCTGCCAGCACTGTTTTAAGACGGATGTCATGGCTAAGAAAATCAGGATTTTTGGTGGATGTTCAAGCACGCCTGTTAGACATTCCCTTTGATGGTACTTTTCTTTTTTGACAATAAGCTGACAGCAGTTTGGAGAGGCTGCAAGCTTCTAGAGCTGAAGCTAAATCATTAGGGGTGGCAATCGGGCAACCTCAACCTTCAGGTCAAGGCTGGAGAGGACGTCTGTTTTGTTTCTATTCCTCAATCTCTAGAGGAAGAGGACACTTCTCGCAGAGGGGTCAGAGAAGAGCGCCTCGTGGTGGCAGAGGAAGAGGTGGTAAAACTCCCCGTGGAACACCTGCATAGTTGCCCTGTGCTGCAAGTGCAGCAGCAAAATTACTCCCTCACCCACAAGTCTGTGATAGGAGGCAGCGTGTCATATCTCCAAAGTTGGCGGAGCATAACTTCAAATGCATGTTTGCTACAAACAATAGCAGACGGTTACTGTCTACTATAACTAAAGAAACCTCCCAATTGCCACCCAAAAGCCAGATTGGCTTTGGTCCTGGATCCGCTCCTCCAACAGGACATTCTTATCCTGTTGGAGAAAGGTGCAATAGAACTAGTACCTGTGGCGGAGGGAAACCAGGGTTGGTATTCTCCCTACTCCCTAATTCCCAAGAAGGACGGAGGAGTGCGACCCATCTTGGTCTTGAGATGCTTGAACAAAGTCCTCGGGAAGGACAAGTTCAAGATGGTAACTCTTTCGCAAATCCTTCAGGCCCTTTGACTCCAGGATTGGTTGGTGTCATTGGACCTTCAGGGTGCTTACTTTCATGTGCTCGTCCATAAAAAGGACAGAAAGTACTTGAGGGCCGCAGTTGGCGTTTCTCCCCATCAGTTTCGAGTTCTGCCATTCGGGCTCACCTCCGCCCAGAGGGTCTTCACCAAGCTTATAGCAGTGGTGGCAGCAAGTCTAAGGAGGGAGGGGATTCACATCTACCCCTACCTGGACGACAAGGGCTTGTTCTTTCGAACAGTTGCAGAATCATCTCAGTCGCCCCTGCCACTTCCTCCACGAGCTGGGCTTCTCCCTGAACTTCAAGAAGTCCCACTTAACACCTTCACACAAGCTTCAATTTATTGGAGCAGACCTGGATTCAGCCTTGGATGGGGAGGGTGTGGGGGGGGGGAGCTTCACCACCCGAGTTAAGGGCTCAACATCTCTTGCAGATGGTCTGAAAATTTCAGAGTGCCCAACATCTCCCGGCCTACGACTTCCTAAGCTTGCTCAGCCTCATGGCATCCTGCATTTTTCTGGTGCCAGAAGCCCGTCTGAGAACGAGATCCCTTCAGTAGGCTCTCAGATCGCAGTGGTCTCAATTTTCCAGCAGAATGACGGACATTCTCCAGTTCGCGACAAAGGTCGCCCAGGACCAACCGAGAGACTGTGATGAGAGGATAAACATTTTGGCAACCATGGCTAGAGACGACAGTTGTGACAGACGCCTCCCATCCTTGAGAGATCTTTCAATAAGCAGACACTGGTCTCAGTCGGAGTCCAGACTCCATATCAAACCTTTAAAGCTCAGGGCAATCAGACTAATGCTGATGGCCTTCCTGCCCTCCATACGGGGCAAGAGTGTCCTGATAATGACGGACAACAGTGGCCATGCACTACCTCGACAAGAGAGGCTGTAGTGTCACTGCCCCTGTGCAGACAGGCAATGCAGCTCTGGTTCTGGGAACTGAGAGAAGGAATGACTCTTCTGGCAGTTCATCTAGAACATGGCGGCGGACGCTCTGAGCAGGCAGAGCGCAATCTCACACGAGTGGGAACTAGCCCAGGAAGTCCTTCTAGATATCTTCGTCCTTTGGGAAACCCCTCAAGTGGCTCTGTTCATAACCAGTGTCAACCGGCGGTGTGAACTGTTCTGCTCCAATCAATTTCCCCAAAGAGGAGCTCTACGGGACATGTTTGTGGTGGACTGGGAGTTTCCACTTCTGTATGCGTTTCCACCAGTCATTCCACGTGTCATCAGGAGGTTGAGGAAGTTTGGGAAAACCATGATCCTCATTGCTCTGGATTGGGCCAGGAGAATGTGGTAACCGGACCTTCTGGAAATCGCCATCTGCCCTCCAATTTGTCTTCCCCAAAGAGAAGACCTACTCTCGCAAGAGGAAGGTGGATTCTTCACCCACAGATGAGGACTCTCAATCTTCACGTCTGGTGTCTGAAAGGGTGAGCTACAAAAATTGGGACCTTCCGGAAGTAGTAATCGAGGTGTTGCTTTCGGCTAGAAGACCAGCAACTAAATCCCTGTACCGCTGCCATTGGAATAGGTTTCGCAGCTGCTGCAGGGAAAAGAAACTTGATCCTTTCACGTGTAAGCTTGCCCGTGTTTTATCTTTTTTGCTCCACCTCACCGATTCTGGGTTGCAAGTGGCCACGGTGAAGGGCTACCTAGCGACACTATCAATCTTCAAGAAATCTCCGGATGAGGGATCATACTTCAAGGTGCCGTTTGTGGTACAATTTCTCAAGGGCCTAACAAATTAGTTCCTACCTGCACCATTCATCGTGCCATCACAGGATTTAAATCTAGTACTAAGATGTCTTATAAGACCTCCATTTGAGCCCTTGAATTCATGTCCTTTAAGGATACTCACCATGAAAATGGCCTTTTAAGTAGCTATCACTTCTGCCTTCAGGGTAAGTGAGCTATAAGCACCGTTTTCCAAACCACCATTCACAACCTTTTCCAAGGACCGAGTGGTTTTAAGAGTACGGTCCTCTTTCCTTCTGAAAGTTTTCCCAGAGTCTGACCTTGCACCACGTTTTGTGCTACCAACTTTTTATCCACCTCCTCATCCATCAAAGCAGGAGGAGAGACTGCATCATAGACCCCACAAGGGTATTAAGCTACTACATTACACAAACGGCGAATGTTCGTCAAGATGACCAGAACATCATTGGTTACGCTGGTCAAAGATTAGGTTTGGCGGTCACAAAACAATCTCTAAATGGATTGTGCTACTCATTGGCAGACAAAGAATTGTACAGAGGTTTGAGGGTGCATTCCACTAGACGGGTGGCTGTTTCCTCTGCTCTGGAAAGAAGTGTACCGGTGCGGGACATCTGCATAGCGGCAACCTGGTTGTCCCTTCATACTTTCAGTAGATTTTACTGTGTACACTTTATCAGGAGAGAATGCAAAATATGTAAAAGCTGCCCTTCATGATATAAACAAATAAGTACATTTTTGGCATCCCGCCTCCAAAACTGCTTTGGGAGTCTATCAAAGATTAGGAATACGTGGGAGGACACAATCCATTCAAAGAACAAGTTACCCATCGTAACGTTATTTTGACTGGATGTTCCTCCCACGTATTCCTCATCGCCCTCCCATCCATCCCCTCTTGCCTGCCTAGAATTTCTGTGTCTTACACCTTTCTTTCCCACAACGTCAAGATTGTCTCCTCCTTTGACATAGCAAATTAATGGAGGGAAAAAAACTAGAACTGAGGTAACGGTCGGGGCGCATGCTTCATATACCGGCATCAACATCACGAGGGACGCTACAGAGGCCATGGCAGAAAGGGTTGGCGTACGTGAAGGCTTCTCCGTTAAAAGAAATCAAATAAAATACAAACGCTCTCTAAATAAACCGTGTTTGGAAAATAATAAACAAAACTAATTATGGATGGTCTCTGTCCAGCCTCTGCTGTCTGAAAATCTCCTTGTTTTCTAAAGGTCCTGGTTAGAAATCTGTGTCTAGCTTTTGAATTCTCTATGGTACTAGAATCTTCCTGGGGCATCCCCAGATTTCTGTCTTTCAAAACACCACACTTCTGTACTAAATATTGGACATTCCAGCTAATTAGCTAACGTCTCTGTGGTCACCAGCATGCACACGTTTCGGGTGCACAAATGTGCAAACCCCCAAAAGCAATAGGCATAGTTATTGTTCCTCCCTTCTTTAATTGGCCCTGCTGGAATATACTCCTTGGGCCCAAAACAGTGTGTGTTATAGTTACAAACGTGATTATCCTCCAGGTGCACCGATGCGATGTACAGTGGGGTCTCGGGCTGTTTGATATTCATTTAGTATCGGCCATCCAGTCCTGAGGAAATGGGCAATGTGAGAGGAAAGAAAGGTTCCCTCTGATTGGTATTGCTCAGGGACCTGGCCAACACCCCACCTTGGCCAGGTCTCCCGAAGGGCTCCATAAACCGCTTTTTTCATCCTCCCATTTCCATCACAACAAGTCTGTTTTTCGTGTAAGCATTGGTCTCGTTCCAGGTTTCTTAGTAATTAACCAAGCCACTCCTCGTCTTTACCTTAAACTCCTTTCTCCTAATCCTCTTTCCTTTTCCACTCTCAACTCTTCTTGCAGTCGTTCCTCTATAACCTTAACAGGGTTGGCCTGCTGCATCCCGTTTAGAAGCAATCAGCCATTCCTCTTTGTGTCCTTGTCTATTTCCTTTCTCCCTCAGGTTCCCTGAGTCTCTCCCAGGGAATGCAGTATCTCTTCCGTCCTAGGTTTAACCCTGTCAAGCTTTGGGGTACTTTCCCTTATTCTGTTACCCTTCTGGACCTTTTGTCTACTGGAATTCTGCACTACCTTTGACTTTTTTTCTACTCTGGTCTGGGTGCGAGTCCTCCCTCCCCCCCCCCACTAATCTGAGCTTTCCTCCATAGCACTACCAAGCAGCTCCTTCTAATTTTTTTCCTTCCCCTAGTCCATGTTAGCTTAATTTTTACCTCCTAATGCTCTGTCACTTTCTTCTTCTATCATTATCCTCTTGCTCTACTGTCCATTCCAACCACTCAGTCTCTCGTACCTCAACAGATCGTAAAAGCCTTTGCTCCCATCCTTCATTTCTCTTCCTTTTTTCAGTCCCTTAGAACTCATACCCCATCGTTTTCAAGTATCTCCTATCCCTTTTTTTCACCACCTTGTCCCATTTCTGCAGAATTTCCTGCTCCATCCGTAAACACCCATTTATATGCATTTACTACCATTTATCTACCTTACTCTTGATTTTATTTCTCTTCTACCTCCATTTTCTCCCTGATTGCACTCTTTTCTTCCAAAGGTAGCATGTGTTACTAATCTGATGGCCTACGTCATACAAACTGTTTCTCAATTAGTTAGTATAGTAATTTATCTGCGTGCCTAATTCCTTCCAGAGGCTGATTCCAAGGCTAAGCCTAAAACAGTCTCTGCCTGAGGCGGCAGACATATGCTTTCCATTGGTGGTTGTGGAAACATGGAATGGAGTTTCCTCTCCACCTGGCAGTGAGGAAGCCCAGTTCCTGCTGACGTTGGAGATATCTTCTGTAAGAGGTTGTGTATGGTCCCTTCCGTGGCGTGGACAATCTCTGCAACAGTTGAATGTGTCACTCACCAGCAGCAACTCCAAAAACTGCCTTAGCCTTAATTAATGCTCTTCATTGCCATGAACCTTCCCTGGGCTGAGGATGCCCCACCCAGCTTCTGGAATTCGCAGGTCTACCATGCCAACTTCTGATTTAAAAGGAGCCCCCACAATCTCCAGGCTGTTACCAGGGGAATGACGTCACACATCCTGTACAGAGCAGAAAACATGCAGATCACAGTTTACATTGGCCTGCCAGGCAATACTAACCATCCAAAGAGAGTCCAAGATTCCTACAGTGGCATATGTGTAATGGGGGTAGAAAACACATGCATACTGCCCCCAATACACTTGAGTCTCATTGCGAGTTTGGCCATGCATTAACAAAGTGGTGGTAATTCAGTTACTGCCACTAGTTTTGGCACTACCACAATTACCACTGTTATACTGCAACGCCGAATTCCGAGTTTGGATGAAAAATCGAGGATTCACCTACAGCAACAAGTTGGAGGTAAATCCTCCACTTTACGTTAAAAAATCATTGTAATTACTGCAGCAGTAATTCTGCCAAAAATCTCCCTGGAGACCTACAGACTCAAAATTTGGGGATTTATACCACCCTAATTCCACTTGTAATCCCACAGTAAATCCGCGGGGCCAAGTGGCTGAACCAGTAATCAAGCTTGGCGGTATTTTGATGTATTTACCAGTGAAATACCACCAAACTCGTAATGAGGCCCTTGGTGACTTTTGAAAGGACAGCTACACTCAGCCCTTGATCTCATAAATTGAATTAATAATTTAAAGTAAACATACATGTTTTAAATAATTGCGTAAAATATAATTTCTGTTTTCCTTACAAGAGCTAGCTACTGCCTGGGCTGCCCAGACTGACTGTACTGAAACCATTGATGGGCCTACCGACCAATTTTATTTCCAGGGATGGATTTTGGAGCTAGTCCATCAAAGATTCAGCTTTGATAGAGCCACAACGTTCCACGAACAAGCTCAAACCGGTCTAGAACATACTGCCTTTTTTTTTAACCACTTTTATTTATGTTGGTTACAGCATAACAAACAAGTTATTCATAGTGGAATAGCTCCTATCATTAGCGATATGCATGAAATATGTTCAGTCTTCCCCTTCGGTGGCTCCCATCGCGCCCACCCCCATGTCCATACTGCTCCGATGGTCTGGGGATCCATCGGGTTCTGGGGCCCTAAAAAGTTTGTCACCCGGCGCAGTTGGAAAGTCAATGCTGGGAATCTGCTATGGTAATCCAACACTGGAGCCCACCAGTCAGTGAAGCGATGGAGGGCCCCCTCTCTTGCTGCTCTGACTTTCTCAGCCACTAGTATTTCCCAGACTTTTATCCACCAGAGGGGCAGTATGGGGCCCTCTTGCGTTATCCATTTACGTGCCACTGTGATCTTGGCTGCTAGTAGTAGCTGCGTCAGCAGTTTAGCGGAGCGTCCTGTTTTGGGGTAGCAGTCCGGACTCGCAAAACACCTAGGAGGAACACCTCAGGATCCATCGGCAGCTTGCGTTGGGTAATTTCCTCAATTATATGTATAATCTCCCTCCAGAAGGACTGCACCATTGGGCAACTCCACCATATATGGAAAAAGGATCCCTGTTTGCCACAGCGTCTCCAGCAGCTTGGGTCTATGGATGGGTTGCAATGGTGTAAGCGGACCGGGGAGAGGTAACAGCGGTGGAGGGGCTTAAGGGGGCATTCTTTTTTTGTGACACATCTGGAGGCCGAGTTGATCCTAGTCCATATCTCCACCCACGTCTGGTCTTCGATGGGGTGTCCCAGGTCTGTTTCCCAACTGGCCATGTACGGGGGTCTGACCTGTAGTACATCTTCTTGGAGGAGGCGGTACAGCTTAGTGATCCGCCCACTCTGTAGGCTTTCCCCCAACGCATGTTCAAGGTGGTGCAGGTCTCGGGTCGCCCCTAGGGGAACCGCCGGTTGCGAGATCCAGTGGCGTAATTGAGCATATGTGAACCTTTCCCTCTCCGATACCTGGAGGCGTCCTTTGCATTCTTCGAAGCTGAGCGCAGAGCTGCCCTCGTAGAGTTGCAAGAGGGATGGGAGGCCTCCTGCGGTCCATCGGCTGAAGTTCGTTGCCCCATGCCCGGGAAAAGGTCAGGGTTCCAGATGATCGGGGAGAGCGGGCCCAAGCCCTTGGGCAGCTTTTTTCTTTGCCTGGCCCACGCCCATGACTCTAGAGTAGCTTTGGTGGTTAATAGCATCCGTGGTCCATGGCTCCGGAGGGCCCCTGGGATGTGCAATAGGGAGTTTAGATGCGGCTGAGATTTAGCTTGTTCGACCCGGGCCCACTTCGGGGGGACTTCTGTTCCGCCCAGGCGGAGGTGCTAGCCAGTTCACCTATCAAGAAATAGTGTGAGGTTGGGCAGACCTAGGCCACCCCATTTAGCTGCCCCTGTCATGACTTTCATTGGTATCCTGGCTCTGGGTCCCTTCCAGACAAATTTCATGAGCTTCTTTTGTAGTTGCTCCAAGGCTTGTTTAGGAGGGGAAACTGGGAGCGTGGAACACAGGTACAGCAATCTGGGGAGTAAGTTCATTTTGCATGCTGTGACCTGCCCAAGCAGGGAGATTTCCTGGCCGTCCCAGCGTTGCAGATCATTCTCCAACTCCTTGAAATGGGGAGGGAAGGGGAAGTTGGCCGCGTATAGCCGTTTTGGGTCTGCTGTGAGTTGTATCCCTAGGTAATCTGAAGAATCGGAGTTCCATGTCAGTGGGCAAAGCGTTATGAGGGAGGTTATGAGGGGGGCATCCAGGTTGATGCTCAGTGCTTCCAATTTGGAGTAGTTCACCTGGAATCCCGCTACTTGTTTAAACGCCTCCAGTTCAGTGAGAACGGTGGGCAGAGAGGCCTGGCAGTTGGTGATGGAAAGCATCACGTCGTCGGCATATAGTGAGATTTTGAACTGCTCCTCGTTTATGTCCAGCCCAGGGATGTTGTCGTTGGATTGTGTCCTTTGGGCAAATGGTTCCATGTCCAGTGCAAAGATCAGTGGGGAGAGCGGACTATCCCTGCCTTGTTCCATGCGAGAGTGGGATCAGGGTGGAGGTTTTTTCGTTGAGCCGCAATGATGTTTTTGCGGCTTTGTAGTTTACTAGCAGCATTCTTTGGAATGAAGGGCCAAATCGGAATGCCTCCAATGTGAGCGGCATAAAGTTCCAGTCCACCCTGTCGAAGGCTTTGGTGGCATCCAGGGTCAGGACTGCCAGGCCCAGTTGGTCTTGAGTCGCCACTTCGATGAGGTTAAGTGCTCGGCGAATGTTGTCCACGGTGCTCCTGCCTCTGATGAATCCCTCTTGGTCTTTAAAGGACGGTAGGACCCGGGCCAGCCTGTTCGCCAAAACCTTTAAATATGGTTTTGCGTCTACATTGAGAAGTGATATCAGTCTATACGATGAACATTCTGTAGGGTCTTTGCCTGGTTTCAGGGGCATGATTG
The DNA here is from genome assembly GCF_040938575.1 of Ambystoma mexicanum. Classification (NCBI taxonomy): domain Eukaryota; kingdom Metazoa; phylum Chordata; class Amphibia; order Caudata; family Ambystomatidae; genus Ambystoma; species Ambystoma mexicanum. The sequence goes on along the minus strand of NC_090922.1, from coordinate 570,662,968 downwards.
TGGTGGATTCCTGCATGGATGGGGCTATGGAACCCGTATCCTGGAAGGAGTTGAAAAGCTCTGTCAGTGGGCTCAGAAGCAGGGGGCGAAAGAGTTTGTAGAACTTAGGCGGGAAACCATCTGGCCCTGGGACTCAGGGACTTGAAAGTTTCTTCTACTTCGGTCGAGATTGGGGCCTCAAGGGCAGTTCTGTCTGTTTCAGAGAGCTGCGGTAGTCTGGCGCCTGCTATAAATTGTTCCTGGAGAGCCTGTGGGCGGGGGGCAGAGGTCAGAGTGTTGGCTAGATGGTTTGCTGCTATTTGAAGTTTAGCCTCTTTCCCATATCGGATTCTGCCCTTCGGGTCTCTCAGGGCGATGATGTGGTTTTGCCGAGGGTTCTGATTAATTTGCTCACTAGGTATCTGTTAGCTTTATTGCCGTTCACATAATAGCACTGCTTCGTCCTAATCAGGGACTGCGCTCTGTCCACGGCATAGTGAGCCTCCAGTTTCGTGCGGGCTAGCCTCACCAGTTTGACTGCTTTGGGCGACCATTTTTTCTTCAGGATTGAGTCTGCCTCAGCCATCTCCCTTTCTAGCTGGTCCCTTGTCATGGCCCACCTCTTCCTGTACGCAGCGGCCTGAGCTATTAATTTTCCTCTCATTATGGCCTTAATGGCCTCCCATCTTGTAGCAGTAGAGGTGAGGTCGGGGGTTCTCCTTGAAGTAGCATTTGAGCTTTGGATAAAGCACCACGGATCGCCAAATCGTGCAACATCGGCTTGTATAGGGTCCATCGACGTCTTTCAGGGGGGTCTGGGTCAAAGATCCTTGCAGTGAGAAGGATCGAGAGTGGTAAGACAAAACCCTTGTGCCAATTGCCACTTCCTCTGTGAACGGTAGGAGCTGTGGGCTTGCTAGGGTCAGGTCAATTTGGGATGAGGAGCGGTGGACATGGGAGAAAAAGGAGTAGTCTGTTGTGTCCGGGTGAAGGACCCTCCAGGTGTCCACCAAACCCAGGGTTCTGAACAGGTGGCAAAGGCTCAAAGCAATCTTGAAATCCCTGGGTGATGGAGCCCCTGTTCTGTCCAGCAGGGAGTTGGGGGACCCAATTGAAGTCCCCGCATAGGACCACCGGGCCCTTGAGAAAGGGGAGAAGAGAGGACTCCAGCTCTGGGAAGAAGGTCTCCTGACCATCGTTTGGCGCGTAGACCGCGATCAGCATGTGAAGCTGGCCATAGAGATCCCCCTTAACCACCACAAATCTACTGCCTGGGCTTTGCAGGGTCCCTTTCTCCTTAAAGGGGATGCCCCTCGCCAGCAGAATCGCTGTGCCTCCTTTTTTGTTTGGTCCTGAGGCCAGGTATTGAGTTGGGAATGCCCGGCATCGTAGCCTAGGGAAGTCCTCCGCTAGGAGGTGTGTTTCTTTGAGGAACGCTAACGAACCTTGGAGGTCCTGTAGGCAGTGGAGGGTGGAATTGCGTTTTACGGGTGAGTTCAGGCCCCAAACATTCAAGGAGATATAGCGTAGCTTTGTATGTGGCGGGGGGGAAGAGTGCTGGTCGCCTTCAGTGGTCAGGTGGGCAGTGGTGGGGGGTTGATCAGTCGCTGGTGGGAGACTTCCAGACGAGGGCCGTAGTTGCAGGTCTGCTGTAACCAGATTTTAATATTAAACCAACCAGGGCAAAATGTGGCCCAGTAACTTAAAGGACCAGGAAGGGTAGGCCAACAATCAGGAGGGCTGGAGGGGGGGGGAGGTCCCAGCCCGGCAAAAAGGAAAAACCCCAAAATTAACTAGTTGAGGCCCTCGGGCAAGAGTGACTGTCCATCCACTCGGCTGTGGAAAATCGTCAGACCCCCGGATGCCGAGAGTGCGGGTTCCGGCATGGAGAGTCGACGGTTGGTTACAATTTGTGTGTGGCGGGGGGTTTGCCTCCTTTCGGGACTTTCATTAGTGGTTGTGCTGAGGCCTCGGTGTCGAGCTCTGCATCTGATCTGTCGGAGAGGTGGAGGAATCCTTCTCAGGGGTAGAGGGTTCGCCCCCCATGATGCCGCAGGCTTCTTCGAGAGCATGGATTGCCCTTGTCTGACTGTCGAATGTGAACTGGAGCGAGGCTGGGTGGAGCCATCGATATTCGACTTTTCGATCTTGCAAGAAAGTTGTTACCGGCTCGAGGGCTTTCCGCCGTCGGACTGTGGAGGCGGCCAGGTCTTGAAAAAGCTGAATTAAGGCTCCCTGGTATGTAAGGTCACCTTGTGGGCGGCTTGCCATCATGATTTCTTGCTTTGTGGTGTAAAAGTGGACTCTGGTGATCACCTCTGGGGTGGCGGGTGTCGGGGCATTTCTGAGACCACGTAGTGTATGGGTGGGGTCTAGTAAGAGCAATGATTTATCACAGTCTGGGAGGAGAGTCTGGAAGAGATCCCTGATGTAGGCTGGAAGGGCTTGGTCCAATATCGAGGCAGGGACCCCTCTGATGCGGATGTTGTTCCAGCTGGCCCTGTTTTCCAAATCTTCCTGTTTGCGATGCATACTTTCAGAGTTATCCTCCAGCGACTGGAGTTTCCGTTGCAGCTCTGCAATCTGCGCCAAGTGTTCCAGGACTTGGTCTTCTGTGTCTCTGGCCCTGTGTTCCTCAACACGGTTATCCAGGCCCTCTATCTTGGTCGTGAGCTCTGCCATACAGTTGCAGAACTCCACCTTGATGTCAGCTAAGAGGGACTGGATATCGTCTTTCATAACCCATTGTCCCTGAGGACTTGTGGGCGATAAGGGTTGGGTTGGGGGGGAGGGGTCCTGCTGCTTGGATTTCTCCTTCAGCTGCAATAGGTTAGTAATGTCAGCAGATTTTGGACCTTTGTGCTTGGACATTTTGGCGTTGGGATGGCCGTCTGTTCAGATAGGTGTTGTCCATGGGCTGTTGCTGAAGGGGGACCACCGAAAAGGGGGGGGGGCAGGTGCTGGAAGGGTGTCCCACTTTGCCTTAGCTGGGTGCGCAGGATTTATCCGAAGCGCTGTGGTAGAGGACCCCACCTTGGCAAAGGGAGCTGTCTGCTCACCGCTGGTGGAGTGTGCAATGTCTTCTGGGGCCGACTTCTGTGTGGGTCAGGGACCCTCCCGCCAGATTGCTGTGCGGGCGGCAGGGTCTAGGCTGTCTCCAGGAACATACTGCTTTTTATGCTTAAACTGCTGTTTCCTGATACTTCCACTGTAGTACTGAATCAATATTGAACATTTAACATGTCTGAGGAGCCTCAAAACCCTCTGTGATGAATCTGTGTATGTCGTCCTCTTTTCACTAGGGGGGAGCCCCTTTGAGTAAGAACTCAGCCCCTTCCTACAACCCTACGAACAACTACTTCCCTAATTAAGTTCATAACTTGTAGTCACCCTACCATTCCCCTAGAAAGTACTGGGACGGGAAAGAGCCCCAATGACCCACAAAGGAGTCCTAGGATCAGTACTGTGACGAGGGAGAAGTGTATAGGCATGAGGATTACCTACAAGAACCAGTCCTAAGTCATTATTTCGATTTTTGTAGGTCGCCTAACCAAAAGGCTGATTTTTTTCCCCCAGACCAAGTATAAAAGGGAAGACAGACTCATGAAGTATGAGACAAGCCCTCATTGGAGGAGCAAGGAGTAGGAATGCTGTGCTGAAGCAGAAGAAGCTGCAGACCAGGGGCTCTGTCAGAAGGAGGGGGACCCTTTGCCTGTCGGCAAAGTGCTGAAGACTGGGGAGCCCAGGAGAAACCCTTGCCAGACGACCTGACAGAGAGCCGACTGCTTCCTGGGGCACCAGGGGGAGCACATGCTGTGGAGCTGCCGAAGCACACCTGATAACGGGGGAAGACTGCAGAACCCCAAAACCTAAGCAGAAAGACCCCAAGACCGACCAAAGACTACCAGGAGAGATCCCGAAGGTACAGGGGTAACTGGGACGGGGCAGAATAGAGCAGAGGGATACCCTGACCCAGCTAAACTGGGGAAAAGGGAAGCTCAGGGAAGCAAAGTACCCTTCCTGAGTCGCCAAGAAAGAAAGCATGGAAGATGGGGTTGGGACCTGCCTCCAATGAAGATTACCATCCTCAGTCATCTTCCTTGTCGCAGTACTTGGCAGGCTAGTGGACCGGGTATGCTACACTGTCACGAAAGAACCATACGGGTTTGAGACCCGTATTCCAGAGGTTTGAAAGCATGGTGAAAAAAGAAGAGACCAGAGGAAGGGAAGCATACTCCCTGGTGTTGTGAAGAAGAGGCTAGGGGAAGGGAAGCAACCACCCTGGTGTCGTAAGCACTGCACGAAAGAAGTCAAGAGAAGGAAGGCACTCTCTTGACATTGTAAGGAGCCTAAAGAAAGCCAGGGAAAGGGATATATTTCTCCTGGTGTTTGTAACCACAGTGAGAAACCTGAGTCAGACCAAGAAAAGGGAGCCATTCTTTTGGCGTGAATATTTTGAGTTAGAACTTCGCTTTCTTTTGAGCCAGAGAACTTCACTACTGTGGAGCTTTGTTTGTTTACCACTGTTTGGAACTTTGTTTCGGTAAATGTTGGAACTTTGTTTTTCCCCAAATTGGAACCCTGATTTGAACTGTAATTCACTCTTTTGGATCAAGAAGACCCACATTCTTTCTAGTTTAGTTGATATGGTAAGGGACAGAAATAGGTTTGGACACAGACTGGTGCACTATATACTTTTAGGGACATCCTGACAGAGTCCTTAGTATTTGGTTTGAGGCAGGGAAACCCTTCTTAGTTATAGGGTTAGGTAGGTTTTTCCTTTATTTTCTTTTAAATAAAACTTTATGCCAACAAACTTACCACTCCTGTATCTGTCCCCTACCGCTGCACGCTCATGCCTCCCATCACCAAATGTGGTGGCAAGACTTCACAGACTTGAATGGGGGTTTAACATTGATGAAAAACTTTGCCATAACAGAGCTTTTTCATGAAATGATATCTAGGAGTGTCAAATGGTTTTACAGTTTGAAATAAGTATAACTATAAAATCCTCAAAACCCATGAGTAATGAGAGGGGGCAGCTATGGACCGCCTCTCTTGTCCATTGGAAGTGGAAGTTCAGATAACTGTGCAGACGGCGCATCATGAACATACTGCCATAGTCTCTGCCTATTTGGGACATGTGGGTACACCTGGGGCCACACCCGCAACAGAACAACAGTTTTTAACTGCTCCTTTTCTTCACTGTTCGCAGGAGGTCTCCATCTCTCTGGGGGAAGACAGGCCCCTGACATTGGGGCTTCAACCGGGGCAGTCACCAAATTCGATGTCCCGCTGTGGGTCACTTATGCTAGGAAGCAGAAACAAGTGGAGCGCATGATGTGCTAAATATGGTTGAGGATAGTAGCAGCCATTTTAACAGCAGCGTGACAGCGGAAGTATTGATCTGCCCGGACACGGATACGGCACACATCCCAGTGGAGATGAGGGTTGATCAGTGCTCAGATCGTGTGCAAAGAACAAATGGTCTTAAGAGGCCCACTTCTGACAATGGTTCATTGGGGGATCCTCACAACCCAATAGGGAACAACAGCCCCAAAACATGTCTGTTTAAATCCAATGGAAACAGAAAGGCACAGCTACTCTCCTCTGCATTTGTCCGGACTTCTGGCCCGACACCTGGCAGGACACCGGTCCAGAGGCACACGCCAAAACCTAAGGGGGTGGTAACCAAGGTTCCCAGTGGTAGTGACTGCACCAGGAACCCATTTTTGAACTCAGGCTTCCCAAATGGGAAGCCATTGTACCACCAATACCCCTCACCTCACTTCAAGTAACGTGCTACTGAATAAGCATTTTTTCTTACAGGAAATCTCCTTCGAGGCCAATCCTCAAAAGCCTGCATTTCAATCATTATGCGAAGGAGGTGAATGAGGTTTCTATTGTGGCACTGCTCGAGAGTATGGTAAGCATGGAGGCGGTGCACCTAATCTTGCTACAGTCTCCTCAGAGCATTTCTAAATGCAATATTAAGAAGGCAACGCTGACGATGTTGGAGGAAGCCATATCTAGGACTGCTGGGGGATCGAGAGAAATCACAGTGTTGAGCCCTCAAGAGCAGCCTAGGGTCGAGCAGGGCAGTCTGGTCTCAATTAAATGCCGTCCTACATTTGACCAGGGTGTTGCTAAAACCTCTCTTTCAGTGTCTACCTCTCCCCGGAAAAACAACAAGCGCCCTCGGTTGTGCTCCAGCATTGGTGATGACAGGAGGGTTCTACATGAGGATGTTGGCTTGCAAAAGCCTAAGGAGTGTGGCATGGGTCGGTTAAGGACATCTGTAGCTAAAAATGACTCGTCCTCACTAGCGGCCTCTGAGCAATCCCCAAGTTTGGATAGTAATATGATAGCAGCCGTATCAATCACCATGGCCCCCTTTACAAAATTATACAAGACAGTGAGCGACCAACTAAAAGATAACACTAAGGTACTCGCCATGCTGCATTTTAAGATCATCTTCATTGAAGGTTTCATCACAGCAATTCAAGCCAACTTAGATACAAACTCGGCACAGACGGCCAATATCCTCCAATGTATTTTGGATCCTATTATCCAAGCAAAAGATGAGCGATGGCTGGAAAGACTGTCAACATCTATGGCCCCATTGCAGGAATCTAACATGAATGGGAATAAGGAAGGTCATAGTGTCTTATCCTCCGATCATCCTGCATCTAGGTTTGGTTTGGTAAATGGAGGGGAAGAAACTGTGCCTGCAAGTGCCTCTGGTGTGGTCACCCTGGTCTCCCCAGGTGGCTTCCTGGGGGAAGGCTCGCTGGGAAATGAGCCGGGTCTGAGGGCTCTGGAATCAAGACATGATGACACCCCAACTGATCTGGTGATTGAAATCACCCAAGATGCTGATGATGATGAGGATGAGGAGATAAGGGTTGAGAGCGCATCGATTTATGGTCGAGGGTGATGGCACGCTTCCAGCCTTTGAACGGGCTCCTCCAACTGCAGGTAAAGCCTCACCCAAAAAGCCAAAGATCTATGATCTGTTTGTTAGGACAGCAATAAAAAAAAAAACAATGCGGGGGGAGGAATCCTCAGCTGAGATCCCCGAATTGTCTGCTGTAAAGATGTCGGAGTCAAGAAAGATTTTTAAGCCAAAAGAGCAACAAACTAAGAAGCTTAAGAACATTAAACCACCATCTAAATTAAGATCCAATATTAATAGATCCTCTGTCAAAAACCTTCTGGGTAAACTAGTTGACAGCCGTAATAATTGGACCCTGAGATCCAGAACCACTAAATCGCTCCGGAAGATGGCTAATCCTCGCCCGACTGATGAGGTCGTTGAGTGTTCACCATCGGGCAGCCCAGATTCTAGCGTGGACCTAATGAATTTATCAACCTACTCTGTATCGGGTAGCAAGGATACTGTTGAGCAAAATACCTGATTAATGGCCATCACTGATCCAGTTCTGGAGGATGCAATTGGAAAAGCGGCTAAACCACGGGGGCTCAATTGTTTGGGCAATTAAAGGTCGTGAAGTTGACCGAAGGGAGATCGTCTGAATTTAATATTCAAGGAAAAGACCAAGATCAAGAGTTGTCAAATTTATCGCTCAGTTCACTATACAATATTGGCCACAGTTGTTGCTCTGGTAAGATGGATATTTTACACGCCAGATCAGCGACAACTCACTGTGTATCCTTTAAAGACAAGGAACTGAAAGGAGATCTGGAGTCTCGTAAATCCACTACTGCTATTTTCAAAACATTGGAGGAACGTAGAAGATGTCTCATTCAGCCAGAAACCCACCTAAAAGCAGTTGAAATCTTTGGGAAAACGATATCGAGCAAAAAGCAGTAAGCCTAGTCCAAAACCTTGTTAGGAGTTCACTGTGCTGTTGAAAAGGCTGCTGCATATAAATGACGGCCTGATTATGAATCAGGCCAATGTCTTGAGGCTGCGACACTATCTCCCGAATCTAAAAGCAATCACCACCTATGATCTAAAACCTATAGACTTCCCAGAAGAAGAGCGCTCTGATCGGGTGATCCTCCATTTGCCCTCAATCTGTCAAAACCCAACTGCTAGATGAAGTGCCTGGATTTTTGAAGATGAGTTTTGACCTAAGGGAATTGACCACGAGGGAAGGGGCCCATTATGTCAACCTTAGATTGGATAGTGTTTATTCTAGAAGTGGCAAAGAGAGCGAAAATTCACCTCCCAAGAAAATATCTGGAAAGTTGGAGGTAGAGCTTTCTGAGGTGAACTATTAGGAAAGTCATGTAAAGATGGGAGAGCCATTGCTCTTGATAACTTTGGAAAACGATGGAGCTCAAGTTGAAATTGTAGAATCAGATTGTTGTGAAGAAGAAAAGTGGAGTTGGTTGGTAGGGGCATTGGCTTCTGGATGCAACAGAGCATAACAGCCTAGGAATCTAGAACCGAAGAACCTAGCCATTGGATCTTAGAACACAAGAGGTTTCAAACATCTGTTTGGCCGTGGAGATATTGATATGGATGGCCTTCAAGAAACATGGATGAGGAGGGTGCCTATACTGGAAGGCTTCAGGGTGTCCTTGAATTCAGCTGTGAAAGAAACGAAAGGGAGGCTGAAAATATGCTCAAGAGCATTGAGGCCAAAAACACCTCCCAGATTTGGCAATGGATGAATGGCGTAAATCGTCCACACGAGGGGCTTACTCTAAATGCAGTATCGGCCAGAAGCTGCAAAGATCATTTCAGGGTTCTGTTTCAGTCTCAATAGTCGACTTCTGATAAGATATGTTCCCCAATGAGTGGGGGATGGTCTTTTGAAACAAGACGAGAGGAGATCCTTCGCTTGATTAACAAAGCTAGTAATTCCAGGGCACCTGGCCCTGATGGGATGTCCAATGCTATGCTTAAGAAGAACCCAGAGCAGTGGGCCTCCTTCTTGCAGGTCCTTTTTGATTAGATCTAAAAAGCTAAGAATGGACCGGCCACTTGGAAAACATCAATCATAATCCCCATCTTTAAAAAGGGCGTCCATCTAATTATAGGCAGATTGCCTTGCTGGCTGTGGCAGGTAAGATCTTTGCCTCTCTGATCTTGCAAGGCCTCATGACCTGGAGTACGGAAGATGGCCAGTATGACATCAGACAATCGGGTTGTGTGAAAGAGGTGGGCACGGCGCTCAATGTTTTTTTGTTAAATATCCTGAAAAGCCGTACTAAAGAGAAGAAAGGCTTCATAGACCTTGATTAGGCCTTCGACACAATCGATTGGCTTCTGGAAAATTGTCTTCTCCCTGCAGGTGTATTGTTTGTCTGATTGCCTGTTCCAACTCATGGCTGGATCGTGGCTTTAAAAAGCTGGTCCTCCACCTTGGATGTTGTGTTTCTGTGAATTTGTGCATGCAGGCAGGTGACACAGATGAGAGCAGAGCCATCTCTGCCGTGCGACATGCAATAAACTTTCCTCATGTTTCACTATTGTAAGGGTACTTTTAAATACAATCAGGGTTTTAATCTTGTTGAGCATGTGATGGAGAGGCGGTTCCCTGCACAGTGTGATGTCAGGCTTTTCTTAGCATGCCCTTGAAGAGCCGTAAACACATCTCTGCTGCATGCAACTGCCCCTGCCTAATGATGGGTACCAATTAAGGTTGACCAGGGAATCCTCTCCATACCAACCCTGGGGATATCATCCATTAGCTTGGGGTGGTCTCCGGACCCCCTGGTCACACCAAATAGAATTCTGGAGTATATGGCAGGGAACATAGTCCATGAAATCCTAACCTATTATAAGGTGGTATTTTTAAGAAAAAGAGGTATTTAACATACTTGCTGTCTTTACTGTTACCAGCATGCTGATAATGAGACCCTCTGCATTTCTGAATGGGCATTCTGCACTTTTTCTCTTTGGTAGATAAAGTATGTTGGTTGCATCTATAATGCCTACACCTTTCCGCAGCAGATTCCAAGCACTTACAATAAAGATAAGAGAGGTGTGTATGATTGATAGGGCCGTAAAATTGACAGCAGTTGGGGCAACTTTGAAAAACATCCATTAATGCCATAGGCCATACCTTTGGAGGATGTTGTTGTCTCTCATATTTGGGGTAGCTGCAGCATTGGTGGCAACCTTGGAAAAAGATAAATGTGTTACTATTTGAGCAATTAGAACAAGGCGAGATTTGCACAGGATATGGTGAATTCTAACCTGTAAGCCCCAACTATAAGAGAAGTTTGGGGTTTACAGAAACATGTTTGGGATGAACAAGGGAACAGTCTTCAACATAACAGTGGTTGTATCACAATTTAAGGGCTTTCTTTGTATCCGTACAAGTGCAAGCTTTGTAGAAACATAGGATCAGGTTCCTGCCACTAAGTGAACATGCAGGATATTGTATATATGCCCTGAAACAAGGTATTACAAATGATGCAGACCAGAAGTTCACATTTTGTATGGTTTATTTTGTCAGAGTGGGTAACGGAGTTGTAGCAGCATTGAGATTTTTCCACAAAGTACGATATTTAGGGGTTCCCCTGTGTGTGGCCCCAAACAGCCTCTTTAGGTTCTTGCTTCAGATTAGGGTTAAGACCCCTTTTCTTTGGCCATCTTCTCGAGGAGTTGGGACCTCCTTTTCATCCCTTTTCTTTTTTTAGCTGTTGCCCCCATAGCTCTCCAGCGTTGTCTTTTAATAGGTTATGGCCATCCCCATTTTGGCTTTGACTCTCGTCATGCCCTCTAGGAATGGGTCTGTTGTCCTTTCCTTCTCCCTCTCATGTCTTACTCTCTTGCCTAAGTGTTGTTCTAGGTCATTGTAATATGTTCTATCTTACTTCATGCCCATCTGTGTCTACTTTTACCCCACTTTCTGTGGACATCTTTCAGTTTAGACCGATCAAGAGATTTAGGGTTCCCTGTCTCTGCATTGTCTTCCCTTTCTTTCTTAAAGGATTCTTCTGGTTCACTTCTTATACCACCTCTTTGTCCTTCCTTGTGGGCTGGTAGTTTACTTTCCCCTTCTTTGACCTTCGGGTTCACCTCCTGAATCTGGTAATAATGTCCCCATACATAATGTCGCCGGGAAAAGCCATTGGCAACATTATATATGGTGACATTATGTATGGGGATGGGTTGCGGGGATGTCCCCTGTTCCCCTTGTAAAAAAAAGAAGAAATTCAGGGGATCCGGCGGTGTCCCCTGTGTGTTAAATGTTATAATGTCTCCGCAAAAAACAGCAACATTTTTGTCAGGAGAGATTTTTGCTGGGACATTATTACATGGCACCCTGATTCCTCCCACTTGCTTCTTCTGCCCCTCTTGTGAAGTTTCCTTTTTATTCTTCTCTCCTTGGCTCTCTCTTTCCTCTGTAGTCACTGTTCCTTCCTCAGGACTTTACCACATTTTTCTGACACATTTCACTCACTTTCTCTTCTTTTAGTCTACTGCTCTTTTTGGATTGGTGTGAAAATATCGTTTTTTTAATTTTTATTATTGCTAGGTACAACACCACAAAATAACACATTTTAGCTAAACTAAATGCGAGGGAGATCGCCTTGCCCCAGCTAACATCCCCCCACTATAATAAATACCCCAACCTAACCCCTTCTCCCCGTCTATTAATTTGTCTAAATTTGTTGTTTTAAATTTGGGGTTTTCTACCTCACAGCAATGGTCTGTGATATTTTGTAGTGATACCTTATTTTCTAGTTCAGTCTCTCATCCTTCCAGAGGTTGTCTTTGCTATCTGGTATGTGGTTTCCTACTTCCTGGGTAATTCTTTTCCCTCTTTCTATTTTCTCCCTATGTCCCGTTTACCTTTGTTTTGCTCCAGCTGTCTTCTCTCTTTACTCTTCCACCCACTTGTGAGTTCTCTTCCCCTTTTGTGTCTCCTTTGTTACTAGTTTCACGCAACCCTACTTCCTCCAGTCTCTTTGCCTTCTCTTCTTCCTTTGGGGGTGGCTATAAGAGGAAGGATCTACATGGGAGGTGACAACCTCCAGGGAGATTTCATGGCTTTATTGCATGAGACATTTTATCCCCCATTTGCCCTTGAAGATAATCCTCTTACGAGTTTGTGAATGCATATAATGCAAACACATGGAAACACCAAATCGGATGATATATGAAGAAAATATATTATCCAACCAAGTAAATGTACATTTGTGGAAGTGGATAGAAAACGATGTATGAATATATAAGGAGCCCTGGGAGGAGAGTATACCAGGCAATTACAAGTGTGTTACTATAAGAAGTCCTGACAGGAGAGTACACCAGGCAATCACACGTGCATAAATGCAAGAGGCCCTGGTAGGAGAGTATACCAGGCAATCCAAAGTGTGTGGAAACAAGAGGTTTTAAGAAATACTATCAGATAAACAGATGAGAAGGAACAAAATCCTGGAAGAAAAGGAAACCAGGAATTCTGAAAGAAATCGAATTACAAAGCTAAACAGCTTTGTGCGTGACAGTGGTATTGTGGACTAAGAAAGACATCAGGAACTGTTGTACAGAGAACTAGTTGTATTAAAGAGGAATCCAGTGGAACGGAGCCGCCTTCTGGAACAAGAACTCTTTATTTTTGAGGAACCTTTGTGTTGGAACTATTTATTCTTCCTTTACAAACACTTTTTCAAAAAGGCACCAGAGGTTAAAGACATTTCCCTTTTAACCTTATAGTTTAGCTTATAGTGTGAGGGTCAGAATAGAACCTTTGGGCACAAGGACATGTTTGATTTTGAGATCATGACACAGACAGATACTTAGTTTTAGTTTAGATAGGGAAATTCCTCTTAGAGAAGGGTCAGAGAGGCCTTTGCCCAACTCTTTTATTTTCAATAAAAGCCTTTCACCAAAAACATGGCTAACCTGTGTCCAATTTTCTTTCCTGACTCCTCACAATACTGTGTTATATGTAAACAAACAAGGGCAAAATACATTGTACTATGTAAGTATGGCATATGTACATATGCTATGTTAAAAAAGAGTTGTCATATTTCAAAATGTAATTAATCAAATGAGTGGCATCAGTGAAGTCATGCATGATGTAATTAGTGATGGCATAAATTATGTCATTAGTGATATCACCAGTGATTTAATCTGTGATGTCATCATTGTGGACATAAACTGCGCAACAGGGGGTGCATATTTAAGGTGTACTTGCTTGAAATTGCTGAGTTTCAGGGGTTTTATTGCGTTAAATCTGATCACCTTAACTCTCTTTTAACCAGTGTTTTTTTCATTGAATGTCAAATGTATCATTGCTATATATTTTTCACGTTAAATCTAATCACCATAACTCTATCCTAACTTATGTTTTTTCACTGAATTTCAAGTGTGCTGTTATACTATTGTTTATTTGGGGCCCACTAGCCATGGCCTTCAGCTGTGGCCACTGTACAGGTTGCACCAATAGGTTTATTTGGGGGCCCACTAGCCATGGCTTTCGCCGTGGACACTGTACAATTTGCACCAATAGGTTTTTTCCTAGCCCACTAGCCATGGCCTTCAGCTGTGGCCACTGTACAGGTTGCACCAATAGGTTTCTTTGGGGGCCCACTAGCCATGGCTTTCGGCCGTGGACACTGTACATGTTGCACCAGTAGGTTTCTTCCCAGCCCACTAGCCATGGCCTTCAGCTGTGGCCACTGTATATGTTGCACCAATAGGTTTCTTTGGGGCCCACTGGCCACAGCCTTCTACCCTGGACACTGTACATGTTGCACCAATAGGTTTCTTCTGAGCCCACTAGCCATGGCCTGTGGCCGTGGACACTGTGCATGTTGCACCAATAGGTTTCTTTTGCAGCCCACAAGCCATGGCCTTCAGCTGTGGCCACTGTACATGTTGCATCAATAGGTTTCTTTGGGGGGCACTAGCAATGGCCTTCAGCCATAGCCATTGTCCACTGACTTTGGCTGTGGCCACTGTAAATGTTAAATCAATAGGTTTCTTTGTGGTCCACTGGCCACAGGCTTCGACTGTGGACACTGTACATGTTGCACAAATAGGTTTCTTCCGAGCCCACTAGCCATGGCCTGCAGCCGTTGGCCCTGTACATATTGCACCAATAGGTTACTTCGCAGCCCATTAGCCATGGCCCCTGGTTTGCACACGTTGCACCTATAGGTTTCTTTGGGGCCCTCTAGCCATGGTCACTGTACATTTTGCACCAATAGCTTTCTTTGGGGCCTACTAGCCATGACCTTTAGCACAGACACCCATTACCCCCTGCCTAGGAGATGTGATCACTGCAGGTGTAAAATTACGTTTTTTTTGTCTCTCCCCATTCCCCTGGGATTCCCCCAATAATGCTACAAAATCCCAAACTCTTCCCTGTCCTCAGTCACTGACAAAGTGCCCCCCCCCCCGTTCTTCCTATGGTCCAGCCACTCCCCTCAATCGCTTTTTTCCTCCCTGGCACTCTCTTGGCCATTTCCCCTATCACCGTTTACTTTGTGTGACGCATTTTCTTCTCCGAGGTGGAATGAATTTACGATCACCTTAACTCTCTCTAAACAAATGGTTTTCACTGAATTTCAAGAGTTTTGCTATACTGTAGTGTCCTCAGGGGCCGTCTAGCTCTGCTGTCTTGCTTGCTCTTGAGATGCCTTGCTTGCTCTTGAGATGCTGCTGGACACATTGTGTTTTGGCCGGAAAGGGCGATATTCTTTGTTCCTTAACTGATCCGCAACTAAAGTTTTTTCATTGAATTTCAAGGGTTTTGTTATTCCATAGATTTTTTTCCAAGCCACTGGCCATGGCCTCCGGCCATGCCCACTGTATTTGTTAAATCACTCCCAGACCACTAGTCCTGGCCTTTCGGCCATGACCACTGTCCATTTTAGAACACTCCCAGCCCACTAGCCCTGGCCTTTCAGCCATGACCACTGTCTATTTTAGAACACTACCAGACCACTACCCATGGCCTTCGGCCCACTATATTTTTTAAATCACTACCAGACCGCGAGCCATCGCCAGTGGGCAGGGCCACCGGCCATGCCCAGTGTATTTTTTAAAATCACTACCAGATCACTAAACACTTGCTCATTCCCATTGATCTCCCCGATAATACTATATCCCCCCATAATGCCATTTTCTATGGTATTGTGAATCTCATCTCTTTTAAAAAAAAACATGTACTCTTGGGATGTGCAACGGGAACGTGCTGAGTTAAGCCGGTCCTGTGTTCCCCAATGCGTTGAATTTCAGGGATTTTGTTGCAATAAGTTTCCTACCATAACTGAGTATTAACTAAAGTTTTTTCATTGAATTTCAAGGGTTTTGTTATTCGGTCTATTTGTTTTCCGCACCACTGGCCTTCGGCCAACCCCCCTGTATATTTTAGAACACTACCAGGCCACTAGCCATGGCCTCCTGCCGTGCCCACTGTATTTTTTAAATCACTAGCTGGTCACTGGACACGGCCTTCGACCAGGCCCACTGTCCATTTTAAAACACTACCAGACCACTAGCATGGCCATTACATTTTTCACCCCTGACCCGATATCTGTTAAAAGTACTAAATACTTTTTTAGTTACTTTTTTGTCATAGCCATGGGTGCATTTATAATTAGGGTTTCCTGTTTTCAGTGTTTCTTTTTTTTTCTTACTTCTGAGGGTGTTTTCAGAATCAGAATTAGTGTTAATCTGTGTTTTCCCGTGTGCCCCTTCAAACAATCGCAGAAAACAGTTTTTTCCAGTTTAAACACAAAAATATTTTTTTATTGTTTAATTTCGTACATAAGTAGGGTCATATCTCTCATGACCGGCTGCAAGAAGAACATATACCCAAGTTTGAGAGGTTAATCTCGAAATCCACCCTAATGCAACCATTGCTCAACGACGTTCATCAATCAAAGACTGATTTTTACCTGTTTTGACAATGGTATTGTTATGTATAAAAGATGGCAGGCTTTGAGAACTCACCATGTATTTAGGTAATGCGCAGTGAGATTACATTATTCGTCAATAGCACTTTGGTTAAGCAGCATGTGCCAAGCCCCCTGTTTTATGGCCGGTCTCTTGGTGACTGTTTTGATACATTGCACAACCTCAACTAACTGCATTTAAGCAGCACGGAAAAGGGAATAAAATGACCGACTGCAAGAATAACATATGCTCAGGTACTTCTGCCCCCATTGGCAAAATCAAAAGCTGCCACCCATGAATATATGCATAATAAGTGAACATATATCTTAAAGTGAAACATACAAATGTAGTACCATTGACCGTACCATTAGAAGAAAGTGTGCAAGACAAAATAGCATTGGACTTTTAAAAAAGCAATGAACACCAGAAAAATAACCTCAAGGAGGAAATGTTCCAAAACATATGCTGGCAAAGTATAAAAGGTGCTTTCCTTTTAAACCTAGCAATATGTAATGAAATATTCCCTGGAAAACAAAATCCCTATACGAAACAAGTGCTTGTGGTCTTGTGGGTAAGAGTCTGCACTGGGAACATGACAAGCTGCGTAAAATCCTGTTAGTCAAATACTTCAGCAAGCTTGCTAACCTCAAGCAAACACAAGAGGGCGTTTGCCCTCTGAAAAAAAGTTACGCTGTCCACCCACATGTGTACATCACTTGTGCCCTGAAAAGCAGCCACAATCAGGGGAAAATAACTGCACTAGTGTCCAGGATTGCAACCTCTCTTGGCACATCCTGGGCAAATATGATATGATATGGCATTTATAACGCATCTATACACAAGTGTTTCAAGGCGCGAGGAGGCAATGGAGGGGGAACAGAGGGAAGATAGAGACAACGATCTTACTAAGCCAGGTGACATTGAGATAGCGCAAGTGCAGGGGAGGGGGGAAGGGAGAGTGTGGGGGGAAGAGGGAGGGGGCAGTGCAGTACATAGGATCAACAGTAATAAATTAATAAAATAACAAAAACAATACATTAAAAAGTGCTGCCAGCTTGTGGCAAGTGCAGGGGTAAGTGCAGGCATCAAGTGTCAAGAGTTGGTGAGGTCTGTAGGGATACAGAAACAGGTCCCAAGGGCAGGGGTGCAGCTGATGGGGGAGGGGACCTGGGCCTGAGATCAGTGGGTAGCCAGGTGACCAGTGCAGTTTCAGTCAGGAGATCAGCAGGGGAGAGGAGGAGAGAAAGCAAAAGCAAAGAGGAAGGTCTTGAGGTGCTTCCAGAACTGGAGATGGTTCTCCTCAAGTTTCAGGGAGGCAGGGAGGCTGTCCCAGAGGGAGGCTCCAGCGAAGAAAGAGATCTACCACCAACTTGTTGGTTGGAGAAGCGACTGACCCTGAGGGAGTTGGAGACGGATGAGCGAAGAGCTCGAGAAGGAAGATATTTAGGAAGAGAGAGTTGAAGGTATTGAGGCCCCAGACCCCAGAGGGCATTGTGGACAATGCAGAGGGTTTTGAACTCAATCCTCGCAGCCACTGGGAGCCAATGGAGAGATTTCAGTCCTGGAGAGATATGATCACTGGGCCTGAGGCCAAGGACAAGTCTTGCAGTCCTGTTCTGGATGAGTTGCAGAGGGCGGAGTGTAGAAGCAGGCAGATTTATAAAGAGACTTTCATACTCATGACTTACTTGCCCTCTCATCATTTTCCCTCCTCACCAACATGTCTAGCTTTCAACAATACCTTGCTTTATAAAGATAAATTGAAAGGCACACATACCATAGTGTCACTCAAATTTATAAATCCGTATAGAACTATGTTATGTAAAAAGTGTACAATTGTGACAATACCCCCCCCCCCCAACCCATCTTGACTGGGAGACTACAAATACCAGAATGCAATTTAGCAAAAGGCAAGAAAATGGTATCTGAGTTCTCAGAGAGCATTGGGAACATAGAAGATCTTTAAAGCATATTGGGGCATATTATATATATACAAATACAAAAGGCTATTCTAGTTTGCTTTGCACATGCAAGCTGGATTTGCAATTCTTCATGTATTAGCAGCTCCTTGACCAGAGCTAGCATATCTTTTCATATGGGCCTCGTGGCAGCTTCACCTTTAGAGTGCAATACTTTCAAGCACTGACAGTAGCACGATTTAAAAAACAATAATGCTGATGCCTTACGTTTTCTTAGTGTGTTATGAGATATTTATAACTAAGAAAACACATTGCATCGGGACTGTGGACTGTCTTCCATCTATGCAGTAACCAGGACTGACCCTGCTTAGCTTGAAAGTGAGGAAGGGGCTGGCCCACTCAGGCCATATTGCTATAAGTGGTCTTGTAACGTGTGCTAATTTATTAGGCAACATGGTTTGTGGAGTCTGGCCCCTTCCTCACTTTGAAGCTAAGTAGGGTCTGTCCCGGCTACTGCATGGATGTAGGTCCTGGTGCCTATTTTAGTATGGACTGAAGATAGCCATAGTTATGTGTAGTTTTATAGCTGCAAATATCAGAAAAATGGCTGAGAAAACACATTCTTTTTTGTCCCTTCAGGCCCTCACCAAGTGCCCCCGTCATCTCTGCCAGCTCCCCCCACTTCCCTGAAAGCCTCCTCACCTCTGTTGCCCTCCCTCATTACCCCACAACACTCAGTGTTTCTGTGATGCAGTTTGCTTTGAGATGTTGGCTATTCACAGCTATATCCCAGGTTACAGCTGAGGGTATGGGAAAAATGTTTGAGCCTCGTGTTGCAAACATGATCTCTAGCCCAACTACAATTCCCAAATTTCATTTACCTGGTGCTCTCTTTTTTCCCTTCCTCCTAGCCTGAAGACATTTGCATGTTTTTGACCTGCAAAAGCCTTTTTTCTGTGTTTCATTTTCCGATACCCTCAACTATAATCTGGGGTATAGCCGCGGCTGTCTCTCACATTGAGAATAACTACCTAGGTGGAACCATTGATTCCAAGCTTGGTTGGAAGCCTCAACTTGAAAAGTTAGAGGTTGTCACTAAGCAACACATTGGCGCAATTAAGCGATTTAAGAGCGGCGATGCAGGTTACTCCCTTGCAGTAGTAGTTAAACTCTATGAGATTAAAATACTCCCAAAATTATCGACAGGGCTATGATATGGGACAAAAGAAGAGCT
Source organism: Ambystoma mexicanum (assembly GCF_040938575.1). NCBI lineage: Eukaryota > Metazoa > Chordata > Amphibia > Caudata > Ambystomatidae > Ambystoma > Ambystoma mexicanum. Next base: position 570,644,004 of record NC_090922.1, on the reverse strand, counting down.
AATGCTGTACAGAGTCTTGAAAGAGGCTCCATTTGAGAATTATTGAATTTAGCAGCCAGCCTGCCTGTAGAATTTCCAGCCAATGAGCTTCGTATTAAATGTGTCTCAACTATGGTCGCTATCCAATACACAAAGTGTTAATGTAATTTTGTTAATCCGGACATAAAGCCATGTCTGAGTCTTCTTGTCTTGGAAGCAAAAAGATTAGCAATGCTAGGTAAACAAACAACAGGCACTAACATTTTGACATTAGGATCATACTGGGCAAATACTTTGAGTATCCAAACTGCTAAAGCTAGGGAAATTTAAAACTACAATAAAACACCATCTTTAAGACTTAAACTATGAACAACAACCTGTCTATGAAGAGTAACAGATTTGGCCTTTTGTAACCATTTGCAATGAGGATTTACATATTATCTTTTCCTAACTCCTACATAAGTAAAGAATACACGAGGGTTATGTTTAACACACTATCGATACTTGGACCGAGGTCTAAGCTGGACAAGATGCACCGCACATGTAAGGTATGTGGATTAAGAAATTAAGAAACTGCCTGGCACTTACTGTGTGGCTGTGCAGCATTACAAAATGACTGTAGGAGAGTATTTAGAGCCGCAGACCCAGTGGACCTTTTATAACCTACCACTTTGGGGATATGGCAGACGTTAATTGAGGTAAATGACCAAATATTAATTTTCTACCTAGACCAAATTTTGGCTGATAATTTTTAAAAAATGGGCTTGACTCCCTTAATAAGGCAGCATGAGAGCTCGTAGAAGGGAGTTCGTGAGAAATGCATTGCATATAGCTACATATGTAAAATTGAATGCATGTAGGATGTTGAATGGTTGGCCTTGATTTTGGTAAGAAGTTGTGCTAACTGAGAAATATTAAGCTAAGGGGGTGACCGATGTATTCAATACAGAACAGTAGTTTTCTGAATGGCGGAAATGTAAACTGTTTTATACTGACATATGTTATTGTACTTTAGACACTGATCTTGTTTTTATTTGATTTTTGGCATGTGTGGATTTCCTTTTGGTGCTTCTTTTATAAAAAGCCTTTTGGCTGAATTATGATTTTAAAAAAAACAAAATATATATATATATAGAGAGAGAGAGGTGTGTGTGTGTGTGTCGATCCAATGTAACTCGCAATCCTTAAGTTTCTTGGGTAAATGTCACTCTCTTTTGGGCCTCTGAGAGGGTTCAGCAATGAGACGTGGTTCCTTCCTGAGCTCAGCTTATACTCTGTGAATGATATTGGCAAGCTGCTCATCTAGCAATTCTATTCCTCTTTGAGTGTTACCCTGTGGAGATTATGTAAGATTGTTTCCAAGGTTTGTATAAGACAGAGTGATAGCTTTCATTGCAAGGACTTGCAGTCCTTCTCCTGTGACACTCTTCACCCATTGGAGATGTGTAGCCATCATCTTTCATTTAACAACGCTCTCTACATCTTCCATCTTTTGCCAGTTTCAACTTTTATGCGATTCTCTTTGGCCTTGGCCACCAACTGAGGCAAATTGTATTTAAATAAGTTTTGCCTATCATTGGCCGGCATTTTAATCTTCACTCTGTGCCTATTTGTAAGACTGGAGCCTTTGCTGCATCCTTTCGGCTATCTTTCCTTTTCATGATGTCTTTACTTGGCTGGATATTTTACTTTCCCTTGCTTATATAAATGCCCTTTGTCTATAGGTGTTGGTGACCACAGTGGAAACTACTCAGATTTTTCTCTTTGCCCTCTCATGAGAGTGAAAGGACCTATTCCTGTTACCATATTGGGATTCATGAAGAGATCACCTACAGCTTTGAGTGCCATCTTATTTCCCTTCAGGTACTGCCAGCTGTAGTCTTTATTGTTTAAATCTATTATGTATTGGCCCACTCCATTTGGCCTGTTGGTGGTTCAGGGTAGTTCTTCTATGTTTGATACCTTTGCTCAGTAAGTAGTTTGTCATCTCATGAGAGGACAGTTGAATTTCATTGTCTCTGTGAAGCTTGGATGGATTCTCGAAAATGTAGTTTGGTTCCTTTGGACAGGTAGTCTACAACTACCATTCCACATTTTTTTTCATGGTTCATATAAACGAGTGGATCAATGGAATTTAATGTCCAAACTTGTTCAGGAATAGAAATTTATGCAATGGGAACCTCTCTGGTTTGCAAATGATTGTCTCCTTGTAGACAAACACCACAAATATTTATAGGAGTTTGCACCTCTATGTATATGCAATGCCACCAGTCTAGAACCCTTAATCTCATTGTCAGTGTGGTTCCTAAGTGGTCTTTGTGGACTCTATAAAGGAGTTTGCTTCTTAAACTCACTGGTATTATGAAGGTTTCAGTCTTCAATATCAGGTTTCTTTCAAAGGTGAGTAAACCAGCTATCTCTCAGTACAGTAGCAAATGCGTGGGCAAGTTCCTTTCTGTTAGCCATCCATTCAAAATGTAGATCTGTAGTAGTCTGGTGATCTCATCTTGAAGAGCATGACTATTCTACCTTTCCTTGCTAATCGCTCCACCTATTTCTATTTCAACCTCTTCCATTGGTGCTCTTATGCACTCATCGTCAATAAAGTCTTTCTCGTGAAGCAATGGTAATCAGGAATAACACCCTCCTTACTGAGTCTTCCTGGAATGTGTTCTACTTAAACTGTGAACTATGGGAGTGCCACTGCCAACATGGCTAATCTGGAGGTGATATTCGTGGTCCCACCTGGACTCACTGTGTAATCAGTTCTTAATTTGAAATATTGCACCCACAAGTTCTAGCAGTAATATGCTGTGGCCCAAGTGCAGGCGAGCATCTCATTTCTATAACAGAGTATTCTTTTCAGAAGAAGTCAAGGTTTTGAAAAGCATAAGCAATGTTTCTCTTAGGCGAGTGAGCTGTCTGAGTTAATACACTATAGGCACTAGATGTTAACACCATTTCCGAGGAAGGTGGATATTGGACTAACATCTATCATAAACCAAAAATACACAGGGTTAGTTTCCATCCTCCAGCCTACAATATTGTCAATTATTCATGCATTTTTAGTGATGAGATGGAGAGTACCATATAATTAGAAGAGGTTTTGGATAAATTTGCAGCCAGGGGTTATCGAAGAAAAGAATTACAGGTAGCAATGGATAAGGCAGCTATAAGAACCAGAAACACCCTATTGAATGTTACACAGGCAACAGATACACCATTCCTGTTTTTATCAACATTTTAGACCCAAAGTAAATACATTAAGAAGTCTGTATTTAAACATTTGGATGTTTTAAGAAAGGATGATAAAATCAAGGACCTTTTCAAGGACTATCCAATGTTTGCCTACCAGAGGGGCAATAACTTAAGGGACATGTTAATTAAAAACAATGTATCAGTGGTTTCCAAGCAAGAATAAACAAACAAGCAGGTACTGCCCCCTGTCTAAATTGCAGTAACTGCATTTTTGTAGCAAAAGGAATATGGTTTTTCACCCAAGAACTGGTACAAATCATTTCTGAAACATTTCACTACATGTGATTCTAAAAGTTCTGTTTAATCAATTATATGTTGTTGCACCATTTATTATGTGGGGTTGACTGTTAGAGAGGTGACACTAAGATGGAATTAACATAGCTCAAATGTGAAAAGGAAGAATAATAAATCACCAGTCGCTAGACATTTCAACCAAATGTGACACCGCGTTACACAAATGAACTTGCAAATTTTGGATGTTGTCAAAATGAACCCACAACTTGTGTCTGTTGAATGTATCTTGAAACAAAGGGAAGTGCTCTGAATTGACAAGTTAGAGACATTATTCCCGGATGGTTTGAATGAAGAACAAGATATGGCATGCTTTCTATAAACTATAGTTTATGCCCAGAAGAATACTGTGCTATTAGCATATTACAATCATGTATGGTTTTTAAAAACAGGTTTTATTAATTTTATGGAATAAACATATAAACAAACCAAACATCACAATGGGCATCTTGATTACCAGATTTCCATTCAACTTTACCTAACACACATAAATCACTTACATTCCCCCCACCCTCTCTCTCGTCCCACCAATGCCCCCCTCCCTGTGTTGCTGGCCAAGTCTCTGTGCATACCGTTTACGTATCATGTGGTGATAAGTCTGTCAATCGCAGAGGTGTTGTGTCCCACTCCAGTTCCTGAAGAAACCGAAGCAGAGTTTGTGCGAGTATGTTCCAAACCGTGATCTCCCCATTGGAGTCAGAGGGGTCTGCATGAGCTGCCTCATCCAGACCGTTGTCTCTGCTCGTGCCCATTTTTTTAGGACCCGCCACCAGTCCTCCAGGCGCAGGCCCGTTAAAGACTTCCAGGTCATCGCGATCTGTCGTTTAGCCAGTAAGAACCCTAACGCTTTCAATTTTGAGGCAGCCCGTAGATGTCTGGGGCGTGTGAAGCGACCCAGCAAACAGGCCTCCGGTGAGAGTGGGTATATGTTCAGGCCTCCCTTGCACATTCCGTCTGCTATCCCCCCAAAATACCTTGCTACCTTGTGACAGGACCAGAACATGTGCAGCATATCAGCATCCGTGGCTTCGCATCTAGGGCAGTGTTTTGCAGCGGCACCAGGAAATGTTGATATCTTGAGAGGGGTCAGTTATGCCCTATGCGTGACATACAGTTGGAACAAATACAACCTCGCATTCCGAGACACTGGGCCTCATTACGACTGAGGCGGAACGGGTTAACGGGCTCCGCTAAAGGAGGCGGACCCGTTAAACCCGTTCTGCCTCATTACAAGCTCCCCTCGCGGGACCCGGTAAGTAACGCCTGGTCAAACCAGGCGTCCTTACCGGGTCCTGCGAGGGGAAGAGGGAGCAAACTACGGGCCGCTCGTAATCGGCCCGTTGTTTAGACACTTTCCCATTCCCATTGAGCCCTATGGGGGCTCAGATGGGAATGGGGAAGGTCCGGGCCCGGGTTCCTGGAGGGGGGAATTACCGGGCCCTCCGAACTCGGAATGGCCTGGTAATTCCCCATTCTGGGAACCCGGACCCGATTTCGGCGGCAGCCATGCCGCCAATAGCGGCATGGCTACCGCCGAAGTCGTAATGAGGCCCACTGTCTAGTGATACCGCTGCACCAGCGCCCACTGCCTCTCACTGAAAGTGCTCCCCAGGTCTTTCTCCCACCAGGTCTTTATGTTTGCCACACAGCAAGGGCTGCTATCTAGGAGAAACCCATAGAGCCTAGAGATCGTATGTGGGCCTTCAGCTATGTCATACATTGTGTCGACTAGGGAGAGTGCCTCTGCCGCTTCTACATAGGTTGGCCATCTACGCACCACCAGGTGTTTTATAGTGCAGTACAACAGGTACTGGCCTTGGTGCAGTCCCGTGGTGTCAGTTAATTCCTGAAAGGGGGTAAAGGAGGTACCCGTCAGCAGGTCCCCCATGGTGGCTATGCCCTTGGGGTCGCAGTGTGTTTGGATTCCCAGATGCACCTAAGATGTATCTGGGATCAGTGAGGCCAGACGTATCTGTGCTGAAAACAGGTCCTTCAGTTTTATTAATGCAAGTGCTCTATCCCACAGTTGTATATCCAACAACACCAGGTATGGGTAGCTATTTACATGTGACCGCCTGCACCACAACAACTCTTGCAAAAAGGTGCATGGGGCTGCAGGTTGTAGGGGCCTAGTGTCCGAGATAAGTTTGTCAGCTAACCAAACCACCACAAACTGTAGCTGCCCCGCCAGATAATACAACTCGAATTGCGGGACCCTGATGGCCCCCTCCTCATATGGTCTTTGCAGTGAGGCTAATACGATCCAACATCTGATACCATGCCATAGAAGTTCCCTACAAAGGGTATCTAAGACTTTGAAGAAGACCTTCGGTATGTTGTATGGAATGTTTGCAAAATAGTGCAGGAGCCTAAGGAGGACAATCATTTTTAGCAGCACCGCTCTCCCCACAACAGAGAGGGGAAACTTATTTAAAAAGGTCATAGAGTTTCTTATCCCATCCAAGGCCCTCTGTGTGTTGTTGTCATGCTTCTTAGCCGGCTCATGAAAAATGTCCACCCCCAGGTATCGGAATGTGGTCACACTACACTTCAAGGCCAACACTGGCAAGTTGCTGGGCTGTGACTTAGCCAATCCAGACATCGGAAGCAGAGATGACTTTTCCATGCTAACTGTGAAGCCCGAAATCTGTGCAAAGCTAGCAAGGACTTCTGTTATCAATTATAGGTAATCTTCAGGGTTTTGCACATATATGAGCGTGTCGTCTGCATACATCAAAATCAGGTGGTGTGACCCCATGACCGGTATACCCGCCGCAATGAACTTCGCTCGTAAATACGTGGCCACCAGTTCCATTGCCAAAATATACAGCAGCGGGACAGTGGACAGCCCTGTCTAGTGCCCTTCCCCAAAACCCGTGGTTCGGAGAAATGCTTACCTGTTTTAACTCTTGTTCCTTGTATATTATCTCCACCCAGTGCCTATACTAAGGACCGATTCCCAACCCGGGTAGCGTAGTGTGAAGCCAGTCCCATCTAATAGTGTCGAACGCTTTTATCGCGTCCAGGACTGTTATGGCACATGGTGTCTCCCAGGTGGCCGTGCTGTGCATGATGTGATGAAGACGTCTTAGATCTAGGACATGTTCCTGCCTGGCACATAACCCGTTTGATCTGGTTGTATCAATGTACGTATTACTTTCTTTAACCTGGTGGCCAAGGTTGCTGTTAGAATTGTACTACTCAATACAAACACCACAAGGCACTGCGTGTAACACCCAAGAGGGCATCAATACTACATTCTATTACTTCTACCGTAGGTTATATCAGGAACAGCCCAAGTCTACAGACCTGGTCCTGACAGAAGTGCTAGACAATATAAACCTCCCTCGACTGGATGAGGACGCAACCAGTGTGTTGGATGCCCCTATAAAGGTCGAGGAACTGATTAAGACAATATGGTCCCTACCCACAGGGAAAGCCACAAGCTCAGACGGTCTGCCTGAGAAGATTTATAAAGAATTTGCTACCAAATTAGCTCCTCACCTCCTTAACGCTTTGAAGGAGGCGTATGACTCAGGTATACTCCCACTTAGCCTGAGAGAGTCAACGATAATACCCCTGCTGAAACCCAATAAACCACCACACGAGTGTAGCTCCTACAGACCCCTGTCCATGCTAAACCAGTAGCAGCATTACTTTGCTATTGCTTTGACTTGTGGTTCTAGGGAAGGTCTGTGGTCCATGCAGATTCCCAGGTTTTTTAATCACTGATGATCTCTCCGGTTGAGTTCCCATGCACAGTGGCCAGCTCAGGTATGTCTGCTTTGCATTATCTTCTGGTGGGGAGATTATTATTTCTGTTTTGGGTGGATATAGCTTGAGATTGTTGTTTGTCATCCAGTTGTATATTTCAGTGAGGCATTTTTGAGGGTGTTGTTCAGGTCTTGGATGGAGGTTATCTTGAAGATGAGTTGGGTGTCATCTGCATAGTTGTAGGCTATCAGTCCATGGGTATGAATGAGTTCCATTAGGAGGGACATGTAGACGTTGAAGAGAAGAAGTGAAAGGCTTGATCCCTGGGGTAAGCCAGAGGTTATGTTTTTAGTGTTAGATGTGAATGGGGTAAGTGTGTTCTTTCTCTTAGGTTAGTGAGGAAGGATTTGAAACATTGTAGCGCATTCCTCCAGTCTATTAGTGTTGTGTACCCGATTGTGTTGAAGGCAACTGGCTGATATGTCTAGTAGTATGAGGGCCGATTGGGTGTTGTTGTTTGCATTTATTTTTAGGCTTTCCCAAATGCAGAGAAGTGCTCATTCAGCTCCACTCATGGGTGTGAAGCCGACTTGGGATTGGTTGAGAATTCCGTTGTTGTCTACTAGGTGTATACCAGAATTCTGCTTTGAATAAGTATTTGGCTGAATTCCAGCTGAAATTGAGATATTCGGGCGAATACTTTACTAATTATCACTCAAAGCCGGATAACTTCACCTACATAATACATTAAGTGCTGCTTTTACTGCATGCCTCGAATCATTCAGGCATGTCATGTTTATCCTTTAAAAAGATGGTTAAACAAATATTGCTGTCACTTTTTCAATGGAGTACAGGCAGAGCAGAGGTGTGAAAGAGAGTTCAAAGAAAGTCACTGCCCTTCATGTGCTGGATAGACGTTCATCTGGTGGTTTGCTGGAGAGGGGTGAGGGGAGAGCTGAAGCAAAACTCTCAATATTTTAAATCTATCTCTGGTCTACTGTGTATTTCCACAGTTAAAAATCAATGAGTAGTAGTTCATGAAGTTGCTACTGAAAATTATATTTTCTGTAGGTGCTTATTGATTTGCTGCTGACCTGTGTGAGGAATCTGGAAACTACAGGTCCCAATCCCACCGATTTCCAATCAATATAATTTAGTGGATTAATATAGCTGTTGCTGGGATCACAGTATGTTCCAAACCCTGAGTTAAATAGCTCAGGAGATAGTGTACCTGCAGCAAAGAACTGTATACAGCCTGCAGACCAAGGTTACAAAGCAAGTAAAATAGCTCAGTGGAAGTGTGCCTGTGGCAGAGATTTGCTTATTATATCGAAACATAGGTTACAATTCCTGCACTCCAACTTTCTCATGTTGACAAAATGAGTCCCTTTCAATTGAGTACAAGTGAAAGAAGTAACTAAAGAACATGGCTATATATATATATATTTGATTTTATTTAAGTTTTCAAAACAGATAATAACCATTACAGGAGCATTGTCAGGAACATATTACATTTTACAACATTCAGCTTTGACCCCACCCCCAAACTACCCCTGGTTACTAAAATGGCTATATTCTTTTAACCAAAATGCCCCAGTCTGTGGCCCAACATTCGAGAATTAAAAAGGAGGGACATTTGTGTAATAAAGATAAGTAAATACAAGTTTACAATTTAGAAACAATGGACCAAATGGATGTACAAGTGAAACAAGTAAGTAAAATACACATGCATATGCCAGTAAAGATCTGAAATCAGCACTGCCCCTTCCCTATAGGGTCAGATGAGAACCATGGAGGACTCAGCATTCCCTATATATTTTTGTCTGGTGTCTTTTACAATGCCCCAAAACACCACAAACATACTCCACTCAAGAAAGAAAAAAAATAATTAATGAAAATACATTTTTCACATGTCTCATCCCCACTCAGTACCACAGGTAGAAAGCATGGCTTTAGCATCCCAAAGTTTTGGATTGAGTAGTACTTCAGCAGTCAGCAGGTTGCTAATTGGTGTTATCACTCCTTTTCTGTTTTAGTGCTGTGTGGGATCCAGAAGGCTAAAGATGGTCAGGCCCAAAAGGAGCATTTGAAAGTACAAGTAGACACATGCCAGTCTCCCCTCAAAGTGATTGCATACATGCTTTCTATGCTTTTGGGCTACTTAATTACTTGGTCAATGCCAAACAGGCGGCACTTAGGAATGCACAAAAATACAAACTGTGCTGTTATTGAGGAGTTTAATTGCTAATAATGTATTCTTTTTAGGGTTTATACAAACATCTTCCATAGACAACAAAGAAAAGAAATTTAATGAAGAATGGGTATATGTATTTTAAAGTGTGTTTTTAATTTACAAAAAGTGTTTTTCTTGTCTGCATAACTTTATTAATTAAAAAGGCAACTATTCGGCTTTGTATTCTGCTCCGACCGAATACTTGTCCAACTATTTGGTATTCGGCCGAATACTTAAATCTACTATTTGGTACACCCCTACTTTCTACATAGTTGAGTAGATCTTTGTAGCTGTGGTTCTCCAGGATGTTCAATGAGTAAGGTAGATTTGATATAAGTCTGTAGTTAGTAGGGTCTTCCGCATTTCCCTGTTTTTAGGAGGGGCTTAATGGATGCTGATTTGAACGTTTTAGGTGCTATTCATGTGTTTAAGGATATATTCATTTGTAGTCGAAAGTATGAGACTTGTGTTTTGTGGTTGAGCAGTTATTTTGAAGATGCCCGGTGGGCATGGTTCACTGGGGGATCCAGCGAGTATTGTGTCTTTTATTAGTTTGTTGAAAGTTTCTTTGCTTATAGGTTTGAATCGATTGAGTGTTGTGGTGCTGGTTTCTGGTGGTTCTGGGGTAGGTGTTTTTAGTGGGGTGGCTTGCATCTATGGCTTGTTGTACTGTTTCTATTTTTGATTTAAGATGATGGGTTGTGATGTTGTCACATAGGGATTGTAATGGTACGATGCGTTTGTTGCATGAGGTTGGGATTCGAAATTCCTTGATCATTTTCAACAGTTCTTTTTGTGGGTGTGTTGCCAATTGGATTTGTGAAGTGTAATATGCTTTTTTTGCTTTCAGGGCTGCTAGTTTATAAATTCAGATTTGCCATGGTTATTTGTTTTTCTCCAACTGGTTATAGTGTTTTCTCCATTGTTTTTCCAGTTTGTGGTTTGTTTTTTTGAGTTCCCTCAGTTATTCAGTGACCCACCTTGCCGCAATTTTGTTTGGGCTGGGTTTGAAGAGTTTTGCAGGTGCTAGTTGGTCTAGACGCTAGGGCGTCTGTGATCCAGGTGCCATGTTTCTTTTCCACGGAGTCTGGTATCATTCTATTTAGCAGGGAGGCATTTTGTTTGGTTTATTCCAGTAGATCTGTTAGCATTTCCAGGTCAAGACTCTTCCAGTTTCTTTTGTTTGTCGCTGGGAGTTTTATGTTTGTGTGCATCAGCAGCTTGGGATTTTTGACAGTGAATGGATCATATGGTGATCTCTTCATATGATTGGTATAAGTGGGGCTGTGGTTTAGAGTCCATCTCTGCAAAAGATTGTGTCGAAGGGGTATCCAGAACTGTGGGTGGGACTGTTTACTATTTGTTTGAAGTGGAGGGTTTCCAGTAGAGCACTGAGGGAGTTTGCTGTGTTTCATTTTCTTTTTCGAACCAGATGCTGATGTCCGCAGGATGATTATGCTGTCATGATAAGTGGAGAGATTGACAATGGCATCAGGGAGATTTCTGGTGAAGTTGGGGTTGTAGAATGGCAGTCTGTAGATCAGGAGGAACAGTGGGTTGGATTGTTAGTTGAGCTTGATCGTGATTAGGAGTGATTTGCAATCTTCTGTGTCGGCTCAGGGCTGTGGAGTGGAGTAGATTTGGTTTTTGTGAGCTAGTGCGATTTCTCCTCCTCTTTGGCTTTCTCTGTTAGTGTATTGTTGTCAGATATGGCTTTGTGCGTGATTGTTTTGTTGTTGTCTGATAGCCATGTTTCTACGAGGCAGAGTGCGTCAGTGCCGTCTTTGCTTAAGAGGCCATACATTTCTGCTATGTGCTTAGCCATGGACCGTATGTTGAGAAGACTGCAGTGTAGCATGGGTGTTTTTTCTTGTTCTTTGTTGCGTATCATCTCTCACCTCTCGGCTAGAGTGGTGCCTGTCAGATTTGTTGGTTCTCTCTTGGACAAGGGTGTTATTTGCTGGTTGTGTTGTTGGGGCTTCTATCCCTTTGTTGAGGAGTTCTATTAAGTTAAGTGATGGGTTTCTTTGTTTTGATTCGTAGTACTCTGGAGTTAGGTTGTCTGTGTGATGTTTTTTCCAGTCTCTGGTAATGTAAGGGGTGTGTATGGTTAGGGATTCTACCTTGGCTCTGATTCTTGCTGTGGTTTTACATCCACACTTTTCAAAAATTCAACACTGTTCAAATAGTGTTCCAAACAAATGTATTTGTTTATTTAATTTTTCAAAGCTTGTGCAATTGTTGTGTAAATTCAGCTTTACTCATGTTTTTTTTTGTTTAGGCTCCCGCCTCCTCGCCCGCCCCCTCTCCTGACTGGCTAACTTTCGTAACACCAGCATAATGTGGGCCTAGTCCTGATCCTCGCTGCCTACCTCAGCCACTTTGGTCCCTGGCTTCAGGTGAGGCATGTGTCCCCTGGAATTCATTGAGCTGCAACCTTATTTTGGTTAATTTTGGTAATTTTGTGCCCTTTTCTGTCTGTTGCTGCCTCGGCACCCAGATCCTCGGTTTTCCTGCTTCCCGGCCGCTGATCCCGCCTCTTTGCCCACCGCCTCCCCTGATTGGCTAATTTTCTTTACATCAACATAGCGTGGGCCTAGTCCCAACCCTTTGTCTCCCTCAGCCTCTTTGGTCCCTGGCTTGAGGTGAGTCGTGTGTCCCCTGAAATCTATTGTGCTGCAACCTTATTTTGGTTAATTCTGGTATTTTTTTGCCTTTTTCTGTCTTTTGCTGCCTCAGCGGCCGGTGCCTTGGTCTTCCTTCTTCCCGGCCACTGCTCCCGCCTCCTTGCCTGCCCCCTCCCCTGATTGGCTAATTTTCTTAACACCAACATTGCGTGAGCTTATTGACGACCCTCGCTGCCTCCCTCAGCCACTTTGGTCCCTGGCTTGAGGTGAGGCGTGCGTCCTCTGAATTCCGTTGTGCTGTAACCTTATTTTGGTTAATTTTGTGCCTTTTTCTGTCTTTTGCTCCGCGCCTTGGTCTTCCTGCCTTCTGGTCCCTGCTCCCTTGATAAGCTAATTGTGCCCTTATCACACATCTCACCAGGGCAGTCCCTCTGCCCATGTAGCCCCCTCAGCTAAGGGCCTGAGGCAAAGGGCAGCCCCTGCAGAAGCAGCTACAGATCGTGTTTGCCAGTGTTCGCCAGCAGAGCCTGCAGCAGTCAACCAACAGCGATTGACAAGGTGAGTGTGGTTCGGTGAGGTGGTGCAGCCATTACTGCTCCCCACTTAAACTGGCCAACCAATCTTATTCTCTATTAGCTTGTAGTCTGACGCATACAGCCCACAGTTTCTATAGTAATCTTATATTGCATCTTGACATAGGGCCTCATTACACGTTGTGCGGTAAAATCCGCAAATTACCGGCATGGCGCCCTTAACGTGTCCGCCCTCGTAGGAGTGCGCTAATAGCGTACCATTACGAGTATGCGGACACGAGCTTTGTGCCATGCCGGTAATGCCCCTCCAGCCTTGCCGCTAATCTCCCCCAAAAGTCACTTATCGCCTTCCACGACAGTGCAGATAGCGACTCCGCCTTGACGCATCGTGCAAATAGCGGCCAACGCTAATAGCGGTGATCGTTAAATACCGGAAACGGAAATAGCATCATCGCACAGGAACGGGAAAGAGCACGCGGCCATCTTTAAAAACACAATCCATTGCCATCCTCTGCCCCCTGGACCTGTTCGTGTTACCTTGCTGCCTGAGACCCATTGCTACACTGTCACCATGCCCAAGGCATTATAAAAAACAAGAGACCGCCAGCGAAAGGAGAAGTTCTCCACCGAGGAGTTGGTGATGCTGACTTAGCGGACAATGCAGAAGTGGTCTTCGCAAATGACATGCGGCGGGAGACCCTCCTAAAGAAGAAAGCAATCTGGGCTGAAGTGGCAACAAAAGTGAGTGCTGTAGGCACCAGCACGCGCACTGTACGCGAGTGCAGAAAACGATGGGATGACCTGAGACTCTGGGTCAGGATGATCCTGGCCGAGAACCACAAGACTGCCACCGCTGGAGGATCAGGGTCACCGATCAAGCTGAAGGAGTGGGAGGAAACATGTGCAAACCTCATCGGGTAGAATGTTATGAGGGAGTCGGGAGGATGGAGCACGGCGTGCCGGACACTTCTGATGGAGGTAAGTGCACTGATGCAAGCATGCAATGTGAATGTACAAGTCCCCACAAATGGCAGCCCTGGATCACTGCATGGATGGCCCGGCATCCACACATGCATCCCACCCTGCGCATGTCAGCGGCAGACCCCAACACATACACATGCATACATCAACAGAGCCAAGTGCCACACACAACACTGCATGGATGAGGCACTGAAATGACACCTCACCTGCTTCCTCCACAATGAAGTTCAAACGGCCCTAAATGAATTCATGATGTAGCCTGCATTGAGTACATGCGACCATAACCAATGACATCCCCCTTTTTGTCCCCGACAGGGTCGCATACAGGCAGCGAGGGAGCACCCCAGGCACCCCATGTGCAAAAGAAGAAAAGGCCACAGCCCAGCGAGGACGCACCAAAAACATCAGGTGGAAAAAGGCCAAGGCCCCTATTGCAGTGCCCAAAACAACTCCTGCACGCCACTGCCAGTGCCACGCAAAACCTTACTGCCCCGCCTCTGGAGGTCCACTCCCCCCCCAAATCACTGCCACCGAGGGCCCACCCTGAGCTGCTGCCAGTTCGGCAGGGGAGGCAGCAGCCATTGCCCCATTGTCCGACGTGGATGAGCCCACGGAAATAGATCTGCCTATGCACACCCCAAGCCCTGCTGTAACCCCCGAGCAATCATCCCTACACACACCTTGCTTGCACGTCACCGTTCACGAGTCTATGGAGGGCTTCAGTAGCCCCACAGAGGCGGCATCTGCACACCAGCCAGCATCAGGATGCGCAGCAGACACACCACCACCGGCCGCCACTTCCCCTGACCTGGCCAGCGTCATTCAGCGCCAGCAGGCTCTCACAGACCTCGTAGGTCAACATGTGGGGGAGGTTGCCCGTCTCAGGGCTGACCTCGGGGAGACATCCAGGCACTCCAGGGAGGGAATGGAGTCGTGCAAAGACAGGCTGGGTGGGGAGCTGATACGCGTCTGGGAGGTGCTAACACGCATCGCAGATGCTATGGAGCGCCAATTTCCACCAGGACAGTCTGCCACCTCTTCGACCACCAGTTTGCAGCAGACAAGCCCAATCAGACGCTCTATACTCACCACCAGGCGCACCTCCAGCCAGCCCCCAAATGCTGGCCCTGGCAATGAACAATAGGGCGTGAATGTCCATTGACCTCTGTGCATGCCTGGACACATACATTGTTGGAGACTCATGAGGGACAGTAGGGGGGGGGGGAGGGTGTGATGGGACAGTTGTGGGGGGTGAGGGGAAGGGTGGGATGGGACAGTTGTGGGGGGTGAGGGGAAGGGTGGGATGGGACAGTTGTGGGGGGTGGAGGGAAGGGTGTGATGGGACAGTTGTGGGGGGTGGGGGGAAGGGTGGGATGGGACAGTTGTGGGGGGTAGGGGGAAGGGTGTGATGGGACAGTTGTGGGGGGTGGGGGGAAGGGTGTGATGGGACAGTTGGGGGGGGAGAAGAGTGGCAGGATGGTTGGGGCCTTGCACATTTTCCTGTTTCCGTTCATTAATACACTGTTGTTTGAGCAAAACACAGGCCTTGACTCCTTCATTGTGTATGATCAATTTATTGACGGCAAGGTCCATTGTGAGCTAACAAACCGACACCAGTGCCCCACCAGCCATATACAGGTGACAGTATGACTACATGTCACTCAGAATATTTGGTTGATCAAATGCTGTCTCACAGCACGTCCCTCCTGGCCATCCCCTTTTGCATGACCTGCATCCCCTTCACCTCCATCCTCATCCCCATCATCATCCTCATCAGGTGGCTCCATTTCAACGTCAGGGGGCAGTGGCACATTCCGTCTCATATACATATTGTGCAGCATGACACATGCGGTGGTGATCTTTGCAACCTTCTCATGGCCATACAGGAGGGCACCACCAGACCTGCTAATGCACCTAAACCGTGACTTCAGAAGTCCAAAAGTCTGTTCGATGACGAGGCGGGTAAGGGTATGTGCATGATTGTATTCTTCTTCATGCCTGTTCTGTGGGTTCCGTACAGTTGTGAGGAGCCACCTCTTCAGGGAATAGCTGGCATCACCTACATGGGGGGAGGAATGGGTTCCTGTTACTTTTTGACACATGTGTGGCCTGTTCATGTCACATACTTTGGCCTATCATTTTGATTCATGTACACATTCAACTGCATCAATGAATATGGTCTGTGTGACTGCTTTGTGCAAAGGTGAGCACAAGCATGCAAGTAGACATGCCCCATGGATGCCTCCAACAGTGACTGCCATGTCCTGGGTGAGGCCAGGTCATTGGTGTCCCTGTGGGCAGGTACATTTGGTACCACACTGGTGGTGTACTGTCCTTTCCGACATTGCTGTTGCCATGCTGAGAGGCAACGCTTCAGTGGTGCCATGGGTTTGTGGTGCATTGCCATAGCTAGGGGGTATACCTTTGCATGCATCCAAGGGCACAATGCATTTTTGATGTTGTGCTGTAGGAATGCTGCATGACTATGTTGGCGGCATGGATGACATTTGTGTATTTCGTGGCGTGGAGTGTCGTGCAATGTGGATGAGGATTGATGTTTGATGTCACCGGATTTGGGTTCTCAGCTCTGTTGTGTGGCATATACTTGCATGTCCGTTCATCCCAAGTACGTTGCGGCCCTCACAGATGCCCATTGGCGTACATCTGTACGTGCATTTGGGCGACGGACTACAGGCTACACCCAGTTGGAGTATCTATCTACCCCCCCCAATGCACACCCAGTTGGAGTATCCATCTACCCCCCCAATGCACACCCAGTTGGAGTATCTATCTACCCCCCCCAAATGAACACCCAGTTGGAGTATCTATCTATCCCCCCCCAATCACACTGGCATGTGCTTAGCATGGAACTCACCAAGTAGCCACGAACTTTGTCCCATTTGTCGCTCCATGTAGTGGGGGATAGTTGAGTTCCGCAGGACCATGGAATCATGGGTAGATCCTGGAAATCGGGCACAGCAATGTGTGATTATCTTGTTTGCGTCACATAGGTGTCTATGACGAGTCTCCATACCATTTGGACATTGATGGAGTGGAATTGCTCGCTATTAGTGGCACCGTAATTAGCGGTGCCGCTAATGGCGGTGAGACGGGTCGTAATCCGCATGGGCATTTAACGTTACTGGTATTCCATCCGTGTAATGATGCCCATAGTGTGTTAGTCAGCCATATTTCGCATATAGCCACTTTGGGTTAATCAGTCATATCTCGCATTTAGCCATATTGTTGTAGTCAGCAATATCTCGCATCTTGACATAGTGCCTTAGTCAGCCATATCTCACACATTGACATAGTGTGTTAGTCAGCCATATCTTGTATTTAGCCATAATGACGTAGTCGGTCATATCTTGCATTGATCAATTTTGTGTTATTCAGTGATGTCTCGCATCTTGACATAGTGTGTTAGTCAGCCACTTGGGCAAATTGTCTTGGAACACCACACTTTCTAGGTGTTACTGCATTTACTGTTGTTCCTCCAGTTTAGGCCCTTCTCCCTCTATCCAGGTGTCCCAAATCTAGTGTTACTGCATTTACTGTTGTGCCCCCATTTTAGGCCTTTCTCCCTCTATCTATGTGTACTGCATTTACTGTTGTGCCCCCATTAAAGGCCTTCTCCCTCAATCCACATGCACTAGCCACTGTTGCCTCAACTTTAGGTGTCTTCGCGCACTGAGAAGACTCTCTCAAATCTAGCCCTCCCTTCTACGGTAGTATCTCAACCACAGCCACCCCCAGTGCCTCAAACCCGCCTACCTCCAGCCACACCTTTACACGACAATGGCGATCACCCCCTCACCTTCCCGTACATCACTGCTGCACTCACTCAGACTCACTCACACACACTATGACTCGCCACACACCTCCACTTCCACACACAATAGCAGCTCTCAAGCACTCCAGAATACGCCACAACCGCCCTACAACTCCCACCCTTGCACCCTCATTTGCAAACCCATAACAACACTCACCTGGAATCATGCACACACACACAGCCTCTCACCACACACACCCCTACTCACATACACATGGAGCTCTCAGACCCTCCAGAACACACCCCATCTGCATTTCATCCACCAATCTTGCACCATTATTCCTGAACCCACTTCACACCCCACAAAACCTTGTCACCTCCGAGCCATCCATTCAAATCCCACACACATACTGACCCATTGCCACCACCACTCACTGCACACCCTCCAACTCGCTGACCAGAGGAGCTCCCTGGCCCACCTCAAGTCGCCCACTGCATCCCACCCTACCAACTACCAACGCTGGCTCTCCTCCAACCTCCAATTCATCTTACCCTCCCTCCCTCCCTGCAAACCCACAACCTCCCACAACCTCTCAGTGCTGACCCTCAAACTCCCAGACCAGAGGGGCACTCTGGCGTGACCAGAAACAACTGACCCCTGCACTGTTCTCTTTAACCCTTGCCCATTCCCTCCCTGTCCCCGTCCCCCCCTCTCAAATTCCCCAGACAGAAGACCTTCCCCTTCCCAAAGTGTTCCACCACCCAGTGTCCAACTCTCAGAGGAGCTCTCTGGTGCTCCAAAAACATGAACCACTCAGCCAGCTCAACCCTTGCGCCCACTTTCGGAAACACACCCTGCACCCCTGTCCCTTGCCCCCACAGCTACAAACCCAGAGACCATCACACATCGGCCTCAGCCCATCTCTCACACAAGGGGAGGTCCCCCTCAACCCAACCACCCCTCCTGTCCCCCAGCACCCTCCAAACAGACACCCTTGCGACCTGTCCCAAACTCTTGCCACAACCAACCCAGAGGAATCCCCGGGGCGCTGTGACAGCTTACGCCCAACCCCTCCCCTGTCCGGCACTACCTCCACCTCCCTCGCCCCGACCACACCTCCCTCGGAAAGCATTGCCCATCTACCTACCACCATCTACATCACACAGACCACCCCCAAATGGCCTACCCTGGAAACCCCTTCCCTTTGCTGAGCTTGGCGCGTCTTGCCCATTCCCGAACCATCACCTCTACCCCCTTTTCTGCTGGCAGACAACGACCCTCGCTCTCAAATCTTCATGCCTCACTTGCCCTTACACCTGTCGATCCACCTACCCTCTCCTACCTTCACCTCCACGTCCCCTCTACCACACCTGCCTCCCACCCGCCTCCTTGTAGACAGCATCCCCCTTCTCTCTCCTTCAACCCCATTTCTCCCCCTTTGCCAGCCCCCATGCACCATCCTGTAACAATACCTAGCCAGACACCTCTGCACTACCCACCTCTCACCACCACGCCTCAACCCTTTGAGCATTTTGCTACCATCCGAACCGCCCATCCCACACCACTACTGAGTAGAAGACCTGCGACCACCCGCCCTCTCTTCCCCGTCCCTAGCCACCCATGCCCACTTCATTATCCCCCAACCCTGACCACCTCGTCTCTCCTATTACACTGCCCTTCCCAATCGTCATTCTCCCCACCACCAACACTAACCCTCCGATGTTCTCTACCCTCGACTCATGGGTAAACACTGTCCCCACTACCTCGCATAAAGTCACCTGCCTCCTCTTCAATGCCCGCTCCATAGCCAAAAACAAACATACCATCTATGATCTCCTAACATCTGAGAACCCTGATCTCATCTTCATCACCGAAATCTGGTTCTCGGACGACCTCAAGTCTATGGCTCACAAAGCATTCCCACCTAACTACTCACTCATCACCCACAACAGACCTTCCAGAGGAGGCGGATTAGCCAGCCTGCACAAACCTCACATCTCCATCACCTCCAGTGAAACACAACCCAGCACAGCTAACCGAGAATCCCTCCTAGTCAAACCCTCTTTTGCCGACTCTCTCACTCAGCCTCCAACTCGTCTACAGGCCCCAGGCTACAACAGACAGCCTATGTGACTCACTAGCAGCCATTCTAGTTAACCACCCTGCACTCACCCTACTGGGAAACTTTAACATCTGGTTTGACCTTCCTAACACCTCCATGACTCTACCCCTGGTTGACAGCCTAGAGGCACTCAACCTCACCCAACATATCAGATGACCAACCCATACTGTTGCCCACATGCTTGATGCCATTTTCAGCTCTGCTGACCTCATCTTCATGTCCATCCGCCAAACCCCTCATCTGGATAGACCACTCTGCCACACCTTTTTCCATCCTCACACCTCCGCCACCCCCCAAGCCTTCCTCTACCCCTGCATCTCAGTTCAAGTGCTGGAACAAGGTCAAGGTACTACTGGACCTGGCCAAAGCGCTGCTAAACGCCCTCCCATCACTCCCGACCACAGCTGGACTCTTACCCATAGAGCTCTTCGACTCCTGGCTAAACAACTCCCTCATTCCCCTAACCACTTCCAAGTCCGCTCCCTCCCGCAAGGACCTACCCCCAAATGGTTCACCCGCCCCACCTGAAAACTCTAAAAACCCATAACCGCTCCCTTGAGCACAAATGGCGAGCTTCCAAAACTCCACAAATCAAATCAGTACTCACCCACCACCACAGAAACTACAAATCAGAAATCCGAAAGGGCAAAAAGCAGATTATAATAAAAGGATCCTGAACTGATGTAGTGGCAGCAAAGAGCTCCAGAGGATCATTGCTGAATTCCTGAACCCGACCTGCACTGCAGCCCGACTGCCTCCTCACAAACGCTTTGCAACGCCCTTTCTGAACACTTCCACAAAACAGCCCTAGACATGACGGCCACCCTCAACACCAAACTCTCCCTCTTGTCCACCAACTCTACACCTGCTCTACCAGACCCTGCCTTGCTCCCACCCCCACCCCCAACCCCCTGTTAGTCTAGAAAATACCCTACCATAGCATAGATGGTATATTATGTTGGCCGAAAACCAATCGCATCATATGCCCAGCATTGCCAGTTACAGAATCGTCAGCATAACCATAGAGCGTCCATTTTGTGCCCACAGAATCCGCCATTTTGCTTTCTCTTGCTTTTCTGTTCAAACGCTTTGCAAAAATTAATTTAATTTCATTCTACTCCCGCACAGAGCAAGGCCACAAGTTACATGCTGAGAGACCAGACCAGACAGAAATACATTGTTTTCCTCCCTCACAAGTCCTTGAAGACGAGCAGAGAGGCATTTAATCACCAAGCCAGGTGCCAGCTGGTCTCCCTGAAACTGCAGAAACTGTAGAAACAGGCCGTTAAAGGCATGAATTATACTCTCTTCACGGCCCCCCTTTCTGGGCCCTCCTAGATCAAGCTGACCCCTAGCTCACGAATAGAAACTAGAAGATAGCATGCTTTGGAATGTGTCCCTCCTTCGAACACAGTTTGCTCACTGAACAAGAGCATTATGTTCTCTGTAACAAAGACTCCTGTCTGTGCCTTTGCAAACTGCAACTGTTGCTAAATCAAGTAATATAGATTAACAAAGAAATGTCTTAGAAGGTGTCATATTCGTCATAATTGTCAATCACCGAACCCTTGCTCAGAAAGATACATTATGGGCGGTTTTGATGTGTCAGAAACTGATTGTATGATGGTCCTTTTGTATATATGTCACTGTTGAGAATGCTCGCACTCTTGCGTCTCACGAGGTCTGGGTGACAAACGTTGCGAGACGTGAGATCCAGTCGGCCGACTGAGACTATTTGCTTTGCAATGAACCCTTGATTTTGGGAATTGAACCTTGTGTCTGGCGTATCAATATGTGTATGGTGATTGTGCCTTGTTTCCATATGCGAGGGTCTTCAGGGCCTATCACCCCGACAACCTTTCTTTCTTCACTTTCTATCCTATCTCGAGCGAGGAGTTCACAAAACTACTGTCAGCCGACGCTCCGGCTCACCACTTGACCCTTGTCCCGCCTCTCTCCTCAAAGAAATATTCACCTCCACCTGTGCAGGAGAATTGGCGAGGTCCATTCTCAACGACTCCTTTACCTCCGGCAACTTCCCAGACTCCTTCAAAACAGCTAATTGTTATAATGTGTAATGGCTCTTGAGTGGAATTCTACCTCGTAGAATTCCACTCTTGTTCTGATGTCATGCTTGCATTTGTTTAATGTTCCACATTCCAAGAGCAACGGTTATGAGTTTAAGTGGAGAGCTGTAATGTAGGCTGAGCACTGCTGCGCTCAGGCTGGTTGCTATTAAAGGATCTTCACTTACCTACGAGAGCAATCAACCTTCAACCCACGTAGCCACTCGCTGCCCAGCAGTTGCCTACATTCCCTTCCCTGGGGCCGGTCTGTTTCCCAAGTGCTGCCCAGGCCCATTAAGGGAAGAGTTCTCCGGCCGACGCTACCTGCGTCGAGCGAGCTCCTCTGAAAGAAGAGGAGTATTTCCCCACACGTCCACTTCAGTCTGGCCTGCGCTCCCCAGCCCTGGTCGAGCGCGGTGTCTCCGCCGCATCAGGAGTCTAGGAGAAGGAAAGTGAGAGGAGGCCTTCCCATGCCCGCAGACAACCGTAACCAGCGTACCTGGCCAGCGCTCCCCATCCGGGATCGAGCGCGGCGCCCCGCAGCAGGTGCTGGAGTGCAGGTGAGGAGGAGGAGAGCTGCCCCTGTGCGCCCGGCCTGCGCTCCCTGGCCCTGGTCAAGCGCGGC
The DNA here is from genome assembly GCF_040938575.1 of Ambystoma mexicanum. NCBI lineage: Eukaryota > Metazoa > Chordata > Amphibia > Caudata > Ambystomatidae > Ambystoma > Ambystoma mexicanum. Next base: position 570,621,802 of record NC_090922.1, on the reverse strand, counting down.
CCTGCTGCAGTAACTGGAGTGCAGGTGAGGAGGAGGAGGGCTGCCCCCGCACGCCCGGCCTGCGCTCCCCAGCCCTGGTCGAGCGCGGCCCCGCTGCAGTAACTGGAGTGCAGATGAGGTGGTGGAGGGCTGCCCCCATGCGCGTCTGTGGCCGAAGTCAAGCGTGGGCCTCCCGTTGTGAACGGGGTTCCTAGGAAGGAGGCTCAGAACAAGGGGGAGCACAGGGGGCAAGGAGCTGTAAGCTCACACGTGTCGGCATCTGCAGCCGGCGTGTCGAGAGGGTAACGTGTGAGGTATCAGTACGCATCAAGGGGCATTTCCGCTGGATCCTGTTGAAAAGTTAACCCTGTGTGAACAATTCAATAGTTTGTGACTGTGTTAACCTTCAGATGCCTAGGATCCGCAGTATTCTGTGATTAGTGACAATTTAAGTTGCTTTCTTTTGCCTGGCACTAACGTGAAGTTATAGACTGACATTGCCAATACCCAAACCCTACCCAACATGCAGCACAACAGTGCACGTCCGCCTCCTGCATTTCTGGCCAGTCCGGGTGAACCAGCAATTGTGTGGGACTTATGGGTCGACACCTTCAAAGTATATCTTAGGGCAGCAGGTGGTGCCAAGTTCACGGACGATGAAAAGGAAGCAGCTTTGCTCAACTGTTTGGGAACTGAAGGTCTAAGGCTGTTCAGACATCTCCCTGGTCCCAATGTGCACGCTGCTCCTACTGCCCCCACAGAAGGGAGTGATGGGGCTGATGCCGTACCAGGAGTAGTGTTATCTTACGAAACAGCTTTGGGCAAGTTGGAGGCACGATTTGGCAAGAGGGCCAATGTGGTGCTCGAAAGGTACCACTTCTTCTCTAGGGCTCAAGGTTCTAATGAGGGCATAGATGCTTATGTGACTGCCCTGCGCACTCTGATAGCGACGTGCAAGTTTACTGGTACCATTGACGAGTACATCCGGGATCAGGTGATGATGCGGACATGTGATGTGCGGGTTAGAGAAAGGTTGTGGATAGAAAAAGATCCACCCCTGGAGAAGGTCATTGAGATTGCTCGTGCTATTGAGGAATCCAGGACGAGCGTCAGAGAGATGTCCGATAAGGGAGAAACGGTGCATGCTGTGATTCCCCGCAAATCACTCGAGGCCAGGGCAAAGAACAAGGACAGTAAGCCAATACCCTCGTCAAGGGAACTGTGCAGGAGATGCGGTTGGCGGGGACATGTGGCAGGCGCAAAAGAATGTCCGGCTGCCAATGTTGAATGTAGGAGATGCAAAACCAAGGGGCATTATGCCTGCATGTGCAGAGGTGCTGTGTCAGTTAAGGAGTCGGTGAAGTTGGTGGACACTAACGATGATGAGGAAGGTGTGACAATTGTGGGGTACATGGGATGTTCCAACAAAGACAGTGGTAGCACACCAGAAGGATCTTTGTTAAGTGTGGGCCGTTGCAAGAAGAGAGCGTGGGCAACGCTCATGGTCAACGGAGTCCCAATGGAAATGATGGTGGACACGGGGTCACCATACACGATGATATCCACTGGACTGTATGAATCTAAATTCCACAAGAGGGTGTCTGATTTGTTGTGTTCAGGCATAAACCCGTGCGCTTATGGGCGAGTACCCATCAAGGTTCTTGGCTACGAGTGGGCTGACATAGAGTTTGAGGGACGGGTGGCGAAAGGAAAATTATATGTGGCTCACAAAGGTGACCCTGTGTGGGACGAGCAAGCTGCTCTAGAACTAGAAATAAGATCAGGGGAAGCAGTCCCGGTGATGTGTGTGAAGGGAGAGAGTGATGGAGCTGAGTTGCATGAGAGACTCACGGCAGAAGTGCTGGAAAACAGATTTCCTTCTGTTTTTACCCAAACGTTGGGCAAATTGAAGGGTTTTGCGCACAAAATAATTGAAGGGTTTTGTGCCGGTTGTCCATAAAGTCAGGAGGGTTCCTATCATGGCTCGTGATGCCTTGAAGGAAGAGCTTAATAAACTCAAAGAGTCGGGAGTCATAGAGGAAGTAGAGAGTTCGGAATGGTTGGCCCCGGTGGTCCTGGCACGTAAGAGTGATGGAGGCATGAGAATGTGCGTAGACCTTAGGGACCTTAATTCATGCATATGGGTTGACAGACACCCTCTGCCCAATATTAATTAAATGCTTTCCTTGGTGTGTGGTGCATCCTGCTTTTCAACGTTTGACCTGTCATCCGCATATCATCAAATAGATCTGCATGTTGAATCCCGCCCCCTTACATCCTTCGTCACTCCCTTTGGCGCATTCCGTTTATTTTTGTAGAATGCCCTTTGGTTTGGCATCTGCTGCCGCCGTTTTTCAGAGGACAATGCAGAAACTCTTTGCAGGTATGCGCGGGGTGGAATGTTTTCAAGATGATATTCTGGTGTGGGGTGAGTCTCAGGTTGAGCATGATTGCAGAGTTCTTGAGGTGATGAATGTCCTGAAGAATTGTGGTCTCACGGTCAAACTTAGCAAATGCAAGGTGGGTGTCCCCAGTGTGTCTTATTTGGGACACTCTCTGGATGCCAAGGATATTCACCGTAAGATTGAGTTGGTGAGGGCATTGAGCGATGCATCGTCCCCGGCTAATAAAGAGCAGTTGAGATCGTTCATGGGACTTGCCGAATATTACAGCAGGTTTGCACCTTCTTATGCCGACAAGACAGTAGGTATGAGGTCATTATTGAAGAAGGGCGTGCATTTTGTGTGGGCTGATCAGTGTCAGGCGGAATTTCTCAATTTGAAAGAAGAAATTGAGCAGGCTCCATCCTTGAGTTCATTTTCCCCTGCCAGAAAAACGTTTCTAACTGTGGATGCGAGTGAGTATGGCATAGGTGCTTTACTGGAACAAAAAGTTGAGGGAGAACTTCGCCCCATAGCCTTTGCATCAAGAGGGCTCAGAGAAGCTGAGGGCAGGTATGCTGTCATAGAAAGAGAAGCTCTTGCAGCTGATTGGGCCTATAAATATTTTCGAACCTTTCTGTGGGGAATTGAGTACACCCTTCGTACTGACCACAAGCCATTGGTTCATGTATTGACAACAAAGGGGTTGTCTCATGCGTCTACCAGGATCATGAGATGGATGGCCTATATGACAGAATTTAATTTCAAGGTGGAGTATGTCCCTGGTGTGAGAAATGCGGTAGCCGACTGCCTGTCGCGTTTTCCGAATTCTAACAGTGCTGAAGAGTCTCCAAGTGTGGTGGGGGACAAATGTTCCTTGGTGGCTAGTGTAGTGCCCGCTGTATCGGCACCAGAATGGAGTGCCGAGTGTACAGATGATCCGAGTTGGTCGAATTAAGAGCAGCACTTAGAGGTGGTCTTGTCAGTACTAAGTTGTCCAAGCTGTATGGGCATGTATGGCAAGAATTGTCTGAAGGTCCATGGGGCGTGGCCAGAGGTCTGAGGTTAGTTCCCCCTTGTTCCCTTAGAGGTAAACTTGTTGAGTTAGCACACGAGGGGCATTTGGGCAGGTCTATGACCAAGAGGAGACATAGAGAAGATTATTGGTGGCCCGTTATGGACACAGACGTAGAGGATGTGGTAAAAGATTGTGCAGCATGTTCCAACAGTGATAAAAGCAAGGTTCCAGTTCCAAAACCAGTCTATCCTGTTGAAGTTCCCCGTCAAGTCTGGTCCAAAGTACCGCTGGACATAATGGGACCCGTAGATTCGTTAGGAGGAGATTTGAGATTCAATGTAGTTATGGTGGACTATACGTCGAGATGGGTCGAGGCCACTGCCTTATCTACGGTTACTGCTGAGAAGATTGTGGGGTTTCTCTCTGCAGTGTTTGACAGGGAGGGTGTGCCTGCTGGATTGGTGACCGACAATGGTTCTCAGTTTGTGTCAGATTATATGCAAAAGTTTCAGGATGATCTGGGCATACGTCATCATAAGGTTGCTCTATATAATCCTCAAGCCAACGGTCTAGTGGAACGTATGAATCGTTTTATCAAGGGGGCCATCCAGTTGGCTCTTGCTAATGGTCTTCCGTGGGGAAAGGTAGTGTCGGAATCTCTAAAAGCTTACATGCTGACTCCCTCTATTGTCACTGGACATTCTCCTTTTGAGCTTATGTGGGGGAGGAAACCCCGCTCCAAATTGAAAGTGCCAGCCCTTGGCGGTGGTGTCCAGTCACAGGTGGATATGCAGGGAGTTTTGGATCGAGTTCGGTATAAGCAAAAGTGTTTTTGAGTGAGCAACTAGCCAGTAGGAAGCCCCTTTCGGTGAAGATGGGTGATTGGGTTCAGATCAAGAATCCCAGATTTGTAGCCAAGGGTCTCAGCAGGTACTTAAACCCACGCAAAGTGGTCAAGCGTGGTCGTGGGTATGTAAAACTTGATGACGGCTCTACATGGAGTCTCAGGCGTGTGGTGGTGGACCAAGAGAAAGTAGTTTCTACAGGTGATGATACTGGTAGGCTTAGTGGCGCTTCAGGAGATGCTGGTGTAGGGTGTGATTCCCCCTTAGAGGGCTCCACGATCAGGGAAGACAGTGAGGAACTAGTTAACTTGCAGCCCATGGTTAGAGGGACGGCTGTAGATCTCCGGGAGGTTGAGGAACATTCCATTCCTATTTCTGCGCATGATTCTGATGTTGGAAACGTTCCGGTTGATGAACGTGAGGTGTCCACTTCTGGGGCGGCCGACCCTGTCCTAACTCATGCTCATTCTGTCAGGGAGAGGAAGGTTCCCTCCAAATACAAAGATTATGTTTTGGGTGCTATTATTCGTTAGCACAGTTTATGTTTTCTTACTTTTGAGGGTTCTGTAGCTTTAGTTGGGGCTAGTGTTTGGCTGGGTACGTGTGTCTGTGTGCGTGATTGCCTGTGTGTGTGCGTGTGTGTGTGTGTGTGTGTGTGTGTGTGTGTGTGTGAGTGTACATATATGTGTGTATGTGGCTTCAAGAGGGTTGTTTCTTTCGTTGAGTAAGGGGGGGGAAGTGTTATAATGTGTAATGGCTCTTCAGTGGAATTCTACCTTGTAGAATTCCACTCTTGTTCTGATGTCATGCTTGCATTTGTTTAATGTTCCACATCCCAAGAGCAACGGTTATGAGTTTAAGTGGAGAGCTGTAATGTAGGCTGAGCACTGCTGGGCTCAGGCTGGTTGCTATTAAAGGATCTTCACTTACCTACGGTGTACGCCTCTTTATTACACTCATGTCAAACCTCTGATAATAGAGGGTCGAGGGAAGCTCCAACACCAGATTCATGGCAAAACTCATCGACCGCCCTGCTTACAGCTCAATGGTTTCATGGAATCTAACAATCTCCTAGACCGCGCGCAGTCAGGTTTCCGTCCATGCCACGGAACAGAAACCACACTGATCTCTACATGGGATGATCTCAAAGTAACAGCAGACTCACAAGGATGTTCAGCTCTTACTCTTCTTGGCCTCTCTGCAGCATTTAACACCATCAACGACATGATCCTCCTTGACAGACTGCACTCCTTAGGAATACGTGGTTCAGCTCTCTCCTGGATTGCCTCATTCCTCTCCAATAGATAGCAAATTACCCATCTCCTCGCTTTTCTCTCCGCTGAATACCCAGTAGACACTGGAGTACCCCAAGGTTCCTGCCTCTCTCTCCTTCTCTTCAACCTTTACTTGACCCCCGTGCCCAGGATCATCTGCTCACACAACCTTACTTGTTATAACTATGCGGATGACACACAGATCATCCTGAGAATTCCTAAATCGACCACCGACCCAAGCCCTGACCTAGCAACATGTCTCTCAGACATTGACTGCTGGATGACGACTAACCATCTCCTTCTGAACCCAGGTAAAACAGAGATCATGGTATGCAGAAAATCTGCTCTATTCCCCCAATCGACTTCCTGGCCACGCTCACTTGGCCCCCCACCCTGGCGACCACCACCACTGTCAAAAAACCTTGGCTGCACAATGGATTCTGACCTAACTCTGTCTCACAACATCAACAATGCATCCAAAGTCTGTCATTTCCACCTTAGCCTCCTGAAGCGTATCTTCCCTTACCTTACCTTCCCAAAGAGACTGGCTGCAATTATGGCCATTGCCATGCCCAGACTTCACTATGCGAACTCCCTCTACCTGGGTGCACCGGCCTGCCAGTTAAACTCCAAAGAGTACAAAACTCTGTTGCCAGACTGCTTCTCGCATTGGGACGAAGGTACCAGATCTCACTGGCTCTCTGCACCCTACACTGGCTCCCAATTGGACACAGGGCCACCTTCAAATTCCTATGTATTACCGACCGAGTGGTGCACAAAGCATGCCCCAAATTCCTCCAAGAAAAGATTACGCCTTATCACGTGACTCACACCCTTAGGCCAAGCACTGCCCTCCTCCTAGGGGTCCCCATCTCCAATTCAGCCAGGATCAGAAGGTCAGCCTTCTCATCCCTGGCGCCAACTCTGTGGAACTCACTGCCTCCCTGCATTAGACACAGTGAAGACTACATGGATTTCCAGAAGGAACTCAAAACCTGGCTCTTCGCCTAAAAACACATAAGGGAATGGAGTGAACCACCCGACCTACCACCATGACTGACACCTGGCATGGTACCTCACCAATTAAGGACCCTGTCTTAGACCGTCAGGCCTGACGATATCGAACTCCACTACCTAGAGCCTTTGCCCAGACTTGAAACCCGAATCGTATCGGCACCCGTGTACTTGACAGAATGTATTCTTTACCTCATCCGCAGGGATTTCGTATGCTCTGAGGCCTAGAGTTATCTATTGCCATTAATCGGGGCGATTGTGCCAGACTCCCAACTCAAGCATCAATAACACTCGTGAGCTTGATCAAGGCTAATCAATTATGCCCTACGCAATCAGTCCAAGGAGGCACATGCATGCTAATTCTACGCACCTGGAAATGAAAGAGCAGAACTAGATACTGGGGGGACGGGGGAATCAAGCAGTTACTCTGGTAATCACACCTATCAGTGTGTGTATATAGCAGAACTACCTATTGATAATCTATCTAAACTGAACTAGCAACCCATGCACTGATAGCATTTATGAACTTGATCATTGCCCTGCAATTATCCCCTATGCTATCAGTCCAGGAAATGACCTTGTTTGCTACTCCTACACATCTTGAAATCCCAGTGAGGAAGTATATAGCAAGGAACGTTCTAGCACTTGTTCTTTGCTAATCCCACCTATCTGGGAATGTCCTAATAGAACTACTTATCAGGGATTCTATTTAGCAGAACTGCCGACCGAGGATGTCGCTAGCACCTACACGATAAAAACGTGATCTGCCTATAACCACCCGTCAGTCTTCGACAAACAATCTGACCCATCAAGAAATAGGGAGATGCCACGCCCTCAACAGGTACTGGAAGCACAACAGGAACAAGGTCCCCTTGGAAAACACACAGGCAGTCAAACTCAACACTATGTTAACTATTGCCTCTGCACCAACAAACAATAGAATGCAGCTACACCCCTGCCTATCTGCACACATACTTAAACACCTCAACAGTCTTTAGAACGCGGCTTTGCCCCTTCGAAATCGGCCTAGCTGCACACATCGTCTCATTCACAAACACCAGCGTCGCCAGAATGCAGATACCACAGTCCATTGGACTTGCTGTACACATTCTACTGATCTCACACAACCACTGCATCACACCTGTGCTTAGAAACCTCTGCGTATTAAGCGCATTATAAATAACCTATCATATCACCTAGCACTAGTATGAAGCTATGCACCACCCATTGCACACTGGCTGCACACACACTGAGTGCACACAAGCACGTTTTACTACACTACTCTCTCTAATGACTTGGACTGCGGTCCCCGAGGGCTTCAACCCACAGCGCTTTGGAATCCTAACAATGTTAAAAGGCGCTATACAAATGCCCAATAACATAACATATCCTGCCTGTCACGACTCTGTAGGTTAGTTAGGTCAAGGAATAAGGAACCTAAAATTTCCCCCAAAGCCCAATCTGCCCAATGGTCATTGCACCACTGCCTGCAGGCCACAGGTTAGAAACCTGATAAGATAGTCCAATGGGATAATGTACCGGCGTAACCCACAGTCCTCACACATCCAGTTCCTGGTGAATGAAAGGCACATTTTTATTTGATGTGATGGGCTTGTAATTATTATTATTATGGTATTTATTGAACGTATACCTAGGTTCAAGAAGCAACAGAACGCTTTAGCATACATGCCAACATTTCAACCCACCTGTGCGGGAGATTGCATCTGAAAAACCGGGAAACAAAGATTTTCCCATAGGAATGTATCGGGCAAAGATTTATTTTAGGCGGGAGAACGTGAAAAATAGCATTATTTTCCACAGAATAATCAGGAGTCTCCCGCCTAAATCGGGAGGGTTGGCATGTATGCTTTAGAGAGGTATACAACAATACAGATCCATGCTTGCCAACATTCTGTGACCAAAAAGATGTAGGATTTTTGAAGTTTCAAAAATGTATAATTCCCAAAACAATGACATCACGGGAAAATACATAACATACATTATTGGCACCATTGAAGCATTCTAAAATACACAACCCATCAAACAGCACAATATGGAAGCATGTTCAAATGTTAAAAATGTACAATTCTGAACGGTAACTTAACACCAAATTCAATTACCTAACTTCACAGAAGGTAATAACACAGAGCTGGTGGGCAACGTTTGCCACTGCTCTGTAGCAGCAGCCCAGGCAGTACATATTTATTGCAAGTTGAACACTGAATGACATGGTGACTGATAACCCCCTTAGTCTCATAGGCAGATGTTGTGTGAAGGTGTTACACTCTGCCACTTGCCTTCGCTGGTGGTTCACCTAAGGGTTGTCCCGGCCAGAGTGGAGGACAGTCACGTAGGGGTCAGGTCAGTGGATTGGTCTGAGCCCAATCAAGGTCATCAAATACCAGTCCACTGTATAGACAGACTAATTAATGTATTGCATGCTTTGTCCTGGAGCTTGCCTTATAGTCACATAAATTACTTGGCACTATAAAAAGCAGTAGGATCTGTCACTGAAATCTGTAGGCGGTAGGGCTGCTTAAAAAGCAGTAGCCTACTGCCTAAATCTGTAGGGTTGGCAAGTATGCAGATCGGTAACTAAGTGTTTTTCAGAGGTAACAACGGGACAGATATACAGCAGGGGTGGGATATAGAGGAGGAGGGGTACAGCTGTACCAGATGACGTGGGCGGGGTATAACGAGTCAGGTGGCGTGCTGGGCGATGTGATGGCCTCGGTGTTGAGGCCGCGAGATACCTTGAAGAGGTAATCACCTCAAGAAGGTGCCCTATTGATTACTGATCCAAATGAAGTAGCAACACTAACTCCACTCGCGTCCCGCTTTTTGTTAAGGTCATTCAGCCTCCCCAAACTTTTGAGGCTGGCTCCACTTCTACCCATGGTGGACTATATCCCCGGAGTTGATAGCTACCCACTTAAAAAATGGTGTATGTGTGACGCGATTGCTGTGACCCACAGACCTTCTCACCTTCTTGACGTAGAGCCTGGCTGCGGCGCTCACTGCGTTTGGCATGTGATGACTCAACTAGATCCCCAGGATACGGAAGTGTGGAAGACGACCGCGTAGCAGCTTCGGCGAAGGAGTGCGACCAGCGAGGACCAGGCCTACCCCATTCCTCGGGGATATGTGCTGAGGCGGGCAGCCGAGTGATGGACGGAAATGAAGCTGTTTCTGCCACTGCCCGTGGGTCATGCTGCATGCGGTGCAGTCCGGCGGTGGCGCATCGCTCACTTGGCGCAGTAGAGCTGTAGCAGCGTGGTGGGGCGGCAGAAGGGGCCTGTTGGGGAGGCGCACGTCTTTTGGAGTACACCAGTCCTGCGTAGTCTTGGGTGGTGCAGAGGGGGCGGGCACTCAGGGATGCTGACCCTTTAGGGCCCCCTTCAAAGTTGTGCTGCAGTCCGGGCCTTCTCGTTCCAGCACCAACGTGTGCGTCGCTTGGCACTAAGGGAAACACCTGGTTGCCCCGTGGCATCGCCGCGGCCTAGTGAACCCGGACGCAGGAGCCTCAGTCCGTCATGCTCCCCGTGCACACCAGGCGTTCTTCGTCGAGCACTTCTGGAAGCGGCCCACACCGGCAGGTTGTTGTTTAACTGGGCGTCATTTTGGTATGCGGTGTTATAGACCGGCCACCCTATCCTTGATTCCAGAGGTGAAGGGTCGCCAGGATAAGTGTCCGCGGGCCCGGCCGGTGCATTCAGTCTTCCTCCGTGTTCAGAGTTTGCACGCGCAGGTTTGCAGCTCATTAAATTTACACGAGCTGCCTTCCTTCGAGCTTCGGTTACAGAACGGATGAGAGGAGCAGCTTCTCAAGGAGCTCAGTGGTTTACCTCTACAGCTCAAAGGAGGTGGCCCGCGCAGTAGCTGCAATAGTCGGCTTAGTACATGTATCCCAGCAGACTGCACTTATTGCTTTTTAACACAAGAGTGAGGTAAGTGTGCGTGTGCCATACAGCTCAGGTGAGATGTCTCTTCAGTTAGCGCTGCGTGCAGTTAAGATGAGGGGCGCTCCAACCGCTGCAACGGTTTTCTGCTTTTTATTCTCTCACAAAGTGCAAATTATACTCCACTCAGTAGAGCGCCCCTGCGGTCCTTGCTGTATGCAGCTCATAAGAGGTGCCCCTAGGGAAAGGGTCTAACGGTTGAGAAATTCCAGTATCCTTTCAGAAGTATACATGAAACCCGAAAATTGGCACAAAACCTCAGAAACGTAATTTGGCTTATACACTCATCCGACCCCAGGGCAAGGTTGCCACAAAACAACCCTTTGTGGCTGTGTATGTTTACATGCATATAATTGGTGGTGTTACTGCACAAATACCCTAGGGCCAGATTCTCAAAAACGAATGCAAATGAAAAGAGCGCAGAGAATGCTCTCATTTCATTTCAGAATTTAGGTTGACCAGAAGAAAAAAAACGGGTCAGACCTAAAAGTAGGACTAACGTAAACACAAATACAACTGTAGTCCTACGTCTATGTCGCTATCCTGTTGCGGGGTGGGGGGAGGGGGTGACAGGAGGGTGTGCTCACAGGCACACTCCTCGCATTACTTTAGAGGAGAGCAGTCAGGGGGGCGGAAGAGGGAGGAAATGGGAGCGTGAAAAGCATTCACGGCAACATTCACGGCAACATTCACGCCAGGAAGAGTCGCGCCAGGCCTGATTTCGGGACCGTAGCCACCCATCCTTCCAATCCTGGGGCGGGGTATACAAAATAAAAAAACTCCCGGGACGGAGGGCAATTTCCCGGGACTGTCCTGGGAAAACCGGGACGTCTGGTCACCCTAGCAAAGATGCGCTGTCAACTCCCTTTGCATAGACGCCCCTTTGCATAGATGGGAGAGCGGTCACAATGCCAATGTATGACAGGATCCCAGCAACCACGTGGTTGCTGGGAGGTCATTTCACCAACACCGGTGAAATGCTAGGGGGAAACCTCATTTCCATCCCCTCTGGGATTGAAATGCAAGTGTGACAGCCGCTGTGCAAACCGCGGCTGTCACACTTAACAAAAAAAAAACATAACAGGCACTGAATTGACCCTGTCATATTTGGTGATTCCCCCAGCGCCGTTTTCAAAAGGTGTAGGGGGTTGATCCTCCCTTTCTGAGCATTTAAAAACACACCCTGTTTGTGAATTCGGGATGCGTTTGTAAATTCCCAGACACCCTCCCTCCCCCCACCCCCACCCGGGACGCAACAAAACCTACATTTTGGGCGGGAGTGCTAACTGGTGATGGGAGGTAGCACTTCAGAAGACGGGTGGAGCCAACTTGGAGGCTCTGCTCCCACTGTTCTACCCCCCCCCCCATGGTCTGGTGTGGGGAACAACTATCAAATAGTACATTGTATTCAGAGAGGCGATGGAAGTCTTTCTTGAAAGCAGCAGCTTTAAAGTTTTACTGCGTTTGTTCAAGTACATTTTTCTGCACAAACACAGGAAAACTTTAACACCTCTCTGCCTTACAAAATGCAAGTGCGCACACCCAGGCGTGCGGCTAGGCTCAAATGTAACCAGGGGCTAACCCTTAAACTGTTGGGTGAGGCACTAACTTCAGAGACTGTGGGAGAGGGACAAATTTACTTGTGTAGGGGTATCTAACTACGCTTTCTAATGAGACTATTCGAGTGCAGCTTCGATGTTACAAGTAGTTGACCTCTCCTTTAAGTCTGACAACCCCTTTGAGGACTGCTGGGAGAATGAGCTGTTTCCTGTCCCCCCTACCCTTAAATCACTCCCCTGGCATGCAAGCATTAACCCCACATCACAATTTCAATTGCCTAAAAAGGTATTCCTCCTGAATGCAGGTGCCAACAATGAAATGCTTTATATAACCAAGTTTTCCACAAAGACCATCAATATATCCCCAAACCTATTGAAGAAGATCATCACTCAAGACTCGGGTGCTTCTGACCTGCACCCGCCTGTCAGCACTGTCACTCCTGATGCACGTCACAATGCCTTTACATTCCATACAAAGCTTACATTAGATTGCAAAACCACACCTTCTTTGAATAAAAACAGTTTGCAAGTGAGGAGGCAAGTTCAAGTAGAGTCGGCGCTGCATCCTGTACCAGGAAAGTTGTTTATTTGTGTTAAAAGTGCTGTATTCAGAAGGACTCTTCTCCAGTGAAGGGAAGCGTGGCACACACCGATAACTGTAGCTCTCAGGTAAAACAAATCTCTCTATTTTCAAGGGAGTGCTGCCTTCAGCTGTGTCGTCTGGGGTGTCAGTTAGCAAAACCTGTGCACTCCTAACCAGTGGCACAACACCATTGAGCAGATGGGGCTCTAGCCCCCTTCCCACTGGCTCACCTACAGACAGAGCCACTTAAGGCCTGGTAGTGCCAAGTCCAGAGTGGCACCTACTCCTGCGGCAGAGGGCCATGTGGCCACTGATGTACCCATTGCAGTGGCACAGGATTCAGTGATCCAGTGATCCTGCAGCTGCTTGGACCACACTGCACATTGACCCTGTCGATGAGCTCACCACCCAACTCCAAATGACTGCCTCAGAAAGTGCCTAGAAGTCTGTCTCGATGCTGTTGAACCCCACATAGAAGAAATCTAATGTATTTGAAGAGGCCATGTCCCCCGTAAATGCCCTTAGTGATGTTTAAGCCCCCTTCTTTACCTTTTTTAAAGACACATCATTGAACATGGACATTTGCTGCTCAAATCATTTGCTTTAACCACTGTCTTGCCCCTTTATTTTCAAAGTTTACATTCTTTATGTATACTTTATAGAGGTGGGTCTCTAGTGTTTTTAATTAGTTATGTGCATTGATTGTTTCTAGCATAGTCCCTATTTTGCTTATAGAACCTTGATTAGACATTCTCCTATTTTGGTACCCCTGTACTGTTGTTTGTTTCACCTTTATGATTGGGTTCATTGCTGGTTTAGTAGTAGTAGTATCGGACAGAGTAGGCAGTTTAGCCACTACTCATCCCTGTACCTTTGCAGTTGTCATTTCATCACAGTAATGCTCTCATTACGTACTTTGGGAATCTATGTTACTCTTGGCCTTAACTCTTTCCCAGTCACCGTACTTAGGCCTACCTCACCCACTCCAAAAAGTGGTGATCCTCCCACAGACAGTCGTTATGTAATAGGAGGATTGTGGTCACCAGGGAATATCACAAACCTACCCCCAAAATGGGGGGGGGGAGGGAGGAAATCTAAACCAAAAATAAACCAATATATGGAAATGGATGCAGCCTGAGTGGTTGGACAACCCATGAGTAAGGTCTTTGACAAGGAAGAGTAAGATTAGGCCTAATGTTAGTAATTTAGGAATTACCTGCATACCCCTTAACATGTCAGGACTGGTGCTTTATTCCTAGAAGTGAGCCTCTACTGGCTTTTGACTGTCAGTGACTTTAGTCTGGTCACAGATTTCCAGGGAAAGTGGAAGGGTAAACATGCCCTTCATATGAAAACACTGTATAAACCAGAAAGGCTATCTTTTAAATGTTTTATATTCATTTTGATTTAGGGCAGTATCTGATATATTTTATTGGAATTGCTTAATTATTTTAAAATCCAGCCTCCGTTTATAGAAAAGGGCACCACAGAAGTTCATATTGTTTTCTATCATTGGAGTGGCCCAGAAAATGTGCCAAAACTCCCAACTCGTCAAGGCTGTCCGCTTTCACCTCTTCTCTTTAATCTTTGTATGGAACCTTTTGCAGCACTGCTTCAATCACATGACAGAATTAAGGGTAACAACTGTGGTTCTTATACTTCTAAGGTTTTGTTATATGCTGATGATTTACTTGTTTTGTTCTAAAATCTGGAAAATTCTTTTAACAATATGTTGGAAACACTTTTACGATACGGAAAATACTCTAACTATAAGATGAATATTTCAAAGACTGAGATATACCAAATAATAAGAATGTGCTTCAGGAACCTTTTCGGGAATCAACAGGTTTGTTGGGCTAAAGATGGTTTCATGTTACGAGCAATGTTCAACAATTGTGGAATAGGGTCTGACCTGCCGGGTGCATTGGCCACAGTAGGCACAGTTTTCACGAAGCACCGGCAACGTTGGTAACGGTGCCGGTGCTTCCGTCTGCCCACTCCCATAGAGTCCTATTGTACTCTATGGGAATGGGGACAAGATTTCCGCCACCTGAGAACCCGAGCAGTAATGTGCCAGTGGCACCGGGATTTCAGGCGGCGGAAACAGTGTTACGGTGTTAGTGGCATCCCGCCGGTGGCACCAGCCGGTTACCACCAACCTTGTAATGAGACTAATTATCTCTGATTGTACCGGTTGGTGTAAACTGAATCTGACGTTATGGAACTAAAATACTGCCATCAAAATGTCTCTCTTCCCCAAATTACTCTACCGTTTTCGCTTTCTCTCCCAAGCAAGATTTTGAAGGAGACGCAGAAAATATATAGAGATTTCTTGTGGGGTGCAACAAAGAGACCCCGTAATGTCGATGAAGACATTGAAACTAGCCGTTAAGGACAGTGGTTTCGGTTATCCGATACTGAAGAGTCATCACGCGGCCTACACCTTACGAGGTCCTCATGGATGGCTAAATACAAATTCTGCTTCCAATTCAGCCTGGGTCTCTATTGAGGATGATGCTGTATCTCCTGTTCCTATGAACTGCTTGCTGCTGATTGAAGAACATCAGATGAATAGATTAGTAGTTCATCATTCTGTGGAGACTTGGAAAACTGTTCATAGAGAGAAAGGGTTTATAGTGAAAATGTCGAAAACAAAAATGTCAAAAAAAAGAATGTTGAAAAAAAATGTCAAATGTTACTTTTTTATGGTTCCCCCAACCCCCGTTTATTTTTATAGCTAAACCCAAAAAAAATACAAATAAAAAAACACATTCCATTTTTTTTTAGAATTTTTTTTTTCGACATTTTTGTTTTCGACTTTTTGCAGTCGACATAACTGCACACCGAGAGAAAGCTGTTAAAACCCTATTATCACTTGAATCAAGTCTTTGGTTCAACCCAGCCATCACTTGTGGAAACTCATCATTGCATTGACGTTCCTGGCAAAGAGCTGGCATTTGGAAACTTAAGGATATCTTGATTAGAGATGGTTTGGCAGATGATCAGCTTTTTTTGCTTCACATATAAGCTGCTTGCATCTGGGGAACAGAAGTATCAATTTTTATCCAGCATACTTGTGTCTATTTTTCCTCCTCTCAATGCAACATTACAAAATGAACCAGAGTTGAGTTGTCTCTGCTTCTATGTTGTATCGTTTTATTGTTTTATTTATTATTTATTTTATTGGCCATTTGTAATGTGCAGTATACAGCAGAATCGTGTTTCAAGGCGCATCAAGACACGGGAAAGAAAGAGGGAGAGGGATAAAACAAAAACAAACATTCTTAAAGGTCTTGAAGCATTCGGAATGTGTACGTGCTAAAGCATGGGCCAGGGAAAAGGTGGAGGATGGTATATGCATGAGGGGGGTAGTGGGGAAGAAACAAACAAAAACATTCTGACTAGGTCCTACTCCCTGTATTGCTGACTCGAAGCTTCAATTCTGAGAAAATTTACTTCAAGCTCCTATATCAGATGTTGTTTGGGCAGGTATTTGTAGTGACATCATTCGAATGAAGGTGGATCTAGACCTGAGGTACACCCAACACAGATTCATTAATTGGGCCGCATTACAAGTTTGGCGGTAGCCTTGTCAGTAAAACCGGCAGGCTGCCACCAAAGTTGCAATTTTTTCCAGCGCCTGCAAATGGGCAATTACTGGGTCATTACGGCCCTGCCGGACCCGATAATTGCCGGAAAAAAGATTCTCCCCATTCCCATTCGGCCCCATAGGGCTGAATGGGAATGGGGAGTTTGGATGCACCGGCACCGTTTATAACGGTGCCGGTGCATCCGACATGCTGGGCTCGCGGGTGCCTTTCTGCCCGCCAGGTCAGACCTGGCGGGCAGGAAGGCACCCAAGAGCACAACTCGTAGTTTGCCGGTCCGGGAACTACGGTACCGGCCTGCTTCCCGGTATCGTACTTGCCAGACCAGCAAACTTATAATGAGGCCCATTGTCTGTATTGGACATCATTGAAGATGCAAGACTCTAAACTGTTGCCTACAAATTTGTACTGGTCATATAAAGTTGCAAGGGGCGCAAATTTACATATGTTTTGGGAATGTAGTATAGTTGGGGATTATTAATATCGCGTTATAAATAGAGTGGAGATTTTGATAAATTGTACTATTCCTGGATCACCATTGTTCATTGTTTTGGGTCAATTGTCATTGATTCTGAATGTGTCTTATGAGACAAAGTACTGGTTAAATAGGGCCTTCATAGTGTCAAAGAAAGTGATGTTAAGAAAATGGAAGAGTTTGGACAAACCAATGCATGAAGAAAGGACGCATGGAATGGTTTAGGAAAAGGTAAGGGGAATTCTCTAGAGGGTTATAATGCAATATGGGACTCCTTTAATGATTTTTATGTGTGAAGGTTTTTTTAATTACTATGCATGCCTCTTGTTCGAGTTTCGCTCATCATTTCCTCTTTTATCGTATAACCGCCGCCCTTCTCTTTGCTTTATTTTCCTCCTGTTTGTATGTGACTCCTATGTTTGCCATAGATGTGCCGTATTTAATTGGTTGCTTTGTTTATATAGGGTTCTTGTATTCCATCTTTAGTGTCTGGTGTTATACAAGACTTTGTAATTGAAAAACGTATACGTTTATTGCGTCTTTAAATCTCCAGTCTGCAGTTGTCCAATAAATCTTGCAGAAACCAGACTTGAAACTCTGCGAATTAGACGGAAGCAACCACACATCCATTTTGTCATATTTGTTGAAGTGTTTTCTAGGTCCTATAGTGCTGCACATGACTAGAGTGACCAGCTTTTCCAAACGAAAAACTGGGACAATTTTAGAAAGTTAATAAAGTAGACTGTGGGGGGGTTGAAAAAAGATGCTTACCATTATTTATTTTCTAAGTTTCTCTTTCACCGGCACCCGATGATATTCTACTGAGCTCTCTTGCAGCACGGGGATCTATGTGCATGCTGCTTGTGCCGCTTGCTCATTTACTCTTGCTCACTCCCCCCCTGCGTAACGTCCACAAGAGCGCCGGCAAAGAATGCGCACGTACAATGCTATGGCACTGTGGAGGGGCACAGTCCTTAAATGGTCCAATGCTACATCATCTCCTTTTATCAATTTAGTATATTCATATTGGCAGACTTCTTTCTTAACCGTCAGTCCAAAGTGTCCTCCTGGTTGATAGTTCCTTTCTTTTTCGCTGGAAATGCAACAGTGCCATGAGCTGTAAGAAATCTCACAGTGGTGTGATCTTCCCTGCTGGGATTATACCTTGACCAATGTTCCTTCTAATTATTTTTCCCTAATTGCAGAAATGCTTAGGTTTCGTGCGCAACTTATTTTCCATGTGCGCAACTAAATTACGAGGTAAGCTACTTTTTGAGCATGCATAGTTGGTGAGCTACCATCTCCAAAGCGTTTGGAACAGAATTTCTTCTTCCCAACCACTGCAATTCTTTATGAGTCAGTGTAAAAGGTGAATCTTGAAACACTTTTTTCCAAACATATAGGTTTAAAAAAAACAAAATATTTTATGTGGTTATAAGGAGAGCTCATCAACCAGTCCAAGACTTCAAGATATGCCATAGTTCCTTACCAAAATTACTCATGCGCAGAGAAAAAACTGCATATGCACAAAAAAGCTTTGTGTGGTCGGAATAACCAATATGTCTAGTTGTGGCTATTCATTTGTCGACACTGCTTAGAGACAATGCAGAAAGTGTAAAACCATTTGAAATAACACTCATGTTTATTACAAAAAAGCAAATATTACTTATCGCTGATGTGGCTGTCAAAAAATTCAGACAGGATAACATTTTAGCGGTTTATGGTCAAAATCTCGAATAAATAAATCTAAAAAAAAAAGGCCGAAAAAAAAAGTCTAGGACGTTTTTTATTCGAAATGGGGGGTTCCCCCCCAACCCCCCTTTTTTTACCTTTTTTTTTTTAATCCCGGACCCCAAAATAAATATATAATTTAAAAAAAAGCGACTTTTTTTTTCGGTCTTTTTTTTCCGACCTTATTGTTATTCGAGATTATTTTTTCGAGATTTTGACTGACCACCCATTTTTGCAAATGAAATAATGGCAACTAAAAGGAATGTGTCTGAATACATGCAAATAGGAATTCATGCGCCACTTTAATGAAGTAATTCAAGGGCCAGGAGAACATGCCTCAAAATGTGTTTGACGATAATTGCATTTGAATAACTGCACCATAGAATATGTTGATCATAATACCTGGGCCTCTGCTTGCTATCCACATTACGTGGTCCTGTGAGCTGTGACATTTGCTCAAAATTAGCCTTACAGCTAAGTGGCATATACACGATCCATTGTTACTCCCTAAAAACAGGAAAATGTGCCCAACAAAAATGGGAAACCATGAACATATAGGAATCTACCCCCTTCTACCCCTTCTTCTACCCAAAAAGTTCCACTGATATTTTTTGAATCAGTGACCCGCAGAGTAGTGGCATTGGTAGAAACTCAAATAATACCACTACCCAATTTCAAGAGGAATTTTAAGGGGAAAGAACATATTTTTATAAACATGAAATATCCCTGCTAGCAAAACTAATTACTTTTTCACTCCCTGAAAAATCATTTTATTCGGAGTAAGGAGTAGCATATCAGAGCCCTCCTTGTAACCCTGACATAGGAAGTGATATGCCAGAATACATAATACGGCTTACAGTTTTGCCCACCCTTTCTCACCACAGCCTAGACACAATTCCACTAGAGTCTTAGTGAGGTTTTGTCTGGAGCACTGTTGAAGAAAATCACATACATTTGCCTTTTAAGTCAAAAGCAGCAATGTTTATAGGTACAACAGATTGAGTGCTTTCTTGTTAAACTAAGAATTCCTCTTATGGAATTTGCTGCTATCAGTTGGACAAGATACACGGGGATGCTAGAGGCAATAAACCCAAACACATTATCATATTGAAAAGCCCTCAGCAGCTGAGCAGAGAAAGAAATCAAAGGCACAGTTTCCTAGACTGTTCCTAGAGTATTCTATCCTTCAGAAAACAAACATTTCCTTCACTGTACTGCCCTGCTAAAACGTCTGATTTAGTTTTTGAACATCGCAGATTTGTTTTCCACCCCAAAGGAGTGTTCTACTGTGCCCTTCCATCTGTGTCCCATCCCACCCCGGCTCCCGTGCTAGCATCCAAAACCAGTTGACAGGGCTCTGTAAAAGGTGAGGGACTGTAGCAGTGAAACGCTAGTTGGGATATTTGCATACCCACAATACTTTGTAATGCAAAACGTATTTAAAACCTCACCATGATATTATGTGAAGTTTAAGAAAATGCCATGAATCTGTAAGTGCACAATTACTATGACGTGTACAAGATTGTTTGCAACATACCACATCTTTAAATTGTTGGGTAGGATTATAAAAATGCTCAGTGAAACTGTTTTTGTATAGCAGCGAGTTATCATATCATTTTTTATGGTCTATGCCCCGTGGTACTTTGAAAACCTGGAAAGGTGGCAGATTGTCTGAAAAGCATTTTAGTAATCTGAATATCCATTGCCCTAATACTATATACGAATAATGGCAGGCATAGTTCATACCCGTTATCCCTTGCAGGCCAGGTAAATGATATTGCAAGCTCTCCGTTTATAAAGTAGACATGACATTTGCCTACTCAAAATCCTTACAGGGAAAATTAATATTTGAATTTTCGAATGCATTAACTTGCAAAAGGGGCGGTGCTTCAAAGTGCTTGTGTGAAATATGTACAATGAATCGGAATCATGGGTTGATGTTGCACATCCAAGTAGCCTGGTTACTTACACTGGGGTTACATAGTCTGGGAGATGCTTTTGCAAAGGTACCACGAGTAACACATTCTTGTTGTTAAACATCATTCGTATTAAAAGAAACATAAAACAAGTGGATGTATGTACAAGTCTTGTAACCCTCTTGCAGGGCCAAGGTAGGCAGAGTCAAGGTTGTCTGGTAATATCTGAATGATGCCTGGGGCGGAAGTTTGAGTCATACGGTATAAGTGTGGTAGAGCCAAGCATAGGAGTCATGGGTAGAGAGGAGAGATAATTTGGTTAATGTGTGCAGACATCTCTAAATTATATCTTCTGTTCATGCAGTAACCTTTTCATATTTGTTTTAACCTATTGTGGATGTATTCTACTTTTAGGGTTTGGGGGCTTTTTAAGGTCAAGCTTGCATAGAAGGGCAATGTAAATAAGCTAGACCAAAATATCAATACTAGTTCATATAATTTAGCTTCATTTGAAGAGAAAGCAAATATGAGTTACCTGCTGTGCCTTGTGCATTATTAAATCTTTTTGAATAGATGGGAATTGTCAGTGTGTGCAGCTGAATTCTACTGATCGGCACTCAGAAGGAAGTTTGGCATGCGCGCATGCACACAGCTTAGAGGGAACATTGACCTTGCCTGCTTAATTTCTGGTTCAAGGTGTTAGGGCCTTTTGCCTCTGAATTCACACTACAGGCCACTGTGTTATTCGTGGGAGGCATGATGTTGCACCTCACTGTTGTGTTGATGATGTTACCCTTACACCTCCCCATCTCTGAGCATTTTGGCACTTTTTGTGCAATGATATTCTGGACATGTTTCACTTTGTTCCATTATCAGTAACCATTTATTTAGGAACACCCTTCCTCTGAAAGACCTCTTGTAAAAATTCATTTACCGTTTTGGTTGTTATTTCCCTCACAAGCTTGACCTCCGTCCACCGGCTGCAGTAATCAATCAATACCAGAGCTTTTGTTTTACCTGATGTCATAGCATGGAATGGGCCCCCAATGTCAATGGCCACTTCGTCCCATGGTTTAACCTATATCTCAGAGGGCACTAAAGGTGGGGTCCTAGTGATCAGTACCATGGCACTCTTATGGCATTCCTGACACTCCCTAACACATTGTTCGACCTCCCTGTCCCTTCCCGGCCACCAAAAGTGTTCTATTACTAAACCCTTGGTGCCAGTTATTCCAGAATGCCCTACATGAGCATTTCTTATAATCTCATACCTAGCATCTGTCGGTGGCACTCCGCTCTCTCTGCTCTCTTTATCACTCCATCTTCCACTGGCAACTCATCCGCTACTACGCAGAATGGATTGATCTCTCCCTTTTGATACCTTGTTAAGGGCCAACCCTTACACACATACTCACAAACCTCCTGCACTATTCCATCCTTTTCTTGTGCTTTCATCCATTTCTCTTGCCTTATAACTGAACCTGCTAACAAGCACACCTCAGCCACTTTAATATCTGAATCCACATCACACCTTTCTTTTCCATACCGCTCAATGTGTAATCTTGACAAGCAGTCCACATTGCTATTGCAAATTCCCTCCGTAAACTGTATAGAGTAATGATATCTTGGAGATGTTTTCTCAGCACCCCACCCCATCAATACACTGATCAAAGGCTTGTGATCGGTACACAAGGTGAAGTGCACACACCAAATATACTTTCTGAAATACTGCACACCCCAAGCACAAGCTAATACTTCTCTTTATATTACTGAGTAGACCCTCTCATCGTGGGGAGGGGTTCTGGATGCAAAACTAATGGTACTTGACTGTTTCTGGGTATCAAAGGGTTTGAGTGTTTGGGCCCTTACGATGCAATCCTTAGCCTTCTCAAAAGCTTCTTGATGAGCCTCTGCCCATGCATACTTTACTCCCTTTCTCATGAGTTCTCTCAATGGCTCTACTACAGTTACAAAATCTTTCACGAATCTATTATAATATTCGCAAACACCTACACATGATAATAACTCCACCTCTGACTGGAACCACTTGCATTTTTGCCACTTCAGTGTCATGCCGCTGTCTTGCAAAACACGTTACACTTATTAAAACCTTTCATCATGTTCTTCCTAACCCTTGGTGTATATTACAATGTCATCCTGGAAATACCTTATTCCTGAAATGCCTTTGAATAATCATTCTATTAATGTTTGAGGCTGCTGAAGCCAATCCAGACAACATTATATTGAACTTATGCATGCCACAGAGAGCAATGAAGATTGTCAGATGCTTGCATTCATCCATCAGTTCTGTTTGATGATATGCGATTCTAAGATCAATTATTGAGAAGACTGCTGAGTCTTGTACATCATGTATCATTTCAGTAATGTTAGGAAGAGGATGGGTATCTACTATGATGTTGTTGTTAAGATTATTCAAATCTATGCATAACCTAATTCTATTGTCTGGTTTCATCACTATCACCACAGGTGATATCTACTCTGAATTATCTACATAATCTATGATACTGTGCTTCATCATATCCTGTAACATCGTTTGCAGCGGGCCCATGAGTCTTATTGGGACTGTTCTCACTTTACTCTTGAATGGCTTTGCATCAGTTTTTAACTGAAACATATGTTGATAACCTTTCAATGTGCCAATTTTTCTGTGAATACTTGAGGAAACAATGCAATCGACTCCTGTTCTATCAAATTCTGTTCTATTAGAAGTACTTGTTCTTTGGCACCTGTTGTCAGTTCAATACCAAATTCTGCTTGATGACGCCAACACATTATTGGGGTTCCTTTGGCAACGACATTTATTTTTCCCACAATCTCTCATTTTCTGCACAAACCTATGCCGATCCGGTCTCCCGGGGAAGTACAAGGCACCTTCTTGACTAGATTCAATTCCTTAACAAATGCTTCCAGTGAACCTCTGTACATGCTTTTCTAGAAGTAATGTTTGTAGGGACCCATAGTCTGCCATAAGTGACATTTTTATGCCTGCAATTTCGAATTCACATGCAGGCCTTTAATTTGTGCCAAATCGGTATCATCATCATCTGGGTCCCAAACCATTAGTACATCCTTCCAGTGAGTTCAGTCAGCTGATTCTTTGTCTGGGGGATGTGGAGGTTGCATTGTCCGCTAGTGCTACTTCTCTTCTTTCTTTCTTGTTTCTAGATTTGTTTAACCTAAACCTGCAAGCAGCTCCAATATGTCCATATCAGCAACAATTGTTGCATTTTTTTTTATTGCAAAACAACTTTTTGAACTGGACAAATGTTCTCTTGATCTGCACCTGTAGCATCTAAAGCTATACTGTCTCCTTTGGCTTTGATCCATTGAGTCTCCCATTTTCGACTTCTCTTCCTTTGTGGCTGTGGCACTTATTTCCGCTGTGTCCGCAGCGGAATTTGTGATCCTCTTGCAAGCTTCTGTGGAGCGTTCAATACTTTTTGCAATTCTTATCACTTCTTCAAGGGTGGGCTCTGATTCTTCTCATACTCTTTCCTTTAATGGTTATCATTGTTTCTGCGTACCATCACTTGATCCCTCAGGCCTTCATTTAAACATTGTCCAAAATGAAATCTCGTGGCTATGTCCCTTAATTGTTGGTGTTGTATTGTTTATTCTTTTATAAAGCGCACCAGGCCATTAGGCATCTGGGCGCATAATGCAGTCGGGTAATCATCCATGGACTCTCCAGGTAGTTGGTATCGGGTATATATTGTGTGTCTTTCTACCAAAACACTTTCCTTCTTAAATTGTCTTTCCATTCTTGTTACTATTTTTTCATATGGATTCAGACCCTCATCTTCTTGCCCTTCCAGAGTGGGCGATAAATGCTGTGAAGAATCCCGAGAGATCATCGCTGGTTTTGATGGGGGAGCCCTTGGGGTAGTACTCAGAGGGAGGATCTCATGGGGAGGGAAACCCCCACTGAGAGTGGTGACAATCCCGGCAGTACCCCTTTGAACCTCTCACCTCTCCTTATCAATCTTCCCTTATCACCCTATCAGGTACAACCATGTGTTTTTGCTGTCCTTCCCAAGTAGAAACCACTGGGAAAGAAAAGATCCATAAGGTGCGTGATAGCAATACTGCGATGACGAAGACGCCACGAACAATGAAGTTCAATGAGGCGAACCAACGCACACTCTTGTCTCTTGAGTGATCTGATTGGCCAGCTGTCGAGCGCAGGAAGAGAACAATGGCATCTTCATCTCGGCATGAACCAAGAGCCTGGCAGACTATGCGCAGAAGGTCAGATCAGACAAGCAGACAGTGTCTTGGAGAGGAGCACACTAGTGAGAACCCCATGAGGCAGGAAGCTTACCGAAGAGAAGGAAATACTCTTGTCGGTAACCGGTAGTGGTACAGCACAGAAAAACCACTATAGAACTGCTGGAGAGACTCGTGGGATATCGGAGAAGGCTCAGGGGATCCGGAGAAGCCATGGAAGATTCTGGGAGACCTGCAAACAACCGGGGGGCAACAGCCATGACCCTGCAGGTACTAGGGTGTCTAAACCCGGGGTTCGGGAGACCCAGAGGGTGCAAGGAGTGTTAAGAAAAGCACAGACTGACCTGATAAATATTCACCAAGTCAAAGTAACCTTGTGAAGGGGATCTGAGAGCCACACTGGGGGAATATGTCCCAAACAGCACTAAAGAGGAGTACGAACATTGTATATGAGAATTAGACACATAGACCTTGGTAGGAGAGTAAACCAAGGCTGTGGGTTGGTGTGAATACCGATAAAGAGAACCATGAAAGTACAAATATTCAATACCCCATTTGGTAGGAGAGTGGGCCAAGTGGGTACAGAAAGCAGGGTCTGGGACCCATTGCAAAATAGGAAGGAGATCCAAACCCCATCTCCTCTTCTTTCTTGCAGTACCTGGAAGATGGGTCTGCTCACAAAGGTCTGGGACCCTCAACAAAGCTTGGGAAAGGAATTGAGGTTGTTTTTCTTCATAGTACCAGGAAGCCGGGTCTGCTCACAAGTGTCTGGGATTCTCAACACAGCTTTGGAAAGACATCCAGGGTGTTCTTCTTCGCCACACTACCTGGAAGATAGGTCTGCTCACAAGTGTCTGGGACCCTCAACACAGCTTGGGAAAGGCATTGAGGCTGTTTTTCTTTGTTGCAGTACCTGGAAGCCAGATCCGCTCACAATGGTCTGGGGCCCTCAACAAAGCTTGGGAAAGGCACCCAGGCTGTTCTTCGTCACAGAACCTGGAAGCCTGGTTTGCTCACAAGGGTTTGGGACCCTCCACACAGCTTGGGAGAGGCGCCCAATCTGTTCTTCACCGCTGTACCTGGAAGCTGGGTCTGCTCACAAGAGTCTGGGATTCTCAACACAGCTTGGGAAAGGCATCCAGGGTGTTCTTCTTCACCACAGTACCTGGAAAATGGGTCTGCTCACAAGTGTCTGGGACCCTGGACACAGCTTGGAAAAGAGTATCCGGCTGTTCCAATTCATCACTGCACAGAGAGCCAGGTTGGCTCAACAGGGTCTGGGACCCGTTTCTTTTCAACCAAGAGAAGAGAGACATTTTTGCCCTGGCGCTTATGCCATGAGAAACTGTGCTTGTCATGGTACAATTGTGCTCTAATATGTAACAGTATTTTTAGAAATAGGGCAAACTCTTGCTATAATGCTAATACCGTGCAACTATGCACTTGCACTGGTGCAAAGTTTCTGGAATCTGGCCCCAGAAACACATCATGCAATGCTATTGGCGCAAAACAATTCACACCTTTACCACTAGATGGTAGCAAAGCAATATTACATTAGCCACACGAATCACAAGCACACACGAGAGACCGTTCCTGGAGCCTTTTAAGAGCGGAGCAGGACATTCAGGGCGCAGTGGTATTGGCACCAGCCGTTTTGAAGCAGCACTCTCGGGTGTAGCCAGCAGGGCGCAGTGACCTATCCACAACAAGATATTTCTTTTACCTTAAATATATTATTACATCCCCACAAAACAAAAATCCTCAGTTGGCATCGATACATTGATATTTTTATGATCTGGAGGGGCTCGTCTCAAGATCTCACACAGTTTGTGTCTTGGTTAAACAGACAAAATGAACATATACAATTCACCAGTAACCAAGACTTACATAAAATGCCTTTTTTTAGATTTGGAAATAATGAAAACACCGGAAGGAACCTTGGAAACGGTACTCTTCAGAAAGACGGCGGACAAAAATATGTTGTTAGAAATCACAGCTTCCATCCTCATAGTCTCAACGAAAGTCTAGCAAATGGACAGTTCCTTAGAATACGTTGAAACTATACTCAACAGACTATGAGTACCATGGGAAAATCTTAAAAACTCGACTCAAAGGGGATATCCCAAAAGAACAACCCAAAGAACTTGCAAAAGAGCAAAACACACTAATAGGGATATATGTCTCAACCCACAGATGAAGACTAACGTAGATAAAATCACGTGTGTATCCACTTACAGTCCTATTAGTAATCACTTTAGGAAAATCATTCTTAAAAACTGGCATATCATCAGGACTCCTGACTTCGACCTGAGCCTCCCAGATTTGCTTTCAAAAGACAAAAAAATCTAAAAGATAACCTGGTTCATACGTACCCAGACGACAAGCAAACAAAATACCTTATGGGGTCTCCCGCCGGTAGTGGGACATTTTCAATGTGCCAAATGCTCGGTATGCTCGTTGACTAAAAACATCAAAAACATTGACCTGCAAAGCAGAGACTGAAAATTGAAAAACGTTACCAACTGTACAACCCAATGGGTAATATATGGCATAAAATGCCCTTGCAACCTTCTATATATTGGAAAAACAAAACATCAGATATGCCAAAGAATGTGCGAGCATAGATCGTGCATAAAAACCAAGGTAGAAAACAAACCATTGGTGGCACACTACATATGAAAACAACACAAACCAACAGAGATAATCCGGTTTGTGATCTAGATAATAAATCCTCCAACTAGAGGCAGAGATAGGGATTTGGCCCTGAAGAGATGCGAGCAAAAATGGATTTTCAATTTAGAAACAGTGTGAAATGGACTGAATTCTTTGGTAGAATGGGGTCTCTTATTGTAGATAACACCATTTATGTGAAACTTCCCTGAAATCACACACCAGGAGACACACTACCGCAACATCACGTGGAAATAATATCATCTGGAGGTGATAACACACCTGAAGATGGGCGCTGAAATGTTAGTCAGATAACAGCACACATTCCGCCAAATATTAATTATCATTAGGGCTGTACCGAATAGCATATTTAGTATTCAGCCGAATACCGAATAGTTTGTCATCTATTCAGCCGAAGCCGGATATGAAGCCGAATAGTTGCTTTATTTAATAAATCATGTTCCAAACTTCAAAAAACGCACTTATTAAAAAAACAAATAAAGCACCATTTTAAATGCATTCTATTCTTTTATTTCTCTTCATTGTAATTAATGTAGCATCTTTGTTTAAAGTATAAAAGCCAGAAATAAAGCAGATTTAACCAAAATGAAGGGACCAAATGTACAGAAGACTGTTCAATATTTAGTACAAGTTAAAGTAGGAGGCTTCCCAAATGCAAAAGGACTGCCTTTGTGAATCAGATGCATTGCATTCTATATCAAGTTGCAATGTCGATGTGGTCGAGTTTCGAAACTTCTTTGCAGCTCACATGGAAACGTATAAAATGGTTCATGTCGGCTCATGCAGGACACAAGTCAAGAGGAATTCTGAAATGCGTGAACTCCATCTCACAGGTATTCACCTCACCCTTTCTAACCAATACACAAACATATGCAACTTATAATTTCCTGATAAAATATCAGATTATGTTAAACTCAGGACTCTCAAGTCCTTAAAAAAAGAAAAGGGGGGGACTATGACGTACGCAGTGGGAAGTGACAGGACAGGAACTGAAAGTATCTATGCACATTTCTTTCAGTTTGATTTTTCCAACTGAAAAAAGTGCACACCAAACATTCGCCAAAAGAAAAAATGTTCCTGTATTGTTGCAGGCTAAGTATAAAAGATGAGCACCTTTTTTGTCTACGAATCTGTAACAAAACATAACCCAAAGAGCAGATTACAATATAAGATATTTTTCAGCTGTGTGATAGCAATTTGTCTGGTCTAATTCTATTCAGTTTTGCAAACTGAAGTCTATATTTGCCTTTCTAAGCATGTGGCATTGTATTCAAATGAGAATGTCAAAGCAAAGTATTCGGCAAGAGCCGAATAGCAAGAAACTATTCAGCCTGAGCCGAATAGCTTTTATTCTGCCGGAATTCGGCCGAATACTTACTTGAAGCCAAAGTTCAGTACACCCCTAATTATCAAATAATGCATGTTTGCCTCTTATACCTGCATTGTAAGAATACTTTTCTAAATATGCTCGACTGTAAATGCAGGACAACTCGCAATACAAAAAGCCAAAAGTGCATAATGTGATTCCTAATAACGATTACAAAGAAGAGGAATAAACTTACATGACACCTAAAAATGGGTGAATAACATTACCAAATGCAAATACATTCTGCAGAAGAGACTGACCCATGCAACATGTTGACCACTATGAGCCGCTGTAACCACAACAGAGAAGAGCACTAGTCACAAACTGCAGATATCAAATGGTTGAAAACCCACAATCACGTGACCTAAATAACAAAGGCACACCAACTAGAATGCGTTCCTTGCTACTCTGCATCAGCTACCGAGACCAAATGGACATGATATGATGAACACTTAAGCAAGTAAGTACCAGCGCAAGGGTAGTATCACGTGCACATAATGAATCCACCTCTGTGCTTCTAAAAAGGACTTTAGCTTACCCAATAGGGGAGTTAAGTAAAAGTAAACGCGACAAACGGAAGATAACTAAGATCCATCCTTCTGTTTCTATAGACTTAATACCTTGCTGTATCTAAAGGAAATCGACAATGGCGAAGTAACAAGCAAACGTATTACCACGAATCTGTCGGGAATAAGTTTCTCATCATGCACGCATCCCGCCCAAAATAAGAAATGCAGCTACAAAATAAAGTAAGTACGATTGAATATACGATAGCACGTACACTGTTATATCATAGTAACTCCAGAGACTGCTAAACTAAATACATAGCAACAATTAGTGAGACACTCTTTAACAAAATAACTATGAGAATAATGCAACTGAAAATAAGAAACACGGCATAGTCCATGCTCAGCATAAATACACGATGCAAAAATGAAATAACGGAGTAGTAGAAAAGGATAATCAGTATGTTGAATAACATAAACAATTATAATGATAAGAAACTAGAATTCAACAATACGATGCCCAACTTTCTACTTAAACATTACAGGCAAAAAAGAAGCCGTCATCCCATTAAAGGAATGTTAAATCTTCAAAATAAAGTGAAGTTGCTCTGATTGGACCTGTCTTTGAAATAACAGGTTAGTGCCCAACACCGCTAATTGAATAAGATGACTCTATATCACTCACCACTTTTAAATAAAACATTCTTTTTTTTAATTTTATTTTTTTGCATTATAGAGGGTGCAAAATATCAGATCAAAATAAAGGAGTTGTGTGACCTAACCACTATACCTGAAAGAAATTGTCTTTGTCCTGAGGACGGCTATAACAACGTAAAGGGTACTTGGGATACTGCCTCATAAACTAAAACAGCGGAAACATATGTCGACAATCCGCTAGGGCACAACAGGTTTTAGCCTTACTGACAGAGATCATTGTATAGTATCTCTTTAGATTAAAATATTGTGACTGGACAACAACAGAACTGTATGAAACAAATGGAAAGTAATTAATGTCTGTTTAGTTATTGTTGGGATCCGCAATCCTCAAATTGGACAACTGAGTCTGCGGACGCATAATTTGATCACGTACTAATCCCCAACTCTTAGAAGAAAATCATGTAAATGAAGTGTGTTTACTTTTTACTGTGTAACATCAAATTCAGCAGTTTGTGATACTGTGTTTAAAAAAAAGTTTGGATAAAACTTGTTCTACATTTGAATGGTATGGAGTCAGTCCTAATGACCTGTCTACAAACATTTTTGAAACTACTCAGGTTCCGGTTGGTATACAAATCCTAAGAAGTTGAATTAAGAGTGGGGTCATTGTCTTTATAGCCTCTTGTTTTTATATATGTATCTTTCCCTTCTAAAAGCAATCCCGGAGAACAAAAAATAAGGGATACCCATGTATGTATACACGCATACAAATATATAAATTCTTATATATATATATCTTATTATTATTATTTATTATTATATGCATTTATATATTTGTTTGCGCACCTTACTATGGTTTGTGCACTTTTCAGGCCATGCCACCATGGAAGCCATGCCCACAAATGAGCCCCCCCTCTCAATTTCTTAGCCCAATTAAAGCACTGCAAGTAGCACAAGCTGTGCCGCTCACAGACAGCACTGGCACCCACCTGCTAAGAGAGTAAAGCTCAAAGCATCCAACATCTGCTATCACACATAGCCTCATAGTCCCTAAAATAAGATAATAAAGCATACACACAGACACACCTGTTACTTCCCCCCCAACTCCCACACACACGAAAAGAGTAAAGCACATCTCTATCAGACAGGAGAGAAACTCACACACCTGTTGTGACGTTGGCCTTTCTAAACACACAAGCCCACTGCAGTACACGAAGATGGCTTGCGAATGTCTCCTTGCAATGCTTAATTTGTGAGGGAAAATCTTCACCCCACTCGTCCTGGGAGGTGAATACCAAGCATATGGGACAGAGATTCTCTGCACCACAGACTCTGGCACCTCTCTCTTAATGTGGGACAGAGACAGTGCAAGCACTGAAGAGAGGAACTGGTTGACTGTCTGTTCTATGGATTGGATACCGAATCGGCTTTATATCCCAACCACAATCAAGGATGGTCAAGTGCAGTAGGATCCAGCAGGCAGAAAACGGGCAGGCTTCCAAGGAATCAGGGTGGCAAGGCAAGGGAATAATGCAGGTATGGGGAGAAAAGACTGGGGGGAGGAGAACTGGAACGAATGATAGATGCCTCAGGGTTAGGTGCGCTTTACAAATGTCTAAATAAATAAATAAAATAGAAGGAACAGCCAGCACAGCAGAGAAGCGGGCAAGAAATGAAAATAAGGTAGCAAGGAACAACGGGTGGCATGGCAGCAAACTACCAGGGAGTTTCGAGACGTAGCTAGATAATCCGGGGCAGGGGGGCATTTCATGCAGGAAGGCGGAAGCCCACGAGCCGCTACATGTGTCCTGGTTGGCATGGCAACCGAGAAAGCCAGAGTTACCACACGTGTTCAGAATGTTACCTGTGGTCCGCTAGACCGCCATGACATAAGAAACATGCTGCCACCCTGCTGCATGTGCACCTTCGGTCAGTGACCCTCTGCGTTGCTGCCTCTGATGCTGTGCTGGAGACCACTGGCCAACAGCATCCTCTAGCGAAGATAAACCCACCAGGTGAGGAGTCCGGGGTGGGGACGATGAGCAGTGCGGGCCATCTGTGGCATGACACTCTCTTCCCTCCAGGGGAGGTCGGGTTGCCAGGCTTCCAGGGAAAGAGCTAATAGAAACGGCAAAGCAAGGCACTTGCAAGAACGTGCATGGGCATTTCCCAGGAGCTATCACATTGCACATAACCCTTCCAATCCACAGGTGCTTTTGGCTGTCTGTTGTAGTTATCAGTGTGAACTGGCTTCAGTAAAGAGTCGTGAAATACTGGGTGGATCTTCCAATTCCTGGGCAGCTACAGGCGAAACTCCACAGCAGATGCACTTTGGATGACCTCGAAAGGCCCCATATGTATCGACGGTGCTTACTTGGTGGGTAAATTGCGCAACAGCAGATTGAGCGTAGATAGCCTGACCTTATTCCCCACTCGTAACATTGGTTCCTAGTGGCGTTTGTGATCTGCTTGGTTCTTCTGTTGTATCTTATTGTCCTGCAACAATTGTTGTATGAGACATTGTGCCTCCTGCAGTTTATTCACATGATCGCCTGCTGAGGGAATCAAACTGGTACCTGCAGGTACACCCAGAAACAACTTTGGGTTGAAGCCGTACGTGTAGTAGAATGGACTTGTGCCCAGTGAAGAATGAAGAGTGCTATGGGCTCTGTGGATTCAGAAGTGGGAACAGACCCCTGTCCAGAATTGGAAAAGGTACTGAAAAGGTACTGAGTACCCTCTCCGAGATTATCTTCTCTGGTAATCCATGAATCCTGTAGATGTGTTGAAAAAAGGCAATTGCTATCTGGATAGCCGTAGGAAGTCATTGATGCTGTTTAAAATGTTCCAGCTTGCTGAAACAGTTGCTCACCACCTGCATACAAGTTATGCTGTGTGATGGTAGGAGATCCATAATAAAGTATGCGGCAATAATGTGTAAAAAGTATGGTGGTACCTCTGTGGGTTGTAGCAGTCCAGCAGATTTTTGGTTGCTGGCCTTGGATTGGGTGCAAACAGGACAAGACATGATGTGCGTCTGAACTTGAGTAGCAATATTGGGCCAACAGAACTGGTGGAATGTCAGTTCCAGAGTTGCTTCGCCCCCTCGATGTTCAGCCACAGGAGAGGTCTGAAACGTGTGCATAAGCTATGTGAGTAATTGTTCTGTCAGTATGTACAAGTATTTTCAGAAGTACAGCAGGTCGTCGTTTTTGGTGACTCTGTTCTTCTGACCTATAGCTTTGTGTGCAGAGTGTACCCTTGTTTCAGCTTGTATGCATAGAAGATAGGGTGCCAGAGTTGACAGGAAGTGCATAGAAGGAATCAATAATGGAATATCCAGAGTCGACTCTCCAGGATTTTCTAGAGAAATTGACAGAAAATCAGCACAATGATTTTGCCTTCTGGGAATATATGTAATGGTGTAATCATACTGGGTAGACAAGACCCACCGTGCCTGTCTGCTGTTCTTGCATGTCTGAGTTTGCATATATAATATGTTCCAATGATCGGTCATATTTCAACTGGGTGTTGGTGCCTTGCAGGTGGTGCCTCCATTCTTCTAGTTCCTCCTTTATGTAAAGGAGCTCTTTATTACTGCATAATTTTGTTCGCCATGCACCATTTTCTGCAAATAGTAGGCAATGGGGTGTTCCATGGCAGTATCAACAGCTGTCTGGAGCAAAACCGCTGCTATGGCGAAATTGGAGGTTACAATGGTGTGTATGCTGAATTTTGACCATCACATTTGGGCTCCGCTATGCAAATGAGTAAACGCTGGCAGCATACGAGCATGGCAGGCAGTGTGTACATTGGATCCCTATGGAGTCTGCCTGCTTTATAATGGCACATAAAGCCGGGGAGTGGAGGAGCTCCAGAGGGATCACCAGCATTTGCACCGACATTAAAATGCATGCCGGTGCAAATGCTGGGGCATTTTTAGGCAGAGAGGAAGGGAGGCGGCAGAAACGCAATTTGCATTCCGCTGCTCATCTCTGTCATACAAATGGACCAAAATGGACGTGACGTTGATGTAAGGCGTAAAAGCCTTACACAAGACTTTAATGCCTTCAATGAACGTTACGCCCTAGATGAAAATGTGCTCCAGACCATTTGAAATTATAACTAAATGTAGTTCAAGTGTAACTTGGGAAACTCGTGGTTAGATGAAGGAAGAAACCTGCCGTGAAGGATTCACAAAAGACTTCTTGAATGTTTTTTTTTTTTCGTTTGTTCATTGGACATCCCATGCACCACTAAAAGAAAAGAACATCTCAACTAGGAAAATACAATATTGAAAACCTATCCTTGTTAACTATAAAGCACAAAGAAATTCAATGCATATATCAATTTGGAATTGTTGTGAGATCAACGGAAGCTACACCGGGTACAGCAAGGATGTTCCTCATTTAATAATTATAGGCCTGCAAAGAAAGGGCAGAGCAACTTGGAGTTGGTGCCAGCGACTTTGCAGGTGACTGATTGCAGTTTGGATGGAACAGGAGGAGCCGATGGAACGTGGTTTTGGTGGATCAAGGCATTTCATATAGTGGTCTGCGTGGGAGAAGAGATGATAGATCATCTTAAGCATGTACCAGAAAATGCGAGCCTCTGTTCTGGGTGAGATGTGAAATGAGTGATTGTGTTGTGCATGCTGCAAGAGATGTTGGAAAGTGCTTTTGATGGGCCAGTGGATTCAATGTTGTCCGGATCGGAATTTAGGGGTGGGTTGGTTGGTCTGTCAACCGGTTGGTAGTGGACAGGACATGAATGACGTCTGGTTGGGGCCAGAATGCTGTATGGTGCTCAGGGTATCCAAACGATATCTTACTACAGTCGAGAAGGAACAAGAGCCAATGTAATGCAGTCTGGAGTAGATAAGAGAGAGATGGTGGACTGTGGTCTGCATTTGACCAGATGTGATATATTGCTGTCCGGATGTAGCAGTAAAGGATGCATGGAGGTCTGTATGGGATGAGAGATGAGGAACTGTAATGTAGTTATTGCAGAAGGTATGGTCTGCATGTTATTAGGAGACAAAGGCGCGCGACCTGGGTGTATGAAGAGAAAATGAATTGTCTCCTGGATGCCATGTTCTTTTTCCTATCATGCCACAAGTAATCGTAGGACACTTCAAAGCATTTGCCAGTGAGTTGATGGCATAGGACAAGGGTCGTTTTTTCTAAACAGCATGTCTGAAAATGCTTGCCGGAAGAGGGGAGTTTTAAGATCTTAATGAACTCCTGTATTACTTTTCTTCCCAGTTATGATATGACATAATATGATAAGGCATTTATAATGCGCCTATACACAAGTGTTTTGAGGCGCGACGAGGCAAAGGAGGAGGAACAGAGGGAAGACAGACAGCAATCTTACTAGGCCAGGTGTCATTCAGATTGCGCAAGTGCATGGGAAGGGGGAAAGGGAAAAGTGTGAGGGGGGAGGGAGAGGGGAAAGTGCAGTACATGGGATAGTAGAATAAATAAAAACCGGATGGTGGCAAGTGCAGTTGGAGGCGGGTGAGCGAAGGAAGATATTTGGGAAGAGAGAGTTGAAGGTATTGTGGCCCCAGGCCCCAGAAGGCCTTGTGGACAATGCAGAGGGTTTTGAACTTAACCCTCGCAGCCACTGGGAGCCAGTGCAGAGATTTCAGTCCTGGAGAGATACAATCCCTGAGCTTGAGGCCAAGGACAAGTCTCGCAGTCCTATTCTGGATAAGTTGCAGAGGGTGGAGAGTAGAGGCAGGCAGATTAAGATGTTACAATAGTCCAGCCTAGAGAGAACCAGGGCTCTGGAGAGCTTATGGGGGAAGGAGAGGAAAGGAAGAATACCTCTGAGGAGGTGCAGCTGGTAGTGTGACTTCTTAGGGACGTCAGAGATGTGAGCACAGAAGGAGAGTGTGGAGTCGAAGATGACCCCGAGGTTTTTAGCCTTGCAGGTGGGGGCAGGAAGAGGGCCAAGAGAGGCCGGCCAGAGAGCTGCAGGGAAGGAGGGAGTGGGTGTGCCAATGAGTGAAATTTCAGTCTTACTGGCATTAAGGCAGAGATCATTGGCAGCACACCACTCCTGGATGGCAGACACACAGTCAGAGATGAGGGAAGGAGAGGAGGAGGCCTAGGGTAGCCTGAAAATGAGCTGGGTATCATCCGCATAGCTCTTCTATTAGTCAATTACTCTAATACACATTTCACATGGGCAAATCCTTTTGATTGAGCCATGTCCATACCCAAATGAACTACCCTGTCAATATTAAAAAAACAAACCAGTGGGAGACCGCTAGGGGGCGTGTAACAAGATGGACGCGTGAAAACATTCCTCCGATGCTAGCCGTTGGGCCTGCAGAGATAGGTTCTCCCCTCAGTGGAGTTTGAGTGACTGGGCGCCGCTCTCGGAACACCAGCAGCCCCAGAGGAGCTGTGGGTTGTGGTGCCTCCCTGCCCAGGGCTGTGAAGGAGGTCCAGTGGCGTGCAGCGTTCCAGAGATCTTTGGCGGCAAAAGGAATGTGGACCCCGCGCACAAGGCAGAGAGGGACCCGACATCCCATCCCCAACGGAAAATAAGAAGAGACAGCGCCACTGCTAGATTGGGGCTTGGAGAAGAATATTTGGCTGCCCGAGACCTGAGCTGCCCCCGGAGGGGGAGCCAACGTGCGGTGCCTGGACCCCGAGGTGACAAGAGGACCGAAGTTATGCCTGGCAGGGACAGGGTGCGAAAGGACGCTTTCCCTGTCCCTGCTGCGTAGAAGATCCGGGGGAGCCATCCCGGACCCCGTCCCACAGCGGAGAGGAGCCAGGCGACGTGCGCCCACCACGAGTAAGGCAGGCCCGGCCTTCTCCACGTGGGCAGCTCTGAGGAGGAACAGGGATACGCAAGGCCACCAGCCATCACCCAGACGGTGAGCGGCTCTGAGAGGTGTGAAGGCTGGTGGGGGAGGAGTGGCAGCCCGGTGCCGCACAATATCAAGGAAATTGAGAGTGGTGCGACCCACCAGCGACGCAGAGGTGCCTTAAGGTCAGATGGAAACGGGAACCCATACAGTTCGGGGCAAGCCTCAACGAGAAGTCAGGTGGGAGAGAGGAACATCCTTGAGGCAGTATTCCGGGCCCAATGGTTGAAAAGAGGGTCACCCGATGAGTCTTAACTCTGCATTTGGTGCCGGGTGGTGAGGACCCCCCGAGGCAGTTGTCACATCACACCAGGGCTCAAAAGACTCACACGCTTTAAGAAGCCCCATGA
This sequence comes from Ambystoma mexicanum, assembly GCF_040938575.1. Lineage (NCBI taxonomy): Eukaryota > Metazoa > Chordata > Amphibia > Caudata > Ambystomatidae > Ambystoma > Ambystoma mexicanum. The sequence continues at coordinate 570,584,756 of NC_090922.1, read as the reverse complement.
CTCATTGGGCCGGATGGGTGAAATACACCGGGGAAGGAAGTCATAAACTCCCAGCAAGGAAGCGCTCCAGAGTCCCTCAACGGACGCACACCCAGGCAGGGGGAAGGAAGGCACGGACCCCCTGGTGGAGTGGTGAAAGGAGGTATTGAGGTGGGGCTGTGAGGGAGGAGGTCGGAGCTCTCCGAGTTACCCCGGAGGCGACCACAGACGCAGAGGTGCAATTACCAGAGGGCAAGCAGTTCCGGGGCTGAGGCACAGAGACACAGTGAGGAGATGAATTTAAGTAATACTGAGACGACACCTAAATGGGAACCACTGGCGCGAAATCACCCTTCACAGAAGAGGAGAGTGACCCCAGGGATCAGGGGGAGAGAGCATTAAAGAGAGAGCACTAAAGCTTGCAGAGGGGACTGTGGCCACAGCAGGCGGATACCCTTCGCATCGCAGATCAAGTGGACGGCTCATGAACCAGAGGTGCCACAGTGACAGCTGGACACAGATCCCACTGAAAGCACTCTGAGGCGCTGCTGCGTCCAAACTGAGAGCCCCTGACCCGCACTGTGGCCCTAAGGATCAGACTTGGTAGGGTGCATGATATTGGGAGAAAGGTGCCCCCTGAGAGGGTCAACCCAAATCTGTGTCCAGGGCAAACTGGAGAGGAGACCCTACCCAGGCAAGAATTCTGAGCACCTCCCACTCAGCAGTGGTGACAGGGGGAGCAGACACCCACCCATTAGAACTAGCTGGAGCAGTGGCCAATAGATTGGCCTCGGATCACCGTATTGTGTTGGAGCCAGATGCACAAGGCCCAAATATTGCCAATAAGTGGGGGACAGCAGACTGAGCCCTCGTCACTATATTGCCCATAGACTCTGAAGAAAGGGCCCTGCCCCCCGCTGGAAGACAGGGGAGCTGTCCTGGAGGAGAAACAAGAGCAGTCCGCAACCCTGAGGAAGGTCCCCACATGGATACTATCTTTGTAACGTTTTCGGAGGCAACCACGGAAGACCCAACGAGAGACCCCTCCTGACTTTCATGGGATGGTGACCAGATAGGACGCCCTGCCCCCGAGTTGACCAGAGAAGACCTGGGGGACATATTTCATGAGATTAAAGCAATCAGAACTGACATTCAAGCATCCATATGTGATCTCAAGGGTAGGGTGGACAAACTGGAGGACAAAATGGAGGGGTTAGAGAACAACCACCTACAAGTGGACGTCCTCGACATGAATTACGAAGCACGTTTAGCAGACCTTGAAATGAGGGAGGAATAGACACTGTTGAAGCTCGATGACCTGGAAAACAGAGAGGTGCAACAACCTACGAAATCTGGGTGTGAAAGAGCAGAAAGGAGAATCTCCAGTTGAAGTAGGATGGAAGGTACAAGGTCTGATAAACCAATTGTTTACTCTGGAAGGGAGCAAGAAGGTGCAGCTGGAAAGGGCCCACAGAGGCGGTGGAGGGAGAGGACCCAGGTCCATAGTGGTCCACTTCCTTAGATACAGGGAAAAGATGGAAGTGCTGGAGAAAGCTAAGCGCTGGGGAGCTTCCTTTATGAGGACGACACGATTAAGGTATTTCAGGACCTGTGAGCCCTGAGACTTGCCCGCCTCAGAGACTGCCGTCCACTTACACAATGGCTCGTGGACAAGGGCATCAGATACTGGTGGTCCTTTGCCTTGACTTTCAAAAGGGGAGCAGTGCATTATCGAATAACCAGTGGACAGGAGGCACTTCAGGTGCTCCACGTCATCAAGAGCGAAGAGGAGGTTGGAGACAAGAAGGGGGCCGGAGTGGCTCCGTTGGAACAGCGGGAGCCCACAGTTCACAAAGAAAAAGATGCAGGCCAGCAGAAAACTCAAAAAGTTGAACACCCCCCACCCCCCACGAGGGGAGGGGGGGCAAGAAATGAAGGTCTGGGAACCACATTTAAGTGGAATGGGATAACTTAAGGGTGCAGAATCCCCACCGGGGGAAGGTGAGGTGATGGGGGGACAACAGAGGAATTGAGTCTTCTTCCTTAGTGGCACACCTTAGGGTGGGCGTCTCAAGCAGCACAAGGTTCAGAGGGGGGTAGGGGGATAGGGTGAACCCAGGGCTCTATGCATGGATAGGCATATACAAGGTGCAGAGTGAAGACACTGGCCCTCATTACGACCCAGGCGGTAAGGGGTTTACGCCGGCGTAAACTTCGCCGACCCTTACCGCCTGAGTACGAGTTCCCGTAGCGCCATGGTGATTTTAACGCCTGCTTTTTGCAGGCGTTAAAATCCATGGCGCTAAGGGACCTTGATGTTAATTACGCCACCGTAATTTACGGTGGCGTAATTAACGCCTTCCCCACTCCCATTATGCCCTATGGGGCAAAAATGGGAATGGGGAAGGGTAAATGGGGATTGGGGACTTACCGCCCCGCCAAGGTCGGAATGGGGCGGTAAGTCCGCCAACCACCATGGCGGAGTTGGCAACTTAGCGCCATGGACCATGGTGCTAATAGCACCATGGTTCTCCGCCAAGGTCGTAATGAGGGCCACTGTATTGTTCAAAACCGAGTGGTCAGGAGGGGACACCATTCGGCTGGATGGCTCATCCTGAAATTGTAGGCCGGGTGGAGGCCCTTAAAATGGGCTCCCTTAATGTGAAAGGCCTTAACTCCCCCATGAAATGCTCCTTGCTGGGAAAAGTAATGCGGAATTGCAACCTAGACGTACTTCTGGTACAAGAAACTGATACGGTACATGGGAAAGAAAGGCCCCTCCCCGGAGCACACACAGGGCAGGTTTCTGGGCTGCAGGGCCCCTTAAAAAGGGAGGAGTGGGGATCATACTGAATCGGAGGATTAGACTAGCTGACCCGGTGGTTTGGGGTCGAGCCGATGGGAGGGCACTGGTGGTCTCGGGACGGTAGAAAATTCCAAAATAACCATAGTGTCCGTTTACTGCCCAAATGTTGGCCAGATGCAGTTTTTGAGGGAAGCCGCGGGAGAGATCCTGGACAGGACAGAGGGCCTTCTCATTATGGGCGAGACTTTAACATGTGGGCGGATAGAGAGATGGATCACAGTGGTGGGCGGATCCCCTCAGGGAGCAGGGGGGATCCACAAATAAAGGATTAATGGATTACATGTGGGACCTGGGGCTAATGGACGTCTGGAGGGACTCCCACCCAACAGTGAGGGGTTATACCTTCTTTTCAGCAGTCCACGGCTCTAGAACAAGGATAGACTACTTGTTCATGCAACAACAGCATATTAACAGGGTGGGTAGCTGTGCACATTTCCTGATCAGTTGGTCCAATCAGAACATGGTAAGGATGGACGTGGCCCTGTCAGGTTTGAAAACCCGAGAATCTCTTTGGTGATGTAACAACCTCCTCCTTAGGGACACCGATTTTGCAGGGGAAATTAAGGAGGCAATAGAAGAATTCCTCCGACTCAATGACACCGGAGAAGTTGAAAAGGGCATGGTATGGAATGCAGCAAAAGCAATGTGGAGGGGTCTTCTCATCTGGGAGGGTGCCTCCAAAAAGAGAATCAGGACCCTCCTGTCCCGAAACCTCAGGGGAGAGATGTGCCTCTTAGAAAGGGAGGAAGGCAAGGGGGACAGGGTGAGGGAGGAGGATCTTAAGTTGGCAAGAAGAAAACGTCAGGAACTAAGGGACATAGAGATGAGAAAGGTGCTCTCTAGCCTACAGTACTTGAAATAAAAATATTAAGAGAAGGGGAACAAGGCAGACGCACTTTTGGTGGTGAGACTCTGAGGCCAGAGATCAGAGAGATGGGTCACCACGATCCAGGGAGAAGGGGGTCGGAGGTGCTCAGAGGCAGGGGAAGTGGCCTGTGAATTCGCTGCATTCTACGAAAACCTGTATGGAAAAGAGTGGGTCACTGACAAGGAAACACTGGGTGCATACCTTGGGGGAGAGCCTTGAACTAGACAAGCCCATCACACAGGAGGAGGTATTGAAAGCTATAGCGGGATTAAAATTGGGGAAGGCACCTGGGGAAGATGGATACACAGCAGGGTTCTAAAAGACCTTTGCGGGATCCTTGGCCAGGCACCTGGCTGGCCTATTTTCTAACATTATCCCCCGTCTTTTGGAAAGGCACTGATCACGGTTATGCCAAAGGCGGATAAAGACCCAGAGAGCTGCAAATCCTACCGTCCCATCTCCCTACTTAACGTGGATGCTAAACTCTTCACTAGAATACTGGCCACGAGGATGGAGGCACTCATGCTGAGACTAATCCACTCAGATCAAGTAGGATTTATTCAAGGCAGAGAGGGGGCAGACACCCTCTGCAAGACGCTACACCTTGTGAGAGCAGCTGCGGGGGAGGAAGAGAACCAAGTGATGGTGACCATAGACGCTGAGAAGGCATTTGACCCAATGGACTGGGGATTTCTTTACGGGGTACTCCAAAAATGTGGATTTGGCAAGGGGATTCAACAGGGCATCCAGGCATTATATGCAAACCTGATGGCCAGGGTCACAGTTAACGGGACGTTATCCCAGACCTTCCAGCTGCGAAGGGGGTTGAGGTAGGGGTGCCCTCTGTCGCCCCTGCACTTTGCCCTGACGATGGAAATGCTAGCAGAGCATCTGAGAAGAACCCCACAGGTAGTAGGCATTAAGGTTGGTAATAGGGAATTTAAACTCGGGTTGTATGCAGACGACATCATGCTGCACCTGAAAAATCCGACCAGTCCATCCCAGCGGCCATGAAGGTGATCAAAGAGTATGGGAGATTCTCGGAGTTCAAGGTAAACATTGCAAAATCTGTGGTCTTCCCATTTGCTTCAGATGCTGTTAGAAAGGTAGAAGAACTGGAACCCTGGGGCTGCAGATCCAGCTTGAGGGAGTAAGGTACCTAGGGATCAATATTGTCCGCCCTGGCCAAGACCTGGGCCAAGCCAACTACCCTCTGCTGTTTGAAAGGTTATTTTCTGAAGTGGAGACATGGTGAAAAGGGCAACTCTCTTGGATGGGGAGGCTCAGTGCGGTAAAAATGAATCTCCTCCCTCGGGTACTATACCCATTTCAAATGCTTCCGGTCCAGGCACCGGACGCACACCTGAAGGAATCCAAGCAACGCATTATGAGGTTAATATTGCAGGGTCAGAAGCCCATGGTGGGATATGGGACACTCATTTTGTCAAAGGAAAAGGTTGGGGGGGGGGGGGCTGCCAGACCTGATGACATATTATATGGTGGCACAATTTAGGGCTCTGGTCCCGCATTTAAGGGAAGACCCAGACAAGCAATGGGTATTCCTCGAAAATCAACACTTAACCCCGGCAAGGGTGGGGGAGTGGCTCTGGATCCCAAGGAATAAACTCTTGAGACGGATTAGAGATCATCCATTCCTGAGGGTTCATTGGGAAGTCCTGGGCATGGGGGAAAACGGGGAGAGAATGACTACCTAGCCCTCCCCCATGAGCCACATTTGGGTGCCTCCGGTTAGAGACGAAATTCCGGAGGTTAAGTGCTACCAGTATTGGTTCGAAGGGGGGACTGTCCAGGGTGGGTCAACTAGTACAGAAGGGGGAATTTATATGCATACAGAAGCTGGAGGAGGCCCTGGGCATAGGCAAATTATCAGTGCTGTTATACCTCAGGTAAAAAGGAATATTTATGTTAGAGAAATGGAGGGAGCGCATCCAGAGGGATCTCACCCCAGTCGAGAGGGCCATGGATGGGTATGCAGACATGAAAGGCCTCATTTCATGCCTCTAGGGGGCACTGCTGGAACCCAGGGAAGGGATCACAGGGGGGCTCCGAACACAGTGGGAGAGAGACCTGGGTATGGTAATAGGGGATATCCCGTGGCAGCAAATGTACAGGTACACATTTAAGACGTCCATCTCATGCCAATACAAGCTCCACGCAATAAAACTGCTTCACCAATGGCAGTACGATCCGGTGCGTCTGTCCAGAATGTTCCCAACGGTGGACCCTCACTGCTGGCATGGATGTGGAGCCAGAGCTGATTACTGGCACATGTGGTAGGGCTACCCCAGTGTACAGGTATTTTTGGCCGAGTTCCTGGGCACAGTTTGGACCCTCTTTTTGTACTGTTTGGGCTGGAGAAGTGCGAAGACAAGTGCTGCGCGCCCCCACCCCTGGTGCACTTTCTTCTTCTGGCGGCACAAGCGTGCCGGGCCAGCCATTGGAAAAGAGGTTTCCTCCCTAGGGTACAGGAGTGGTCTACCACAGCCAGGGACATATACCTAATGGAACAGATCACTGAAGCTATCCATGGTGGCAGTTCCTCAGTGGAATCAGAATGGTTACAGTTCAACAATAGGTTCCAATGAGGGGAATGGGGGCATGAGGCCCGGGGAAAGGGCCCGATCCAGCCCGTTGAGAAGATGGGATAGAAACGTGTGCCACACACTTTGAGGGCTTAAGGACCCTAACATGGTAGCCCACTCAGACAAAGAACTTACCTATGAGAGCATGGCTACACAATAATTCACCTGAATCTAGGGTGGCTGGGGGGGGCAGGGTAATGTGACTGGTTGTCTATTCTGTGTTAGAGGGTACAACCCTCCTGTTGTTTGGTTTATTGGATACTTGACTCTGATAAAACCCAATAAAAATAAATTTACAAACAAAAAAAAAGAACCAGTTCATTTTCCAGTCTATCCTGCTTCCCGTATCACCAAATAGTGTTTTTCTAGAAGGCTGGTTTAAAACTCTGCACACTTGATTTTACAAATATGGTTGATAATATGAATCCAATAACCCTTAAATCTTGGGAATGTAATAAATATTTCTTTTCATTTGTGTTAGTTTTGTTTTCCTCATAAACATTCTGCGCTTGATTTTTTTTTTTTAAGTTCAGAGCATGATGCATTCTGACAATAGTATTATAAAAGTTGAGTAACCAGCTGACGTTCTGACAGAGTTTAACATTTTGAAAGATGGCATTAAACCAGGTTCAAAGTTATCACCTTCCTGTTTTTTCCTCTTTGCTTCTTACAAGTAGATGTGAAGAGTGGCAGCCATTCACCTCTGTGTGCCTTCATTTTTATTAACCTTTCCCTCATGAATGCTCAGTAATACCGTTCCAAATCAGGCAGGTCCACCCACTTGACAAGTGTATTTTTGTTAAATTGTGCAGAAGATGTTGGGTGTGCAGTTTCTTGAAAATAAATGCTGGCAAATGGACTGATGCGCCAATGTCTGAGTTATCTTTACCATCATACTTTTAATGAGCAACAAGTAACAACTGAAAGTTAGGTAAATGACTTTGTTGTCTTTAGATTTGTAACTGGTAATTAGACATTTTTCCACATTCTAAGGGGTTTTAACCCAAGTTGGGCATTTAACCGAGGTGTCATGGTCATTTCCTCCTGGCAATGCCCAACTGTGAGGGTCTTGTAGCTATTATCAGCATAGCGCATTTTCTGGAGGCCCTTTCACGAGTTAAAAAAAGAAAGATAACAATGGGCACCAAATAATCTGAGAAGGGAATTTCTGTAGTCTCTTCTCCTTTTCCATGGCAGCCATCTGTGGAACGAGGCGGGTGTGTGGGTAGTGCAGCCTATTTCATGAGGTAAAGGATCCAGGGGGCAGGGTGTCCAGTGTCAGGGGGTTGAGGGCGATGAGAGGCAAAGTGCGGACGTCATGGAAGTATAGGGGGAACACAGGTGGAGTGGGAGAGCAGGGAGGAGCTTGGGGGGCCCAGTGAGGAGGCAGCAAACGAAGGCTGAGCAGCACCTGGAGGGTGTGGAATGATGAGTTCAACAGGGGGAGGTGCAAGAAGGCCACAAGGAGAAGATGATGGGATTTTGCTACTCCTGTCAAGAATCTTTTGGAAAGTGGAGACCACTGTTTGTTTGACACATTGAATTTCTTCCTCTGCACACAATATTGATCAAGGGGGCATTGTCAGGATTTGTGAGCAATACACAGCAACACTCTATCTCCCTGCCCTGACCCTGGAGTGTCCTCAGCACCTGTTGTTCCCAATAAATGGGAAATGTAAAGATCCTTTTTGGCTGGCTGCAAGTAATAGTAACCTACAAATACATCATCGGTCTAGCTGGGTCTGGGTTAGCTGGAAAGTGTCCAAGTTATGGGCATGGTATCTGATGCCCTCAATTGAATTTTTCGAGTGCGATCCGATGTGCTTATTTTGGTGAGAGAAGCTTTCTTTGCACATTTTGAAAGTTTTTGAAACATCTTGAAACTTTAAAGATGTTTGTACCATATTGTCCAACGAAGACAGAACTACGTGGTAGAATATGTAAAGATAATGTGAAATTGGGGTCTTAAATGACACAGTGGTCTCTGATTTTGGGAAGTGTGGGGGGCAGGGAGAAGCATTACTCACCATGTTTAAAAAGTACACTAGCAAGAGCGATTAGCCACTTCTGATTGCCCTTCTCTGTGTTTGGGGATCAAACCAATTCAAGGCAGGCTTAAATTAATAGTGGAGCAGCTGGCCTGGGACTGTGGTATAGTGATTATGTCAGAATGTGTTAGCTTAAGTGCCATTGTCATGCCTAGCATGTGCCTTCTGCGATAAAGTTCCTCACTGGTGAATTGTGAGGGTCTGAAGTTGTTGATTAGAAAGACAGTGTTTTGAAATGTTGTGTTGGATAAATTATTAGACCCTAACTTGAAGCCACCAATGAACATAACCTTTCTTGGGATGCTTAGGGGTAATTCAGTGAAGATGATCAAGACTTGTAGAAATAATGCATGGGGAACTTGTAGTCAGTAGATTGCCGCGCAGCTGTACAAAAAGATTTGTTAGTTGGATGCTTGGAAGATATATTCTGGAAAGACAAGCCCAGCAAAGAGAATTATCAAAAACATAATGTTTCAGAAGATATAAGCACAAATTACTACACCCCAACGCTTGCCCTTTTTGATCATGACAATTTTATTGTGATTATATCATGAGTTTTTGTGATGACTCTGCCCCTCATCCTTGCCGTGTTCTTCATATTCTTAATCAGGCGCTGTCCCCACCTCCCCTTGACTACCCCATCTCGTCTGTGTTGTCTGCTTCGGACTTTGCCTTTTATTTCACCTCAGAAATTGATAATTTAAAGGCAGCGTTTCTCAGGGCTTCCCCTCCTTACCCCTCGAAGGTTTCTTCTAATCTTCCCACTCATTCTTTTTATTTCTTTTCTGCTATCTCAGTTTCTGACACTGGTCTTTTCCTGTTATGAGTGAACCCCTCCATTGCTCCATCTGACCATCTCCCATTATCCCCAAAGTTTATCCATTGCTGATCCTATATATTACAGCCATCTGCAATCTCACCTTATCTTCTGGCATATTCCCTGCTTAATATAAACATGCTACAGTCATTCCTCTTTCAAAGAATTCTACTCTCGATCATTCTATGCCTTCCAATTTTTACCTGGTCTCTATGCTACCCTATCTTTGGAAAATTTTGGACAGGGATGTCTACTTTCAACTCTTTAGCATTGTTAACTCCCACAGCCTTCTACCCCGCCATCAGTCAGGCTTTAGACCAAATCCTTTTACGGAAACTGAACTTCGTCAAGTCACAATTTTTCTTTTTATGGCTTGTCACTCTAAACTTTCATCAGTGTTGGTGATATTAGATGTTTCAGCTGCATTCAACTCGATAGATCAGGTTATACTTCTTTCTACTCTTTCTGCTTTAGGGGTCTTGAGTTCTGTTCACCAGTGGTTTTCCTCTTATCTTTCAATTGCACATACCCAGTTCCTTGGGTGGGCTAATCTTCAGCTGCTCTTTCTTTATGCTTTGGTGTCCCCAGGGCTCGGTGCTAGGCCCTCTACTTTTTCCTATATATACTTCACTGTTATCTAAAATCATTGCTTCTTTTGTTTCTCATCACACTTCTACATGGATGACACCTTTTTTTTCTCTTCTTGCCACTATCATACTCCACCTTCTCAACCCGTCTTTCTGCTCTTCAATCATGGTTGCTATCACACAACAGAGGTTTTGAATGTTCCTCCTTCTTCTCCTTCAGTCACTGCTCCGCCTAGGCTGATCTTTTTCCCTCCTTCTTTTCTTCCTTTCTCATCATCAGTTAGAAATCTTGGAGTCACCTTTGACTCCAGTTTCTTTTTTTCCCGGTCATTTTTTGAGTCTGGCTAAATTCACTTTGCTTTATATCATATTTCCAAAATGTTTCATGCTAAGACTTTGATCATCTCTCTTGTTCAGATCACTGCTCTGCACTTAAGGTTTGTCTTCCATCTTATGCTGTTGTTGCACTTGAAGCTATCTTTAAAGCTTCTATTCGACTGATCTATCATCTTATAATTATAATAACTTGTTATTTATATATCGCTTTATCCAAAACACTGTGCATAGAACATATATACATACATCATTATTACCCAATCGAAATTGGTACTCACTTTATCGACCCTCGGAAGGATGAAAGTCTGAGTCGATCTTGCAGGGACTTGAACCTGTGAACTGCAGATCAAACATTGATCACAGCAAGAAACGCTCAACCCGCTGAGCTATCTTCCTGCTCAGTCTTCTATTTTGACCTCTCTCATCTCCCTTCGCTGGTTCATGTTTCACTATCGTATTCTTTTTCTTTTCTTATGTATTCTTTATAAATGCTCTTCTCTATGCATACTCTCTTGTTTTTCTGTACACTGCTCATTCTCTTCTTTCTGCCTCCCTATTTTCTGTGTGGTTATCCCGTCCGCCCTGTGCCCAATCCCGTTTTCGAGCTTTCTCACTGTTAGCACCTAAAGATTGGAATAGTCTTCCACTGCCTGTCCGTTCTGCCAGATCATCGGCTATTGTCCGTGCTCTCCTTAAGAACCATTTCCTTTCTTGTTCTACTTCTTCTTGATTGTTTACAAATTGCTGTTGGTATTTTTGTTGTATTATGCATGCTGTGTACCCTTTGACTACTATGTAATAGCGCTTTGGCGAAAGTGCTTCATAGATACAAATAGTATGGTGTTGGAGAGTGTTTAAGGGATAAATGTGGTACGGGGCAAATGTAATGTTGCTTAGATCACAGAAAGCGTAGGGTGTGACTAGAGCAATGAGCCACGGGCCTTACCTGCCTGAGAAGGTTCCGAGCCTCTGCAGCGTCCGGAGTGCTTTCCCCGACTGGCTGCCAAGAAAAGGGAGCAGGGACTACATGTAGTCCATTCCCCCCAATCGCTGTTGGTCATTTTCTTCGTTTTTTTTTTTCTCGAGTGGAGAGACGGTCACAGTGTTGTTTCTCGATTCCAGAAAAATTGCAATTAGTACCCCAGTATGACGTGTCGAGGTACTAATGGCGATATGACCCTCGGAGGAGGACATTACAAGCCTCAGATGAGCTGGAGATCTTCCCAATACTGCCGGAGCAGTATCCGCTCCAGCCGAAGGAGCGCAGTGCCTCCAGGTAAGCCCATAGGGCCTGGGCACTTTACAAGGCAAAATTATAGCACCTCTGAACTTACGCAATGCTAAATCTCTTATTTTAGCAGCACTCGCCAACAATTTCATCCGACCCATTTGCCTACTACAACAGCCTTAGAATAGGCTGATTTACCTGATTACTCCAACCCAGGCACCTTCCGCCATTGAGGACCACGAGGATCCACATACTCAAAGATGGCCGCCCCTACAGCTGCCTAAGGCCTTCCACACCTAATCTGTGCCCACATCCCACCCCCGACAACAGATTGGTGCCTGCTTCCTCTTCTGCACCAATCCAGGACTCTGGGAGGCGTAGCCGGCTCATCGCAGGAAGGCAATGCACAAAGGCGCTGTTGTGTGCCTGTCTGGAGCATGTTTGGGCCATAGATGTAAGTACAACAGTACTACATTATAATATTAGTGTCCAGGCTTTATGTAAATGCTATCCATTAAACCGCTGCACAGAAGAGCGTCCCACTCCCATGTGTGTTCAATTCAACTGAACCGCTCCCATCCGCTGCAACGCCACCTGACTCTGCTTGAACACATTATCCTTGCTCTACCGTGCGATGTGTATACCTACAACACCACCAGTCGCTCTAAACATTTTACTTCCAGTCCACCTCTCCAATCCAGTACTCTGTGCCCACAACTGACTTTTACCTCTGCTATCCTGCTACTAGTCCATCACCATTGTACAATCACCCCACGGTTGCGAAATCAGCTTCCTGTTTAACTGCATCCTCGCTATAGCGTGACTAGCATACTGGTCTGATTGTACCGGCAAATGTGCAAGCAGCCTACCTATGCTCTATGCCACTGTCTAACTGCCATTGAACTAGCCTAATTGAACTCGTGTTGCACCACCATTATTGAACTAGCCATTTTAAACTGTTACTGCCCCACTGCTATTGATGCTATGGAACTAGCCCTTTTTGATCTGTTGCTGCCCCACTGCTATATAACCAGCCTATTTTGATCTGTTGCTAAAGAACTAGCCTATTTTGAACTGTTGCTGCCCTACTGCTATGGAACTAGCCAATTTTGAACTATTGCTCCCCTACTACTGAACTAGCCTATTTTGAACTGTTGCTGCCCTACTGCTATTGAACTAGCCTATTTTGAACTGTTGCTGCCCAACTGCTATAAAACTCGCCTACTTTGAACTGTTGCTGCCTTACTGCTATTGAACTAGCCTATTTTGAACGGTTGCTGCCCCACTGCTATAGAACTAGCCTATTTTGAACTGTTGCTGCCCCATTGCTATGGAACTAGCCTATTTTGATCTGTTGCTATTGAACTAGCCTATTTTGATCTATTGCTGCTCTGCTGCTTTAGAACTAGCCTATTTTGAACTGTTGCTGCTCTACTGCTATTGAACTAGCCTATTTTGAACTGTTACTGCCCCACTGCTATAGAACTAACCTATTTGAACTGTTACTGCCCCACTGCTATAGAACTAACCTATTTTGAACTGTTGCTGCCCCCCTGCTATTGAACCAGCCCATTTAGCCTTGCTACTGTCAAACTAGCCTATTTAGAACTTCAAATATATCACTATGACCACTAAATCAGTCTAACGAGTGCCATTCTAGCACTTAACCCCCTCTGTCACTACACTGCACAAATGTATCCACCCACATCCTACCAATCAGCATCACCAGCCGCATCCTTTCACCTCACCCACTTCACCCTCTCACTTATCACTCTCGCCTTCTGGTCCATCTGCAGCATGCCCCTATTGCTCACAGACTTAGCTCCTCCACCACACCTCAATCATTGCATTCTGCACACACCACAACATACCCAGCCCAACACCTTCAAGCTCAATGGCCACCCCCTCCTCACCCCCAGGCTTTGCAGACTTAGAGCTCCAAACTACATGTCACTCGGCGCAGCACATGTCACCCACTCTGAACATCAGAAACTCCAGACTTAGCTCTCGCACCCCTACACAATCCACACAAACATACACCACGCATAAAGAGAGCCACAGCGGGAGGTCTAGGCTTCTCCTGTATTGCACCAAAACTCTGGAACTCACTCCCTGCCACCCTTAGAGCTGAAACTTCCATCTCTGTCTTCCGCAACAACCTCAAGGCCACTCTCCTCAACAAGCAAGTGGAGGACTGCCTCCTCCAGTTCTGCCATGTATATTGTAATATAACACAAATGTAATATAACTATATTGTAACCTGTGTATATACTGCTAATGACTATGTAACTATATTGCAACCTGTATATATATATTGCTAATGACCATGTAACTAAGTAACTAAGCTTTGTACTGTAACAAGTGCCACGATGTCCTCGGGCTGTTGTGCGCTATATAAATACAAATAAAACAAACAAAACAAAACAAACACCCCTCACCACCAGCTGCCCAACACCCACTCTCAATGCAATGAGCTTAACCCCAACCGTTCTCATTCTGACAATCACCCACGCATTACACCCCCAGACCCAAACCTCAGCTCCCACTGCCTTAAACCACCCACATCCTCCTACCCAGAACTGAAATGTGCGCTCATCAATGCCAGATCCCTCCCTGCACATGCATTGGAGATTAATGACCTCATCATGACCCTTAATCCCGATTTACTAGCCATCTCTGAAACCTGGCTACATGAAGCATCAAGCCCCTCCCTTTCCCTCGCTCTCCTCCAAATCTTGGGGAACAACCTCAAAAGATCAACCAAAACCATCCTACTCGGTGACCTCATCCTGGGCCTAAACTATCCCAAGTACAAAGCAGCCGCCTCCCTAGCCAAAGAACTCTCCTGCACTGGCTTCAAATTTAAAATCAACAATCCCACCCACTGCAAAGGCTGATCCATCGACTGGATCGCAGACCACAACTGCTCATCTTCCATCAGTAACATCACAGCCCTCCCGTGGACAGACCACCACCTCATCCAATTTGCTATTCCCACATTCCCACCCACAAGATACTCTCACATGCCCCTCCCACCAAAGTCAGAAGCTCCAAAAAATGAACTAAAACCAACCTAGCACCGCTTCTAGACATCCCCAAACTCAAACCCCTGTATAACAAAAACCCATCTCACTGGCCAACACCTATACTCAGATGTTCACCCAAGCAATTTAGTCCATAGCTCCCTTAGAAGATAAAAAAGAAAAAAAAAATCTATGCACTCTAATTCCTGGTTTACAGAAGAGCTATCGACTCTATGGACTAACAAGCGCCGAGCGCTAGCCAAATGGCAATCCTCGCCCAACCAGTCTTCCCTCAATGAATTTAAAGTGATCTCATCGACATACAAAAAGGCCATATTCCTGTCCAAATCTGAATCGTTCAACCATAGAATCACCAATGCCAAATCAAAACCAAGGAAATCTTCAGCATCTTTCAAAGATCTCACCACCCCTGTTACTGCCCCGGATGAAATAACTAAAGACAAAGGGGGTCATTACGAGGTTGGAGGTAGCCATGGTGCTATTAGTGCCATGGCTACCCCCTTACCGCATTCCGGGTCCGTGTTTCCGGAATAGGGACTTACCGGGTCATTCCGACCTTGGAGGACCCGGTAAGTCCCCATTCCGGGAACCATTCCCCATTCCCATTTGAGCCCCCATAGGGCTCAATGGGAATGTGGATGGAGCTATTAGCTCTGAAGTCCCTTAACAGGACCCTTCCATAATGCCTGGTAAAACCACGCGTTAGGAAAGGGACCCGCTAAGGAACCTCGGAATAGGGTGGCAAGGGATTACCGGCACTGGTGTCCTTACCGGTGCCAGTAATCCCTTACCACCTACCTCATAATGACCCCCAAAGCCTGGTGCTCCAGCATCCAGTCTGCTCTCATCAACAAAGACAAAATGCTCCAAGACAAAATAATAACCCAGCGCACAGCCATTCCCAACCAGGACACTCCACTCTTGCCCTCTCCACTTAAACCTTTTTCGCAAACACCTCTCTTTGTCTTTAGAGATGTTACAGAATTGGAAGTCACCAACCTCCTCAAAAATATCAAACCTTCTACTTGTAAGGGCGACATCTGTCCCCCAACTATCATCAAAGAATGTGCAGACTCACTCACCCCCATCATCACCGCATTTATCAATGCATCCTTCACCACTGGCATCGTACCTCAAAACCTAAAAGAAGCATGGGTTTGTCCACTCATAAAAAAAACACACTAGATCCCACCTGCCCCAACAACTACCGCCCCATTACTACTGTTCCCTTCCTCCTCAAAATCCTGGATAAAGCCGCCCACAACCAAATCCAACAATATCTGGAATCTAATGCCATCCTTGGTAGAAGACAATCAGGCTTCCGCAAAGCCCATAGCACTGAAACCACCCTTGTTGATCTTAAGAACCAAATCACCAAAATAATGGATAATGGTAAACCTGCTCTCTTGCTTCTCCTGGATCTTTCCGCTGCGTTTGATCTTGTAGACCACGATATCCTCACCGCCCACTTGTCCAACGCAGCCCACTTCTCAGATAAAGCCTCCTCCTGGAAAACCTCTTTCCTTGAAGGAAGGGTCATGAAGGTTTACTCTGATCATGCCCATGCCAACCCCACAACCATCTACTGTGGAGTCCCCCAAGGTTCATGTACTGCACCCACCCTCTACAACCTGTTCACCAAACCACTCTTTGACTTGCTGGATACTCTCGGCATAGCATACACGAACTATGCCGACGACACACAAGTCCTCCTCCCTCTCACCGGAGATTACGACAATGATGCGGCAGCACTCCTCCAGATCTATACCACCATCCAAACTTGGATGACAATCAATGGTCTCTGCTTAAACAGGGATAAAACCAGGATAATCATCCTTGGTCCCAAGGAAATTCTCTCTAAACTTAACTCTGAATACTCTCAATTCACCAGTAACATAGCATAACAGTCTCATCATCAGTAAAGACCCTTGGTGAGTACCTAGACTCCACTCTCTCAATGGCATACCAAGTCAGCGCCATCTCTTCTGCCTCTGCTCACACCACCAAACTTATAACTGCCATATAACCTTTTCTAACCACTCAAAACTGCCTATCCATAGCCAGAGCCACAATAGGAGCCAGACTAGATTACTGCAACGCCCTCCTGGCAGGCACCTCCACAAAAAAACATCAACAGGCTCCAAACAGTACAAAACAATGCACTGCGCGGAGCCCTTCACATTCCTAAAAGGGACCACATGTCCCAGATCAGACGCAACGCCCACTGGCTCCCTATTAAGGAAAGGATCAACTTCAAAATTCTCACCCTGACGCACAAATGCATGAACCTCTCCGCCCCATCTTACCTATCAGAAACCATATCCAAATACACTTCTTTCCGCCCCACCAGAAGCCACTGTGCTAACCAACTCCGTGTACCACGCATAAACAGAACTAATGCCGGGGGCTTAAGCTTCCCTCACATAGCACCTAAACTTGGACTGCCCTCCCCAATGCACTCAGAGCAGTACCCTCCCTGCTCGCCTTTCGTAAATCGCTCAAAACCACACTATTCACGTAAACCTCACCACACCATCGCTAGGACTAGTTAATAACTCACTGCACCTCCCACAGTTCAGGCACTGTCACCCATTTATTATGCAAAGTTTAAACATATGTAACCCTAAAGTGGTAATTGTAATGGAACTGTCTCTTGAAACCACCATGCTTTTCCTTGTTCTCATTGTTTTTCCTTGTAACCAGCAATGTGTGTCCTGTAACAGCACCACGATGCCCATGGGCTGATGTGCGCTTTAAAAATACGAATAAATAAATAAATTACTGGTCGGGTAATTCCCTGGGGCTCTGTTAAAGCCCTGGCTTCGCTCGGTTTTCTAACTATGGACCTGGGGCTCAGGTCATATTGCCTAATTAGTTCCAACCATTAATTATTTGGTTTAGAAAGCAGTAAAGGTTGCATTTTTGACCATACAATGCCTTTAATTTAGTGGATGAGAAGGAGGCCTTTAGGAATTGGGCTGAAGCCTGTAGTGGCATAATTGAAAATGGCATGTTTGAGGTCAAAAGACAGAGGAAAGCTATACATTTCCGCAGTTCAGCAATCAACCAAAATATTGATTTCCTGGGAAATCAGAAACACTTTAGTTATGAAGAGAGATAACTGTGATAGAGGGCTGAAAAGTAAGGATAAGTGAAGAGGCGAGCCTGGCTCGGTGCACTACAGATCAAATTCAGACTAGTTTGAATTTAAATCTATTGTTGGGAGAAGACATATGTCACTAGAAGGTAGTGTCAGTCCAATGTCTGTTTTAAAGAATTTCAAGAAAAATATCAAAAGTGGCAGCAGAATGACTGTGTAAGGTGGCTTAGATCTCAGGCAACAGTGGAAGTGGCCAAGGTGAGCAACAATATCCATGTGTGCCCGCGGTGTCGAAGGAGTGCTGGCTGTTTTCCCAAGATTACAAACCTACCTTGATTCTGATCCACATTCTCTCCAGGGGAATGTCTCCTTTTATATAGGTAGTTTCTGCCACTTACCCTTGGGATTTTCCTGCTTCATTTGTGGTTATGCCACACTCTGTTTATCGTTTATAGTTTAGATGGTGTTGGAGTCTGCTGCCCTGGGCAATGGAACACTGACAGTAGTCGTGTGCTTACAGTAAAAGAGATTGGTGTATTTTATGACAAGCCATGAACACTCTTCTCTCTCCAGGTGCCCAGTAAGATGAGGATATCCCGGGGTTCTGTTCCACTGCCCTCATTTCAGTACTAGTAGGGCCACGCCAGCACATTCCTTGCTAAAAAGGCACTGATGCATCAACAGCCCACATCAGATTCTGAGACAGCTTTCATTAGGTGACCACAGCACATAATGTTTTTGTTCCTACTAAATTTAAAGAGCTGGGCCTGTCTTCCTAAATTGCATGCAGTCCCTCAGAAGGCAGTACGCCACCATACTTGCCATCACAACCCATAACTTAGATAGAAGCCAATCATGTTACCTGCTCTCTTTCCTGACATTGTGACAGCAACACACGTGCACCCTAAACCCACGCAAGGACTCTCTCGTTCCAGTACTATGCCTCCCTATGTCTAGCAACATGACTCCTTCACTCAATGTCAAATGATCTGCTGAGTCACACTACCCACCACCCCCACCATCAGGGCAACGTGTTCCCGTCTTCACAAGGGGCGGCAGTTGTTATGGTGGTCCAACTAGCATCTTCTCTTTGTATTCCTCAATTATGGGAAGGGTGCCATTTATCAAATCTCTTGCCGCTCTGGCCCGTGTCCTTTAGTACTCTTTATGTTATTCGGGACACACTGGTGCATCACAACCAACCACAGCTTTCTAGAGACACGCAATTCACTTATACGTCTGAAAATAGACCATAGACTAGAGTAAACTATGTCTGGGGTAGGTAGTAATCAGATTGCAGATATGTCATCACAGGATTCATCGGGATCAAACAAGAGCATGATTAGGCTGGATTCCCGGCAGGAGTTTGCTCAGTGGCCAGCATTTGTCACGGTGGCTATATTGGATGTCAATAGGAGGGGACACAAGAAGGTGTGTTGTTGTCTGTGTAGAATGGGAGATGGTAGCCTTTGTTCTGGGTAACTCAGGAGGTGGCAGATGGATGTATAAAATGAACAAGACAATGGATGCTGTTTTCAATGAGACAGGAGATGATGGATTGCACTGTCCTTTAAGGTCTGTGTCTTCTCGCTATGATGTGCAGCACCTTCTTTTTATTTTTTAATTTGGTTGGCTGATTTAATAAACCTTTCAAATTCGATTAATAACAAATTAACTACATTCTTTACATTAAAATATATACATTTGTATATACAAGATCCTCAGTTCTTTGTTAAAACAAGATGAGTAATAACAAAGACTTAATTTCTCCATCTTGAACAACAAATATAAAAGAGAACACCGAAAGGAACAAAGATAAAAAGTAGGTCTCAAAGCATAACAAAAACCTAAACACTTATTCAGTACTTCAATCTATACCACATTAAGAGGTTTAGGCAACACTGCATCCAAATTATGTACAAGTGTAATTTTAACTGATATTCTTGTACTAGAAAAAATAGTTTGCCATATGTCATTAGTGGTTAGATGACGACATATATAAAATAGATTTTTAAAATACCTTTCTCGTTTTTCATTTAAGGCACAGCATTCTACCACTATATGAGAAAGAGTTTCTTTTTGTGCCAAATCTTTCCAAAACCGACAAAAGTTTTGATCTTTAGGTATAATACCTCTCATTGCTAGATTTTCATTAGTTAGACACAGATTCCGTCTTATTCTTAGATATTGCATACGATATACGTCGAAGGACATCTGATTAAATAATCTGCCATATTACAAAATCTTTTATGTCCAAAGAGATATTCTTGTGTACAGTACCTTCTCTGGCTAGGGTCCCAGTAAGCTGGTGGCTCTCTTGAGGGTCTGCCTTTACATTCCTCTGATAAAGAACTGATGTCTGTGCAACCCAGATCGAACTCAAAGTCAACCATATGCAGTGACCGCATTGCAGAATGTCTTCACCTCCATTTGAACTCGGGTAGCTGGGGCTTTTTTTCTCCTCAACATGGAGATCTGCATAACCTGCCCACCAGAAGAAGGACAGCATGCACGCAGTGTGACACCTTCCTAGTCTTAAGAACACACAGCTGATCCATTGACACCATTTTCCCATTCCTTCCTTGCTGGGATTGTGGTTGCCTTTTGTACTATTTAGGAATTTAAGGTACATGGTGTTTCGACCAGAAACCCCTACAAAAAGGAAACAACAATCAATAGGGCAATCCTGAGGCAGGCGCCGTACATAAGTGGGACATATAGTGATCAACTGATAGTGTGGGGGGGAGGGGAATACATGGAACTGAGACGGGTGCAGGACGGACATATTAGATTAGTCAGACGGGGCAGAGTATATACTTGATAGTATGTACCACAGTGGAGAAAGTTGCAGGGCAATAAGGAAGGGGGAGAAATGTTGCAGTAAATGGAGGGTGTTCCCTCTTGGTTAAGGAGGTGGGGCTTTCGTGCAGATTTGAAGCAGTGGATACTAGGAGTGCTCTTCAGATGAAGAGCAAGGGAGTTTCAGCGGTGCTGGGCGAGAAGGAGCCGAAGCAAGATGAAGCAGGGGGATTGAGCAAGAACAAGAGTGGGGATTGTACTCGAACAGCAGGTGAGGGCAGGAGAGGCAGTGCTAGTCAGATAGAGCAGCAAGCTCAATGGGCAGTGAACGTTTATAGAGGGGCAGGTTTTGCATGGAAAGGCATCCGTCATGTAGGCGCTGCTTGGAGGTGGGAGAAAAGCGGGGAAGATTGGAGACAGACCTTGTGGCAAAATCGGGCTCTTTATGTGAGTATACGCAGCAGAGGGGGAGGGCAGGTAAAAAGCTGTCACAGTAGTCGAGGCAGCTGAGAAGTAGAAGGCCACATGCGCTGGGCCGGACTGGGACAAGAAATAGGCTTGGTCACCCAAAAAAAGTGTCCCACCCCGCGCCTCAAAAAAGTGGCCCACCCCTCGCCTCATGACCCTTGAACTCTGATGACATCACCAGAAGTTATGTCATTTGACCCCACCCCAAAGTGACATTCCAGGAAGCGATTAAACACGACCTTTCACCCCTTGACAAAACAGGAAGTGGCATCAAATAACATTGTTCCTAAGTACACTAAGTTACTGTGAATCCAAGCAGACGTCCAAGGCCAAATGATAATATGTTATTGTATAGCACTTATGCTTAAGCACTTTTTTATAGGACAAATATGCATACAATATCACCCAACCTGTGTTGGTACTCATTTATCTACCTAAGAAGGATGGAAGGCTTTAAAAAAAATAATAATAATAATTTGAAGAAAAAAAAATGTTGAATTTGTTTTTCTTCCAAACCAGCCCAGGCATTCTCTTCAGGGATAGTTTCGGCCCGGCCACGGCCAGACCCTTGATCTGTCTAAAAAGGTGTTGCCCACCATCAGTGACAAATAAAAGGTCTGGGGTTGGGGGAATGGTTGTCATCTGCAGTGTCTGAGTGCAGAGATGGCGACTAAGGTGGGCAGTAGCATAGTCTTGTCGAGTCAAGGGATGGAGGCCTCCAGGAGGCAGGAATAAGTGGACTTTTACTTAAAATGTATAGCACAATTGTCGATTTGGTTTGGAGGTATCGGAACATAATGAATTTCCCCTCTCAAGTTTTGCCCTATGCCTTCCAGAAAGCATGATGTTCAATCCACAAAGAAATACCAGGGCTCTAAGCCGAAAGACTCTTCAAATATAGATTATGCAAGCTGAACGGCATCCTTATAAAGATGTCAAAGTCAGTTATTAATAGTTTAACTGGATAAGGAGTTAATCAAAATGTGAACCTGTTTAATCAGCAGCAACATTAAGGCAGGTGCCACAGTGACATATTGTATTGTGTTGCACTTGACGTTTATATAGCACCATTTTTACAGTTTCAATGCACTGTTAGTGGGAATACCTAGACTGAAGTCTAGAATATTGGAGGTCATGCAGTACGATTAGGATGTGTGTGGGCATTTGGCCCAAATAAAGGCTTAGCAGGGCTGGCCAGGCTCCAGTAGAGAAGTGGCCTATGCAGTTAGGCATGTGGATGGGTGCTTAGAGGAGTAGGGTGACGCAGGGGTGTAGAGTCGCCAAGTGTTCAGCGTGCCCAAATTTGTTGTAGGTCTGCACTGCATTCTGCCGTCAGAGGTGTTGAGGCGTAGTCTGGTGTAAGTAGGCAGGGAGTTATGTGAACAGCACGCCCAACTTTAATCATAGTCCTTTCTGTATACTGATTTGTGTGGATAGCCATGCCTGCAGCCAATGGAGTGGTGTGTTATACGTACCTTGCTGCCATTGATGGCGTTTTGTTGTTAGGGGCGCCCGCTCAGGTACTTGGCTTGTTCTGTCAGGATCTTGCACCTGTGATAAAAACATTTAGCAGCAGTGTCAGTCTATGCTCCAACTATTTTCCACAGTAGGCGCAAGCGTGCTTCCAGATTCTTCTAGGTGGGTCGGGTGACGAGTCTACCCAGATATCGAATGCTTACTGACCATTTTAAGGCGGTTCCTTAAACAAGGGCTTTGGTTCATATTTGCGCAATACCTGCCCGTCCCCTCCATTCTTTCCAGATCGGTGCTGAGCTTGTTCTTTATTGCCCCCGTGTGGTGTTGCACAGGGGACCCCCACCTTGCCTGCTGGTTACAATAGTGGCAATGGTGGCCCGACTTCCCATGAATGCAGTGCATCCAAATCTGTATGATTGTGATTGTGGTGGCAGTTGTTCTATCACCCCACTGTACTTCTACCATTCTTCTTGCGGTTTGCCTGTTTTCTGTACATGCCTGGTGCAGTCATTCAACAACTTTGTGACATAACATATATGAGTTTTGTGATTCCGCTAGTGGTGCTTGAGAAGCAGCGTCATGGTAGGTGTATGATAGTGTGTGTGATCTGGGCTGCCACAAAACAGCCTGCTCCGTCGTGTTTGGAGGTCGGTGATGGCACAAACGCAGGATTTGCAATTTTAGCTGTTTCAGGATAATGCAGTAAATAGCTAGGTTTTGAGGGCTTTTTTGAAGGACAAGTAGTTTTCGTTGTGGTGTATGTGCAATGGGACAGTGTTCAAGATTGTGGATGCTAGGAGAAAGCCGAGCCGCCAACTCTGGTGAAGTGGTTTGGTGGAATAGCCAGGAGGAAGGCCAAGCCTCATCGGAAGTTTGTGGGGAGCTGGTAGTGGATGATTTTGTTCTGAAGGAACTCGGGTCCCGTATCATTGACACTGGAAAATGGCAAACAATTATTTCTGTCAAGAAGTTAAATATTTCAATAATCAAGAACGCCTTCACAAAAAGCCCTGGAATTCTCAAAACGCACCTCAGCTGTAACACGATCAGAATCATAAATAAAAGCATTAATCACAAAATTGCAGTCTGATTATACCATGAATTCATCTTAGGTTTGTATATAAAAAGTTGCTAATGTAATCATTAAAGTGCTTCTGTTACTCAGGTACAACATTTATCTTTTATGATGTACATTCAATCTCAAAATACTTAGATAGCCAACACTTTTGTTTACATGGGTGCATCTCATTTGCCCAACCTTATGCTATGGCCATATGGCCAGTAGGAACGTAAGCCTGTCAGTGCTTTAAGTGGGATCCGAAATTGAGGGGGTACTCTGGAAAGGGGGCATGGCTATACTGTACTGGGATTGGAATAAAGCAGGGGCAGGTGAAAGGTAAGGTAGTCTGCCTCAAAGGACCTGCAAACATATACTAGGTCTGTCACATGGCAGGGTCTCCGGTGATCTGGTTTGCATGCAGTTTCGATACTGTAAATTAAACTCCCTTTGGTACAGTTCCCAAACAGCTGTTGTTTTTCAATGCCTTTCTGACTCAGGATGTAAACAATTCATCCAGCAAGTGATTCACCGTCATTCTGCAAATAAATGACCCCGGCACAGCATGCTCAATAGCTCTTAAGTGTACATTCGGGGTTCTGATGTCTTGCTGTCTGGTGATAATCTGTATCTACTAACCTCATACAAGGAAGTGCTAAGCGCAACAGGGTTGTGGTGGAAAAACTGTTAATGGGCCATAAACGTGCTTGTCTACAGGCACCTAACATCACAATGCTCTACTGCTGCTGAGATAGGTGAACTCGAATTTCAACTTCAGATTTTGCCTTTGCTTTTTACATATCATCAAATTCACTGGGTCTTGTTTCCCATTCGGTTATACATACACGCCCTGAAAGGAAGCTTTCTCGAGAGCTCATTATTTTGATCTGGTTTCGTACTCCTCTTGCATTCCATAATATATTTTCCCAAAGTACATTTCTCTCAACTTGAAGTTTGTACCTTTATTTAAAATTAAAATAAACATGGACGAAACCTGCCAACCTTGCCTATTCAATTGTAAAATGTAACACACTGGGCTTGATTCACAGAAACATTTACATGTGAGGCCTACTTCTTCTTTTCACCTGACCACGTGGTACTGGTGTAGCAAATGTGTGACAAAGAGCCCCTGTCCCGAGCCCCTCGTCAGGCGGAAGGATCCATTACTACCGGGAGCTGTAACAGAGTGTTCATAGTAAGGTGCCGGCTGGCATAGTAAGCTGCTGGTTGGCAAATGGGGAGAGGTGACTCAGCAAGCTGATTTGTCTTGTATTTAGCCGAGCTGGAAGAAAATATATTCATGAGATATGAGTATTTTCGAAAAATGTATAGTTCTATTACATATTTAGAAGTGAAGTATTTGGATATCACTATATACCATACAGAAGGTAGACTGCTGGTTAAACCATATTCTAAGAGTACTGGCAAGAATGCTCTACTACACTACAGTAGCCATCATGCCAAACATGTTAAAGACAATCTTCCTGTTGGATTGTTTTTACATATTAAATGGAACAGGTCCACAAGGGAGTCTTATGAAGATGGGGCTAACAGTCTCATCAACAAACTTGAAGCAAGAGGGTATCCTCCTAAAGTGGTGAAAGCCTCTCCCAAAAGTGTGTTTAACAATAATAGGGATGTCCTGTTAGAGCAAAGAGGTCGAAAGAGAAAGGACGATACTTTGGTGTTTGTGAGTTAGTTCAGTGACCTGTCATACAAGATTAAAAACATAGTTACAAAAACGAGCAAAGAGGTCGAAAGAGAAAGGACGATACTTTGGTGTTTGTGAGTTAGTTCAGTGACCTGTCATACAAGATTAAAAACATAGTTACAAAAAATTGGAAAAAGTGTTTTCCCAAATAATTGAAAGCTCCCCTGATCGCTTTCAAAAAGACAACTAACATTAGGAATTTGATCACGAGAAATGACTTTACCAAGACAAAAGAAGCAGGCCTATCTCAGATGATACTATTGGGGCTTCCAAGCGTTGAGGGCCACCACCCATCCGGGAAATGCATAATATGTCCTTTTACAAGTAAAACATTGAGCGTAGATATTGGTCTACAACAAGAATGGAAAATCATTGAACACACATTTTGCAACACAGAAAATGTGATTTATTTGATTACTTGTCCATGCAACCGCCACTACATCGCCAAGACCAACAGGAAGTGTAAGACAGTTCTTATCAAACATAAGAGTTGTATCAAAAACAAGATAGAACAAGCTCCACTGGTTAAACATTGTATGGAAGAAAATCACCAATTTAGAGATCTTAAGTGGGTAATCATTAAAAAGTAAAAGGGAAAAATCAGGAAGATGTTATCCGAAACCTTCTTAACTTGGAACAGAAACTTATTGTCATGATCTCTGCTTCCAAAAGGTCAGGGTTTTCCCAACTCCCTTGGAAGCAGATCCATAACCCAGGTTCCGAGTGCCAACCAGTCCCAATTGGGACCTTTTGGACCCAGTCCTGGCGCCAGTGGCACCAGGCTCATAAATATGCCCAGTCCCAGCGCTGGAAGCGCCGGGCTCATAATGCTTGGGTGGACTTACCTGCAGCAGACCATGCTGCTTACTTGCCTGCCAGTTGAGCCTCTGATCCTCTTCTGTTTGGAACTACTTTTCCTGTTGGGTGGGGCAGGAGCCACTCCCTAGATTCAGAACACTGGAACTCTTCTGGAAAGCAGGAACTCTTTTCTTACCTAGGCGTGGCTGTGGAAGGAGACACCTAAGCACTACAGGAGGCTATTTACACCACACCCGATGGATGAATCTTGCTTTGCGTTATTCTGCATCCTCTGCAGCAGAACGCTCATCGTGTCTTCTGCATCTGATCCTGGGCCTAAGGAAAAAGGCTTACCATCCTGAATCCAGTCTTCAGCAACACCTATAAAGACAAGAAAGAACAGGTTAGCATTACGGTCTTCAGTGACAGCTCTTCACTTACCTGGTCCATCGGCTGTCACCAACGCCTCGCGCTGCATTCCGGCATCTGAAAGACAAAGGCTTACCTACTCTTCGTGCGCTCCGGAGGTCTTCACACTGCATTCCGGCATCTGAAAGACAAAAGCTTACCAACTCTTCGCACGCTCCGGAGGCCTTCGGCGCTGCATCCCGCATCTGAAAGACAAAACAAGGTGCGTTTAAAGACATTGGGGAACTTTAATACTCACGTGCCATTACTCCTTTCCACATCTAACCCAGTGGGTATTCCGGCACCCTGCAGCCGCTCCGAACTTGTACCTGCAAAATAAAAAGACAGTTAGAGCGCATCGTGAAGCAGGCAACAAGCGTTTACTTACGTGCTTCCAGGCGCTTCTATTCATCACACGGGCTCCATCTTCAACTCACTTCAGCCCGTCATCCGCCATCGCCGGAACCCTGCAAAACAAGAGACATCATTACTAAAGACTTTAAAGACATTAGAATTACTCGAAACTTACCGTTCGTGCAGTAAACGACGGACAGCAGTCCTCTGAAGTCAAGAGGCCTGCTCCCCTTATCCAGTGAAGAAACTGGTTACAGCACCCTGCCCCGAGGCAGATGGAGAGCACAGCGTTCACTTACCTAAGGTGAGAGCGTTAACCTTTGGGGTTCTACAGGAGAAGAGAAAGGGAAGAAGAGAGAGACATTCAATAACCCAGTTCCTTAATCCCATATTTTCTATCTGCAGACATCTTACCCTTCGAGTCAGACATACAGTGCACAGAGGTCCAGCCCAAAGAGCCAGCCGTGTGTTACACATCACCTTTGAAGATACGGTATACGCCCAGTCAAGACCGGCGCCTCTACGGGAATCAGGTGAGCGTTACAGAACGCAAAGCCTACCACAAAACTCCCGTCCAGGCGCTATGGAAACCTCAGATACCGACCAGCTAGCCCAGTTACTTGGGGAACTAAGGGCAGAAGTGCATGCAGCCCGTCAGGAAACGAACGCTCTAAGAAGGGAACTGATTATTTCCAAGGAGCGAACAGATGATCTCGCTAGACAATTGCTACAGTCACAAGCCGGACAGACCCCGTTACCCGCATCTGGGGGAAATCTTCCTTCTACATCCTCTATGAATCCAGTGCAGATCAACCTACCTGGGAATGTACCTCTGGCTCCGCCCGAACGATTTTCTGGTGACCCAAAGAGGTTTGCAGTATTTATCAATCAGTGCCGGTTGCATTTCTTATGCCGGCCAGCAGCCTTTCCAACGGATCAAGCTAAAGTAGCTTTCGTGCTTTCGTACCTTAGTGGCAATGCGGCAGACTGGTCGATCCCTCTAGTAAATCAAGATGATCCGGTCCTCCATGATTTTCAAGCTTTTCAGCTCAGTATGGAAAAACTGTTCGCAAGACATTCACAGGGGCAGGCCTTGGACAATGAGCTTCTTTCGTTGCGACAAGGTAATCAAGACCTTTTGGCTTATATTGCGTCTTTCAACAGACTGATAGTGGAAACTCAATGGCCTGAGGACAAAAGGATTACGCTGTTTTATAGAGGTCTACGTGGAGAGCTCAAAGATGTGTTAGCCCAAGTAGTGAATCCCCCACAAGATTGTTCGGACTATATAGACTTAGTCGTTCAAATAGATCACAGACTGCAGAACAGGAAGGCCGATCGTTCCAAGTTTGATGCTCGAGTATTTTCCAAACCGCCAACTCCTTCTAAAGGAGTAGACTCCGGGGAACCCATGCAAATAGGGGGTCTGAAAGGTCCTCTAACAAAAAAGGAGCGGGAAAGGAGAAAACAGTTGCAATTATGCCTCTATTGCGGAAACTCAGGGCACTTTCTTCGAGACTGTCCGGTGAAACCTGCCAAGAAGGCAGTAGGAGCTGCAGTTACCAAAGTTACAAACTCTGAGCAGGGAAACGACCTCGCCCGACAAGAATAGAGGTCCTCTTGCCGAGCGTGAAAACCAGTTCCGTGACCTCGCATTTCGTGATACCTATGGTCCTCATTAGCCCTGATAATCCGGATCGATTACATGCAATTGAAGCTTACGTCGACAGCGGTGCCATCGGCAATTATGTGGATCATGAAATGGTTTTGGGGATGAATCTAACTCTTTGTCCCAAGGCTGTAAAGGACGTCATTACTACGGTGGATGGTACGGAGATAGCCTCCGGGCCAGTAACGCATACCACTCAAGAGGTGACGCTAGTAAGTCAAGATGGACACCATGAGAAGATCGTGTTCGATGTGATCAAGGCCCCTCAGTTTCAGATTATTCTAGGAATACCTTGGTTAGAGAAACACAATCCTCTGATCGATTGGCGAGCAAGAACGGTCCAGTTTCCAGAATGTGTCTCTACTTGTCACCCTCCACCTGGTGTTGCACTGGCAGCATTTTCTTCAGAGACTCCCCAGTTACCTCCCGAATACCTAGAATACCAAGATGTTTTCCGGAAGGATCAGGCTAACTCTCTACCTCCTCATAGGTCTTATGACTGCCAGATAGACCTGATACCTGGATCTACTCCTCCTTGTAGTAGAATTTATGCCCTCACCGAGCCTGAGAACCTTCACCTTCGACAATACCTGGATCAATACCTGGCAAATGGGTTTATTCGTCCTTCTAAGTCCCCTGCTTCTTCAGCTTTGTTCTTCGTTCCAAAAAAGGAAGGAGACCTTAGAACTTGTATAGATTATCGCTCCCTGAACCAGATCACCGTTAAGAATAGATATCCGTTACCTTTGATCCCTGAACTCCTGGACCAAGTCAGAAAAGCATGCATATATACAAAGCTGGATCTTAGAGGAGCTTACCACTTGGTACGAGTAAAAGAGGGCGATGAATGGAAGACGGCCTTCCGCACCAAGTATGGGCTATTTGAATATCAGGTCATGCCCTTCGGACTTTGCAATGCCCCGGCCGCCTTTCAATATTTTATGAACGATGTCCTCAGAGAGCTCATAGATGTGTGTGTTGTTGTTTACATTGACGACATCCTCGTTTATTCTTCATCGGAATCTGAACATCGGAAACACGTGAAAATGGTCCTCGAAAGATTGCGTCAACACAAACTTTTCGCTAAGTTGGAAAAATGTGTTTTCAACGTGACTGAAGTTGAATTCTTGGGATTCATATTATCACCTGGCGGAGTGCGTATGGATTCAAAGAAGGTCGATGCAGTTCTCAAATGGCCATCACCATCCTCCGTAAAAGGTGTGCAAAGCATGTTAGGCTTTGCTAACTTTTACCGCAGGTTTATCCCCGAATTCTCTCGAATAGTCCAGCCTATCACTGCCTTGTTAAAGAAAAACAAACGTTTTGAATGGTCTACCGAGGCGGAACAAGCTTTCCAGGATTTGAAGACTAAATTTATCTCTGCACCAATCTTAAAACACCCTCGCCCCGAACTCCCCTACATCGTGGAAACTGATGCTTCAAGCCTTGCCATGGGGGCAGTTCTATCACAAAAGGACCCGGTAACCAATCAGTTGCATCCCGTGGCATTTTGGTCCCGCAAATTCTCGCCTCCTGAAATCAATTACACGATTACTGACAAGGAACTTCTGGCTATCAAGTCTGCCTTTAAGGCTTGGCGGCATTATCTGCTGGGGGCCCGACACACCGTTACTGTGATTACGGATCACCGAAACCTGCAATATTTGAAACCCGCAAAAGCCCAATCCTCTAGACAATTCCGTTGGGCATTATTCTTTGCCGAGTTTGACTTCATAATTACCTATCGACCTGGTACAAAGAACGGTAAAGCTGATGCCCTTTCTCGGATGGGAGTGGAAGAACACTTGATCAACCCTAAACCTGTACCAATCATTCCCGAACAAAGAATTCTGGGTGTAATCGCCACAGAATCCATAGAGGAAGTTAAGGATAAAGCCAGGCAACTTGTAACTCCAGCAGACATACAGAATTGGCATCTGCAGGGAAAGGACTTTGCAGTAAAGGACAACTTATTGTATTTCCAAGAACAATTATACCTACCCAGCACAGATTTACAGAAAAAAGTAATCTCTTGTTATCACGATTCTTTAATGGAAGGACATCCCGGTATGGCCAAGACCTCAGAAAAGATCAAGCGCTACTTCTGGTGGCCGTCTTGGAAAAAAGATATCAGAGACTTTATAATGTCCTGTGGAGTATGCGCCCAAAACAATAGTCAAAAGGAAAGACCAGCAGGCCTCTTACGCCCTATTGACATCCCACCTCGCCCTTGGCATACGCTTTCTATGGACTTCATCACCGATCTACCTCCATGCTCCGGATACAATACGATTCTAGTAATCGTGGACTTATTCTCCAAGATGGCGCATTTTATTCCGCTCAAAGGCTTGCCAACAGCAGCAACTCTGGCCCGAGAATTTCTCGAAAACATCGTCCGACTGCACGGTTTTCCTTCGGTTCTAATTTCGGATCGAGGTAGTCAATTTATTTCTCATTTTTGGCGAAGTTGCTGTCGGTTGGCTCAAATTGATGTGAGACTATCGACCAGTCACCACCCTCAGACCGACGGACAAACCGAGAGGACCAATCAAACTCTGGAACAGTATTTACGCTGCATGCTGCAACAAACTGAAAAAACTTGGAAAGACATCCTTTGGATAGCCGAATATGCCTACAATAACTCTGTCCATTCGGGAACTGGGAAAACCCCGTTTTTTCTTTTGTACGGCAGTCACCCTCGAACCTCGGAGTTGGATCCCCGCCAAGATCTTGAAACACCAGCATTAGACTACCTGCATTCTACAATCACCCAAGCCTTTAAGGAAGCTGTTTCTTACCTTCAAAGGGCTAAAGAACAATACAAGAAAGGAGCAGATCAACATCGGAAGGAAGCCCCTCAATATCAAGTAGGGTATCAAGTCTGGTTATCCACCAAATATCTACCTCTAAAAGGGCCACGCACATTCAACCCAAGATACCTTGGTCCCTATTCCATCACTACCATAGTAAACCCAGTAGCGGTCAAGTTGGACTTGCCCCCGCACATGAAGATACATCCGGTCTTCCACGTCTCTCTATTAAAACCCGTGCAACCTCAAACCCGACTAACTAAATCTCCAAAACCTATCCTAGTTGATGGAGAACTCGAGTTTGAAGTCAAAAGCATTCTGGACTCCAAGATCTCCAAATCTAAACTATTTTACCTAATTGACTGGAAAGGCTACGGCCCCCAAGAGAGATCCTGGGAACCTGCTGAATATGTCCACGCTCCTCGCCTAATCAAAAGATTTCACCGAACATTTCCTGACAAGCCAAAACCCCCGGAGAAGCCCGGTTTGGGAGGGGCCTTGAGGGGGGGTACTGTCATGATCTCTGCTTCCAAAAGGTCAGGGTTTTCCCAACTCCCTTGGAAGCAGATCCATAACCCAGGTTCCGAGTGCCAACCAGTCCCAATTGGGACCTTTTGGACCCAGTCCTGGCGCCAGTGGCACCAGGCTCATAAATATGCCCAGTCCCAGCGCTGGAAGCGCCGGGCTCATAATGCTTGGGTGGACTTACCTGCAGCAGACCATGCTGCTTACTTGCCTGCCAGTTGAGCCTCTGATCCTCTTCTGTTTGGAACTACTTTTCCTGTTGGGTGGGGCAGGAGCCACTCCCTAGATTCAGAACACTGGAACTCTTCTGGAAAGCAGGAACTCTTTTCTTACCTAGGCGTGGCTGTGGAAGGAGACACCTAAGCACTACAGGAGGCTATTTAAACCACACCCGATGGATGAATCTTGCTTTGCGTTATTCTGCATCCTCTGCAGCAGAACGCTCATCGTGTCTTCTGCATCTGATCCTGGGCCTAAGGAAAAAGGCTTACCATCCTGAATCCAGTCTTCAGCAACACCTATAAAGACAAGAAAGAACAGGTTAGCATTACGGTCTTCAGTGACAGCTCTTCACTTACCTGGTCCATCGGCTGTCACCAACGCCTCGCGCTGCATTCCGGCATCTGAAAGACAAAGGCTTACCTACTCTTCGTGCGCTCCGGAGGTCTTCACACTGCATTCCGGCATCTGAAAGACAAAAGCTTACCAACTCTTCGCACGCTCCGGAGGCCTTCGGCGCTACATCCCGCATCTGAAAGACAAAACAAGGTGCGTTTAAAGACATTGTGGAACTTTAATACTCACGTGCCATTACTCCTTTCCACATCTAACCCAGTGGGTATTCCGGCACCCTGCAGCCGCTCCGAACTTGTACCTGCAAAATAAAAAGACAGTTAGAGCGCATCGTGAAGCAGGCAACAAGCCTTTACTTACGTGCTTCCAGGCGCTTCTATTCATCACACGGGCTCCATCTTCAACTCACTTCAGCCCGTCATCCGCCATCGCCGGAACCCTGCAAAACAAGAGACATCATTACTAAAGACTTTAAAGACATTAGAATTACTCGAAACTTACCGTTCGTGCAGTAAACGACGGACAGCAGTCCTCTGAAGTCAAGAGGCCTGCTCCCCTTATCCAGTGAAGAAACTGGTTACAGCACCCTGCCCCGAGGCAGATGGAGAGCACAGCGTTCACTTACCTAAGGTGAGAGCGTTAACCTTTGGGGTTCTACAGGAGAAGAGAAAGGGAAGAAGAGAGAGACATTCAATAACCCAGTTCCTTAATCCCATATTTTCTATCTGCAGACATCTTACCCTTCGAGTCAGACATACAGTGCACAGAGGTCCAGCCCAAAGAGCCAGCCGTGTGTTACACATCACCTTTGAAGATACGGTATACGCCCAGTCAAGACCGGCGCCTCTACGGGAATCAGGTGAGCGTTACACTTATATTCAAAACCAGAAGTTACATCATAGGTTTGAATAAAAATGTGGAATGGCACAATGTTTCACAATAATGTGCCTCTACATCTCCAGTGGTTGATGGGTCATGTCATTTTCCATTGTCGGTCCAACTGTATGGAGAAAACATAGCTGGAAATGTAGTATTGTACCACAGTTTTGTTAAAACATCTATATATGCGTATGTTGTAGTACATTACTGTGTGTGACAATACCAGCCATACGCCCACCTTAATAAGCTACATTACTAAAAGTGTAAAATCCTAATTGCTGGTAGCATGCTCATGATAACACAAGAGGGATCTCTCAGCTTAATCTCAGAATAGGTCCAATATGTCACATTCCTCAAAGCCTGAGTATATTACTCCTATCCATTTCTGATCATATTAATATCGGGAAGACACCTATTACAAGCCCCTATGTTTCTCTATAGGACCCCATCATTTAAATTGCAGTGGCCAGGTTTTCTCATCGGATAAATATGTATAATAACATGTCTCCACTTTGAAGAACACGGTTATTATCAGTGA
The DNA here is from genome assembly GCF_040938575.1 of Ambystoma mexicanum. Taxonomy (NCBI): domain Eukaryota; kingdom Metazoa; phylum Chordata; class Amphibia; order Caudata; family Ambystomatidae; genus Ambystoma; species Ambystoma mexicanum. The sequence continues at coordinate 570,551,215 of NC_090922.1, read as the reverse complement.
AGTGGAACTAGATGGATATGCCTCTTACCGGTCACGCAAAAATTAAACTATGGGGCTCATCAGAAGTTTGGCGGTATCCGGGTGGTAAATCCGCCGGGATACCACCGATGCAAATAGCGTTACTGCAACTCAGTCTGGCGGTTTTAGTGCCAGATCCTGAGTTGTGGTAAGGCTCTTACTCCCCATTTTGTTAGGAGTCCATAGGACCCCCTGGGGCAGTATCAGTGCTATTAGCCCCGGCGCTAATATCACCACAAATGGGCGGAAAGTGGTAAGATTTACCTCAGCTCAAAGCTGGAGGTATATCTGCTACCTTCCGACCAAACTCAGGATTGGGTGGAGCATTAATTCAGTGGTAATAGAGTTACCAGCGCATTTTTGCAGCTATGCCCAACCCCCGATGAGGCCCTATGTAAGAAACATGCCTTTATTGAGACATTGTTTGTAGTGGCTTGAATCATACTTTCTTATGAATGAATTGATCCAAACCACGTTTTCGTACGGGACAATTATGTATAATAATATGCAACTAGGCCATTATCAATGGAACCATATTCATATGCCTTCTATTTTCCTTACAGATAACACATTATGCAATAATAGTGTCCTTAGAAATTGTGATGAACATATGTAAGACAGCATCAATGCTTATATTTACTTACTTTTCTCGCGGCACTTTGTGCCGTATCGTGATGACGGCATCACATTGGCACGTTGGATATTAAAAGGCGGCCATGTTGTTTTGTGGATTACACGAATGTTGAATTAGTAGTGTGTTGTATACTTAAGGACCGCTCTAATTTATCGATATCAAAATGTATGATAGATACTCCCAAAATAAGATAACTATTGATGTACTTGATGTACTTGAATCCACAATCACTTAGGGATCTGCAGGAGACACAGGTGACAAGCAACCTTTGTTTGAGCATCAATAATTCCTCTAAAGAAGGACTTTCATCCAGTGATGTCGAGATTTTTAGGGATCTTTGCATTAAGATATAGGTTGGGAAGGTGGTTACATCTACCATGTCGCCATCCTTTGCGTTACAGAAAAAGAGCATTATAGGTTAGAACAAATTAGTCTACACCTATAGATTTTGGCCTTTTTTACAAATATTGCCTGACTAAAGGCCTCCCTTGTGTGCGTTTTTATTATTTCAGAGTAGCAGTTTGGTGAAGCATAAAATCACAGAGCAATGATGGCGATTTTTGGATAGCATTAAAAGCGAATGGTGACCAGAGAACTCTTATCCAGGTACACCCGTATTAGAGATATGTAACACTGTATATATCTATATGAGAAGAGGCTTAAGAAATGATTTAGAAACTAAGACATGCTTCTCTATTTTGTTTAAGAATTTTCTAGGAAGAGTTTTGATGACACAACAAAATAACATCCTGTTTTTAGTTCATCTTGTACATGTACAAAATCATTAGTACAGCCCCTGAGGAATGTCCAGCATTGTTTAGCCCACTAGGAAAGAAACATGTGTTTGTAGGGGTTGGAAGAAGTGTACAGAGCTGATATTGATGAACAGGGTCAGCTCTGACATTTTTATGTTGTGTGTTTAGAGTCTAAAATAAGAATTTCATTGTTTTACTTACAAATGCTCTTTAGATTATGTGTTGATGTTTTTACACATCTTAAGATTTTTTATGATGAACTTCTCAATAAAAAAATGACATTTTGAATGCATATGGATTAGAGGTTAGGTCAATTCCTTCAGCACTATCTAAGCATATGCCATCTGTTTATCTGGCAAAGAAGTTGAATTATTGAAATGAACCTTCCTTTATAATAATTATACATATTTAGGGCACACATGGACCCTAGATAGGTAGGCATATGTTAGACATATGTATTGTAGACCGCATTTTAGTAAAATGAGGCCCGGTTTGCAATTGAATTGTATTTATGTATTGTGCATACATGAATGATTAAGCAATTCTTTGCTGTTTTCTGTGCAGTTTGGGCTTTGGGGCAGGTTATCATTTGTTTATGGTACATGAGAGAATACTGTAAAAATAGGTTCCGGGCTGGGATCCAGTCGCTGTTTTGTTTATGTAAATAGTCCCTGAAGTTTTCGTAAATAATAAACAATGTTCTAGGCTCATTCCCAAACTACTGGACGCACTCTTAATATGGTGCTCATGGTCAAATATTGTAGGATATCTAGGAGGACAGACCTTCAGTATTGTAGTATTTGATCATGGAATATGTTCCATATTCCTTCAGAATGTGTAAACATATTCTCAGGTAGTGCTCCAGATAAGATTTTGCAGTGGGAGTATTTTACTCCCTATTTTTCAAAGTTGGGAGTAAAAGGATTTTTTAGGGAGTAAAATGTTAAGTGCCATTGCCATTGGGAGTATTTAATAAGTGAGTAAAAATATGTTTTAACTGTAAAACAGTAATGTTTTATAATAAACACTTCTTTGCGTTATTCATGCACATTTTTCACACTTCAATCCTTCAGTAATATCAGTAGTTTCTTCCTCTGCACTCTGTGTACTACTGTTCCAACCCTATCCATGGAGCTGTGTAGATGTATACCGGGATGCAGGCTTGTGTGCGTCTATTTCCTATTTTTTTGGGGATAGGTGTACTCCCTATTTTTATTTTTTGGGAGTATTTGGCAATTTTAAGGGAGTAAAAGTGGCTGATACACCCCTTATCTGTAGGGCTGTTCTTGGAGAACATATTGATGAGCTCTGGGCATATGTTATGTTATCTTACAATTGTATAGCGCCTACTGCCATAGTTCATTGCATTGTAGCACCTTTTCCTGTAAAAGAGGCAAATGAGGAGTATAATAGAACATTCAGTAGTGGTAGGAAGGAGCAAAGTGAGATAGATAGTTGGTATAAGGGCGAGGGATAGATAAGGTGCTCAGGAAGGCATGAGAAGGAAATGGTGGTAGAGCTATGTGTACAATTGGGCCTAATTTATCGTGGGACTCAACTGTACTCTAAGGGTTGCAGCGTCGAAAGCTTAGCTGGAGAAAAGGTGTTCACGACGCTAGGGCGTATGTCTGGAATTTACTCACTGCATGGTGAGCTGGGGCATGTTGAAGTAATGCCCAAAAAAACACAGGCGGCAAAGCCCTTCTACCTACTTCCCTAGGACCCCAACACCATTTGGCAGTGGTTGCATGACAGAAACTCGAATTTGCCCATTTTTGCAAAACCTCCCTGAAAAGTGAACAAAAAACCTCTAATTTTCTGGTTTCCTCATTTAGTTATGTAATGGTTGCCAAAAAATTTGAGGGCCCAAACAACATTTGAGAGGGGTTGTATGTCAGAAATCTGAAATGTACCCGTTTTGCAACAATTCCCTGAAAAGCAAGTAAAAGAGCTGCGATTTATTGGGGTAGGTGGTGGGAAGAGGTTTCTTCAGTAAGGTCATAGTTACCAAAAGCATTTTTTCTTTTTGTCTAAAGCCGTACGTAGGTTCGTGCTTCGGGGCAGAATGCTTAAGGAAACAAAGCATGTTATTGGCTCCGCATTGGTCATATGTGTGAGTCTGCCACAGTGTGTTGTTATGTTTTGCTATCTTGCATTTGTATAGCACCTACTGCCATAGCTCATGGCGTTGAAGCACTTTTGCCTGCCAAAGGACAATGGAGGAGTTTGATAGAATATTCAGTAGTGGTAGGAAGGAGCTTAGTCTGGTAGAATTGGGATAAGGGCGAGGGATAGATAAGGTTCTCAGGAAGGCATGAAAATGAAAAGGTGGAAGAGCTATGTGTACAATTGAAGATTTGTTCATGATTTTTGGGATTGTGTAACTGAAGCCTCCCCCCAGCTTCAGGCAGTCAGCTTTTAACTCCCTACTCTTACAGAGGAGTGGTGTGAGTATGAGAGATACTCTTACCTGTTTTGACATCACATTGAGAAAGGGAAGAAGTATTAAAGGCAAGGTATTGTAAGAGACATTTCAATTGAGGGGTCATTATTATATATGAGGCATTTTAGCGAGAGCCAATTTCATTAGAATTGCGTTCCTAGTAAATCTTTACATAGATTACAGATTCATTATAAGAAGGGCTGTAGGCTTCAACATAATCATAATGTTTTAATTAGTAACCTTTATTATATTGAGTGTGTTATGAATAATCACAATGATAATTGCAATTATTTTGTATTACTTTTTTCTTCTAATAAAAAGAAATGAACATTTCAGGAGGATGTGAGAGCATTCATTGAGGGTTCTATACTGAGAATGTTTTCATGAACGTGTGCTTTAAGTGTATCAAGGGTGCAACTATGTATATTTCAGCATGTTGTCTTTCAGTATTTTGTGCTTGTTTGGATAAGGAATGATTTGGTAGCCGGCTTAACAGTAGTCCCTCTATAAATGTAATTACATTAGTAAATCAGTCATTTATAGATGAGTGAGGCGGACAACATTTAGATGATTTCTCAAAATATGCCATTTTATTAAATCATAAGTTTCAATAAACACCTCACTATTCCTGCCCTCATGTGCATTTCCCTGCCTAACCTAAGCTAAAGAAAACACTTGTAAATAAAATACACAAGAAAATATATGGCAATTCACAACAACAACTGTATTGGTAGTAGATTCACAGTCTATCTATGTATCTTTGGAGGATTCCCCTTCGCGAGGTTTTAAGTTGGATTCAGTTCCAATGTTCAACAAAAAGAAACAAGGAAATCCGGGTTTGTAATAAAGTTCCACTTTAGTTCTTTGCACCTTCAGTTTGTCAAAATAAAGTTCTATCGATCCAGTGTTCAACAAGAGAACGATTCTTCTTCTTCATTGAATAGTCATGTTCAGGTCATCAAATAGCAACAATGATATTCTTGGTCAGGATGATTTGTTGCCACTTATAAATGTCAATGAAAAACAATTTCTGAATATCAACTCTCCTCAGCTCGCCTTTCAACACCATCAATTACAATTGGTATCTTTGTCAGGATAACTTCACAGCACTTCCACTTCCACCTGGGCTACTCTTATATCAGCCCATTGCTACAAGGATTCACCATGCAGGTCTTCTCACCTGCAGGAGAGTTTTACACAATCAACAGTGCTTCTGAAGTTCTAAATCTACTGACAACCAAATGTTTAGCACAGCTTCAGCAGTTTGCAATTCTGTGGCTTTCAACAACTTTTCAGAAAAGACAAGATTCACATTAATGCTCCTCAACACTTTCATGTAAGCAAGGCATTTTTCTTCTGAACATTCACCTTCCAGAAGGGCAACCTCTTTGCCACTTTTGTCTTTCTGCCACTCCAGTAACCAAAATACCCTTAAGGATGTAAATCTACCTTTCCTTCTTTTGGCTTTGACAATGTGAGTTTTTATACCAGCTTCAGTTTCATGGAACAATCACAATTTACAAGCTTTACCCTTTTAAGACATTTCATTCACCCCTTCTCTTCCTATTAGCCCCATTAGCTCAGTGGCATGCCTTACTGTTAGTCTCTTTGGCTCTAGACAATGCTTGCACCACTCTTGGCTTTGGGCAATGCATGTTGTTTCCCTGGAACTCACAGATTAAAGTTCAGTCAGTAAAGTTCAAAGCTACAATGTTTTCTAATGCTTACAAAAATATCCTTCTGTTAGCCTCCACTTTAGAATCACTTTTAGGCACACATGATCAGTATTTCAGTTGCTTTCATCAGTTTAATATTCAGATAGTACCTTTCAGGCATTTTCACTCATACGCAAATGCTACTTTTGTAGCAGTCATTGGGCCTCACTCCGAGTTCGATGGTAACCCGCCGGTGTTACCAGCGGATTGCCGCTGAACTCGTAACACCATTCCACCGCCTGATATCCCAGTGCCACCAGTGCATTAAGACTCGGTGGCCCGGGATATCAGGCAGTGGAGAGTGTAAGTCCCCATTCCCATGGATTCCAAGAGGACTCCATGGTAATGGGGACATGGAAGGACTGGCACCGGAAGACAGAGTTGGAATGTGGCAGTCCAGAAAGGGTTCCGGTATGGTGCGACTGGCACCCTTATATCATGACCAACACACTAGGAATGACACTCATTGTCTGAAAATAAATTGTCGGGTTAACAAAAATTTCACACACACGAGGGATTCTCCTTTGATACTGTTGCCTGCCTTTGTTTGAGCAAGAGATTAGAACGCTCTTTAAAACTCACTGACTTCCGTCTTCGATCCCTTTGCATGCTGCAGGACGTCCACTACTTTGACTCCTTTCAAATGGACACACTTCTTTGTTGAAGTTGCCTTCATTCCTGCCACGCAGTCACGCAGCTTGACTTGCTCCTGAGACCCTCTGCTGCACACTCACTCCTAGCCACAGTCCCCTGAACGCTTCCCGCTGCACAGTCTCTGCAATTTGGTTCACATGAAGCAAAGACTTTTTCCTTCATGCTTCCCTCTGTGCAACCTCTGCTTTATGGATTTAGGGGGAAAAAGACCCTCTCAGGACCCGCAGTTTGAATCTGCTCTACAGTGGTCCTGGCGTCAACTCTTTCCCCCAATGTTTGTGAGTACAGCTAACATGCTCTCCTTCTGCTGCTGCTACTGCTCAATCCGATGACCTGCACCCGAGGGGGCCTTTTATACCTCTATGCTTCCCTCAGGTGTGGGCCGTTAGCATAAAAACGCTCACCACTCCTGCAACATTGCTCTTAAGTCCTCTTCATCGTCCCAGTACTTAGGGAACAATGGGACTTGTAGTCCCCAACAACATTAGGTTTCCTAGTCTGCTTTCTACTTTTAAACTCAGGTTTATTTCTTCTAAATGCATTTAAAGAAACATCACAAGTGTTTACTTGATAAGGGAAAGGCAGTTAATTTAAGTCCTTTTTAACAGACTTCCTTTCACTGTGACTCTGGGAGTGAGAGTAATTTCTAAGTCTCAGGCTGGCTTTCTTTTCCTAAGATGTTTAGGGATTTTGCATTATCCTTGTCCACAACTAAAATGTTCAATCTGTGGATGAGACAAATCACGACGACAATAAGGCATTACATGCCTTGGCACATGTAAAAGTTTCTTCCCCTTTAAAGACAAATACAGTGTCTCATTGCACAGGATCTCCTCACCACCCTGAGCCTTGTCTCCTCCCAGGTGATGCTCCTGTGAGCACCACCCCCAAAGTCAGGATCAGGAAGTGGGTGTCTTTCCCTGGTCACATGGGAGGAGGATCTAGGCAGGGATTTAGTGAGGGACCTGCAGGATTCATCACATTGTCCATTCTCTTATTGATGCTCTGTGACAGGTATCTGCTTTTTTTCTCTACCTCTGTACCTACTGCAACCCCTCCTGAAGGAGAAAGGGGCTGATTCTAACATACTCCCTTTGGGACACAGGTATGGCTCTGGTTGTAGAGGTGATACAAGTCATGTCATTTGGTGAACACGAAGGGACACAATCTACATAAAACCACAATCCTACACCCAAATGTATTCTCCCTACATAGTTACTGAAGAGGGGCTAAGAGGGTTGCTAAATGCCTGGTGATGCAACACATTCTTTAAAGCATATTCTAGTGAAGAGCAAGCAATCTTAAGCAGTCAAGTTAAGAGTTACTAGAATGGCTAACCCACATGTCGATGTTGCTTTATCTTAAAAATACTGCCATACAGTAACTAGCTGGCTACAGGAAGGAGGTGTTAGAGAAGTTAACACTAATTTCACTATGGCAGTGGCTGTGCCTGGGGGATTGCCAGGGGAGACCTTATTTGTATGTATGAATACACCTGGCACTAAGCCATGGGGCCAGGGACGTCATTTGGGGGTCGCCAGAGGTCGCAACTGCGACCTCTGAGGTCTCCCTTGCGACCTCTGTGGTCTCCCTTGCGACCTCTGTTAAAAAAAAAGAAATAAAAAAAAAACATTTCGGGTTTTTTTTTTTTTTTTTTTCGTTTTTTGTAATGCAAGGTCCTGGAGTGGCTGGCTCTCATGTTCAGGCCCTTTAAAAAAAAAATAATAAGACAAATAAGAACAGGAGTGCCACAAGTCTAACACTTTCAGCACTGACCCTAAATAAGAAAGAATAGGAAACCAAATAATGTGTCTTTCTGGAATTCTGTACAATAATTGCTAAACTCATTAAAGGTTTATTTCAGGCACACTTCAGGGGGTGAGTCACTGATTTAGTCTGTTCTTAAACGCCTCAACTCAGCCTTTAATCCTTCTGAGGTCGATAAATGAGTACCAAGACAGGTTGGGTGATATTGGGTGTATATTTTTTCTATATAAAGCGCTTAAGTGTAAGTGCTATATAGTAACACATCATTATCATTTGGTCATGGACGTCTGCTTGCATTCACAGTAATTTGGTAATATGGGCCTATACACACTGACCTTAACGCTACATATGGCAATCCATTCTTGCATGAAATGTACATCACATTATAGTGATATTGTAACCATATTTTTCGTACTGTACAATGCTGTGATGTCTCTTCCTGTTTTGGCAACGGGTGAAAGGTTCGTGTTCCATCGCTTCCCGCGATATCACTTCGGGGTAGGGTCAAATGATATCAGTTCCTGTGATGTCATCAGGGGTCAAGGGTCGTGTGATGTCACTTCCGCTACCCCTGGCATTTTGTTGAAATGACGTCCCTGCATGGGGCTGGTTCAACATCCTACCCATTAGGAGGGACCTAGCCCAAATACAATATGCACCTTATAAGTATTCTGAGTTAGCTGTTCAGCAGGTAGACCACTAAAATTGGTTTCAAGGGGGTTTGACATATCCCATTACCAGGCCCAGGCATGGTCCTTTTGATATGGCAGGGTTAACCTTGGAACACATTCTTAGGTATCACCCAAATAGGGAGGCACATGATTGCTACATAAGAGAACACTATGGCATTCCGCGGAGACACTTTGACACTGTTTGTGATCAAACTGTAGTGCTGAAGGCTCTGAGGGCTACAGCTGTAGTACCTAGACCATTCTTAGCAGGAGAAGAAGGGGCACTTCCATTTCAGACCCTCGAGGCTTTGTTCGGCTTTGTTAGGTCTCTGTCCCAATAAGCATGAGGAGATCCTAAATGGTATTGCACTAAATTGAGCTAGCTTCAGGCAGCCTACCCTCAAGTTATTCCTCAACAGAGGCAGAGGGCTCTAGCAATCATAATGCCAGCAGGTTGTAGTCTACCCATAGAACACTGTACCAGCTGAGTTTCAGTGTACAGTTGGCTATACCATCATCTGATATGGACTCCCTTAATTACAGTATTTATTTCCATTCTGGGAGAGAAATTGAGCCGAAGCAGTGATGACTTTAGGATTATCCATACCTGGAAGAAATTATCCCATGCTTGAGGGTGCATTTATGCCACTTATTAAAGGGGAATCGGTGAGACTAGAAGTCTTCCAAAGACCTGTCAAGTGAGAGTAATCAGACTAGACGGGCACAACCTACCTGGTAAGTCTGATACAGGGAAACCAGGCAGAAGCACCTTCTCAGCTAGAGGTTGAAAGGGATGGATGCATGCTTCCAGCCTGCTCAACATAGGAGAGGAACAGAGTGAAACTTATCATGAGAGAGCAGGTTCTATAGAGAGGAATAGTACCAGCCCCAAACCAGGAGCTAGTTGGGGTAGAAGATCCTATGAGGGCAGGAGCAGTCCTCATAGGCACAGGTTACAGCTTAGGCAACCACAAAGGCACAGATATGAAGACTATCCTCCTTCTTCACAGAAAGAGAAGAAACAAGGCTCAGCACCCAAGGGAGAGCATAAGCCTGCGAAGGCGTAGGAGGAGAAAGGAAGCCAACTGCAGCTTTAAACATGGACAATGGCAAACGTACTACACTAGACTCACTGGATAATACCAGTGACTAAAGATATAGAGGATTGGCCAATAGTACATTTGGACTCTGGCACACAGGTTCCTATACTCAGAGAAAAACACAAGGAACATTTAAGATACATTCCAACGCATCAACAACTAGAAGTTGTTACTCCAACTGGAAAAGTGTTTGAGGACAATATGTTTACTTGTTATAATACAGCTCAAGGGGGAGAACAAAAAAGAAATAGGGGCACTATTTTGCTCTGAGTTAAATATATCAAAAGGTGGACTTTAACCAGAATAAGGCTTTATGTTAAGGGAAGCTCTAGGCGGAAGAGAGAATTAAGTCAGCCTTTTCAGAAGGGGTTGATTAATACTCGGTGAACACCTATGAAGCATTGTCGGCTGTTCAAAAGAGCTACAAGTACACCATTCAGAGGAAAACAGTTTTGTTTCACAAGGGTATAAAACTACAGATATTTTCAAGCAGAAATAATCCAATCCCTTTTAGAGGGTTTTCAGAAATCCTGGACATATGTATATGACATATACTGTACAGATGACGATTTAAATGAACTCTTAGAAATGGTGTATCTAATCATAAGGGTGCTATCAGCTTACATACAGTGTAAGAGAGAACACAGTAAAAGTCACTATCCCTAGGCCAAAGGAAGGTCCTATTGGTAGGATACTGCAGATAAGCAGGACAGGTTAAAACTAGTTTCTGCAGCACATGCAAGTGTATCCACAACCCATTTTGGTGTGGCAGCTACAACACAGCTCTTTCAGGACAGATATTGGTGGCCAGGGCTTAGAAAAGATGTACAGCAGTACATAGCGAATTGCGCCAAATGCTTGCAAACAATAGTGTACAATTCCAGAAAGAGGTTACACTAGCAAAGGTGACAGTGCCATTTAAATCCATGTATATGAATCACATAGGCCTCTAAGATCAGCACACAAATACAGATATTAGTTAGTTGTGGTAGACTCGTGCACTATATTTACCTGGTTCATTCTCTAGAAGAATGCTGTCCTTAGCATCCATGACAGCACCCAAATTACTCCAAGCTGACAATGGGCCAGTCTTTTCTGGCAGAGCCTTCAGAGAAGCCCTGTCAAGCTGGGGATGTTGCTTGCAATTCTCAATCCCATTCAGGCCACAGTCTAATGGGGTGGTTGAGAGAGTGAATGGGATAGTGAAGCAAGCCTTGACTAAATGCAACGTATCTTTTGGAGGTAATTGGGTTAATCATGTACCATTAGTGCAGCATAGCATTAATAACTTTCCACACCATTCTCACTGTAAGGGTAATACCCCAATGAGTTGCTGTTTAGCATTCCTATGTTCGTGCCTGGCTCATGCAATCACACCAGTTCTCTCACCAGGCCAGACCAGCTGCTTCTAACACATCTTCTCAGGGAGTCAATCTGTTCTGAGGGAGACATACCTCAGTGACAGCAAAAAAGGCAAGCCATACAGCACCTTGAAGCCTGGAGACTGGGTGCTTGAGAAAGGACATGGTAGAGAAATACATGGTCAATGCCACAGACCTCCTGTGATGGTACTGGAGTTCATTGTCTCAAGGACAGCCATTCTGCCAGCTCTGCCTCTTACAAAAAGTTACTCGTCAAGTGTCTGTAAACCATCTTAAGACAGCTCCAGATGGGTACTCACCAGTTTCTGAGGGAGGAGACTCTCTGTCTTGAACAACCTGACAAGCAGGCAAGAAAAAAAGACATCACTATGATAACGATCTATCAAGAATCATCCTCTACCTCAGAACAGATTTTTGATCTTTCTGGAACAGATGAGCCAGAAATAAAGGCAGAAAAAAAGCAAAGCGCAAGATCAATCCTGGAAGATTTGAAACATCCAAAGTGGTTCAAGGAATGCAAGATCGTCGTTGGGACAGTCATTTTGTTGTATCTTTTGCTGTGGAAAAGTCTTCTCACTTTTTTGTCCTATTAACCTCAGGAAAAGTTTTGACTCCATTAGAGATACATATAACCAGCAGACAGATGACCATGTCAACTTTAGGCTTGTCTTAGACTACACAAGAGGGAGGTACAGACTGAAATGGGTGGAGTCTCAAGACAAATTAGCCTATGTCCTCTTGAGTTAGGTCAGTCCTGGATGCACCAATATAAAACCTATAGTGGGCCTAGCATGCAACTCCAGGTACAGATATGATCTGCGATAGATGAGTCTAGGATAATGTCCCCTGAAATTCATGCTTCTGACACGTATATGAACATGTTAAGGGTTGATATGGAAGCACTTACTGAAGGAGCACTTTTAGATCCTGAAGATGATTTGGAATGGTTTTTTATTTAATTTTTAATGTGATTTAGTTTCAAAGAAACTTTTCACATACAAATTTCATATGATATTAATATACATTCATGAAATACAAAATATTTAAAAATACAAAACCTTAAAATCCACAGACTTATACATGCACAGGACTGAAAACCAATTAATATAAAAACATATTTACATTAAAGGTTTTCCTAAACATTTTCCATCCCTAATGTATCAGCAACTGTGATCCATATTCTAAAAAGTGCATTGTGCATTGCAGCATTTTCTGTGATTAAGCAACAATCCCATAACAGCTGACACACGGTAGGCGGTAAATTAGCTATTAGCACCATGGTTGCCGCCGGTACCATATCGGTACCACCATGGAGGAAAGGAGAATTACCACCCCATTCCAAGGTTGGCGGGGCGGAAATGCCCCCTTTCTCCATGGCCCTTCCCCATTCTTGCCCCATAGGGAATGGGTAAGGAGCTAATTGCGTCAAGGGGCCTTTGCGGGTCTACACCAGCCGTTAAGGTCGGGCCCCGCAAAGGGACCTCGTAGTAAGGCGGTAAGGGTTAACGGATCCTCATAGGATCTTCTACCGCCATTCTGCCAGCTCTGCCTCTTGCAAAAAGGTACTCGTCAAGTGTCTGTAAACCATCTTAAGACAGCTCCAGATGGGTACTCACCAGTTTCTGAGGGAGGAGACTGTACCCTTACCGTAGACCGTTAACCCTTACCGCCTTCCATGTAATGAGGCCCTTTATCTTTTATCCCCATTCTTGGGCCCACAAAACTTAAATCAGGCAATCAATGTATTCGTAGCAACAACACAAACCTTCGCACTCTCTCAGCAGGGCAGATGATCAGATATCTTTGCGGCGTTAGGTACATATGCATACTCTAAAATATTTCCCCATATGTTTTAGCTCCCGTAATTTCACATAATTCACGTTCCAATCTGAGGTCCTCTGTTTTACTTTCCACCTACGTACTAAAGGGGTTAGGTCCTGGCTCTGGTCAGGGGTCCAATATAACCGCTCAAAGTTCTCCTTACAGACAGCTTCAATCCAGATTTTTCCTTTGTTGGCAGTACCAATTTGCCCAATTAAAGGGAACAGTGCCATGAGTACAGTACACCTAGGATCTTTTGCTATCTTAAAATAGAGCGAACCCCTCTTTTCAGCGGACCTGTCTTTTCCCTTCTTTCAGCAAGTATTCATAGCCTACCTTCTCTTCAATAGTTACTCCAAAATACCAGGTACCACCCTGGCATGAAACTGAACTGCCTTGGTTTTCTTCAGATTTATTAAAAGTTCGTTTTCAACTGCATATAGCTCCAGAGCCCCCTGAGAGGTATTCATACCTCTACCGGTGTGATCCAATAAAACAACCTCATCAGCATATAATATGTTAGCAATGTGCACCTCCCCTGCCTTTGGGGGGCAATTTGATAGACCCCCTATGATTCCCGGGACGTCAGCTACGTAAAGGTTGAACAGTAGTGGGGCCAACACACACCCCTGCTTTACGCCGCTATCAGTTACTAGAGGGGCTGTGAAGGCCCCACCACTGTCCAACCTCAGCATAACACTTGTATTGGCATGCCAGCTCATAAACAAAGTCAACAACTCTTCAGGACATCCACATTTTGACATTTTTGCCCATAATCTGTTACGATTTATCATGTCAAACGCAGCATGACAATCGATAAATGTTGCATACAGCACAGGGTTTCCCCTACCTCTGGTTCTTCCCATAAGATAATCCATCAGAACTAGGTTGTGGACTGTAGACCTCCCCTCCCTAAACCCTCATTGCATGTTATCCAGGATATTATGGCTATGCACCCATTCTTGTAATGCCTTTAGCAAAACCCTGGCAAAAAGCTTACCGGTTACATCCAGCATCGACAGGAGCCAGTAATTCATCAGTTCCTGTTGATCGCCAGATTTGTACACAAGTATCAACAAGGAGGTGCACCAGGAGCTGGGTACATTCCGAAACGTAACAACATGGTCAATTTGTCATTCCAACATAGAGGCCCAAAAACTAGGATCATATTTTAGCAACATATTGGCCAAGCCATTCGGCCCGGGGCCCTGATAGCTTATGTTTTTTATTAGCCTTTCGAAGACTTCTACATCATATTTTATATGCGGGTTTCTAGTTTTCATTATATGCAAAGGCAGTTTGCTCTCTACACCCGTATCAAACTGCTTGGAAACAAAATTCACCCACTCACCTGCTTGTATAGGGTTTTTTGTATTCCCACCTTTAAAGGTATTCAATTGTTGCCATATTGATCTAGTATCACCATAGGCCAGTACCTGTGTCATTTTCTGCCATCCCTTGTTTAACTTTTAGAATCTCCTTCTTTGGACCCAATTCCTATATTGGTTTCTAATGCCACGGGACCATTCTAACTCCCTATCCTGCCCCATAGCAATCCCTGCCAACCATTGAAGTGCTCTCTTCATAGCCCGCTTTGCATCCATCATCTCTCGTCACAACATTTAGTGTCATCTTTACCTTCGGCTAATAATAGTTACCTTTCAGGACCGCACATTTTTCAGTTACTCCTCTGATCTAGAGCTTAATGCGATCGGCTGATTCATTCTGAATCACCTCCCAATCAATATAATGGAACCTAGCAATATCAATATAATGGAACCTAGCAATATCAATATAATGGAACCTAGCAATATGAGCCTTGATGTGCCTAATATTCCCCACGCTCCACATAATTGCTACATTTACTTTAACATCCCCTAACATCCCCTTCTCACATTCCTTCTCAACCTCAGACAAACATACAGTGATAAATGCATGGTCACTATACTCGGTTTGCCTAACCACCAATTTTCTAACCATAGTTGCTAAATCAGGATCAACAAAAACATAATCAAGTGTAGACCTACTTCTTCCATTTACCCAAGTCACTTCACCCAGTACATCCCCGGGCATTCTACCATTAACCATCAATACGCAGAACTCCTTAAAAGCATTGACCCAACTTTTGCCCCAAGAATTTGACTTCACAAATGTCCTCAATGACTGTTTGTTAAATACCTCCAACTCAGTCTCCAGCGGATCATCTAGACCAGGGGTGCACAAGTGATTTTGACAGAGGGCCGAAAGTACCTTACATAAGGGCTATAGTGGGCCGAAAAGTAAAAGTGGGCGGGGCGGTAGGCGGGACATGTCAGGAGGCTTTTTCAACCCCCAATTTGTATTAAATACACGGAAAAAGAATATGTTTTTGAGGGGTAACGATTTTTATTGCATTTCAAACTTACATTTTGTACTACACATTTTCCATTGTTATCATTTATTTCAATGTAATTATTGTATATCGTCTGTTTAATTAAATTATATATATTTTATTGACCCTTGATTGGACATTCCGTTATTTTGGACTGCTATAGTTTGCTGTTTGGGTTGCCCAAGAGGAGTATGGCCTTCGTTGAGTCAGGTGTCCTCAAAAAAGCAAAGGATGTACATCTCCTAACTGTGCCTGCTTTAGCTTTATTATTGTTTTCACTCTTGGAGTGCAACACTATGCCCCATGGCTCCTACCCCCAACCAAACATTATGCCCCATGGCCCCCTCACCCCCAACCAAACACTATGCCCCATGGCCCCCTCACCCCCAACCAAAGACTATGCCCCATGGCTCCCACCCCCAACCAAACACTATGCGCCCTGTCTCTCACCCCCAAGCAAAAACTATGCCCCCTGTCCCTCACCCCCAACCAAACACTATGCCCCATGGCCCCCTGACCCCCAACGAAACATTATGCCCCAAGGCTCCTACCACCAACCAAACATTATGCCCCATAGCCCCCACACCTCAAGCAAACACTATGCCCCCTGCCCCTTACCCCCAACCAAACACTATGCCCCATGGCACCCACCCCCAACCAAACACTATGCCCCATGGCCCCCTCACCCCCAACCAAACACTATGCCCCATGGCTCCTACCACCAACCAAACACTATGCCCCCTGTCCCTCACCCCCCAAGCATACACTATGCCCCCTGTCCCTCACCCCCCAACCAAACACCATGCCCTATGGCCCCCTCACCCCCAACCAAACACTATGCCCCATGGCTCCCACCCCCAACCAAACATTATGCCCCATGGCCCCCACACCTCAAGCAAACACTATGCCCCCTGCCCCTCACCGCCAACCAAACACTATGCCCCATGGCTCCCACCCCCAACCAAACACTATGCCCCATGGCCCCCTCACCCCCAACCAAACACTATGCCCCATGGCTCCCTCACCCCAACCAAACACTATGCCCCATGGCTCCCACCCCCAACCAAACACTATGCCCCCTGTCCCTCACCCCGCAAGCAAACACTATGCCCCATGGCTCCCACTCCCAACCAAACACTATGCCCCCTGTCCCTCACCCCCCAACCAAACACTATGCCCCCTGTCCCTCACCCCGCAAGCAAACACTATGCCCCATGGCTCCCACTCCCAACCAAACACTATGCCCCCTGTCCCTCACCCCCCAACCAAACACTATGCCCGATGGCTCCCACCCCCAACCAAACACTATGCCCCATGGCCCCCTCACCCCCAACCAAACACTATGCCCCATGGCTCCCACCCCCAACCAAACACTATACCCCCTGTCCCCCACCCTGCAAGCAAACACTATGCCCCATGGCTCCCACCCCCAACCAAACACTATGCCCCCTGTCCCTCACCCCCCAAGCAAACACTATGCCTCCTGTCCCTCACCCCCAACCAAACACTATGCCCCATGGCCCCCTCACCCCCAACCAAACACTATGCCCCCTGTCCCTCTCCCCCCAAGCAAACACTATGCCCCCTGTCCCTCACCCCCAAACAAACACTATGCCCCATGGCCCCCTCACCCCCAACCAAACGCTATGCCCCATGGCCCCCTCACCCCCAACCAAACACTATGCCCCATGGCCCCTTCACCCCCAACCAAACACTATGCCCCATGGCTCCCACCCCCAACCAAACACTATGCCCCCTGTCCCTCACCCCCAACCAAACACTATGCCCCATGCCCCTCTCACCCTCAACCAAACACTATGCCCCATGGCTCCCTCACCCCCAACCAAACACTATGCACCATGGCTCCCACCCCCAACCAAACACTATGCCCCCTGTCCCTCACCCCCAACCAAACACTATGCCCCATGGCTCCCTCACCCCCAACCAAACACTATGCCCCAAACACACTCAAGCATGCACCCATACAGACCCGAACCCCCCAAATCAGCACACTCTCAAACATGCACCCATACAGACCCGAACCCCTCAACTCAGCACACAAACTTTGAAGCATGCACCCATACATGCATCTCAACATACACAACACAAACATACAAAAACAAACATTCATGCACACCCGAACCCCCACCCTCCAACTCAGCACACACACTCTCAAACATGCACCCATACAGACCCGAACCCCCACCCCAAATCAGCACACTCTCAAACATGCACCCACACAGACCCGAACCCCCCACCCCCCAACTCAGCACACACACTCTCAAACATGCACCCATACAGACACGAACCCCCCACCCCCCAAATCAGCACACACTCTCAAGCATACACCATGCACCCATACAGACCTGAACCCCCCACCCCCCAACTCAGCACACACACTCTCAAACATGCACCCAAACAGACCCGAACCCCCCACCCCAAATCAGCACACTCTCAAACATGCACCCATACAGACCCGAACCCCCCACCCCCCAACTCAGCGCACACTCTCAAGCATACACCATGAACCCATACAGACCCGAACCCCCCACCCCCAACTCAGCACACACACTCTCAAGCATGCACCCTTACAGACCCAAACCCCCCAACTCAGCACAAAAACTCTCAAGCATGCACCCATACATGCATCTCAACATACACAACACGAACATTCAAAAACAAACATTCATGCACATCCGACACCCCCCATCTCAACATACACAACACAAACACTCAAAAACAAACATTCATACACATCCGACACGCCCCCCACCCCCATCTCAACATACACAACACAAACACTCAAAAACAAACATTCATACACATCCGACACGCCCCCCTCCACCGCCCATCTCAACATACACAACACAAACACTCATACACATCCGGCACGCCCCCCCCATCCCCCATCTCAACATACACAACACAAACACTCAAAAACAAACATTCATACACATCTGACACGCCCCCCATCTCAACATACACAACACAAACACTCACAAACAAACATTCATACACATCCGGCACGCCCTCCCACCCCCATCTCAACATACACAACACAAACACTCACAAACAAACATTCATACAAATCCAACACGCCCCCCCGACCACCCATCTCAACATACACAACACAAACACTCAAAAACAAACATTCATATACATCCAACACACCCCCCACCACCCCATCTCAACATACACAACACAAACATACAGCAGAACAGATCCGACACACAAACAAAAACACACAGACCACTTACCGGAGACATGCTGGAAGTCAGGTAAGCTGGAACGCTGGCGAGGTAAGTGGAATCGTACTACGGCTGGCGTTGCAAGCAAGGCTGAAATTCCTTCCGGCATCAAGCCTTACTGGCCACGCCAGCCGTAGTGCTGGCACTCCATTGGTGCAGCACACACGCACTACGTGGCTCGTAGGAGTGACGTGGTGCGTGTGTGCTGAGCCATTGACGGCTAGTGTTTTGTCCGGCCCGGAAGACAACAAAGACTTTCCTAATGGAGGGCGGCCGATGCTGAATGCGGGCCGCCCTTCATTAGGAAAGTCTTTGTGCCTCGCGGGCCGGAAAAAACAGCATGGCGGGCCGCAATTGGCCCGCGGGCCGTATGTTGTGCACCCATGATCTAGACAATGAGCATTGAGATCCCCAGCAATCAAGATCCAACCTTGATCTGTGTTACTTATCCACTCCGCAAACATAGAGTATATTGTACCAATAGTGTCCTTAGTTTCCGATCCATCACACGGATTATAAACATTTATAATTAACATTCTCCTAGGCTGAGAATCTATTCTTAAAAGAACTGCCATTGCAACCAGGTTTGAGCATTCTATAGGAGGCATTATTTCTCTGGAGGGTATACTACTTTTCACTCCCACCAAAATGAGGCCAAATGGACAACCTATAGTGCCCTTGCTTGCGACCTGCTGGTAAGTCTTATATCCATTGATATATACCTTTTTCATAAGCCAAGTTTCTTGAAGCAAAAGTATGTCTTTTTCCCCCCGCAATATGAAGGACCCCCCATGTGGTCCAATGGCCAAAACCTTGGGTGTTCCAAATACCTATGGTCGTCTCTCATGCCTTCTTCATCTTGTTACTAGGCTCCATACTGGCAATCCATTTCAGAAACTGTTGCAAATCTTCAGCCTTCGGGTAACTAGTTGTTATATTTATAGGCTGCAGATTTTGTATGGGCTTTGCCCCTTTTAAATTTATTAACAAATTAGATGAGATAAATGGCACATCCAGATCATATCCCAGAACTAAAAAGCTTTCCTGTTGTGATCTCATTGCCACCACAGTCTCCGCTCTGTAACAATACACACGTGATGTAAGTGTGTCTTCTTCATCAATAGGATCTATGCAATAGAAGTCGAATGAATCATAAATATGCAGTGATGGTACAGAGTGTAGTAGGTTTAAAAATCAGACCTGTTTATTCTTTTGTGCTTTTTATCAGGAACATATTTCTAATTGTAAATGATTTGGCCAATGTCCAACCTACCCACTTTTTGGGGTTCCATACTCACTATTTGCACCCGCTCTACTGATGCTTTGTCCTCTGAAAGGATACCCATTTCATCACCAGACAATTGGGCTCAAGAGTCTTGCCCGGAGAGATCATCAGAAATGTTCCTTTTTACTGCATCATTTGTATTTACTTGTGGTTGTTTAATTGGCCAATTCATCAGCATTCCAACATTTTTCTGTTGTCTCGCCGAGGTCCCTTTATCTTCTTGTTTACTTTCTTATTAGTTATGATTGGGACTTGGATTGGTTCTACTGCTGCCTGCTTGTGATTACCAACTGTAACATTATTCTTAGTTAGCAGCTTGTGTGCCTCCAATTTTTTTAGCTTACGTCATTGTTTCCTGGTAGCTGTAACACTGACACTGCGCTGACTGATCATTCCTTATTGAAATCATGTACACATAGCAGTGAGTTATCTTGATCAATATTCATATCCCCCAATGTCTGCGGCTGCGTCCCCAGATCCTATATCTCTTGTCCAAGTGGCTCAAGTTTAGCGGAATCAACACAATGTTGGCAGTCAATTTTATCTCGCAATTTCATCAAAATTGCACCATTATCCTTTTGAAACTCCTGGATCTGTCCACATAGCTTCAACAGTATTTTGGTAGCAAATTGGAGTGTTGATATCAGTTGTTGCTGTTCCTTAATTTGAGGTGATTCTCTTGATGTTTACATTGACTCAAGTACCAAGTTAGGAGATTTAGATAACCGCAGGGAAGATGACTGACCGGTTTTAGGTCTTCTAGCACAGAGCTCCCTACTTCATTAGCCAGCCCTTGTTCAGAGCTACCTTCAACTCCTCGTACAGGTGGACCTTCACAGTGCTTTGCGGGGAATAACAAAGCTCAAGGATTGAATTGTTGTCAATAATCAAAGACTGACTTGTCCTTTTCACCACCGTTTCACCCATTTGCTTCTTCTGGTCCCATGTTGCTCATACTCAGCAGTTTTTCACACAGGTGGAAATATGCAGTAATTGTTTTCTTGTTTTGTTCAACGACCCTCAAACATGGGTTCACTTCCAGTATTTACTGTCTTTTCCCCTTGTTCTTTCTGTGTCTGCATATTTTTGGTATTGTTTCCTAACCCTTTTGACCTTTTATTGCTCAGGATATAATTTAACCCACTATTTTAACCCACTATTTGATTGCCTGATTCGTCTAGGTGGCATTATATCTGTTCTTTGTGGGATGTGTTACTTTATATATTAATAATACGGTAGACACTAGTCCGTGTGGTATCGCCATGTTTTGTTAATGCCACTCTGCCTCGCTGCACTCAAGTGTCTAATTTAGGAGGCTTGTGCCATCAATTGAGTCCACTGAGGCATTGGAAAATTTATTTTGACACCGTCCCATTTTACAAAACGCCAGTGCAGTGGATAAAGGACCCCCAATGAGAGCACTGTGCTGTTTATTTTCCAGACTTACCACTTGAGCTTAAGGCACAATTCCCTTATCTAACAATATAGCAGGGAAGATCAATGGAAAAGAACAGGTACATGTTCCCTCCAACTGCAGAGAAGTGTCACTTTGTGTGGTCCATTTGCTGTGTGGTATATGATAAAAATGTTTGTGCCAATTCTGGTAAGAATCAGTTCCTTTTAATATATGAATATATGAATCTTGGCAGGTGCACAGAGTGACTTAGCGCGTAAATGTCCACATTTGATGTACGTTTTTAACTACATTCATTTCCAAACTACCTGTCGTTTGCATGATATATCCTTTTATCCAGATTGGAAAGCCAGAGAGGATAAATAATGGAGAATGGATGAGCTTAACAAAGCAATGCATCAAAACAAAAGTGAACACATTAAGGATGCTTCAGGCACTCCAGCAGCCTGTAATATCCAGATAAATGAGAGACACACAGATGTAGGTGTAGGTCCTTGTAAAGCTTGGGCTACATACAACTCACAAACCTATGCCATTTCCATAGGCAAAGCATTCCAATGAACGGCTAAGCAAGTGCCCTTAAAAGTGATTATTAGTGCGATAGATACATGGGGTAAAGCAGGTGACTGGTTATTAATCTTAGATAAGATAGGTCACTTAGGAAAGTGTAGGACAAAAAGAGAGATCACAAGTGGTCATTCATCATACACCTGGAAGGAAGCAGTTTTAGAAATCCAACTCGTGGCAGATCATTCAATGGAGAAGAGCTTCCATGCAACAGATGGCAACTTCATTGCTCTACAAGAAGGAATCTAAGAGATGTGGTAGCTGACGTGGTGCACAAGCAGACTTGGAAACCCTACATGATGCTCAACAGCTGCTGTCAGGCTTCTAAAGGTTAATTACTTTTTGGACACACTGTCTACAGGAGTTCCAGATTGGACTACCTTAAGATGACCTGTGCAACTGATGGGCATGGACATGCCCAAACAGGCTCACCGACAAGCCATCTCAGAGTCAACCTATACTCTGTTGAGTGTCTTCAAAAAGACCTTTTATGGATCATCAGCGAGGGGGGAAAACACTTCCTGTGAAGGGTAATCCATGGGATTTTAAACATTCAAGTGCCAACAAGGCCAGTTTTAATGTGTGAAACATTACAGTCCTGGGGTACCCTGCATCAAGTGGAAGATCGCTGGGCAAAAAACACTGATGAGGTACCCTACACCCATGCTTGTGTAATACATAGAGTATGCCTTGAAGGACTGTGTTGGAACACTTCATTTAAGATGCCAGGGCATCTCAAAGGTCCGACCATGCGAGCAGTATTCAAATTCTACAGTTTTTACCTTGAGTGCCAATCAGAAGGAAACCTTCAGCAGTAAAGCTTTGCTACTATCTAACAGTTCATACATTGTACAGTTCAACTCGTCGTGCTGTGGTGTGCCTGGGACAGTTGCCAGCATAATCATTGTCTCGGACGTGGTTACACATTGTGAAATCATCCTTCATCCACCAGTGCAGTCTGAATCTGCGCTATTGAAATGGCATGAGGTTAAGCTGATGCCTCTTCAGTTCTTGCAGTTGTCATTAAACCTGGCATACAGATTACCATCTACTGCACCACAGAGACCTTTGCAGAAGCATCGAATAGAACAATGTACTTAGCCAAAAACCTGCTGGAGAAAGCACCTGATTGGCCAAAAGGAGTACAAACCCTCCTAGAAAGTTCATCCCCATCAAATGGGAGTTCAATTCTAGGAACCATTACAGACTGGCTGATGAATTCAGTCTTCTCCTTCAATCCATTGACAAGCATAATAGAATTCCTTGGGGAGATGCACATGAATGTCTCCAATCTTCTATATCCTTACAGTTGGGTTCATACTGATTCTGATCAGTGCTCTGTTTAATTGCAAATAGCAAAATATAGGAACATCTATGCACATATGAACCTGAATGGCAACAGAGAACTGTTTGGTTCAAGTTTTGCAAGCAATATATCTTCACATCTCTGTCAACATTTAAGGACTGTGGTAGTCAATTCACGTCAAATGTATCATCTACATTGGCTTTCCGTTGACTGCATCAGTGAATAGACGTGCATCATTAAATGGAAACAGTATATATCCTAGCACTAGTCTGCAGCCTTACATCTGCCAGAGCGAGCTCTTCTCGTTAGTAGCAGTGTTTTTGTATATTTTGTTTTAGGTACCAATTCAGCCCTTGAATGAACATCAGTGACGGGTTCAATATTCAATTTATTGGCTTTTTTGTATCTTTGTTCTTATTTACATAATTTCTTAGACATCCTCCATGGCTTGTTATGCTACTCATGGGGAGGGGTGTCATGCATTTTAGCTGTGCCTCAAGAAAATTAATTATTGAGATATGAGCATTTTCACAAACCGTTTAATCCTGTTACATATTTAGGGTACACATGGAACTTAAAAAGGTAGGCATATGTTAGGCATATAAATCACAGACATTTCAATAACAAGAGGCCTGTTTTGCATTTGAATTGTACTTCTGTATTGTGCACAAATGAATGATTAAGCAATACTTTGCTGTCTTCAGTGCAGTCTAGGATTTGAGCCAGGTTATCATGTGTTTATGGTACATGAGAGAACACTGTAAATATAGGTTCTGGGCTGGGATACAGTGGCTGTTTTGTTTATGTAAATAGTTCCTGATGTTCCCGTAAATAATAAACAATGCTGGTTTGGTCTCCAAACTACATAATGTATTCTTAATATAGCAGCCAAAGTTGGGTACTCTAAGAGAGCAAGAAGGACAGGCCTTAAGTCTTGTGGTGTGAAGATCCTGGAATAAGTTCCATATTTCTTCCGAATGTCTAAACATATTCTCGGGGAACATGTTGATGAGCTCTGGGCATATGTTTTGAAAGCCAGTGGAATATAAAACACTAGCTGGGGTCCCCGGCATTGCTTGTGTCCTGATTGAGTGGTGTTGCATGTGCCCTGGAGGATGTTGCTCTTGTCCTCTGGTCAGCAAGTCTTGCTTCAGTTTGCTCTGGTGTCTCATGTGCCCTGGAGGATGTTGCTCTGAAAGTTGCTCTTGTCCTCTGGTTGGCAAGTAAGTCGTGCTGCTGTTTGTTGTTGTGTTTCAGAAGCTCTTGATATTGATTTTCACTTTGCATCAAATGGTGCTTTTCCAAGTGCTGTTCCTTTTTTGTGCACCATGTTTCAGTCATTCAATGGCTTCAGCACATTTGAGAAAATGTCCAAGAAAGATTGATTGTGGTATTTTCTTGTGAATGAACTTAAGTAAACTGTAACCTTGCCATTTTCCATATTTGGAGTGGCATGATAAAAATATTAAAAATGTAATTCCCTTTAAAATAATTTGATAAATCATTTCAAACTGTATACAGTAGTAATACATTTCAAAGGAATAACCACTACATCGAACATTTTGCTTCAGACACTTTTCTGTATTGTGCCTTCTTCTAGTACGGAGTAAACCTTTTGCATCCAAACATAGACTACAATCTTGCTCCAAACAAATGAGGAATACATGCAAGATTTGGTAGCATGTATTTGGGTTCAATGGTGTGGATTTGTATAGCCGGACAAACATACATACACACAGCCCAATTTTTTTTTTGTATATACGATTTTTACATCCAAACAGTCTACGATCTTACCTTAGACAAAAGAGGAATCCATGCAAAATGTGTTAGACGTGGGTTCAATGGTGTGCATTTGTATAGCTGGACAAACATAGACACACACATACATATATTCAGCTTTATATTATAAATATAAATCATCTAGAAGTTATACAAAGAGAGCTTCTGGGAGGAGCTAAGAGAGTGCTATCGGGGGTAATCTTTTGAAAAATATTTTAATTGTTTGTATTTATGTGTTCTGGTTTAATTCACACCTTAAATCCTATTTTTTCAAAATGACCGAAAATACATTAAAACACATATATTCCACATCTGATACAAATTTCATATACTCATATACAAATATTTAAAAACACCCTAAATCTTAATGACATTATAACACTATGATCATTTAATATAAAACTACTTATCCGACTGACAGACCTATATTTGGTTACATCCAATCTAGGTAAAAACGTCCTAAAATGTCCTTAGTCTCAGGTATTACATACCCTTTTTAAAAATGCTTTCCAAATATAGGATGCTGCAGTAGTAATAACCAGTGAATATTTTGGGAGAATATAGCAGAGTAAAATTGGTCCCACCAGTATTTTCCTTTTTACATACCAGCGTCTTGTAACCCAGTCATACTTTTCATTTAACTCAGGAAAATGTGTTAATATGTGTCAAATTGTCTCAAATTTACCTCTACATAGCCTATAGCCTACACAATCTTTGGGCATGTGGTATTCTTTGCCAGGAACTAATTCTTTCATATGTTTCCAATTGGTTTAGACACATTCGCAGGAGGACATTTTTAACCACCACATTTTGAGATTTAACAAGATAAGAAAAAGGTAGAGGAAATTGAAAACTTTGTGTTGCATATTATTTATATATATTTTTTTTTTTACAGCTTATGTATCATTTGGCCTCTGTCCCACAGACTTAATTTTTGTTTACTTGTTTTGATCGAGACTGTTAAGTTAAAACTATCTTCTAGGTTCATATCAATGTTTGTAAAAAAAACACCCAGACTTCCTCCTCAAAAAGTCTAAAAACAGTATTTTTCCGTATCACATTCTTGGCCATATGCAACAAATGTTAGAAGAGGGAGTCCTTATTTGGGCCCATATTCAAAATGTTTAGTTATAGCGTGCTTCTTGCACTTCTCCATACTGTAGTTAGCGATGTTAGTCCTAAATCACATAAGATGGCTTCTATTGGCACACATATGGGAAGATTTAAAAGATATCTCCATATCTTCCCTTCAAATCTATGGAGCACCTCACATTCTTTTCATTTTCATACTTCAAGACCGTGACACTAGCTGGAACTATACAGGTTCTATATAACATGCTCAAACCTGAAATTGAGTAGCCACTTTTATTGGATATAAAAGCTTTCACCAATCTCACTTTCTTTATTATGGTAATTTCTTTAAAATTACAGATTACTTCACCCTTCAATATATGATTCATTAGAGGACCGAGGTAGATTTACTCCTTTACCACCTCTACTGTACTGGGGTTCCATTGCATTTCCACACACATTTTTTATCCTTTTTTCCGGTCTTCCCAATTATCATAATTTATCATAGATAAAATATCTGGGATCATCACTGAATGCTGTCAGGGACAGCGTTGATGACTTAACCTGGACAGCTGTCACAATTTTAGTTTATTAAGAAGGTACAGGCTCTTTTTTGCTCCTATTTCTGACATGGATTTTTGTAGCACTAACAACGGATTTTTGAAGCTTTTCTGCTTTTATCTTTTTGAGAGAACTCTCTTTTTTATTGAGCTTTATGTGGAAGCACTATCTTATTCATATTTGGTTTTTGTTTGCATCATGGTTAATCCAATTGACACCAAATTTCTTTTTAGGAATTTGTATAGCCATTAGAGACCATGATGGTTTGTTAGGTGGCTTTTCAATGGATTTGATATTTTGAGTTTTCATAATTTTCTGGGATTGTACAACTCAAGACTCCCTTCAGCTTCATGCTGTCAGCTTTCAATTCTCTACTGTTACAGAGGAGTGGTGCGAGCATGTGAGTATGAGAGATAGGTTATCACGGTGCGAAAGGGAAGAGGTATTAAAGGCAAGGTATATTGTAAGAGATAATTGATGGGCCATCACAGTGCATTTTGGCATTGTAGTGAGACCCAATTAGCATTACAATCACATTTAAGAAGCTTTTCACTATAGGATACATTCCTAATTAAGCTTTACATGAATGGCTGATTCATTATAAGTAGGGATAGAGGGTAGAACATGATAGATGTGTTTTCATTAATACCCTTTATTATGCTGAGCCTGTGATGTGGACTCACAATGATAATTGCAATTATTTGTTATTACATTTTTCTTTTAATATAAAAATGAACTTTGCAGGAGGGTGTGAGAGCTTTCATTCAGGGTTATTTATTGAAAATGATTTCATAAACATGCATACAAGTGCTTTAACTGTATCTGGGGGCATCTATGTATATTGCAGTATAATGTCTTATAGTATATTGTGCATGTTTCATTAAGGAATGGGTTGGTAGGCAGTTTAACAGTAGTCCCTCTATAAATGTAATGACATCAGTAAATCAGTCCTGTGTAGATGAGTGAGAATTTCTAGCCCACTGCATGGGTGTATTGTCGACTCTCTCTTTGATGTTCAGGGACAGGTATATGCTTTTTTCTACCCCTGTCCCTACCGCGACCCCTGTTGTGGTGGCCTAGCATAGACCCTTTGGGGTGGGGAAAGAGTCTGGTTGCAGAGGTGATAAAAACCACATCAGATGATGGAGGAAGCCGTGGCAGAGGATGAACAGGCCAGGCACTGTGGGCACTGAACAAAGGAGATGAGAGGAATGTGAAAGAAACGGCAGGCTTTACCATTAGAATGTGGTCACCCCGGGCTGTGGACGCAATGAAATGCAAGCCAAAAAATAAATTAAAAAACTTTGGAACTTTAGTTGTAAAAAAGGCAAGAGGAAACGGGGGGTTGAAGAGACATGGCAGGCTCACATCCCAACATATTTGGAAAAAGAAAGAACCACTCAGGAACTGAAATCAACACCTAACTTTCTCTCTGGCTACACAGAGGACATCGTGCTTTGCCAGCCGAACCTTTCCTTTTTTTTACAGGAACTGTTTTCACAGCTTAAATGATAATACCAAACCTCACTTTCATTTGCTAGCTTCATGTTTTAAAACGACTTTTCTTCTTGTAGAGGGCTGAATGAAGATTTTTCATGCCATTTTGGAAAAAAACACATTCCACTTCTTAGCGCTTTGTGCCCACCTCTGAGCCATACTGTGACCACACAACCTGAATAATGGACAAAGACTCCAGATCTAAGATCACATGCCAAAAGAACTTCTGTTACTCTTTTGGGGAGTCCTCTTGCTCGGGGATGTTGTGATCTTTGGGTGCCCACATTTCCACACACGGTGGACCCTGGTTGGGACAAGCATCACAGACTTTCTGAGTAGCTTGGCAAGACCTGCAAATCACTGTCTTTTGGCCCAGTTCAATGTGTGGTGCAACAGGTTTACGGTCCTTCAATATTCTTGTTCATTGTGTAAATGTCTCTGTGAATGGGATCTGCAACCTGCTGTCCAGATGTATCATCTCCCATAATCCTTCACCATTCACTCTGCTGCATATGACTGATGGTAGTTGTAGTCCAAAACATGTAGAGAGACAAAGAATGAAGACCCCTGAAGAGATACCATTCAGAACCCAAGAGCACATATTGCTAACGTTATGCTCAAGTAGGCAGTGTCAGCCGGGTGCAGAAGACATGCACACCAATATCTATCAATCCTAATCCAGGGTTGCCACCATTGTTATGAGTAGCGATCAGAGTATTTAAGAGAGATACAACAGAATTGGCTGAACCTTGGACCAGGCAAGAAGGTCCTTAGGTTTGTAGGTCTTGAACATTTAGCAAAACTGTAGCTGTTATGGGTTGATCAATCCCGCATTACCAAGTTGTTCCTGTGAGCTGTCAGAAATGCATTCTTGTGCATCATTTGACAGTAGGTTTAACAAGCAAAAGCATGTTGCAGGTATTGTGAGACCAGGGCATCCCATCTTGACCATGGCTTAGATTTCATTGACTTATTCTTCACTTTAATGTTTTTACTAGTGCCTCTAACATTTGCCAATGGGCCACTTTCTAGCACTAGTTGGTCTGTGTATTGCTGGCCAGGAGCAGTGTCACCAGAAAGTGAAGGGTGTACATATTAACACCTAAGTGGCCTGTCACAACAAGTGGTCTTCATTGATGTTGGTTTGAGGATTCCTGTGTACAGATTGGGCTCTGGGGGGCTCCTCTTAGTTTATAGTGAAGGACTTTGAGGCCGACCAGCGCTTGGTGATGCTCTGCTCTAACTCTACAGGCCGTACAACCTAGTCAGACATGATCTGGCAACCTAATCTGTATCCTGGAAGGTGGTACTCTTTGTTTCACAGCTGTACATTCTGTTGATAAGGAGAGTTGCATGTTACACCACAACCCTCAGGTTTTCCACTCCTATGTAAGATCAGGGGGCGTGCCCAATTCCTGCAGACATGGTTAAGGGCGCGAGGTCTCAGTTGGGTCTAATTATTTCATCCAGTATTATACAGGCTTTACGCATTTTTCGATTCATTTGCGCTCTTCTGAAACATACCAAGGATGTGCATGGGCTGGTGCGTCGTCTGCAGCCATTAAGAAGTGCAGCTGGTGTGAAATGATTACTTCCATCAAAGGCCTCATTTATATCTTGAAAGGAAGTGGGGAGTGAGCGAGCATTTAGGAACGCAATCATTGACGGTGAATCCACTTTGGCGAGGCATGCTGCAGACCACACCCATCCTTTTTGATCAATACTGGGGTCCCATTACTTTTTTTTTTTTTTACACGGAGGGAGTTGGCTTTAGTGCCTCACAAATTTCTGCAAGGTTTTGCCCATTGCCATTTTCAGTGGCATCAATTGAGCAAAATCACTGGGAAAGAGAAAGTGATATTACACGACGCTTGACCCTCAATGAAATCACAGGAAGTGACAGCACATTATCTTCGAGCCAGATGATAGGCCTTGAATGTTTTATTCAATCTTTATTGAAATCTTGAGGCTGCTGTATGTTAACAAACAGTGACTGAAAACAAACATTTGCACCCGTCCACCAATACGAACAAAACATGAATACATCAAAGCGGTTAAATCACAGGGACTGCAGGACAGTGGGTGGGGTGGGGGACATGAAGCATCGTAGTGGTCATGTGATTGCTGTTCTTAGCTACTCCTAAATAAAGCCCACTACTATTTTGTGGGGCCTGTTAACCTTCCAATCATACGACATGTACGTCTTGTACTTTTTTGTTCGCATAAATGTTCCCAAAATGACTGTTGCATCCATGCTTGGGGATAAGGTGTAGGAACATTTTTTGTGTGCCTTTTCCGGTAAACGGTAAACCAGATCTTGACTTCACCCAATTGCTTGTTACAGTAGTTGTATGTGTAGTTGATATTGACCATGCCTGGGTGGCACCTTTGAATCTGTGACTTAGATAAATTGTGAGTACCTTGGCTTCTCTGTAGTAAATTCGGGAAGTGCCAGGCGATGGGACACCAGTGCAACTCTGCACCAAAGACAGCAAATGCACCCCAATGTTTCTTTAGAGGGTATCCGGGTGGAGTAAATAGCAGATTCCTCTGATCCACAAGTTCTTGTTGAGGGTGCCTGGAAAGGGTCTATGAATGAAAAGGTCTATGTGTTGCCTAGACTATAAATGAGGCACAAGGGTTCTTTTGTTTAGCGAGTGGGATAACAGTCAACGAGGCGGGGCAAGAGTGAAGGCTTTGCTGCTGTCTCTTGAACAGCAGGTGTCAGGTAAGTCTGACGGATGGGACCAAAAGTAGTGTAATTATGACAGTTGCACATCTGTCACTTACGGACATCAAAGTGCAGATCTCCGTGGACCCCTGCCTCCCATGTTTTCCATCTTCCTGCGGTGCCCATTAAAGTGGCCAAAAGGTATGAGTGTTGTAGAAAAACACCTAATAACATAAAACAAATTAGAGATCATGCATTGGCGATGAGCTGCTGACTATTGCACCCATATGAGAGATGGCCTGTCATCTGGGTTTTTAAGTTGAGCATTACATTTATGAATTTGTAATCCTTTTAATAATGATTATTATGTCAAAAATGGGACCCGGATCAGGTGACTCCTTTAAGACAAAGAAAACTTGCTCTGCTGTGCTATGTGTTGTCTGAGGGGCATTAGTGATGCCCAGGATCTTTTCTAATACCCCTGGCAGGGGAAACACAGGGGAAAAACAAATGCACAAACATGTTTCCTAAATTACAAATGGGATGGCCGCGTGGTGTGCACTGACAAATACAAGACCTCCGGCAAGCAACCTAAGCACTGACAGTAGAGGAACGCTGCTCAGCTCAATGAGGACTACCAGCAATCAACAGTGAACCTTTTATATCAGAGGGCTATAGCATGGTCCAGCCTTGTTTAACATGCTCTATAATTACAGATGGGGCAGGGGGCGGGGTCATCACTACCTATTTGCGGTGTTCTTTCTCGACTACCATTTAGTTGAATCCTGTTTCCGCCTCCAACTGCCCTCAAATTGCATTTAATGCCAGTCAAACTCCTAAACCTGGTCTTCTTTGGATGAGTCCTTGGAAGGAGTCTCTGAACTACCCGAGCCTTGATTCTTTTCAAATATCTGCTCCACGGTCAGCTCTTTGTTCCACTCAGGGTTGACCCGGTGCCTGATGTACCTGGCCTTCTTAGCTTCCTCCATGGACTCCTCAAGATCCGGCATGGTGTGCATAGTCCTAAGGTAGCCATCGGGTGCATAGGCCTCCTCATCTAAAATAAGGGGGTCAGCTGGGATGGACGTTCGCCGTTGTTTACCTGGCGACGTTTGCTTTCCGCTATGTTTATTTTCACTGGTTGCAGTGGTGGTGTCGAAATCTGGTCTGCTCGCGTCTGCAATCCTGGCATCTGTATGCGATGTTCCTTTGCTGCTTTGCCCCTGTAATGTGGGCTTGGCAGAGATGGTCATTTTATGCGCCATCAGCTTTTTGACTTCCACCATCTCATCACAATCTTTCGTGGGGGGCTCTAAGTTGGATGCGCTGTCTAGAGTGGAAGAAGGGGTCTTTATCTTACTGCTGCCGACCACTCCCATGAAATCATTAATGCGTGTCTGTAATGACAGGGACGTGCCTGGGCCAGCCTCGAGTTCATTGGTGTTCGAAGTGGAGTCGGTCGGGCTTCTGAAAATGGAAATGAAACAGTATAGGTTAGTTAACTCTTGCAGCAACAAACATACTACAGAGTACACACAGATACGACGGGCTCGTCCGCCAATTTCCCTGTCTGTTGCGACACCTAAACCTCTGATAAGCCTTTATCTTTTTCTTTGTTTTCAGATTAAGATTACTTCTCCATGTCTGTTCTAGATCTTTTAGAATTCTGTTCCTGATTTTACCCCACTAGCCCTCCTTGGAGGCAATTTCCATACGTTTACCACCATATCTGAAGAAGAAATAATGTGTGCTTACCTGTGATACTATTTGCATGTGGAATCGTTCATTTCATTCATAGATGTTCCTGCTTTTGTATATTCCCGATATAAGGCCAGCAAATTATCATATGGGATGCCATGACCATTTAGAGGCATGCAGGCTGAACATTTTAAGAGGGCCATAGAATTGTGGGGTGGCTTGCAATATCCTTTTTATGTAGTTCGCTGTATGTTTTTGCATTGTGTTTTTTGCCTTTACGTGACGATGGGCAACTCAAACTCCCAACGTTGGTGTCATTTTCTTTTGCCCATCGTTTTTAATTTTCTGAAGTTTTTTGCTACTTGTGCCGTTTCTCTGACAACTTTGATCTCTCATTTGTAAGTAAAGAAGGGTGTTGCGACCGATATAAAAGCAAGAATTTGAAACCATACATTCAGAATTCAGGTGTCAGTACAGACAAAATATCTTAAAACATCAGCAATTCTTGCTCCTGACCTGCCAGGAGGAGGGGCAATCTCTGACCACAAACCAAGCAAACAAGAGTCAGACCCAACAACAGGAAGCCTGCGCAGAAAGAATCAGCCAATAGAAATACACAGGAAACCCCACATGGGCAGACCACCTACCAAGGTCTCAGTCTCAACCAAAAGCCTAAACACACAGGCAACATTTATCAAACACAACAATCATCACAACAAGGAAACAGAAATTAACTTATTGCAATGTAATATGTAGTTATTGTGACAGAGTGCTCTGCCTTGCTGTAGGGGTGGGGATGGGGTGACAAGGGGGCTAAAGAACACCACCCACCTCGTGATGTATGACCAAGGGGTGCAATTGGGAGGATTCACTGGTCTACGCTACCATAACCCATGAGCTTGGTAGGGACATGTCACAATGGCCTGTCAGCATTGCCCCTTTTGGAGATTAGTTCAGTCTCTAGAGTTGCAGGGAGATGACACAGTAACATCCGTGGGGCACCATGCCACAAGTGTGTGATTCCAAAATATGCACTCCAAAATATGCACTTTCCTAGCAGAAGAGAGATATCCCAAAGATTGGGAAGAGAAGAGAGACCCAGAGTTTGAGGAGAGAGAGGGCCCAGAGGTTAGGGCAAGTGAGACGCAAATGTTTGGAAAGAAAGGCACCCATGAGGCTGGGAAAATAACAGAAGGTGGAGAACCCCATGACAAGGGGGAGGCGGAAGACAAGGGGAGAGAAGTGGCAATCACCCCACAAGAGAGAAAGAGTGGAGTATGCCTCAAACAGAAGCAGATGATGAGAATACGGTAGACGATCAGGAGAGAAGAAACACACTTGGGAAGAGGACAGGAAACAAGGAGGAGGAAGGAGAGGAAAATCTCAAGATGGAAGGCAAAGTATAGGCTAATGAAGGTGAATACCAGAGGGGAAACCTGGACAGAATGAGACCGAGAGGGAAGGTGCCTAAGATACAAACTCCATCTGGTGGACCAGTGAGGGTGGGTGGAGTTACAGCATGTGGTGGAGCATCGGGAAGGGGAGAGGAGTTTAGAGTAAGGGGTGTAGAAGTAGTGTAGACAAGGTGAGAAGAGAGACAATTCATAGGAATTCAACTGTTACAGACGTGCATTAATGACAGCCAGAGGGGGGAAATTAGGGTGGAGTCAGAAAACACCATAGATAGAGGTAGAAGTTCCTCCCTCTAGGATCCCAGCTGACTTGCCAATGCCTGATTAGAAGCTGCTGAGACTGCACTTGAGACCCTTGCCCTACTATCAGTGGCAGTAAAGGGGAAGAGGAGGATAACTACAAGGCAGGTGACCCCAAGCGTAAATACCTCAGATGGTAAGTGACTCTTATACCATGTGGATTTCTGGGATGAGTGACCCAGACTTTAAAACATTTGATTCCAGAAAATGACTTGTGCTTACGTGTTTCAAATCAGTGGGAAGCGATCCTGCTATTTGCCGACATGAAACTCCTTTGGCTTGTGTTATTTACAAATAACAGCCCTTAAACTGCCAACCTGGTCTGTCTGTGCATTTCATTGATCTCCCTCTCAGCTTCGTGATACTACTGATCCAACCCCATCCAAAATCTGCAAGGAATGCTATCAAAACACAAATGAGTAACCATGTACATGTTTAAATGGTTTCAGAGAAAGCTGCGCTATCATGATCAATATGATGGAATGGGCACATCAGGTAGGCACCAATATAACTAAGACAAGGGTCCAGGCATGAAGGTGGAGAAATCAGCGACACTGATTATGCCAACGCACTAAGGAAAATCCTAACATAGAACCTCAGAACTTCGGTCATGCTGCACACACAGCCTCTCCACAACAAAGGGCCTGATGTAATCCTTGAATAACTAAAACAGTTATCCCAAGAACTCACTGAAATCTTCTTAGAAGTCTGGGCTCTCAAATCAGCGCTGATAGGTCCACAAACATTTTGGGGAGTCAATACAATAATGTGCTAAACAGAACTGACAGTACCTTGCACAGGTCGCAGGTCTGCATTGCACTCCATCAGAAGTCCTGATCCTCTATCAGTGAAAAATGAGGAAAGTATGTCAGGTCGCAATGTCATCATCATAGCCATTGGGATTCAATGTGCTGTAAAACCAGGAACCTCCATCCGAAGGTTCTGCGTGATGGGAAGTTCCTGCATTCTGATTCCCCTTTTCAGAAGAAACAGCATGAAGATAAAACCAAGAAAAAATCACGAAGAGAGCTCACCGAAAATACACAACATAAGTCCTAACTTCCACTCACACCATGGCCAGGGTACTCCAAATGAACACTCCACAGAGAAATACATGCAGCAGGCCACAAAAGAGGATCTTGCCAAAGCCCATCTCTGGGGTGATGAGCAAGAAACACACCACAGCCCAAACATGCAATCCTTTGATCCAACAACTGCAAAGGACCCCGGTGCCCAGCACGAACGGAAGAGTAAAAGGAGGAGCAAAGGCCCTGTGCAAGCCTGGCCCTGGAGCCCTGCAGCCACGACAAGAATGATATGAGGAGGATAGGTGAAGGAGCCAGGCAGCCACACCAAGCAAACACAAGTAATGAAAGGTGATGCACACAGACATGTAAGTAAAGAGGATACAACCTAAAACATTAGCGGCCTGTTGTTCCTGACCTGCCAAGAGGAAGGGTAATCGCCAACAATAGACCGAGCAAGAAATACTGTAGCCCACGAACAGGAAGATGGCACACGAAGTAGCAGCTAGCAGAAACACATAGGAAACACCATCTGGGCAGATCTGAACCATAAGGTCCTGGTTTCAAGCAACAACCAAATGATACAAAAAACAAATATCTCACACACAGCCACATGGTGTGAAGGACTACAGGTTTGAAGTCTTCAAAACAAGGACACATAAAATAGCTTTTTGCAATAAAAGGTGTTGCTAGTTAACTAGCTATCGAACCTCACTACACAATCTGCGAATAATGTTGTCAGTATTTACAATCACAACCATATATATTTTTAAATAGTTTCAGAGAATTGTTGCACTATCATGAGCAATATGATGGAATGGCTATGATAGGAAAGCACAAATACAAGTAAGACAAGGGCCCAGGCATCAAGGTCAAGAAAGCAGAAACACTGATTATGCTTACATGCTAAGAAAAATCCTAACAATGAGCCTCAGCAATTCAGTCATGCCACTATACAATCTCGCCACAGAAACAGCTGCACATAACCTAAGGGAAAAGGCTGAACATAATCCTAAAAAACCTACAATACATGGCTCAAAAACCTACTGATAAAGGCTCCAAGGAAGGAAGAAATGCCATCCCAATCCAACTGAATCCTCACCGTATTCCGATCTGTCACGTCAGCAAACATTTGGGTGAGATCAGTATGTAAACTTGCTAAACTGAAGTGACAACACCTTGCACAGTTTCCCGGGTGTGACAGGAAGACACACCACAGAAAGGCGGACCAGCGCCCAACAAAAACAAAATGAGTGGTGTCTGAGGATGCAATGTCATCACAAAAGCTATTGGGGCTCAACACGCTGCAGCAACCGGCCTGAACCTCAACAACAAGGTTCTGCATGTTGAAACTTTGTTCCTCCTGTAAGTGGGGAGCCATTCTGATGTAACACAACATCTTCTATCGAACAGCCAGAATGGCTGAGGAATAACGTCTGGAAACTTCGGTCCAACCAGGGACCTACAGGGTTTTGGCGCTTGGACCGTTCCTGTCTCTCTGCTTCTTTGGTTTGCCCCCACCCTATCCCAGGTGCCCCTAATCATGGTTAGTACTAGGAAACGGTGACACCTATCTGTCTGTTTCTGACTATGGCTTGCATGACTTTCATGAGACCATGGCCGACTGAATCTCTAGAGGCCTTCTACCTTTCCCTCTCCGACACTCGTTTAGTGTTCTAATGGAGTCGGAGATGGCGGCTATTTCCACCCAGTTACAAGTCATCATACACACTCAGTCTTACCTGACAAACTACACTTTTCCCGCACTGATCTTACACTCCACCTTCCTAACTCCACCCTTTGATGTTACCTTATTTTCTTCCTCTTTGTTCTACTCCTTCACTCACTAATGCCACCACCCCCACTTCTGCCATATTACTCCTACTGATGTTATCTATCCTCCCTCATTACTACTACTCCACCTCTTCCTCGCCACACCTCTCTGCTCTTATCACAACTCCTACTCCACTACTTCCTCTCACTACCACTATTCCTCTTCGCTTCTTCTACTTCAGCTATTAATAATTCTCCTCTACTACTACTCTCATTCCCACACTCTACTACCACCACTACCACTGCTCATCTCTACCACTACTACTCCCTGTCTCTACTGCTACAACCACTCTCCTCTCTTCTCCACTCACTACTCCACTACTCCCATTACTGCTAAAATATTACTCATCCAACATTCCCTGAGCTGTCAATCACTCAGAGGCACCATAGCACCATGCATGGAGGACCAGCAGGACCAACCTCGCAGAACAATTCACTAATGCAACATTTCTCAATGCAAGACCCAAT
This sequence comes from Ambystoma mexicanum, assembly GCF_040938575.1. NCBI lineage: Eukaryota > Metazoa > Chordata > Amphibia > Caudata > Ambystomatidae > Ambystoma > Ambystoma mexicanum. The sequence continues at coordinate 570,513,749 of NC_090922.1, read as the reverse complement.
TAAAGGGCTCCAAGGGAATTCTTCTGTTTCAAAGACAGAAATTACTTCGAAGTAAATTATTTTGAAGTGATTACTGCATTTTGAAATAATTTATTTTGAAGTGATTACTTCGATTACAAAATACAAATATGTGGTTGTGGGTTAAGGAGTAAAAGGGGCTAAAGGGGTAAAAAGAGGATGGGGAGGGGTTGGGGGAAAGGGTGTTAGTGAAGGTGGACTCCAAGTACAATTTCAAAGTAATCCCTTCGAAGTAAATTACAACAAAGTAATGTTTTTCAGCACAAATAACATGGAACCAGCTCCAAGGGTCAAAAGGAAGTACCCAGGTTAGGGTGTACCCAATTCAGTCTGGTGTACCTATCTTCCCCACAGTCTTTTATCAAATTGGCCTCATCCTTAACCTCACAGGAGCAATACTTTTCTCTGACTAGTGACGAGGATTGAGAAGGTAGCTGAGTCATCCCATGAGCGATGGCACAACCTTACAGCCAAACAACCTGGAAAAAACAGCCTCACTTGGAAGCCATACATCTCTATTGGATCAAACCATCCATATTAGCCAGGCAAGCAGCCAACTTTCTGCCCAATCTGGCTGGATCCCACCTGCAGACTGGGAGGTTTTAGAAGAGGCCAAGCCACTGGACTATCTTGTCGAGCACCTTACTGAAGTAAAGCTGGAATTTCAAGACCAGAGTAAGCTAAAATCCTGATCCATGTACAAGACTGAGGTATATTTTAAAGATCTATCTCTCAAAAGAACTTGTGGATGGTCAAATACAGCTAATAAACAAGTTAAAAGTAGTAGAAGCTCACCCGATCAGGCACCCCAGTCAGCCCCTACTATCCTTCAGAAGTACTGTGCGGAGACAACCCAGGAGCCTTCTTCACCAACTTCGAGTTGATAGCATTAATGGCAAAATTGGAGAAGCAGTGGGGAATATTCAGGGAGCCTCTTCTGACCAGCAGAGTACAGGCCATTTTTCAGGTCTTAAACCCCGAAGGAGAGTCCCTTTGTGATGGCATGAGTGGCTCAGTAACAATCCCGAATATTAACAGCAGCTGCAAGACCACTAGCTGCAGGTTTCGGAAACCCAGCAAATGTCTCCATCCGGTCGAAAGCCTTCTCAGAAAGTGGACACAGGGGATGACGTTGTGTAACTCCTTACCCTTATACCTCTGGAGGGAAGTGTGCCAACTACACTGGCACAACTTTGAGCATGGTGTCCATGCAGCTAACAGACACCAGTAGGCTTACCAACTGTAACCATCAGACCGAACAGGAATCAGCCTGTGGTCTCTGAAAGAGGCCGGACAGGCTTCATAAAAGCCACAGAACTTGCCAGAACCAACAAGCAGGTTTGCAACTGATAGCCCCCATGCAACCTAGTCCCACCCTGGTGGGAACATAAATTAGTAGAGCTGGAGACCCCTGCCCAGATGAATGGATAGACCCACTACCAAGTGCTATGCATATAGGAGGATGGGGACATCACTCAAACCTGTGGCAGAAGAAATCTCAGCAGAGACTGTGGAATCCAGTTACTGTTAACCTGTACTGGATCCAAAGGATCAGGAAGACTGGGGATGGGACCAGGAAGTGGCAGAGGAAACTCCAGTAGACCATCTGGACATGTAGGCCCAAGGAGCCAGTGGAAAAGAATGCTATGCACCAGCCGACTTGGGTAGGCACATTATCACTGCCATCACTCCAGAAGCCAACAAATGACAATAAAGTCTTATCTTCCCAAAACAACTCCTAGCCCACAGGACTGTGCCCTGTTGGAATAATGCAGTGCACTCATTTTAATTGTACACAGATATCATTGGTGCCACTGATTGCAGCAGACGGTGTGCATCAGTTACAAATTAAGCTAACATTAGCATAACTAACAGCTAATATAGGGATTATTGTGGGGGGCTAGATTTGCAGGCCATAGACTCTGTATACAATAGTACCACGCAGGTGCATTAACACACTGGCTATGAGCTGCACGTTTTCAGAAAATAAAGCAAAGCTACACATGCAGGTGAGATTCAGAGCTCGTTCTGGGTGTAGATGTTTAAAAGACCTTGAGTATAAGTTGTCATTGTTCTGAACAGGAAAAGAGGAAGGAGAATATGATACTGTAAAGAAATGGGGTGTCAGGAATATCAGAAAACACTATGCACGGGCTGGAGGCCCAAAATACTTCAACTGCCAGGATCCTCACAGGCGATTGGAGCGCGCCCGTGTGCCCTATGCTGGAGCCCATAAAGCTCCTCCTTAGTCCATGCTGCATGTTGGTGATTTTGACATCTGCAGGCATGGGCCGAAGAAGAGCAGGAAAGAGTGCTGGTAGACTAAGGAAACCGGAGCGGTGAGATGTGGTGTGGGACGAGTGGCAGGAAACATCACCGCGATGCCCGAGGGCAGTTGTGCGCTCTAAAAATGCAAAATAAATAAATAAATCACAGCTCCCTCTCCCCTGTGGCATGGGAGGCAAGCGTTCCTGAGACCGTGGGTCCGTCTGCTTTCAACGCGGAATTCATCATTGCCTAGGGAGGTGCCATCTTGCCCCCTTAGGCCTCAGTTAAGTGCCACATTGGGTTTTCAAGCGCAAGTGAACAGCTGTGCTGAAAGCGTATGAACGCTACTAAGGACACGTTGTGGGAGAACACTAGTCTTGAGGGCACGCTATGTTTGTTTGTCGCTGCTTGCTCAGAAAAGCAAATGTGGGAGCATTCAGGCAGGATGCTGTGTTCTCTGTGTGTAAAACCAGATAGTATGGAGAAGCCTGGTTTGTTATCATTACAGAATCATTACCCATTGTTAGAGAATCATTAACCATTTAGGGATCCAGTTATCCATCATAAATTCTGATTTGTTCTGATTAATAGTGACATGAAGTAGTGACATTAGACTATCCACATTATTCTGCCACTTTGTATGCATTTGCAATTTGCTATAGAATGAGGCCTGTTATATTTGAAGTGCCATGTAGAGACACATGTTATATTTGTAGAGACATGTAGACACATGTACAGATATGTTGTTATGTATTATGTATTATGTATGCATTGTAGAGAGACAGGCATGAGTGTGCACTTAGAGTATGCATTATAGATAGCGCTTGGGTTTGCGAGAGAAAGAGTTAACGCTAGATAGAGCATGTAGCTGGCTCCTAAGCCATCCTGAATGAGACATACAGAAGCGCCGCAGAATGCGAAAGTTGTTATGAGTTAGTGTGAACGAAGATAACGTGACTTTTGTCCGAGTGGAGAAGGCATTGTTGGCTTATCAGGCCCTGGGTTGTGCTTCGCAGACAGAGAAAAGGTGGGGGCCATGCAGAGGGAGTGCTTTTGCACAGAGACACATGCAGAAGGAGGGAGTGAATGGAGAAATATGAGGCGATGGTAGGAGGGTGTTTTGTACCGCAGACAGACAGAAGAAGATATGGTATAGATATGATGGGTGTGCAGTTAAAATGTCGAATGAGTAATTTCGAATGCATTCATTTTTAAAAAAATAATGTCAAAAAAAAAAAGTGAATATTTATTTTTATTTTATATGTTTTTTTGGGGGTTTTTCTAGTAAAACAAGGGTTATTAAAAAAAACAGGGGGTTGAGGGGAACCCCCCATTACAAAAAATAAATAAAAAAGTCGTCATTTTTTTTCGACATTATTGATTTGAAATTAATGCTTTCGAAATTATTGAAAATATCATTATAAACCGATATGATGACAAATGTCACGATGACAAGAACACGCAGTGATTGAAAAAGTACAAGACATGCATCACAGACTTTTAGGCACTGCTCACATTTAGAAATGCTGACAGACTGAAAAAGAGGCATTTTAGCTTAGAGAGACATGTAGCCATGGATATGTATTTACATCATTGATCAGTATAATGAGAGGTGAAGCTTTGGGAGTTTCTAGTTCGAGTTCTGGCTAGTTGTTGGAGATGGAATTTTGGATGGAGCTGCTCTCTGAGAGATTGAGAGATTGAGAGGAGAGATGACTTGGAGAGGCATTTGGGAAATATTGGATGTACTTCGGGAAGCAGTTTTGGTGCAGCAGAATCAGATGGCTTTGGCTGATATGCAGAAGGGAAAGCATTCTGATGAGAGCTGATGAGATCAATCTGGCAGAGAGAGGCCAAAGAGACAGAGCAAAAGGGGAGTATTGATAAGACGTGCATGGGGAATTAGAACAGACACTCACACAGAGCTTTGGCTGACATGATAGATGGGGTAATCAGGCAGGGTTTGTCTTAGAGAGAGAGTGTGAAGTATGGTGTGGAATGGAGAGGAATCTTGTAGATTGGAGTTGCTATTACATTGCTTGCATTAGAAGCCTGTAAGGCTTATAGTTATTGCATTGCTAGTAGATTTGCACCAAAAGCATAAAAGGTGTAAATTTGAGATTTCCATTATAGTAGTGTTTGCATCATGCATTGCTGTGTATGAATAAAAGTGTTTCTATTGTTGAATCAATTCCTGTGTTTTCTTTGTGCCTTATGTTAGTGTGTCCATAGGAGTAATTTAGGAGTAATCTAGGAGTAACACAGTGCACAAAGACCCTGAGATACAAGAGCAGGGGGGCATAGTGATCCACACCCCCCTAGGAGATTTGTCTGGGTATGACATGTGGAGTATTGAACTGTGGAAATAACTCCTTTGACAAACGTATTTAGGAGCTCAAGGGGGTCATGTGTTCAGGATGTGCTCAAGGGCTAAAACGTCATGCTGGTATTTTTGTTTTCTGCTTGTGCTACTGCTCGTCCAGAATTCTCCTGGAAGCTACGTGCTTATGTTAGTCACTTACAGACTAGGGTATGAATTGTTGAATGTACGGCTACTATGAGAGCATATTCCTAACCAAGAAGGAGTGTGCTCTGCTGAATAGGAGAGTGGCCAGGAGGAGAAGAACCCAAGGAACAAGAGGGTTAATACTGTTTCTTATGGTCAATGTTGTATGTGTCTTCCCTTACAACCCTCCACTATCCACCCATTACACAAACCCTAACTCTCTATCCGGTTACCCTTAACACCGCCTTCTCTATCCACTACTTCTCCCTAAACATCTTCCCCCATTGGCTTGCTGAGGTTACCTGTTAGCAAGAACCAGGAGCCTGTGACAACCAAGGTGGGAGGGGTACACTACATTTGGCTTCCGTGGTCAGGAAGGAGTTGTGAGATACTCCACGGGTGTGATATAATCACCAACCCCCAAATTGGGAAGATAACACCACCTAAGCCACATGAAGTTCCCTTCACCCTTAACAGAGGTGCTCAAGGCACTACAGGATATTCAGGCAGAATTGATGCAGTCTCGGCAGGAGACAACAACATTACAAATGAAGGTTAGCGGGCTAATCGCTCAGGGAACACCGCTCCAAGGGGGTGCAGGAGCAACCTCTGCTTCAGGATACCCAGGCCGATCAAATACTGTGGTGGTGCAGCAACATTTAGGTATCCCTCTGGTGGCATCAGATAGGTTTTTGGGTGATCTCAGGAAGTTTTCCACTTTTTTGACTCAGTGTAACTTACATTTCTTGTGTAAGCCAACAGCGTTTGAGTCAGCCCAAGCATGCACAGCATTTGTCATTTCTGGGGGGATATCACGGGAAGCCCATGCAGATTGGTAGTGTACAGGTAACACTGTCTTTGGAGGAAAAGGAAAAGAGGAGCGCTAACAATCTGTGTTTCTATTGTGTAAAGGCGGGGCATTATATCAGGAACTGTCCTAATACCCTGGTATGAAATTTGGTAAGGAAAAAGACAGAGGCAGGAAAACAGGGGGCTCGGTAGGTGGGGGAATGACTACACCAAGCCTTAGGGTGGAAGAGTTCCCATCGCCAGTGGCCAATACAATACAGCTCAAGGCACCACACTTATATCTGTTGGTAACCTTGATTTTTGCCAATACGAGGGAGGCAATGGTGGATTCTGGGAATACAGGGAATTTCCTTGACATCTCATTAGCAGCCAACCTTGGAATAGCTACTGTGTTGAAGGAGGAAAGTGAGCCAGTACATACAAACAGTAGATGGGTCATGTTTGACATCCAGTGCATAACCACCCAAACCGAAGGAATGTTGATGAGGTATGGGGCAGATATGATGAGACTATTGCATTTGATTTGATTGCAGCTCCCCAATTTGGAGTTATTTTGGGGATGCCGTGGCTAGTGACACATAACCCAAACATCGGGCCTCATTACGAGTTTGGAGGTAGCCATGCTGTTTTAGCGGCATGGCTACCTCCAAACTCGGGTCCGGGTCCCTCAAAAGGGGATTTACCGGGCCATTCCAACCTTGGAGGGCCCGGTAATTCCCTTTCGCGGGACCCGTACCCGGACCTGGTACATCCTCATTCCCATTGAGCCCCAATAGGGCTCAATGGGAATGGGGAGGATGCTAACAACAGGCCCGTCAATGACGGGCCCGTTGTTGGCATCCTGGTGTGCTAGTGGGTCCCGCTCTGCACATCTGGTCTGGCCAGGCGTGAAGAGTGGGACCCGCTGCAGACCTCGTAATGTGGCAGCCCGGAATGAACGTTGCCGGTCCCTTACCGGCACCGTTCATTCCGTGGTCGCCACACTCCTAATGAGGCCCATTGACTGGGAAAAGAGGACATTGATATTTGCGACTGAGCAATGTGGATCCTACTTAACTAACAATGAGGGTCCCATGAATTCTTTGGTGGAAGGGGTATGTCCCTAGTCCAATATTGGGGTAGTGGCTACCATTCTGCCTGAGGAGTATCGAGAAATTGCAGGGGTGTTTGACAAGGCAAGAGCATCACAGTTAGCCCCTGATAGACGGTTTGATTGTGTGATTGATCTGGAAGCTAATGCTAGACTTCCTTGTAGCCGGATTTACGCACTCTCAGTAAAAGAAACTCAAAATCTACGAGAGTACGTAGACAAAATGTTGGCTTGTGGGTATATTCGCCATTCCAGTCACCTATTTCTTCCCCTTTATTCTTTGTGCCCAAGAAGGAGGTAACCTTGAGGACCTGTATTGATTATAGGGCACTTAATAAGGTCACCATCAAAAATAGATTTCCACTGTCATTAATTTCTGTTTTGTTAGACCAGTTGAAGACGGCTAAAATATATACAAATTTGGACCTGAGGGGCGCTTACCATCTTGTCAGAGTAAGGAGGGTGATGAATGGAAGACTGCTTTTTGGACTAAATTTGGTCTGTTCGAATATTTGGTTATGCAATTTGGCCTATGTAATGCTCCCGCAGTATTTCAGCATTTCATGCAGGAGGTTTTGCGTGAGTATTTGGATTTATTTACAATTGTCTATATTGATGACATTTTGATTTATACATAGTCTGTTGGACAGCAAAGGTGGTGTTGGCAATGTTGCAAGAGTACCATTTGTTTGCAAAGTTGGAGAAATGTGAATTCCATACTACTAGAGTGGAATTTCTAGGATTCATTTTAACTCCCTCTTGTGTTGTTATAGATGACAGGAAGGTTCAGGCAGTAACCAAATGGCCGTGCATTTGATTGGCAAAAACATTGAGACCCAGAAATGATGGTGGTCACAATTTTATGGAAAGGCGCTGTCCAGACAGGAGAATACGGGAGGTCAGTGTCAGGTGGAGAGAAGCATCTTACCTCTGGAGAAGATTGTGGAACCGGTAACTAAGGATATGCTCTATGAAGTGTGCAAGGGTTTCCGTAGGAAGGAATGGGTGAAGGGTAACAGAGCCAGGAGTATTCGGGAGGGGTTGCCCTATCAGGAGGGGAAATTGTTTCTCCCCACAGAGACTTTGCAAAGGAAGGCATTGTTTTGGGGCCATAAATCCCCATTGCCAGGCCCTGCAGGGTTAAGGAAGACTCAAGACATGGTGCAGCATTATTTTTGGTGGGAGGGCTTAACTACTGATGTTCATGATTATGTATCGCAATGTGAGATCTGTGTGCGATCCAAGACAGATCATTCGAAGAAGGCAGGGTTTTTGCAAACTTTATCTATTCCAGAGGAACCCAGGGCATGTATGCCTATGGATATTGTTATGGAACTGCCCAAGGATGGAAATTATTACACAATTTTGGTGGTTGTGGACTATTTTTTATTTTTACTTTTTAAACTCTTTTTATTATTATTTGCATTATAGAACATACATAACAACAAATTACCTCAACCCCCAAAACCAAGGATCTGGGATTTCAGCAAATAAACTACACAAACCAAAATAAATAAAACTCAAAAAAAATTCCTTGACTTACTTTTCTTATTTCAATAACTCTGAAATGATAATATGATATGATATGATATGATATGGCATTTATAACGCGCCTATACACAAGTGTTTCAAGGCGTGACCAGGCGTGACCAGGCAAGGGAGGGGAACAAAGGGAGGACGGACAACGATCCTACTAGGCCAGGTGTCATTCAGATCGCGCAAGTGCGTGGGAAGGGGACAGGAGAGGTAGAGACTGTGGCAGGATTGGCCAGTTCCTTGCTGATTTTAAAGTGTTCAGCCGAGTTGTTAGATGCCGCAGAGACGCGGGCTTGGATATGAGCTCTCTTCTTGGTGAGGACGGAGAGCCGGTATTGCCTTTGCAGCAGACGGCAGGCCAGTTTGTCAGAGGATGTACATGAAGCACGCCATTTCCTCTCGGCTACCCTGCACTTGCTTTTTAGGGTGATGAGGTCTGAGTTGTACCAGGAGTTACACTTGGCTTTGGGCTTCAGGCGGATTCTCATGACAGGGGCAAGGATGTCAAGAGTATCAGAAATAGCAGAGTGAAGCGTGGAGAGGGTGAGAGCCAGCAAAAGGGAGACGAGGGGGTGAGAAGGTGGCGGCGAAAGCCTCAGCTGACACGTGCTTCATGGGTTGGATGACTGAGAAGGTGGGTGGCAGTGATGGAGGTGGCTTGGCCTGAGGGTTAGGGAGGGTGAGGTGGGAGGATAGAAGAAAGTGATCACTCCAGGAAAGAGGAGTGGAGAGAGGGACAGAGAGGGGAAGGTCTGAGAAGATCAGAACATCCAAAGTGTGCCCTGCAGAGTGAGTCGGGCTAGAGGGGAGAATAGTGCGTGAGAGAGAATCGCACAGGTCGCGAAAGAGACTGGAGGGAGGACAGGAGGTATCCAGGTAGATGTTGAAGTCTCTAAGAAGGAGGACTTGAGTGGTAGAGGCCAGGAGTGAGGAGGAGAGGTCCGCCCACTCAGAGGAAGGAGGAGATCTGACCAGGTGGCCGATAGATAGTAGCCACAGTAAGGGAATGGCTAGGGGAGAGAGCAAGCCTGCAGACGAGGCATTCAAAAGAGGAGTAGGCCTGCGTAGGAGTGACAGAGGCAGGAATCCACTCAGGGAAGATCGGGGCTACACCACCACCAGAGCGGCTGGACGTGGGCGCGTAGAGGAGCTTGTAGCCGTCCGGTAGGAGCGTGTCAAAGCTAGTGACAGAGCTGGCTGTGAACCAAGTCTCCAAACATCCCCAGTCATGCCATTGCAAACCAGCACATCTAACTAAACATGATGTCATCCTCCACAGTATAATTTAGCCCAACAAAATTGGCTGCAGACTGCAGCTTTTCCGGCTCTGTGACCTATAATCCAATGCAAAATCTCTAAAGATGTAGGTTTTACTTGTACGGGTTGCCTTGCTCGCGTCTTGACAAAGCTATACTCCTGTGTTAAGCTCTGAGAGTCAGCCGTTTCAAGTGAGGGTGGATGATACTGTACTAAATAAACTGGAAACTTTGCCTAGAATGATAAATGGCTTAGGCCCTTCTTTTGCAGGGTGGGTGGTGGTATTCAGCTAATCCAGTGTTTACTTAGCCGGAATAAAAACAGCTGAGTGAGGGGCATAGGGTGTCACCATGGCCATTGATATATTTAATTGTAATGTGCTTCAGCTAAACAGGGTATTTATTAACAGTTCCAGTTTGTTTTCCTTTTTTGAAGGTTGGCAAAATGGGTACCATTGGGTTGTATAAGATTAACATCTACCATTTAAATGCTATGAGGTAACTATCTATGGAGGCATATGTGCTATATATATATTACTTAGACATGCTATTATCCTTCAAAAGTGCAGTTTTGTTGACAAGTTCCTATATTGAATGTCATTGAGCTTCTGGAAAAGCTGTGCTGAACTGTGTCCCTCCAGCCGGACCAAACAATAGCTAAGGTACACACACTCCTCACATGGAAATGCTTCTTCAAAGTGGAAATCAGCATTATTAACCAATGGCGAAGGGTCCCCAAAGATCTGAAATTTGGAAACCCTTCGATTGAGAGCATTATTATTGTTACCTCTTTAGTGGTTGTTAGTGTCTCAGATGTTTCTCAGCTGGACCATTGCTGCTCCTCTGTTATTGACCCCCTGATTGGTTCCCCATGCTTTCTCCCAGAGAGTTTCTAGCCATCTGAGCAGCTTCCTCTTCAACAGGAGGTGATGACATCACAATGTGAGGCCTGTGTCAGCCACATGGTAAAAGTCTCAGCTGTAGATATTTGTAACCATTACTGAAGTTGCAGTGTGTTATCTTTTCTTTACGTAACTGAAAATGTCACACATGTTTTCAGATTCTGTCACCAATCTATGAGATTAATAACAAGGAGGTTCTGCCCAAGGCTGCCATTCACTGGTCAAAGAAAGATAAAGGCATTCAATCAAAGACATGGATTTCCAAAATGTAATGTTATGGCAGTGCCAAGGTGTTGACCTGAGGTATGGACAAGTGACCTGAACCAGTACCAGGAGAAGGCTATCTGCTACCTAATTACCAAGTCCTTTGGTGGGTTGCCAGCCATAATATGCAGGGTTTTCCTACTGACCCGCAAAACTATGTCATTGAATGCCTGCAAGGTCACCATCTTAAACATTGCCAGGATACATTTTTATACCCTGACACACCACCACCATTAGCCCTTTCATGGTCATCTCCTGAACCCCACCCAGACTATCCCCTTTTCCCCCCACAATGTCACACCTGTAACCCTTGGCAAGATGTATCTGTTAACCACTGCTAGGTTACCACATTAGTTTCACTATTATTAAAAAAAAAACACTCTTTGCCTCTCACCTCTTGCCAAGTCACCCTATTAATCTCTGTTGGATCACCCTATTAAACCCTGCCATATCACCTTTTCGACCCTTGCCAAGGCCCCATATCAATGCCTGCATTATCACCCCAGCAACCTCTGTCAAGCCACCCTATCATCGGTTGCCATTTCACTCAATAAACCTCTGTCAAGTAAGTCATTCTATCAGTCCCAGCCAAGCCATCTAATAAACAAAGTCACCTTAATTGACCCTTCAAGCAGTGTAAATTCACTGACCAATTCTTGCAAAGTTACTCCATTACCCCTACCATTTCCTCCTCAGGTTATCCATAGAACATCCACAGAACAAGTCACATTGTGAGTCTTCAAAAAACATTCTTCAGGCCTCTAATAAAAGAAAATGACAGCAGGCCACAATGATCTGGCAAACTACCACTCATCTCAAACACACCCTTCACAACTAAAATCCTGAACATATTCATCTATCAACAACTCTGGGATTAGGTTGAAAACAACAACCTCTTATGCTCATGGTGCTATCAGATGTTGACATACACAGACTACTTCTTGCTGTCTTCATATTTATACTCAGAGCTTACCCTGCTCTCGTTGGGTGCAGCACTGACGTGCATTCTTTTGTCCAAGATTGGCCCGGAGATTAGGCGACTACTGGCAGCAATTTTAGAACAGATTAGACTATTGCCTGAACATCTTTCCGGACGTACATATGGTCCTATCTAACGACGATGCCCACAAACTACTTGACATGATCTTTTACTATTTGCTTCAAGTACACCCTTATCTTCTTTGGTGAAATACTAACACTTATGTGTTTATGCGAAATCCTATAAATCATCCAGCAATCAGCCGATTACTTGTGGAGATCATAGAGCAAATTCGACAACTACCGGAGCATCTAACGAGATTGCCTGAATAAAACAGGTTTCTCCTTCCTTAAAAGTAATTACAGGCAATCATGTGGTCTATAGAGCATATTCCAGTTCAAGAAAGTGAGCAAAGTCAACGACGAGTCGAGAGACATCGATGGTGGAGCCTAATGAATTGGTGCATAATCTATGCCTGTTCAGCATTCATTATCGTTTTACTGTTTCTATTGATTCATGCTGTCTATTTTAATGGTTCCAAAAGGAAGGTGTTCTGTTAATCCTTCCGACCACAGTCACCTTGGCAGAACGAGGCACTGTAAGAAGGCCAAGGCTTTATGTGATTGTCCCTACTCCAGTAGCCCACATAGAGTTACCTCTGTTTGTGACAAGTGGCCCCAGGTTTCCCTTTGGAGGGAGGTCCGTTTTTTATTTACTTTATGATCATTATAGGCAGAATCATTTGGCAGGAAAGAGACCTAAGAGAAGTGTAAGGGACGTAGATTATGAATTAAGTGATTATTTAGACAATACAGCACATGTGGTATCAGCACATGAAAGAGGTTGGAAAACGAACTTCTGAGGAGGATTGCTATGTATGTGTACTCCTGCCTTATGCTATGGGAAAGTCTAAGATATTCATAGCTATTGAAATAGATGTTCAAACAGCTCATTGCCTAACTCACCTTGCACTCTGCCATGCAAGAGTTCACTTCCAGGGTCGAATGTCATCCTTGGTATGAGTGACAGAATGGACATCCCCAGATGAAGATAATTATGTTCAAGATTTGAAGACAAGAGAAAGAGCATACACCAGAAATCATGTGATAAGATATATATGAACAGCCTAGCATGAAGGGAGATGGAATCAGATGGGAGATAAACAGGAAATTCAACTGTCAAGGGAAGACTGATGAAGACGTTCGAAGTTGCAAGGCAAGAGGCCAGATGCACATCTGGGGAACAGTACTTTCTCCAGATGGCTGGGAAGAAGGCATAGTCATATGCAGAGCTGTGGCAGTAACTAGTCATCACGAGCCAGTTATTGAACAAGTGGAAAATGGATGCAAACCTCTATGGCCGAGGCTTGCGAAACTTCTGACGTGACCTTTTGGGGTGGGGAGGGTTGCATGAGGTGGGGCCCTCCATTTGGGGTGGGGAGGGTTGAGGGCCACCCCCCGTTGCGGTACATCATGCGCTGCCAATTTAGGGTGGCCCTCAGCCCCCCCTAAAAAGCAGCCTGTGAATTTGCATTTTGTTTACCCAACTTTGCTCGGTGCAGATGGCCAAATTAGTGTGGCTATCTGCCCCCAGGGTGCCCAAACCCTACTGCCCCATCTATTGGGGGTCCTGCCCCACCTTTTGGGGTGGCCCTCTCCCCCCTCACCCCAAATGGAGGTGGGGTGTACCTCACGCAGCCGTTTGGAGGAGGCCCAGGGAGGCCTGCATGAGGTGTGTCCCCCAGCCATTGGGTGTGGGGTGGGGGGGGCACCCCAAAAGGTGGGGAAGGACCCCCAATAGATGGGGCAGTAGGGTTTGCGCACCCTGGGGGCAGATAGCCACACTAATGGGCCCATCTGCACCAAGCGAAGTTGGGTAAACAAAAAAAAATATACAAAATCACAGGCTGCTTTTTAGGGGGGGCTGAGGGCCACCCTAAATTGGCAGCGCATGATGTACCGCAACGGGGGGTGGCCCTCAACCCCCCCTCCACCCCAAATGGAGGGCCCCACCTCATGCAACCCTCCCTGGGGGCAGATAGAGGGGGCCTCACCTCATGCATCCCTTCCTGGGGTCAGATGCCCCTTCCTAGGAGCAGATATCTGCCCCCAGGGAGGGTTGCATGAGGTGGGGCCCTCCATTTGGGGTGGGGGGGGGGGATTGAGGGCCACCCCCCGTTGCGGTACATCATGCGCTGCCAATTTAGGGTGGCCCTCAGCCCCCCTTAAAAAGCAGCCTGTGATTTTGTATATTTTTTTTTGTTAACCCAACTTTGCTTGGTGCAGATGGGCCCATTAGTGTGGCTATCTGCCCCGAGGGTGCCCAAACCCTACTGCCCCATCTATTGGGGGTCCTGCCCCACCTTTTGGGGTGGCCCTCTCCCCCCTCACCCCAAATGGAGGTGGGGTGTACCTCACGCAGCCGTTTGGAGGAGGCCCAGGGAGGCCTGCATGAGGTGTGTCCCCCAGCCATTGGGGATGGGGTGGGCACCCCAAAAGGTGGGGCAGGACCCCCAATAGATGGGGCAGTAGGGTTTGGGCACCCTGGGGGCAGATAGCCACACTAATGGGCCCATCTGCACCAAGCGAAGTTGGGTAAACAAAAAAAAATATACAAAATCACAGGCTGCTTTTTAGGGGGGGCTGAGGGCCACCCTAAATTGGCAGCGAATGATGTACTGCAACGGGGGGTGGCCCTCAGCCCTCCCCGACCCCAAATGGAGGGCCCCACCTCATGCAACCCTCCCTAGCGGAAGATAGGGGGGGCCCACCTCTTGCATCCCTCCCAGGGGTCAGATGCCACTTCCTAGGAGCAGATATCAGCCCCCAGGGAAGGTTGCATGAGGTGGGGCCCTCCATTTGTGGTGGGGGGGTTGAGGGACACCCCCCATTGCGGTACATCATTCGCTGCCAATTTAGGGTGCCCCTCAGCCCCCCTAAAAAGCAGCCTATGAATTTGTATTTTGTTTTTTGTTTACCCAACTTTGCTTGGTGCAGATGGCCACATTAGAGTGGCTATCTGCCCCCAGCGTGCCCAAACCCTACTGCCCCATCTATTGGGGGTCCTGCCCCACCTTTTGGGGTGGCCCTCTCCCCCCTCACCCCAAATGGAGGTGGGGTGTACCTCACGCATCCGTTTGGAGGAGGCCCAGGGAGGCCTGCATGAGGTGTGTCCCTCAGCCATTTGGGGTGAGGGGGGAGAGGGCCCCCAAAAATGGTGGGACAGGCCCCCCCAGTGGGTGGGGCAGTAAGGTTTGGGCACCCCGGCGCCAGATTGGCACACCAATGTGACCCTCTGCACCAAGGGGAGTTGGGTTACCAAAGGAAAAAAATGAAAATGGTGGAACGCTTTTTAGGGGGCGGGGGGGGCGGTGGGGCACCCCAAAGGGTCAGGGAATTTTCTAATGGGATGGGGCGTTGACCCCCTCCCCCCCACCCGCAATGGAGTGGGTGCCAAGTCATGCAGCCCTTCCTGGGACCAGATATCTGCTCCTAGGAACGGACGCCTGAGCCCAGGGAGGAGTGCAGGACAACCCCCCCCTATCTGCCCCCGGGGAGGGCTACATTTTGCTGGTGTGACCGTAGGTAACACATGTTCTTTGTTTTGTTTACAGCTTTTTCTACCTGAGCAGCTGTAACGTTATGTGAGTACTGTTTTTTTATTATTCTATGGTTAGGGCCCACTGTCAGTGGGGTGGGTGAGACTGGGGCTGGATTGTTGGTGGTGTGGGTGGGAATGGCCCGTCTGGGCAGATCACCTCCAACTGTCCTGGAGTTGCGGCTGGGCTGCATTACAGCTTTTCCCTTCGGGGAGGTATTGGCACACTGCCGAGACTCCTTGGTGGGGAGAAGCTGTAACGCAGGGCAGCCAGGGCTCCAGCAAAGTCGGCGGTAATATCCCTGGCCTTGGGCACCCTTCTCCCATGTGGGTCTTTGCTGGTGGTTCTGGGTATTACATTCTGGGCCGCTTTGCGTAAGTCAGACCTCTGTGGATTCCCACGGGTGTCCTCTTTTGGGAAATGCATGGGGTTCCCTGTTTCCCTTGCTGGCTGCGACACCCTAGGCCCAAATCTGTAGGTTGCCCACATGAACAAAATGGGCAGTGGCGAATGGCTTGGGGTTCCCAGTCGGTTACCCTTTTCCTTTTGCGCCCCCGGTAGGTGCACCCACACATGTGAGGTACCTTTTTCATCGGGACACGTGTGGGGACACGGGAAGGTAGGCCACGTGTTGTTGGCGGTGTGTTTATTACCCAGACACCCCCGGACTTTGCGGGGGTGTCTGGGTAATAAATTCTGGGGCGATGTGCGCAAATCACACCACTGCGGATTCCCACGGGTGTCCTCTTTTCTGAAATGCATGGGGTTCCCTGTTTTCCTCGGTGGCTTGGACACCCGAGGCCCATATCTGTACGTTGTGCTGGTTGGCAAAATGTCTGAGATTTCCCTCTGAAAACAGACTTGGGGTTACTTGTGTTTTCGGCTTTCCCCTTGGCGGCCAGGTAGGTGCACCCACGCATGTCAGGTACCGTTTTCATCGGGACACCTGTGGGAACGCGGGACAGTAGGCCATGTGTTGTTGGGGGCGTGTTTCGATGGGTGCGTTGAGCGAAATGTGCGGAAAAAGCGTTTTTTTCCCCACATTTCGGACTTTGCAGGGGTGTCTGGGTAAAAAAATCTGGGGCGATGTGCGCAAATCACACCTCTGCGGATTCCCACGGGTGTCCTCTTTTCGGAAATGCATGGGGTTCCCTGTTTTCCTCGGTGGCTTGGACACCCGAGGCCCATATCTGTACATTGTGCCGGTCGGCAGAATGTCTGAGATTTCCCTCTGAAAACAGACTTGGGGTTACTTGTGTTTTCGGCTTTCCCCTTGGCGGCCAGGTAGGTGCACCCACGCATGTGAGGTACCGTTTTCATCGGGACACCTGTGGGAACGCGTGATGGTAGGCCATGTGTTGTTGGGGGTGTGTTTCGATGGGTGAGCCGAGCGAAATGTGCGGAAATTGCGTATTTTTTCCCACATTTCGGACTTTGCAGGGGTGTCTGGGTAAAAAAATCTGGGGCGATGTGCGCAAATCACACCTCTGCGGATTCCCACGGGTGTCCTCTTTTCGGAAATGCATGGGGTTCCCTGTTTTCCTCGGTGGCTTGGACACCCGAGGCCCATATCTGTACATTGTGCCGGTCGGCAGAATGTCTGAGATTTCCCTCTGAAAACAGACTTGGGGTTACTTGTGTTTTCGGCTTTCCCCTTGGCGGCCAGGTAGGTGCACCCACGCATGTGAGGTACCGTTTTCATCGGGACACCTGTGGGAACGCGTGATGGTAGGCCATGTGTTGTTGGGGGTGTGTTTCGATGGGTGAGCCGAGCGAAATGTGCGGAAATTGCGTATTTTTTCCCACATTTCGGACTTTGCAGGGGTGTCTGGGTAATAAATTCTGGGGCAATTTGGGCATATCATACCTCTGCGGATTCCCACGGGTGTCCTCTTTTTGGAAATGCATGGGGTTCCCTGTTTTCCTCGGTAGCTTGGACACCCGAGGCCCATATCTGTACGTTGTGCCGGTCGGCAGAATGGCTGAGATTTCCCTCTGAAAACAGACTTGGGGTTACTTGTGTTTTAGGCTTTCCCCTTGGCGGCCAGGTAGGTGCATCCACACATGTGAGGTACCGTTTTCATCGGGACACATATGGGAACGCGTGACGGTAGGCCATGTGTTGTTGGGGGCGTGTTTCGATGGATGAGCCGAGCGAAATGTGCGGAAATTGCGTATTTTTTCCCACATTTCGGACTTTGCAGGGGTGTCTGGGTAATAAATTCTGGGGCAATTTGGGCAAATCATACCTCTGCGGATTCCCACGGGTGTCCTCTTTTTGGAAATGCATGGGGTTCCCTGTTTTCCTCGGTGGCTTGGACACCCGAGGCCCATATCTGTACATTGTGCCGGTTGGCAGAATGTCTGAGATTTCCCTCTGAAAACAGACTTGGGGTTACTTGTGTTTTAGGCTTTCCCCTTGGCGGCCAGGTAGGTGCACCCACACATGTGAGGTACCGTTTTCATCGGGACACCTGTGGAAACGCGTGACGGTAGGCCATGTGTTGTTGGGCGCGTGTTTCGATTGGTGAGCCGAGCAAAATGTGCGGAAATTGCGTATTTTTTCCCACATTTCGGACTTTGCGGGGGTGTCTGGGTAATAAAATCTGGGGCAATTTGGGCATATCATACCTCTGCGGATTCCCACGGGTGTCCTCTTTTCGGAAATGCATGGGGTTCCCTGTTTTCCTCGGTGGCTTGGAC
Organism: Ambystoma mexicanum; assembly: GCF_040938575.1. Lineage (NCBI taxonomy): Eukaryota > Metazoa > Chordata > Amphibia > Caudata > Ambystomatidae > Ambystoma > Ambystoma mexicanum. The sequence continues at coordinate 570,495,819 of NC_090922.1, read as the reverse complement.
ACCCGAGGCCCATATCTGTACGTTGTGCCGGTCGGCAGAATGTCTGAGATTTCCCTCTGAAAACAGACTTGGGGTTACTTGTGTTTTTGGCTTTCCCCTTGGCGGCCAGGTAGGTGCACCCATGCATGTGAGGTACTGTTTTCATCGGGACACCTGTGGGAACGCGTGACGATAGGCCATGTGTTGTTGGGGGCGTGTTTCGATGGGTGCGTCGAGCGAAATGTGCGGAAAAAGCGTTTTTTTCCCCACATTTCGGACTTTGAAGGGGTGTCTGGGTAAAAAAATCTGGGGCGATGTGCGCAAATCACACCTCTGCGGATTCCCACGGGTGTCCTCTTTTCGGAAATGCATGGGGTTCCCTGTTTTCCTCGGTGGCTTGGACACCCGAGGCCCATATCTGTACATTGTGCTGGTTGGCAGAATGTCTGAGATTTCCCTCTGAAAACAGACTTGGGGTTACTTGTGTTTTAGGCTTTCCCCTTGGCGGCCAGGTAGGTGCACCCACACATGTGAGGTACCGTTTTCATCAGGACACCTGTGGGAACACATGACGGTAGGCCATGTGTTGTTGGGGGCATGTTTCGATGGGTGAGCCGAGCGAAATATGCGGAAATTGCGTATTTTTTCCCACATTTCGGACTTTGCGGGGGTGTCTGGGTAATAAAATCTGGGGCAATTTGGGCATATCATACCTCTGCGGATTCCCACGGGTGTCCTCTTTTCGGAAATGCATGGGGTTCCCTGTTTTCCTCGGTGGCTTGGACACCCGAGGCCCATATCTGTATGATGTGAGAGTGTGACATTTCCGGTGTGAAAACAGACTTGGGGTTACTTGTGTTTTAGGCTTTCCCCTTGGCGGCCAGGTAGGTGCACCCACACATGTGAGGTACCGTTTTCATCGGGACACCTGTGGGAACGCGTGACGGTAGGCCATGTGTTGTTGGGGGCGTGTTTCAATGGGTGCGTCGAGCGAAAGGTGCGGAAAAAGCGTTTTTTCCCCCACATTTCGGACTTTGCAGGGGTGTCTGGGTAAAAAAATCTGGGGCGATGTGCGCAAATCATACCTCTGCGGATTCCCACGGATGTCCTCTTTTCGGAAATGCATGGGGTTCCCCGTTTTCTTCGGTGGCTTGGACACCCGAGGCCCATATCTGTACGTTGTGCCGGTCGGCAGAATGTCTGAGATTTCCCTCAGAAAACAGACTTGGGGTTACTTGTGTTTTAGGCTTTCCCCTTGCCGGCCAGGTAGGTGCACCCACACATGTGGGGTACCGTTTTCATCGGGACACCTGTGGGAACGCGGGACGGTAGGCCATGTGTTGTGTTTGTGTGGTTTTCATAATGTTTTGACCCATTTGCTGGAGCCCTTTGTCTCACAACCCTTTCTTTTCCCAAATGTGACCTACATTTAGTCGCTGCTTTAGCCACCATACACTTTTGTAACCTGCACAAGTCACCTACCCTTGAAAAGGTCTGCCTGTGCTCTTTCAAAAAATGTATGGCTGCCGTTCCTCACCACATTGGTTTTCCCAATTTACACATGCTAAGTGCGTCTGGTCAGGCTGTGAGCGTAAAACTCCTGTGTACCATGGCTCAGTGTTTGGCTTGTGGTATTGCTTGTTTTGTACAAACACTACAAAAATGGTATGCTCTCCTAACTGCAAGAGTCGGGGGAATGTAGCGGAGCATTGCTTTTCTCAAAATTCATAGAAGCCATTGCCGTACCATGCCAACCATGTCCAACACATACCTTTTTTTTCAGTAATTTTCCCGCTTTTCCCCCATTCGATGGCAGTTTCCCCTACCTAGTTGTTGCCTGACCTATGCAAAACACCCCTTCCTAAACTTGGAATTTTGTCTACTTTTCAGAAATATATGCCTTTCTGTCCTCCAATTTGGCTTTCCTGCCCTTTTCTTCCATTCCGTCCATGCATGTCCAATTGGCAAAAATGGCAAAAATCGCCTACCTCTCACAAAACTGTTGATAACCCCATCAAAATATTTTTTTTCCATTTCCACTCAACCTGTTCCTGAAAGCCAACACATTGGGGAACTCAGCACAGCAAACCATTTGTTCCTAGCTCTTACAAGGAAAAAACCACAGGCTTCTTTGTACATCATTTTATTGGCATTTTTTGAAAAAACCCAACATTTTCGCACATTTTCCTTATTTTCTCTCACCCCCCTACAGCAACCTGTGATTCCTGGGTGGCGTTACGACCGCCTACATGTGGGAAAAAAAGGAGCCAAATTTGGCCGAGATATCTCATGCAACGAAAAAGTTACAAGCCATTGAATGGCCACATACCAAAATCACCAAAAAAGGCTCTGGCACTGGGGAGAAATACCCATGGCACTTAAAGGGTTAATTGAATGGCAGACCGCAAGAGTGATGATGGATGCCAGACTAATTGGGTGGGAAGCTATGGTCAAGATCAGCCCACAGGCACAATATTCCACGAGGGTACAAGCGTGCCAACCAATTGTAGAGGGCCATTTACCAGAAACCTCTATAGTTTGTGTAACCAATGAATCGTCGTGTATTTTATGACGATGAAGATGACTTGCTCTAGAGGAGGGCTTAGTTGTTCACCTGACGTTGGAGACCCAATCGATACCCCCGTTAGTATGGAACGGATATTTAGATGTTCCCTGTAAGGCTATCACATCCCCAATTAGGTTTTTGTAGTTTGCCACATAGTGTTACGTCAATGATGATGAATATGGACTATAAAAGTTGAGTTTTTTATTGAAATTTACTGAGAGAAATCGAGTCCGTTGATGTCCATTGTAACTCGCTGTTTTAGATAATTGCAAATAAAACAGCACTTTGTTTTGCCAACTTCCTGAGTCAGTTTCATTATTGATCTACGAGTACATTCTGCATCCCCATCCATCCTAAGTATTGCCAGCTCGTCTTAAAGGACCTAGGTCTATGGGTTCAGTATGGTGTGTTATGAAGCACCAAGAAACTAGACAACGATGAGCTTCATAATGTGCATGTGAGAATGATTTGTCATAAAGGAACAATTGTGAAGAGGACGCAGTAGTTTTAAAACATACATGCACCCACATATATACATGGGGTCTCAAGGGAAATATGTTGAGGATAGTTTGGGGTACATGGGAAATGTACAAATCTGTATACCTTGTGCTTTTCATAGTTTGGCCAAGCCCTGCAATCAGGGTTTTACGAGGTGAACTCTGGGTGACTGGGAAAACAGTTTTTTCAAGATTGGAGGACGAGGGAAGGCAATGAGTAGCCGCAACATTATCAGATGGTCACTTACAGCCAGGCTGGGTTTTTATGACTTGGCAGTATTGTGGAAAGGATATGCAATCTTTTTAAGTGCATGGGAACTTTTCATTTATTGTCCAAAGGAATCTGGCCATCTGTTCGCAGCTGAGTAATAAACCTGGGGTGAAGAGACACCTGAGGGCAGAGTTGACCGATATTTTATGGGTTTCAATTATTTTCTCAGGTTGTTTCCGTAGGTCACGTGTGTTGAATTGGTAGTCATTTACATTATACTGAAACAAGGATGCCAGCAAGTCTGGGTGGGTGAGATAGTTATCACCAATTCAGATGAAATGTATTTATTCTCCCTTTCCCCATATTGTTTGAAATGTCCTTGCAAGCCATGTGCAATCACGTCTGGGGTTCGAAGGTCCCAGATCAGCTGGAACTTGTAATGAATTATGTTTGTTTAAATTTGTAACTATGTGATGATGTCACAACCTACCACAGAAGACTCCAGGACAAGGGTGTGCTACAAATATGAGCTGATGATTGTAGATAAATGAGTGTGACCATTGAGAAGGTGGCAATTAGAGAACATTGTGTGAAATGTTTGTGTGGTGCAGGGAAACTCGGGTTAATTTGATTCTACAGTGTCATCTAGCTTCTCCTGGCTGATTGTACAATAAACGTGCTTTACGTACAAACGTGCACTCGCTTCTCAAGTGGTGGGCCTGCTTTGGGTTAACGTGATTAGAGGCCCAACCGCACAGCCCCATTCTCAAAACAGTTTAGTTAGCTGCCTTGCTTTGCCGTGCAGTATGAAAAGCCCTCATTTCTCCCAAAGAAAACTCCTTCCTACGAAAAGCACCATCCACAATTTCAGCTGTCATGTTTTCCCTAAATTACATAAGAATCTGTGAACCTACCTAGAGCACCCATATTATTGGGCTTCAATCCCATATTAGACCCTCTCTCTGTCTACATAGGCTTCTTAGCTAAAACTATTCATGGAGAACATGGTCTCCTTTATTGGGGATGTCACTGCAGTGATCAAACTAACAGAAGGTTTGGTATTTCACAAAACTAAACAGCATAAAGCCCACATATTTGTCTATTTGTGTTTTTATTAACCATGGGTTGTATTTTCTTTCTAAATTGCTAAGTCTGTAAGAGCACCGTGGGACAGATTCTCAAAACATTTTTGGCGCAAGTGATGAGATGCAAGGGAGAAGGCCCATTCTCTAAGGAAATCTGAATGAGCGCATCTTGGATGAGCTTTTTTACCCCTTTGCGTAGCTGCACATATCGGGGGGTTTCTAAGCATATAAAGGAGCATCCTGAATTCACAAGCGGGATGAGCTTTTAAATGCGCATATATGAGGGACATCCCCCTTCACCATTTCTGACCCAGTCATGATTTTTTGTCACATTTCCATCTCCCAAACAGGGATGCAAATACTTTTTTTCTGTGGCTTTCACCTGTGAAATGCGCTCCCAATGCCACACGGTTGCTGGGAGACTGTGATACGCTCCCAAAACTAATGTACCCAAGGGGGCTGCACAGCGCATCTTTGCACTACTGCCCAGCCGCTCCTGAAATGCTCAGATCATCTTTGGGAATAACTGGATATTTTCTGAAAGTAGTACAAGTGAAATACATGGAAATTGTCTGTGCTTCTTTCATTTGCGCTACTTTTTGAGACACTGGTTTTACGTGCTCAAGTAAGACAATTTACAAGGTGGGTGCAGTCCACTGGTGACCCTTAATTGTTCTTTATCTGAATATGAACATTCATAACCACATCAAAAGTACTGACCAGACATGAAGAGAGACAGATGTTTTAGACAGAGGACAATCTTCTTTTTTCACAAACACTCCTTTGCTTACCTCTCCCCTACCACTGCAGTGCTCCCAGCAACATCCTTTCCAGCGGTGGTTGTGTGAAGTCCACCCCAACCCAATCTCTGTTTTCTAGTAAATTCACTTCCACTACCAGGAGGAAATGTCTTTGCTGCGATTAGGAGAAGAAAATAAAACATAATTATTAACATAATGTTATATTATTGGCTTAGAGTAAAGGTGAAACTTATCACCATAGGAAATGCAAAATTTCAATGTCTGATAACTTTTGAACCATGAAATGGATCAGCGCAACAGCTTCACATTAAGATGTCAATCAGATGACCCCTGAAACTAGAACTTGGTGCACATCTGTATTACGGCTGTAAAGGGTAAAAAAAGAGTGTGTTTTCACTTTTTGTGGGTAGGAAACTGTCCAATTTTTGCTCAACCGCACAGACCAAACCACTGGATTGATTTCTGCCAAACATAAAACGAGCTGGGCACAAATCACTCAAAGGAAATCTTTGCTTGGGTTGTCATAAATCCATTGGCTTAATAAGAGAGACCATGTCACCCAAAACGTTAGTTATGTCTCTCATGACGCATTGTTAGACTCAAGCCTTTTCATTTTTGAAAATTCACTATATTAAACATCGAGATTTGCGAGAGCAAAAGAATCTAGACTCTTTTTTTACAAACAGCCTTAGAATGCTATACAGGGAACGAGTAGTGCAGGTTTGAGGCTGGAGAGGATGTGGGCAGAGTAAAAGAGGAGGATTTGTGAAGGTTTGGGATCTGGGGATAGTGTAGATTTGATTGCTTTTTCTGAGCATTTGTGATGTCATCAGTGTGCTTAGGAGCTGTGCAACTGTGAGGCTCATAGTTAAGGTGGCTAGCTCCCAACACCTGCCGAATTTCAGGGGTTTAGTGGGCAATGCAGGCGGCAGCATGCAAGGGCAGAAGAAACATTGATGTACTGGATATTATGGCCACATACTTTTTTTACTGAAAACAAAAAACAATCACTCAAAGTGTGACCTGTTTAAAAAAATCAAGATCAAAATCAGGTAACCAACAGCAAACTACATCAGCACAAGTTCCTAATATTCCGACAGGTGGTCCAGGGGACCATACACCCCTCCCTGCGGGCGGTGCATGGCAGTGGGGCTCAGAGCCCCCACCTTGCCCCCCCCACCATGCCCATTCTTTGGGGGCGATACCAGGAGGCCCCTTCCTTCGCAACAGTACCGACTGCATCCTGATCCCGGCCCACCAGCCCCGACCAGGCCGGAATCCCCCACAGTTAGAGGCAGCTACCGCAGGCCCTGTAATATATGTGTATTTTAAAGGAGACAATTGCTACACTATAGTTAAAATCAAGTTGCATCGATATTTCCCACAATTCTATTGCTTATAACTTTTAATTCACTCAACAGTTTTGAGTTAAATCTTCCCCAAAATATGTTTGCCATCTACCCCTCCAAACTGGAAAAATTGGGGAAATTGTGTCCAAATTTATTAAGAAAATTAAAAAAAGCTGTTTTCAGCCTGCCACCATTCATTTACCCATTGAGAAAAGGATGCTTCAATTGAACATGCGTAGTGCATAAGAAACAAGTTGGGCACAAAGCATCAGAAATATTCCTTTTTTAGTTTGATGCAAATACGTTCACTAGTTTCTAAAATATTTGATGGCGAAAAGGGTGCTCCATGGTAAAAGAAAGTTGATATATTTCTATCGGCACCTTTATTTCTGGACCGTCAACCTCATAATGACGCCCAATTTCAGGGATGGTATAAAACAAGTAGTCTGGTTTTCTATCAGATTTTGTACTTCCTTTCAAAAGGATCTTCCCTCTCTCCCTTGGCTCAGAGCTGCCCCCTGTGCAGTTTAGTTTAAACAATCACTTACAGTTTCTATGATTTTTTTAGTGCCCAAAGCACTTCTTTCTTGAACTGGTTATTTCTTGGCTGGTGCAGGATTGGTAAGGATGTTGCACTGGTCCTTCTATACTATGCTGTCAGGTACCACCACCCAGTTATCTTAGGTCATCTGACAGGGGTCAGGCGACAGACACTTCAGAAACAGATGGAGCCCAAAATACTTCAATCTGCTCATCATGTTTAGTCTTGTAATAGGCCCACAATTTAGGGTAAAAATACGTGCCACTTCCCCTAGTCCAGGGTTCTTCAACCTTTGACTCTCCAGATGTTCTGGACTACAACTCCCATCATTCATAACCAGCATAGTCAATAGTCAGATATCATTAAAACAGTAGTCCGAAACATCTGGAGAGTCAAAGGTTGCAGACCCCTGCTCTAGCCTCTTCTCTCCACTTTGATTTTATCCTTTGATCTGCCCTCCTCTTCACCCACCTAGGAATACACTTCTGTCCCAGTTAATAAAAAGCTCTCTGTTCTCATTCTTCCTCTCAGTAATCACTTCCATTTTCTCTTTCGACTGGCCAGTCAGATTGGCTGTCCTCGTACTCTTCCTCTTTCTACCCCTCCTCTTTCTACCGCATCCCATGATGTCCTTCCCCTCTCCTCAATTCTTTCTTTGATGTTCCTCCTCTTCTTTCTCTCTGCATTGTTGTTCCACCTCCTTCTCTCCATTCCTTTTCTATTTTGATGTTCGCTTCCTCCTTACCTTTTTCCCTCTCTTCACTCCAACCTCACACTCCACTCTCTTCCTCCCTCCTCTGTCACCTCGCTCCTTCTTCACCAACAGTCTCCCCATGCCCACACTCTCCTTTTTGATGGACTCCTTATATGTCATCTAGGATTGTAATTGGGCTCATGAGGTGGAACCCAGCAGCGGCAATGTCACAATCAGGAGCAGGCATGCAGATTGATGGGGACTTGAATGAACTACTATTCCCTTACGTGTATTCTCTCCTGCAGCGAAGCAGCCCTCCACTCTGTGCAATATAGGGATATACGGGCAGTCTGCCATTTTGGATTTAGATGCACCTTCTTCCATGGCTAGCCAACTCCAGTACGCTGCCTCTAAAATATACTGCTGCAGTGTTTCCCTGTCCGGCTGATTCCTTGTCCTGTTGGGCGCATTGCAAATTCCCTTGTGCTCAGTGGGTCTGAACAAAGCTTTTGCACCTGTCACTTGCTGGTACCTCAAAATTGGAGGAGGTCAGTTTGATGAGATGCCGAGGGGATGGCAGGTACACCTGAATGATGTGGGAATCCCCTCATTTGTGAGGTTGTCTTTCTCCTGCTGAATGTTCCTTTCACCCTGAGGAGGCAAACACAAAGGAGCAGTGTTTTCCCTCGCTTGGCAGGTGCTCTGTCAAGCTGTAGGAAAGCTGGACTGGCCCTTACTGTTTCAAGGTCTGTGATCCCACTTCTCACTCCATATGTAACGTCTGAAGGACCAACTGATGAAACCAATTCAGAGTTCTATAGTTACTTTATTCTCTTTATGACAGGGATTAGGGTTGGCTAAACAATGGCAAGGTTAGAAAGAATACTGCAAGTAGTCTAGTTTCTTAGCAGATTCTCCACATCCGTTAGAAAACATGAAGTGGTGTTTTCTGATATATTATTGAAATTACATTTTCTAGAATGCTTTTCAGTGTTTTTAGAAATTATTTATCACTGGTAATTTTCTTTCGACTGGATGTTCCTCCCACGTATTGCTCATCTTTGATATACTCCGATATCCTGCTTGCAGCTCGGAACCTTTGCACAGCAGTGGGCGATGTGCGCCGCTGTCGCCGACTTCGTGTCTCTCGACGGCCTCTGTCTGTCTCGAGTATAAATGGCACACACTTTGCCCCGGTGCCTCAGCTCATGTTTTTCCTCTGACCAGCACAGCAGTCTCGAATATGAGAAAGGCGTGAGCCTTAACAGAGAGGAAGGTGTAAATCACAGAAATCTCTCCTCATAGAGGGGTAGGATCGGAGGCGCGATGAGCAATATGTCGGCGGAACATCCAGTCGAAAGAAAATTAACAGGGGTAAGTTATTTGTTCTTTGACTGCATTGTGTCCTCCCATGTATTGCTCATCTTTGATAGACTCCCATAGCAGTACTTTACAGGAGATGGGAAAGGGAGAATTTATTTCAGATTCACGCAGTATAATACACTCCTCACCAAATCTGGTTTCCTGGCACGATACGGAATCCAAGAAATAATGCTTTGTTAAGGTATGCAACAAAGTCCAGGTGACGGCATTGCAAATATCTTGCACCGGCACCCCTCTCTGAAGGGTGGAGGAGGTGGCTACTCCTCTTGTTGAATGCACCCTTAGACCTCCAGGAATTTCTTCTCGGAAATGCTACAGGATAATCCAACAAGGAAACATTTGTTTTGTAACCACCTGTCTCATTCTATGGCGTGAATAGCCAACAAAAAGTTAATTATCTTGTCTCAATTTAGAGAGCCTATTAATGTAAAAATGTAACACTCTCTTAGGGTCCAGTCTGTGGAGTCTTTCCTCCTCTTTAGATGGATGAGGAGGAGGATAGAAAGCAGGCACATTTTGTTTGCGCCAAATGGAATTCTGACACCACCTTAGGTAGAAAACTACTCTGTCTTTATAAAAGATTAAATGGTGGCTTAGATGACAAAGCATGAAGCTCGGTAACCCTGCGAGCAGAGGTAATGGCTGTCAAAAATACTATTTTTAAGGAAACCATCCTAAGCGGACAGGAATGCAAAGGCTCAAAAGGAGCGCCCATCAGGAAGCACAAGACTAGGTTAAGATCCCAGACCGGCACAATAAAGAGAACCGGCGGGAAGATATTAATCCACGCTTTCAAAAATGGAATGACAATAGGGACCTTGAAGTAGGAACCCTGTTCCGGCAAACGCTTAAAAATGGACAGTGCAGACAGTTGGCTGTAGAAATCCGCGGCCCCTGATGGGTTAGATGTAGAAGGAAGGACAACGCAGATGGTTTGTCACAAGTGAATGAGTCAATTCTTTTATCTCTGTACCAGCTGCAAAATTTGTTCCAATGGCAGCAGTATAGAGGTTTTGTCGCAGGCCTTCTGGCCAAAAGCAACACCTACATCACATCTTTCGGAATGACACAATATTTCTATCTTAACCTCTCAGAAACCAGGTGTGAAGGTGGAGGGGCCTGATTTCTGGGTGCAGAATGCAACCCCCCCCCCCTCTTGTGAGAGTAGATCCTCTCTTTGGGGAAGACGAATTAGAGGGCAGATGGACATCTTCAGAGGTTCCGGGTACCATGTCCTCCTGGCCCAAGCCTGAGCAACCAGGATCATGGACTTCCCAAACTTTCTCAACCTCCTGAGAACATGTGGAGTGACGGGGTTTGGTGGAAATGCATATAGCACTGGAAAATCCCAATCCACCAGCATTGCGTATCCCAGAGCTCCTCTCTGAGGAAATTTCCTGGAACAGAACAGGTTGCATTTCCTGTTGACACTGGGCGCAAACAGATCCACCTGAGGGGTTCCCCAAAGGCTGAAGATCTCTTGAAGGCCTTCCTGAGCTAGCACCTACTCTTGGGGGACTGTGCTCTGCCTGCTCAGAGTGTCCACCACTGTGTTTTCCTCCTGAGATAGGTATTTGTATTTGTATTTTATTTATTTGTATAGCGCAAACCAGGCCCAGAGGCTACCGGGCGCATATCTTAGAAGCAGTGGTTACATAATATTACGGAATTTCAGGTAACATTTACATTGACATAGTAATCAAACACATTGGTAGTTATACAGAAATACATAGGTCATCAAGTTTTCAGAGTGCAGCTTGGTCATCTGATGTGACTAGCCAAAGTTTGGCTTTGTGTTTGAAAAGATTCAGGGAGGGAAGGTTTCTGATAGTAAGGGGGACAGAATTCCACAGTTTGGCTGCCAGAACTGGGAAGCTGGACCCACCGGCTGTTTGGAGCTTGTATCTGGGGATCAGTAGGCTCTGTTTGAGGGAAGATCTTAGCGATCGAGATGGGGTATACTGTGTGAAGCGCGAGGAAAGATAGATGGGGGCCAGGTTGTTCATGCATTGGTAGGTCAGGGCAAGCGATTTTAGTGAGATCCTTTGGGTGACTGACAGCCAATGAAGGTTCTTCCTGGTTTCCGAGATGTGGGCTGATCTAGGGATATTGAGGGCTGCTCTGATGGCGTTGTTTTGTATGATCTGGAGTTTGTCTAGGTTGGTACCTTGGTACAGTGCATTGCAATAGTCCAGTTTGGACATGACCAGAGTCCTAGCAAGGATAGTACAGTTCTGAGTGGAATGAAAAGGGCGGCATGCTGTGATCAGCTTGCAGGTGTAAGCAGCAGCGGCAGCAACTGCATTCGTTTGTCTATGGAAGGAAAGTTTGGAGTCAAGGTAGATTCCGAGAGTTTTTGTATCTTTAGAGACTTTTATGGAGTTTCCGTCGATATTAAAGGAGCTGAACATGGGGTTCAGCTTGTTAAGTCTTTGCTGAGAGCCTAGGATGAGGAGCTCTGTCTTGTCGTCATTGAGACAGAGCTCATGTTGGGCCATCCATGTTTGTATGACAAGGTATATGTCATTTAGAGATTTTGAGTCTACCGTGTAATCGCCCGTGATGGGGATGAGTATCTGGGTGTCATCAGCATAATTAGTGTAGGTGACACCCAGATAGTCCAGCACATCAAACAGGGGTTTAGTGAAAACATTGTAGAGGGTAGGGGATACGCACAATCCTTGGGGGACACCACGAGGCACTGGCGCCGGGTCAGCAGAGGAGGTTGGGGGGAATACCCTCATCTGTCTGTTATCCAGGAAGGATTGAATCCAGTTAGTGGCCTTGTCAGAGAAGTGGGCTGCCGTTTTCAGGTGGTGACAGAGGATTTGGTGGTTGACCAAATCGAAGGCAGCAGATAAGTCTAATAGTAATAGCAGGGCTAGTTTACCTTTATCTTTAAGGTCCTCGATTTGGGTTTTGAGATCTAGGAGGGCTGTCTCCGTACCATACTTGGGTCTGAAGCCGGATTGTCTTGTGCCTAGTAGATTATTAGTTTCCAGGTAGTTCTGTATCTGAAGATACACTGCTCTATCCAGGATTTTTAGCAAAAAAGGGACCGTCGTGATGGACCTTTAGTTGTTTGGGACCTCTGGATCTAAGGTAGGTTTTTTTAGTAGAGGGATGACCCAAGCATCCTTCAGGTTGTTGGGGACCACTCGTGATTGAAAGGAGGCATTTATAAAAGTGGTAATAAAAGGAGCGAGGTCATGAGCCGATTCCTTAATGATCGGGGCTGGACATACGTCCCCTTGGCAATTGGAGGGTTTTAAGTTGCAGATGATTTTTTCAACCTCTTGAACGGTGAGCGGTGTGAAGCTGAATGGCACCGGGGAGTCTGGGGTGGTTGTTCTGGGTGGCAGGGTATTGCTAAATGAAGGAGTGTGGAGGAGTGTGGAGGGAGTTTTGTTTGGCGTTGATTTTAGATTGCAGGATGGTTATTTTGTTGAGCAGTGTGTTTTGTATATTATTGCACCAAGTGCTGTCTTTGGAGTTCACGTCAGGGGAAGGGGCGGGGGATTCTAATTCTTTGAAGATTTTAAATAATTCTCTTGTATTGGATTCTGCTTGGGATATGCGTGAGTTATACGTATCTTTTTTAGCTTGAAGGATGGCTTCCTTATAGTTGAGAGAGGTGATTAGGAGGGAGGCTTTATTAGCTGAGCTAGGATGACTTTTCCAAAGGGCTTCGGCCTTGCGCTTTTCTTTGCGCAGGGTGTTAAGCTGCGGGGTGAACCAAGAGTTCGGGTGGGACTGTTATTTGGCTTTGCGGGTTTTTAGTGGGGCTATGCTCTCAATGGCTTTGCTCATTAAGCTGTTGAAGGCGTCTACTAAGACGGTAAGGTCCTTGTCCTTGTGCTGCGAAGCGAGAGCGTTCAAACAAGGGAGGATGAGAGGAAGTAGTTTCTCCCTGGTGATATCCTTTTTATTTCTGGTGGGTATAGCGGGGGCTATGGTAGGTGTGGGCTGGGGGTTGGTGGCTGGCAAGAGGAAGGTAATAACATGGTGGTCAGACCATGCGCAGGCGTCGTTAGAGATGACATTGGTATTGCAGTTTAGGTCAGCTAACCAGTCGAGCATTCTACCTTTGTTATGTGTAGGATCACGAATGCGCTGCTGGAAGCCTAGGTTGGAAAGGGTGGCGTCAACTTCAGAGGCCATGTGGTCCTTGGGGTCGGAAAGGCCGAAGTTGAGGTCGCCTAATAGCAATATCTGGGAATTAGGCTTGGTATTAGCCGACAAGGTGGAAGCAACATCATTAATAAATGAGCCCAGTGGACCTAGAGGTCTGTATACAAGGTGGAGTGTTGCTGTGTTGGTGGGAGAGAGGGATAGTTTCACTGATAGTGATTCTGCAGAGCTGAATTGTGTGTTGGCGGCGGTTCTCATAGTGATCTTGTCGCTATGTATGAAAGCAACTCCTCCTCCTTTAGACAAGTTGGAATGACGATCATTTCTAAAAATGGTAAAACCCTTGGGTAGGGATAAAGCGAGGAGTGGGCCAGAGGCCTCATGTAGCCAAGTTTTGGTAATGGCTAGGAAGTCGAGGTTATGGACAGTGATGAGGTCTGCGATGTCAAGGGCATGGGCCGTGAGGGATCGTGCATTAATAAGGGCTCCCTTTAGTGCTGAGGTGGGTGGGGTGGGCAGGAGGGGGCTAGATGCTACGGGTAGGTTGGACTGTGGATGGGCGGTGTGACTGCGCTGAGTACAAGGTGGTCTGGGCAGTCTAGATCTAAGTCTGATATTCCTATGTTGTAGTGTACAAGGGAGATTTGGTGTAGGTTTCGTTGCAAAGTGCTTGAGCACAGAGCTGGATCGTTGAGGTAGGGATTCGATGGAGAGTCTGAGCAGTGGAGCATGGTGGAGGGACGAGAGAGTTGAGGATTGTGGTGTGTTTTAAGGAAGCTGGCAGGGAAGCTGCCTGCAGTGAGGGATAGAGAACCTAAGATGACTATGTGGGTGAGGTAGAGGCTGGCCGCGAGCGTTGACTGCATGTTGTGGCTTGTTAGTTCTTGAGAAGCTTGAGGTGTGGTGCCAGGTGAAGGGGTTGCATTAATGTGGCAATGTCTGGGTACTAAACACTGTTGGCAACGAGGCAGTAGTGGTAGCAGCTCTGTTCGCAGTAATGCAGTTAGGCTACAGTCAGCAGTTCTACCAAATCATTTGGGCACAGTGCAAATGGGGCATCTAGATTCAAAATAATGCAGTTAGGCTACAATCAACAGTTCTACCAAATCATTTGGGCTTAGTGCAAATGGGGCATCTAGATTCAGAATAATGCAGTTAGGCTACAATCAACAGTCCTAAGGATCAAATGGGCTCAGTGCAAAGGGGCATCTAGATTTAAAATAATGCAGTTAGGCTACAAACAGCAGTTCTACCAAGTCATTTGGGCTCAGTGCAAAGGGGCATCTAGGTTCAAAATAATGCAATTAGGCTGCAGACACCAGTTCTAGGATCATGTGGGCACATTAGGGGTCAGGGATATGTCGCAGTGAGCAAGTTCAGCTTTTAGCTAGAAGGGATTGTAGCACAATATGAACGTGTACCGAATGCTCTAATGCAAGTCACAAAATTACAGAATGCTCTACTGCAAATCACAATAGGCAAGTTCGACTTGGCTGAATAAGCCTAGAAACACAGTATACACAGGTATGCAAAATATACTAGGACAAATCGTAGTGGGTAGATTTGACTTTGGCAGAGTAAGCCTGAAAGCACCATATGCTGAAGTGTAGAATACTCTGAAATATCACAATAGGCAGTGTTTAGCTTTACTTGCGTAGCCTATGACATCGGGAGGCGGTGCAGAGAAATGCTCAAGGCAAGTTTGGCTTCGGGCGGGTAGGCACAGTGTACATAATGCTCTAGAGTGAATCACGTTAGACATGGGTTTAGCTTTAGCTAATGAGGCGTGTAACAATATACGGGTGCATCACAAGCTCTAAGGCAAGTTACAAGCAGCATCGACATAAAGCGTAGGCAGCAGTAGACTGTAAACAAATTGAGAAGCGACAAAGGCAATGTCAGCGCATGCTCTAAGAGACAAGCAAAGGCGAATCGGTGGCGAGCTGGGGTAGGCTGGTATGATGCCCGCATTCAGTAGATAATAGCCAATGGTGGTATAGTGGTTGGGCATGTAACATGATATCACAATTAGCAGTGACAATCAAGCAATGTTTGTACTGGCATTGTGGTAATACACGGGAGCCAGTCTGAGAGTCGGTAGCAACTATAGACAGGGTGTCAATTGCATAAGGTAAAGGTGCAGGGTTTTCCGTGACAGTACCTTTGAAGTTGGTGCAGCCGAGAAGTGCGATCCTCTGTTTGGAGATGCAGCATTTCTGGCAGGCGGCAGGGATTCGGCTGGGACAGGCTTGGACAGGACCAAGCCTTAGAAGAGATGGCCTTGGAAACGGGTGGCCGGCTTCTGCCTTCCGGTGCCTGGTTGACTGATTTCAAGTAGCTGGCAGCCAATAGTAATGCAGCTATGGGCGAGGTGTAGCAGGGACGCCGGCTGTTACCTCGGTTGTGGCCTCGTTCTATAAGGCATCCATCTTGGAATGGATTCTGTCGTACCGGGCGAAATGAGCACGGATGAAGATAAACTACCAAAGGAGCAGATTACTGATTGCCTGAAACAGCGGCGACGGCGTGCAGACGGATCACTTTGGTGTACTTTTCTGTGCAATTCTGCTGCACTTTCAGAGGGAATTTGGCGGCGCGGGCGAGGAAGCTGGCCAGGTCCAGCCCTTCCTATGAAGGAGGGAAGCTCCAGCTTCGCCTCCTTGAGACATGCATTTCTCAGGCAGTGACGATGGAAGCTCCTGCTCCTATGCTGCTGGGCGGATGAGGTGAACTGCTGATAGGGAGATTCCTTCTTGCAGTGCCCAAACCCAGAGCTGCATTGCCTCTCTGCACAGTAGTAGTGACCCTACACCTCCTCTGTTATTGAAGTAAGGCATGGCAACTGTGTTGCCCATCATTATCAGAATGCTCTTCCCCCGTACAGAGGGCAGAAAGGCCATCAGTGCTAGTCTGATTGCACTCAGCTCCAAAAGGTTGATGTGTAGTTTGATCATCAGATCGTTGGTATGCCTGTGAGGGAGGCATCTGTAACTACCGTTATCTCCGGCTTTGGTTGTCAAAAAGGTTCCCCTTTCAACGCGTTCTCGTGGCAACCCCACCACAGGAGATCCTGTGCCACCTTGCTTGGAATCGGAAATAGATTTGCCATTCTGCCAGAGAACTGTGGCCATTGGGATTTGAGGGACCACTGAAGGGATCTCATCCTCAGACCGGCTTCCAGCACCAGAAAAATGCAGGATGCCATGAGGCCCAGCACCTCAGACAAATGAAAGCCAGAAGATGTTGGGCACTCTGAAATTTGCTTAACATCTGCAAACTGTCTAGAGCCCTTAACTAGGGTGGCGAAGCTTTCCCAGAGTCAATTAGTGCTTTAATGAATTGTAGCTTTTGGGAAGGTGTCATTTGGGACTTCTTGAAGTTTGGGGAAGAAGCCCAGTTTATGGAGAGAGTGGCAGGTGCTGTCTAGATGTTCCAGAGCCTGTTTGGGTGAGCGGGCTCTGATCGTCCAGGTAGGGGTTCTTTCAAGGACTGGCCTCTTGGGCACAGTTTGGAGGTCTTTTTAGAAAAGGGGGGCAGCATCCATGGGCAACTGTTTGTAGAGCTCAGGCTTCAGAAGTAATATTTTACTACTCTTCCAGATGCTGAGTTAACCTGCCCCCCACCACCATCTTGTGGCTTACCGTCTCAAAGTGGTTCTGCTGCCACAGAGGTTGTGGATGGCAAAGAGGCAGAGGGTGTGGCAGCACCTCTGCCTCCACGTCCTCGTGAGACACAAGGCTGGTTCATCTGTCCCCTCTCAGAAAATTGGCCTCTCGTTCTTCTGTCAGAGGAATAGAAAGGAAATGACCGACCCCTCCAACCTTGAGGAAGAAGATGAAGATCGGCCCTGTTGTGGCTGCCAGATTGCAGCATTGAGAGATTTAGCGGCAGCTTTAGAGGTCTGCAGCTTCTCCAGCCTTTCATCCGGCTGGATCCAAAATGTTGTGAGCCCTCGAAGGGCATGTCCAAAAGTCTAGATTGCACACTTTCCCAACCAAGCAAACCATCTCAGAACAGTACTGGCAGCCATGGCTCGACTCACACAGTCTGCTGTTTCTAAAACAGATTGTAGCGATCGACACATGGCATCCTTCCCATGTTGTATGATGTTCAGGGCGCCCTCTCTCTCCTCCCCCTCAGGGACATGTTGTGCCACCATCGCAACCACCTCACACAGAGTATAAGTGAACTTGGCTAAGGGGCAGGCAGTGTTGATCGCCTTAAGAGCCATGCTCCCTGCTGAGAAGACTCTCTTCCCCAGGTTATCCACTCTTTTATCAACTCTGTCTGGTGGAATTGTAGGGTATGCCGCCCTCTTGGAAGTAGGAGTGGCTGCCTGCACCACTAAGATCTCGGGGTTTGGGTGTTTGGAGAGAAACTCTGGGTCAATGGAGGAAGGCCTATATTTTTGGGTGAAATCTTTATTCACTGCAGTCTGGTTTCCCCCAATTTTTCAGGACTCTATTCTTGACTGCTATATGAAAGGAAGTACAGGATCCTTTGGCGGCACCTTATCCGGAATGTCACTTAAATCATCCTGCCCGAACTCCACAGATGTACCCCAGATGTACCCCAGCCAAGATAATCTGTGACCCTTGGACTCACAGATCTGTATGATGCATCAGCATGCCTAGATCCCTCATGTGTCCCAAACCCCACTTCAGGGGGGTATCTAGCCAAATAGCATCCCTAAGTGTGTCAACCAGGTCCCTCATATTAGATTCCTCTGAGATGAGCTCTTCTGGGACACCAGGAGTGCCATAATCTAGGCCAAACCTTAACAACAGGACTTTTCTACTCTTCCTCCTCCTCATAGATAAAGCTCATAGACTTAAAGATGTGTTTCTTTATCTGCAGTTTAAAAACATTCGACGAGCTGGATGAGGATGTTGAAGGTTTTGACAACATTGACTTCGACATCGAGGGACGTGACGTTGACACATTCAAAGGGTCAGACTGGAGTAAAGACTGAGTTGTTACTTGAAGCGTCGAGTCCTTACGTGGCATGCGAGGGACCTTTGAAGCCTTTCTGTCCGTGCTCTTGGGCATGGGAACAGTGGCTTTTGGCGACACCCGGTTGGCGTGCGCAGTGCGATGGGGTCAGAGGTTTTTTTTACTTCTCCGAAAGAGTACGTGTTGACGCCTTCCCAAATACCTCTAACATTTTAAGTTAGAATTCCTCCTACTCCGCTTTAGAAGCCATTTTCTTAGGGAAGCTTACTCGTTTTCCCTAGGGTGAGGAATCCGAAGAGGTCACTGAAGAATGGTGGCATCTCTTTCTGGACTTCGTCGAGGACGAAGAATGGCGAGACATCGACCTGGAATGCTTTGCATGTTTGCTGAATTTCTTGGATCGGTGAGGAGAAATTTCTCTCGAGCTCTTGTCTTCGGACAATTTAACCCTCAACAGGGTGATGGAAGCAGATTTGGGGGAAGGCCTATCGAGGATGAGTTTCCCCTTCCTCTCTTTTAAGGCCTTCACTGTCATCGATTGACATGAGCCCCACTCATCTCATTGTGGATCATTCCCAAACACCAAAGACATATTCGATGCAGATCTATTATGGACATCTTGGAGAAGCAATCGGTTCATCTTCTGAAACCTGTTATCGGGGTAGACATGAATATCATCGAGTAAATCAAAGTGTTCATGTAAGAATTAACGCTGAGGCAAGAGAACCGTTTTGAGCAAGCTATGTGGAAAAACAGAACTGAGGCAACGGGTGCGGTGCATACCTTTTATACTGACGCAAACGTCATACTCCAGATGGACGGAGGCCGCCGAGGGACACAAAGTCGGCGGCAATGACGCATACTCCTAGTCCATAGTCCCCTTTCCTACATACTCATGAGATGTCCCATGAGTAGGGAGGGAAGGGGATGGAATGTTTGAGTATACCCACTTCTTGTTTACCCCTTCTCTGAACATCAAGCTTAACAAGCACATTTCACAGATAACAACAAAGTGCAGAAAGCCTAAGCAAAATTCAATCCCACAAGATTTGCTAGAGTGCACAGAACAGATATGCTGCCTGACGAGTCAAGCCAGCAGATGAAAACACAGTGCAGTAAAGTCTCAAGGAGCCTAACCCGAGGAACAAAGGGAAATCCAATCGAGATACATAAGCATATAAAGCGGCTGACTCCAGGAACCCTAGTGGAAACAAAAGAAGAGTCAATGTTCACAACACAGTCTCTAAAGGTGAAGGGACAGAGAAGATATCTTCTATTATTATCATTATGGTATTTATTGAGTGAGAACCTAGCTTCGAGAAGCAATGGAGAGCTTTACAGAGGTATACAACAATACAAATACACAACTGAGCGCTTTACAGGGGTATGCAACAGTACAGTTGCACAACAGAGCGCTTTTCACAGATAATAACAGAACATAGAAACAGGCGGGTAGGATACAGAGGGGCACAGAGGAGGGGTCCAGCTGTACAGAGTGGTGGGGTGGAGAGAGGCGGCAATTCCTAATGAGTCGGTGGCGTAGGGGTGATGTGATGGCCTAGGTGTTGAGGAAGAAAGACTCCTTGAAGAGGTGGGTCTCGAGTTCTTTTCTGAATTGAAGGAGCATAGGGGCGAGTTTGATGCTGACAGGGAGGAGGTTCAATAGTCTTGAGGTGTAGGCAGAGAAGTTTTGTTTTCTGGTCCTTTCCTTTTTGCAGTGGCGGATTCCAGTTCTGTAACGTGTCCTCGCTTCTGGTGGTGCATTGCCTGCCAGAGAAGCTGAGTTTTTTCCGCAAGGTAGCTGGGTGACTTGAGGACGACTGCCTTATAGATGGTGCAGCAAGACTAGAAGGTGATTTGTGCGTGCAGTGGGAGCCAGTGATGGTCGCTGAGGGCCAGGATGATATGGTTGTATCTGAGTAGACCCCTGATGAGGCATGCGGCTGCGTGTAGCACATTTCTCAGGGGCACAAGGGAGAATGACAGGAGGCCTTCGAAGATGGCATTGCCCCCTTCCAGGTGGGATAGGACCAGTGCTTGAACAGTGCATCTAAACCTGTCTGGAGGGAGGAAGAGCTTGTATTTTCGCAGGAGAGAGAGCCGATACCAAGATGTCTTACTTTTCTTAGCTATTTGTGTCTTGAAGGAGAGGTGTTTGTCGATGCGGAACCCAAGGGACTTGGCGCAGGAGGATAGCTCTGGTGTGAAGACCTCAGGGCTCGGTCTGTATTGTTGGATGTTCAGTGTTTTTTGTTTGGAGTATGAATTCGATCTTGGAGGGGCGGTGCTTCAAGTATGCACTGGGCATCCAAGACTGGATCAGCAAGAGGTAGGTTTTGACCTGATTTAACAACCTTCAAGTAATAAGACAAAAGAGTCACTAAGATAAAACAGCTGCTACCAGCCATTCAAGTAAACTTGCAATTGTAACTAAAATGTTACCAGGTAAGTAAGAAAGGGGATGCGTTGTATCCTCCCAGCATTCCACATAAGGTGGGGTGTGCTGGCTCACTTAAATCAATGTAAAGGGGATGTGAATGCCACTTTACTTCTTGTGAACAGTAGTTCACCTAAGAATTAATAAGAGGTTTTTAAAGGAAGCCACTGCCTTTAAAGTGCTCTGTGCTGCCATAGTATATTACAGTCTGTCCAAAGTTAGGAAACTATAACTCCAATCACACACGATGGAGGGAGAACAAAAGATCACCTATGAAAAGAGGAAAAGACTAGCTGAGAGGGGAAAAAGATTCCCCTTCACTTAGACAACCTAGGGACAAGGTAAAATAATGATCAAGTCCACGCAAAACGTTCTGGGGTTGAGACAGGTCAGGAGGTTTTAACACTGAAATGAGAATGTTACCTAACAATAAGTAGAGGTGAATGAAGAGGTATGACACCCTGAGGGATGGAAGGAGGGAGAAAAGAAGCTGCTAAAACAGGGACGATCTCAGGAGGCAGGAGAAGGTGACACTTGATAAGGAGGCGAAGTAGGAAACCAGGAGTTTGTGAAGCGGAGGAAAGCTAAGGGAGATGGAGGAGGAGAGTTGCAAAGCATTGTGCATCATTGAGGAGGAAAGATAGGAATGTCAGACAGAAGAGAGGGAATGCAAGAAATGGAGCAGTCCAGGAGATTTGTCCAAGACCTAGAGCCTGATACCCACATTTTGGGGACTGTGTTGGAGTGTGCCAATGGCACGCAGGTGTCACAGCTTGCCAGTTCCCAGGTCCATAGCAATCCTAGACAAAACCAGCCTGGAGGGCTGGCACAGGACCCAATAGCCTAGCACACCAGAGGTTGTGGAGTTTCCTATAGAAGACAGTGGCATCCTCAAAAGTATGACAAAAGACACGACTGTCAAAGAATCCAGTGTTCGTCACCTAAAACTCCAAAGACTTTGAGTGACTTCATTTGAACATGGACTGGCAGAGCCACATGAGGAGATGGAATGACAGACGGACTATTGGCCTCTAGCAATTTGTATTTGCTCATCATTGTTTCAGAGTGTCCCCTTACTCCAG
The DNA here is from genome assembly GCF_040938575.1 of Ambystoma mexicanum. NCBI lineage: Eukaryota > Metazoa > Chordata > Amphibia > Caudata > Ambystomatidae > Ambystoma > Ambystoma mexicanum. The sequence continues at coordinate 570,474,150 of NC_090922.1, read as the reverse complement.
ATTTAGTCGACCCTATTCCATTACTCTATTTACACTGTAAAATAAAGCCTTTCAGGACTGTTGATTGATTGGTCGGGGCAGATTTTACAGTCCTCCAAAGACTTCTTTCTTAGTCCTGATCTTTCATGGCTGGCACAGGATTAGGCAGGATGTTGCGTTTGTCCTACTGGTACCACCACCTGTTTCCCTTCGGTCATCTGACAGGAGTCAGGTGTCTGACATTTCAGCAACAATTGGACCCCAGAGTATTTAAATCTTGAACAAGGGTGGTTTGCCGCATGTCTACACACAAATCACAATTACAATCTCAATTACGACTAGATTTTAATTTGTTTTCAAACAGCCTGACACGTGTTTCGAGCTGCAAAGCTCATCATCAGAGGCTTGAATTCGGTGAGAATATTCAAATAAACAATAAGCTTGTTCAAATTAGATGCAATTAATTGGTAACTGTGGGCTCCACTATAAAGATGCTATTGCGTGAAGGAGATTTAAAGTCAGCGTCTCTGCCTGTCTGTGAGAACTGGAGCCTCGAAGCTGTTTGAAAACTAATTAAAATCTAGTCGTAATTGAGATTTCAATTGTGTTTTGTGCACAGACAAGAGGCAAACCACCCTTCTTCACAATTTCCTTACTGTAGGCAACTTTGGCAGGTTGTCCTCACCTTGCTTCAATCTGCAGCCCAGCACTTAAACTAAGTATTAGTCAGGGCGCCAATTTCTCAATCAGTCCTTTTCTGCCAAAACACGGTCTGTATTTAAATCTTCCCTTTCTGTTAAGTCTTGTAAGTGGACCCTTTAAGCCCAGGGGAGCAATAGAAGACACCTACTCTAGAGCCTGATCTCCACCCTTCTCCTGCAGCTTGGGAGCCCTCTTCTGTCCCAAGTCTTAAGGCACTCTCTGCTCTCATTCCTACTCACAGTCATCACTTGCCTCCTCTCTTCTTTCTGGTCACCTCCTCCCTCCTCTGTTAGTCTTTCCTTCTCCTCTGTGTCTCCCACTCCCTGCTCTGCCATTTCCCCTCTCCCCTCTTCCTTCTTTGATGTGTCTATGCCTCCTCTCCTCCCTCTCTTCAGATGTTACTCCTCTTCTCCTTTCTCTCTGGATTGCTGTTCCACCTCCTCCCTTCCCATCTCTCATTCGTGCCCCTCCTCCTCTCATTTCTCTGTTCAATTATGTCCCACCTCATAATCCTCTCAAAACCCTCTTTCTTATTTTTCCTCCCCTCTCCTTCCCCTTTTTTGATCTCCCACATCGTATTCTACTCGACTATGCTCTACTTATGATATACTCTACTCTAACCATACTCTACTCTCCATATATACCAACAGGACCCTGACTTCCGGTTCTTGAGCAGGAAACCGGCAACAGCTGTATGACGATGAGGAGCAGGCCATCTGATTGGCGAGGACTGGAACAAACTACAATTCCCTCACCTGATCAGCAAACGGCTCCTCTCACTGAGGAGTTATATAGGTGATCCACTATCTTGGGAGCCAGGAGAATCTTCCTCCATCACCGTCCGACTCCAGGAGAGCACCACGAAAGTATGCTGCTGCTTAGTTGCGCCATCTGATTTATTACTGATTGCAAGTTCCCCTGTGCCCCACTGGGCGGACTCGGGTTTCATCCCACAAATCAAGCTTACGCACCCGTGAGCCACTGTAGTTTCTGTACGTCTCATAGAGCCCCGTGATCATAAGCTCATGCCCTGTGTTTACTATGCTCCATATTGTTCTTTTCTCGGTCTGTGGTATACAACTTTGGGACCATGGTGAGGGGTTCTGGTAATTCATTTATGCATAACAGACAAGGCTAGGGATAGGAATGAGAACCTGTGGGATCCAGTGGAGTATCTTTGCTGAAAATGTTGGGGGGATATGACATCTAAATGAAAGGGGACCATGCCAAATGAGTGCGACAAAATGGTGGGCCACTAAAGTTGGGGGGGGACAAACACTCTTGCCGCCCCTAAAAGTATGCCCATGGTGTGATACCCAGTACCTCACCTCCCAGGACAGCATCACAGAGCGGGCGGCCGTCCCAACCCCCTGGGTTGCCGCAGTTCCCAGCCCCTCTGAAGTGACTACCTCCCAGGGCCGGTAGTCAGAGGGACTGAAGAAAATGAAATGAAAAACACAACGTACAACATGATCAGCTGTCACTGTGCATGCGCAGTGGGTGTGAAAGGACAACAGCTGAAACTAAATGAAATACATGCCACACAATGAAAAAACATTCAGCAAAATAAAAAATATTTGCAAACCCACAACTCAATACGGTCAGAGACACAAAAACTTAAAAATATTCTGCATAACGCACAAGAAGAGCTGGTGCACCCGGCTGCCAAGGGCCAAAGGCACAAAACGAAATGATAAACCTGCAACAAAAGGAAAGAAAAAGTGAAAAAATTAGATGTTCGGCCACACCCAGCATGCACTTGGGCCGCTGCGTATGCCCAGTATGGCCAGGGAGAAACTAAATGAAAATAATACTGCACAACGAGGTACACCGTGAAATGCACACGATGAACAGCCACACTCAACATATATTTATCAACATAACTCACATATAAATCATGGAAGAATTTCTTTACAAATCAAATAAATCAGTGAAATTGTTGATTTTTTTTACAAATGAGTTATGGTTACTACCTATAAAGTGGTAAAGTCTAAACACATAGGTAGATTTAAGATTTACCTAATGATAAAAACTAAACTAAATAAAATCAACATTGTTAGAATCTTAGGTCACCCTCATAAATATCAAGTTAAATGGTTGACAGGGTCTGCGACCTAACCCTGTCAAGAGGGTATGGGAACCCCTCTTAACCTGAAGCAGGAGGCCTGCCAGGGTGTTTGCCAGTCCGTGTCTTGCCACGGAGGCTGGAGGGGGAGTCCAAGGGGGAGTGGGGAGTGTCCTACTCTCTGTCCCTGCTACCTGTGCCTGGCTCTAACTTGTTATCACTCCATATTTGCTGTGCTCTGTTATGGCCATGCAGTGCTTAACTTGTGGGGTTGTTTACCAGGGCTCAGCCCCGGCACTTATTTCTGATTCCCAGCACTTATTGCCTCAGATTATGATACAATGTTTTGGTAACCTTATTATTTTAACTGTCAGTCAGTCATAGTCACACAAAAAGCAACCGCAGTGTGCACTTGCAAGAGTCGCTGCATTCTGAGGCAGCTCATTGTAATTTATGAACCTATGACCAGGTGTGCATGGCAGTGCAAGCTGTCCATTTTCATACATAACGGAGTTGGAAAGTCACATTGATGAATGCTTGTGCTGGCCTACACACACACTGTTCCAGTCAACCTGAATGACAGTGCGACAGGTCTGCTACTGTGATAACCTGCTGCACTGCCACAGCAGTATTGGTTGACAACAAGGGGACAGTCACCAGCTAGCATCACCAACACAGGGGCAAAGCCAGAGAAAAGGCCACTGCCGAAGAGGAGCACCTGGACCTCATTACAAGGACAGCAGTAACCCGCCGGTGCCGCCGTCCTCGTAACACCAAATCCACCACCTGACTTCCCAGTGCAACTGGGACATTACAAGTAGCGGCAGAGCGGGAAGGCAGGCAGCGGATTTGGTAAATCCCCATTCCCGTGGAGTCCCATAGGACTACATGGCAATGGGTTCACGGAAGCACCAGCACCGTTGTTAATGGTGCCAGTGCTTCTGTGACAACTCTGCGGGCGAGTGTTGTTGAGCCCGGCAGCTAAGACCTGAAAGGGTGCCGGTACGTTGCAACTGGTACCCTTGTATCCGGACCACCACACTCATAATGAGGCCCTTTGTCTCTGTCTACTTAGGTGGACTCTCCATTTTATTCCTAAAGAGGATGAGCAGTCGCTAGTGGGCACGCTCATGTACTCACATTTGGGCTATGCTATTGCTCTGCATATTGGCATTTCTGATAAGCTTTTACATAATCTGCAAGTTCTTCAAAACACTGCTGTTTGACCTATTTTTTGAACTTCCCAATTGTTGTTCTATTTCTTCCTATCACCTTGATCTCCACTGGTTCCCAGTCCATCAGCGCGTTATCCTCAAGATGTTATTTCTCATATAGAAGTGCCCCCATGAGAGGGCCCCAACTTACCTATGCACTAAGATCACCCTATATAACCCAGTCACAAGACTGCGGTCAGAGACTAAATATATCTGCACTTTTCCACATATGTGTTGCAGCACGAGAGGTGGCAGACATTTTTCCATGGCATAGCGTAGACTCTCGAATCAGCTGCCTTTAGGAAAAGCACTCAGCTGATTCCGTGTGTGTGTCGAGAATAAAATTGAAAACATTCCTTTTTCGTGTTTTCAATAAATAGGACTTTCTCTAGTTTACTTCGGACTGCCTTTATTGTTCCACCTGCGCCGAGCTGCAGTTCATTCTGCCTGGTTCAACGGGCACCTTACAAATGCAGAAAATCACATCATGAGTGCCAGCCTATACGAGAAGATATAACTGTTCAGCATGAAATGAAAGTGCGAATGATGTTGTCTGCATTTGTCTATTAAGCTCCCATCGGAGGAAATCAAGTTTGCTCATTTTTCTGTGGCTAGATGGTCAACCGTTCCACTTTCCACCTACAGAATCAGAGTAGAATGTGAACGATGATGGTGTGTTCGAAGAAACACATAACATGCTCTTATTTCAAGACACATATAGTACGTTATGCTATGCAATGTTATGCTGATTGGTATCGTACACATGACTCCTGCCACTGTACTGAACCGTTGGGAGTTGCAGCTTTAACCTAAATATGCTGACATAGGTAGTGGCAGGGGTGTGCATAAGCTGCCCACCCCAATGTGTCACAGATAAGTTAGAAAATGTTTGGGCCCCGGCACTTACTTTTTAACAAATCAAGCACTGACTGCACAGTGTTCTTTTTCTTCTCTTTCAGGGCTCCGGAGCCCAGAATTCCTTGCAGCAGAGGAGGGAATGAGCAACCCAACAACGAAAGAGGTGGTGGTGACTGACCGGCAGCCAGAACTCTTTGAAACACCCTCTCTTTAGAACTTTCAGAGTGATTGTATTTCTCGCCTTCTGCCAGTGCAGACCACGAGCGGTCCTGCGTTTGAAGACCATGCATACAATAACTTTAAGAAAGACTTTGTCACAAGCTGTCATGCCGGAACTCCGGCGCACCTGGATCTGAGGGGATGGCAGGGCTTTAGTGGCATTTTACAGTCCCGCACCAGGGAGAGAGCAGCAGAGAGAATTATCAGGAGAACCAGTGGGATGGCAGGACCAATGGGATGGGGAGGAGCATAATAGGAAACACAGAAAACTGGCCAATGTGAGTTGTTTGGCTGATGGTGGTGAACCAAGAGACCAAGAGCAGGAAGGACAGCACATCAGAGCTTGGAGGAGGATTGTAAAGATTGTGTGCAAGGTGAGCTATTGTTTGGTGAGGGAAAGTTGTACTTGGGTGTGAGAGTGCATGTATGGTGAATGAAGAGAGTGACAGAGTGAATGAGATTACGTGAGTAGGAGGTATATGTGAGAGCGAGTGAACCAGGTGAATGAGAAAGTGCAAGAAGGGTGACTATTAGAGAAGGAGTGGTGTGGATTGGAGTGGAGAGTAGTAGAGTGGGGAGGGGCAGGGGAGAGTAGTTGAGTAGAGAGGGGAGATCAGTAGAAGATACTAGGGAGAGTTGTTGAGTGAAGAGGGGAGAGTAGTAGAGAGGATGGTGGAAAGTAGTAGTGGGGAGAGTAGTTGAGACCAAGGGAACATGGTAATGGACAGAAGAACATTGGAGGGACAGGGAAAGGTAGAGAAAGGGATAGAAAGAGAAGAGAAGAGGGAACAGTGTGGAAGGAAGGGGAAGGGAGGAAAGAACATCAGGGTAAGGCTTACAAGGCTTACAAGGGGTGTGAAAGTTACAAGGGGTGTGAAAGGTAAAGGCTAAGTGAGACTTGGGTGTATGGAAGGCACCATTTCTTGAGACCGTTTGGGTACTTGTGTGACTTTGTTAGGTTGCACCTAGAAATTCTGTGAGGAAGCCAGAAAGATAAGATGACTGCCTTTAGTCCCTCACAAGTTGCCAGCCAGAACATAGACAGTAGGGTTACCAATCTCTGGTTACCACCTTGGGATTTAGGGATCCCTGGACTAGGGAGGGAAAAGGCCATTGGAGACGAGAAAGAGAGAGAAAGAGGGAAGGCCCTTAGTAAGACCCATCCAACATTCTTTTAAAAACCTGTGAGCCATCTTTGAGAGTTGGTGTGTTCTTGAGGCCATCTGTGACAAACTGTATGATAAGCACTGTAAGGCTGCAGAAGTACAAGTCTGACACAGTGGTGGCATAGTTGTTGGCAAAGACATTTATTGAGGAATAAAAGTAAAGAGAAGAAAACCTATGGTGCCCTATTTCTAAGAGGGGTTGCCCTGCCTCAACAAAAATACTAAGGGATTCTGTCAGGGTGTACAATAAAGTAAAATGTCCACCGTCCTGTGTCCATACCTATTTCTGTCCCTTACACTCCATAATAGAATAAGGAAAACTGGGTATCTTCTTGCTCTAGAAGGATTGCTCCTTCCTTCTGGACGATAGCTTAATGTTCACTTCCCGATGAGGAAACAAAAGAGTTCTTCTCCTTGTGTTAAATCAAAAGATCTCAGTTAAGTTCTCTGCAATGGATAATCTGTCAAATATGTAGAAAAGAAAGTCTCTTCAGTTCAATTTCTAGTTTGCACTGTTGGGGGGTGCCTCTGTCCCCCTAACCTGCTCTGACTTCTCAAAACGGGCACAAAAAGGATCGATGGGGGAATGTCTCCCTTCTCCTGGCCTTTCTCATGTTCACCGATGTAGCAACAAGTCTGGCTCGCTATCCTGCTAGACTTGTTGATGGAGATCAGTTGTTCGATGGGGACATGTTTTCCTTTCCTTTCTCAGACTGTCTGATTCACAAAAACACAGTTCTCAAATATCAGGGGGAATGTATCCCTTTGCCTGGCCTATCTCAGGTTCACCGACATAGCAACAAGTCTGGTTCACTATCCTGCCAGACTTGTTGATGGAGATCAGTTGTTCTTAATGGTCTTTTTCTTTAACAATGGGTCCCGACCCTTCTGACTTCTTAACCAAGGTTCACATACCAATTTGTGGGTCCTCGGCCCCTGTTTGCATGCTTCTCTGGACTTCCCTGACTTGATATGGGTCCCAGACCCTCAGTTGCGTGTTTGTTGTGACTTCCCCGAGTTGATATGTGTTCTCGACCCTTGTATATGGCTCTCGCTGGGCTTCTCCAAGTTAATATGGCTCTCGCGCAGCTTCGCGGACTTCGTATGAGTCCCAGACTCTCGATCATATGCTTCATGGGACTTCCCTGAGTTGATATGTGTCCCTGACCCTTGAGTATGGCTTTCGCAGGGCTTCCCCAACTTTGTATCGGTCCCAGACCCTTGTCTGTGGTTCTCTTCTTCCCCTTCGGGCTTTCACAGGACTTCCCCTGGCCCTCACACCTTCTTGGTAACCTGTATACCTAGTTTCTTGTCCTCTGCAGGTTGCTGGCATCCCTTGGTGCCTGTGGACCACAAAGGGGCCTCTTCTTCTCTTCGGTTCGGGTTCGGTGCTGCAGCGGTTCTGTAGTGGAATCCCTTTGAGGTTCGGTGTGGTCTTGGTTTTCCACACTGATCAAAGTGTACAGATGCCAGGGTCTTGGCATTTGGAGTTCAGCGAGTAGTCTCCTGCTTCTGGCACTGCTCTACACCAGCCTCCTCCCTCGACGTCCAGAACTCCCGACTTCACGCATGACTCACTCCCACGGCTCCTTCAGGGCAGGTTAGACAAATTGTGTAGTCCTTCTTCACTTTTTTAACTCACATAGTGTTCGTATTGACTGAACCACGTACCTTGGTTCCGAGGTAGGCTCTTTCGTTCTCAGCAGTTCTTCTTTGTCCCAGTACTTCCTTGTACTCCATCTGGGTAGTCCTTAGTCTCCCTCATCTCAGTATGTCCTATGTGGATGGGGTGTTCGACTCTACACATGCATACCAGAGTGTGGGGGACTACAGAGGACTGAGTAGGGTAGGAGGTTGAAGGGGACAGATGTGGAGGGGGTATATACCATGTTGCCCCATGATAATCGTCGCTAGTCCCATATAGGGTTTCCCTCCCCATGAGATCCTCCCGCTGAGTACCACCGCCTGGGGGAGTATCGGGTAGCAGCCTTACCACCCTGACCTCATGGGAAGGTGCTCCCCCTATGGGAGCAGTGACATTACCCTGGGATCATCAAAGCACATATGCATATCTTTAGAACAAACACCTACCGTATACCAAAAATGCATAGAAAACATACAATATATTGTAAAAACACACAAACACCTTAAACAATAGTCTTAACATACACACTAAATTAAATAACAAAAACATTCACTCACACAAAACACTATCACAGAAAAGCATACACTCTCACTAACACCTTTTAACTACATCTGCTTATCATCTGGTAGTGTTAGATGAAGATTCAAAGCACTTAACATCTTTTGTGACACCGTTGGGCGCGTATAGCTACAAATGTATGCCTTTCGTGTTGGCTGCTGCTGCTGCAGTGTTCCAGAGACTCATGCAACAACTGTTTGGAGGATTGGAAGGAATGCATTTCTTCCAAGACGACATCTTGATAGCTACATCTATGGAAAGGGAACATGATGCAAAACTTCAGGGGATTTTGCAGGTAATCAGGGAGAAAGGACTCACCCTCAAAATAGAAAATTGCATGGTCAAAGTGCAAAATGTTACGTTCCTATGACATCTGATCAATGGCGAAGGTATCAAGCTGAGGACAGAATTAGTGGAAACAATAATGGCTTTGCCCAGCACATGAGAGTACTCATGAAGAAGAATGCAGAATATGAGTGGCCTGATCTATGCCAGGAAGAATGGGAGGTTATAAGAACTGATGTCAATAAGGCACAAACCCTCATGATGTTTAATACCGCTGCTACCAGCATAATTATGGTTGATGCCAGTAATGTGGAGTTAGGGGGAGTGTTTGGACAAGTCCATGAAGGTAGAGAGGTAAACATTTCCTTTGCTTCTCATGTATTGAAGGGTGCAGCACTAAACTACTCCACCATTGGGAAGAAGGCTATGGGTGTGAAGTGGGCATTGGAGCATTTTAGAACACTCATTTGGGTGTTGCCAGTTATAATCAAGATGTATCACAAACCCCTCATTCACATAATGAATTCTGAAAGCCCACACTTGGCCTGACCGAGAATCTCCACGTGGATGCTGGAGATCATGCAATACAATGCCAGAGTTGTGTATACTCCAGCTAAAGGGAACGTTATTGCAGGTTGCTGCTCCAGATTACCTTGGGCTGATGAGTTAGGGCAGAAGATGGAAGAGACTGAGGAGAGAATTGCTGCCCATGTTCAGCCAGGAATTGCAGAGGAGGATTGGATCAGAGAATCAGCGGAGGACCCTGAACAGTGTTTGCTTAGACGCACTGTTCATGAAGGTTGGAAGAGTGTGGGGAATGCCTTCCAGACTTTGATCAGATGCGTGAAGAGATTGCCGAAAGCAAAGAGTGTGTAGTGAGAGGAGATCGCATAATTTCACCAAAGTCCATGAAAGGGAGAATTCTCAACTTAGCATGTGAAGGCCACTTAGGGTGGAATCTTACCAAGAGAAGAGTGAGAGAGAATTACTGGTGGCCGGGGATGCTGATTGCGGTTGAAGATTTAGTGAAGTTATGCCAGATGTGCACTGTCAGTAACAAGCCAAAAGAGGTGAACGTGGCACCTCTTCAACCTGTGCAAGTCCCTGGGTCAGTGTGGAAGAAGCTGGTGATGTTATATTGCTGGACCTTTTGAGGGGTTGGAGCCATGGAAGGTGTACATAGTGGTCCACATTGACTACCCATCCAAGTGGGTGTAATGGTGCGTCATGGAAGAAAGTGTGATGGGCATCAAAATCATGAAGTACTTGGATGCAGTGCTTAGCAGAGAGGGGGTCCTGGAGGAACTGGTCACAGACAACGGGGCACAGTTTATCTCAGAGAGCATGCATAGGTTTTTGAAGGACTGTGGAACCACGCACATATGCACATCCTTAAACCATCCCATGGCAAACGGCCTTGTCGAGTGGATTATGATTCAGTTGGCAGCGGCAAACTCACTACCCTGGAAGAAGACTCTAAAAGAATCACTGAATGCATATAGGACGACCCCCTATTCTGTGGTGAAATTGAACTCTTTGTCATGATGAGGAGCAGAGTGCCTTGTAGTAGGCTGAGTCGTGGTTGATAGAAGGAAATATTAAGAAAGTTGCCATGGACATGACTCTTCAGAATGTGAGAGAGAAACAAGAAAAATACAAGGACTATTGTGACCGCGTCAAAGCTACCCATGAAGTTGAGTTAAAAAAAGAAGATGACTGGGTCAGGATTCGGGAAAATCAGAAAGTGATGAAAGGACTGCCTAAATTCAGGAAACCACAAGAGATTGAGAGTGTAGGGAGGAAAACTGTAGTCCTGGAAGATTGCATGGTTTGGTTGTTTGATGACATCGTTCATACCACTGAGAGTATGCCTGGCATAGAGATGCTGTATGATGGTGACGGATCACAGTCTTCACAGTTTCGGGGGAGAGGAGGTGCAAGCTGGCTGTTCGCAAGGTGGCTGTTCTGGGCCACCAGCCCTGAAGAGGAAGATCCAGTGCAACTTCAGAGAGGACTTTGTGTATTATTGAACTGTATCCTTTGTTGTGAACCCCTCCCCTGTTCTTCCGCCTGCCCTTCTTTCTTTCCTCCATTATTCCTGCTCTCTTTGCATCCATGGGGGGAGATTTTGTGATATGTTTCTTGCTCCTGCTCTCCTGTACTGTTCTGGAACCTCCCCAGGTTTGGGAATGACACGGGAGAGCCGTTGAAGACCAGGTCAAGTTGGTTCTGCTGTAGCGAATACTCGGTTCCCCCGGGGGTCTCTTTCCCTCATTAAAGCTCAACATTACTTGTACCTTCTTGTGGCCTCATATGTACATTCCATCTCAACATCAGTATCTAGTTAGGGTTTCAGTGACCTAGCATGATTGAGCAAAAGTGCAACCTGTCTTTTCCTAAACTTGATGGTAGAGCGTAGGGGTTCCCAGGTGTGGCGCTCACCTCAGTAAGTGAATAGCCCACAAGGGCTATATCACCTTAGTTCTTGGTGACCAGGCAAGTGACACAAGGAAAGTTGCCTTCACCTTATCCTTTAAAGCCAAACAGTAAATTTATGCGAGGTAAAAACACAAGTGATTAATACAATCAATGGCAAAGATAAAAACATGCACAGAAAAATCATTGTACGACACTTTATGTGGGCAAATGCAGAATTAAGCGACCATGAATGAGTCTGACTGTACATCTCATAGTTCCTTCCCTCTGGGCCTGTGAGTCTCCAACCCTGCTTGCTTCCTCAGTACTAACACAGGTTTTCGATTGCAGCAACAGTCCAACACCAGTTTTGAAAAAATGAACTGAGGACAACAAGTGCTTTACAGTCAGTCCTGCAACACTGCCACAGGGGAATGAAATGGAAAAACAAAATGGAAGCTTAATATGGCAAAATGTTGGTAAACCCATAATCTTTGCAGTGGATCATAGGGATGTTTTCGATATATGGCTGCCATTCACTCTTTGTCAACACGGTTTCAACAGCTCTTCCTTATTTGGAGTGCCTCCTGTCCACCATTAATGGCATTCAGTTTTCCGATTGCAATGTCAAGACCGTGTCGCCGAAAACCTGATGCACATAAGGCTGCATCACATTGTGTATCCTGGTGTATGAATTATTTTGAGACATCCAACATGGAGGGAAGCTGGAAGAGGCTGCGGTTTGTCTTTTATTTGCAGTATTTGGACCCTGAATCTGACCATCACCCTTAGTCTCTCTTCACTGAATTCACATCGTGACCCTCATGCTGAGGGTGTCACTGTTCAGCTTGTCTGATCCTCGAACTAAGGGTTTCAGGTTCTGAGAACACCCCATTTGAGGGCCTTGAGACACATTAACAGCACTCTTGGGCAACGTACTCAGTGGTAACTTGCACCAAATAGTCACATACTCCTCAAGTGAAAGTCCTGCTTTCCTGAAGTGCGGAGGTGCTCAGCAGCACTTCCTCCAACCTCCAGCATCTGGAGGCTCTTTGCTTTCAGTGTAGGCTTGAGGCTGGACTGAACAACTTCTGTGCGTCAGTTTCCATTCGGCCAGGCTCAGGCCAGCCCACCTTTCCAGCTTCTTGGAATACTCTGGAATGTCTTCTTAGGTTCCTGGTATTTTTTTTGCCTATTTTTACAAATGCTTCCCTTCCTTTTTCTGGTTGACGTGGGTTCTTCCCTGTGGGCCCAATCTTCCCTCGAGCATACTTGCTCTTCTTGTATTAGCCATGCACATGCTGGGCGCCTTCATTTCACATCATGAGGTAAACAACATCGCTCCCTTTTCCCAACACTTCCATTAGATGTTGTCAGCCAGCCGAATTTTCCATCAGTGACCTACCTTCCTACTTTCCTGACAATCTCCACACCAATACACAATTTCGTTTAGTACAGGAGATTGTTGGACTCGCGTTATTGTTCTTCCTGAAGCTTGTAGTTTTCCATTCAGAATGTGGACATAAAGATACAATGATTTCCTTTGGGCTTCGCGTATCCAAAAATGATTTACACAATGCCCGTTTGCTTTAGAATGTGATCTGTGTATTTCACAAATAAACATTATAAGACGGCTTAAAGCAGTCCTTGGAAGCCAAAACATAGCTATTAGTGCCAATTAAAGTTCAAAAGTATGTGGTTAAGTGTCTACATTTCAGAATGGGTTAAACTCCTGGCTTCAGTGTTTACCCACAGCATATGATTCTGTGCAAAGACTTTAATCACACTGAACACATTGCAGTCCATGGACGTGATTAAGTTCCCTGATTGAATAATGGGGCAAATATAATGATTTTAGGGATAAAATGATATTGTCTTGTGCTCCTTTCTCATCCCCCCGTCATGCACCAAAAACTAGTAACACCCCCCCCACCCCCACATCACAACCACAGCATTACCATGCTGGCAGGCACCATTACACATTTGCATTTTGCCTTTACATTCTATCATAGTTGTGCACATTGCTACTGGCCCAATGTCTTTTACATTCCATCATGTGAATATAATTTGACACTAAATTCCCAAAACATTCCTTGGTGAGAGCGGGAAGAGAACCCAATACAAGTAAATTTGCCCTGCCCCCACAAAAGCCACTCCAGCAGCATTTAAAGCACTGCGCCCCCCCCCACCCCCCCAGTGTTGGTCTAGCTGCACCATTGCCAGCAGACATGACAAATACAATTCTCAGCTCTCTTAGGTGTTATAGCTGATTGTTGGATGTGCAAATGTGTACATGATGCATACCTTTACCAAACAATGACTCCAAGCGGATGAATGTATCTATAAAGGATCTTCTTGGACATATTAAGATGTTATCTGTAGTTTAAGGAGATCTCAAGTTTTACAATGTCAGTTGTGAAATAATTAAACATTCCTGGGTTTTTGACACATAACAAATTATGTTTTAAAAAGTGTTTGTTTGCATACATTTTGGCGTGAATGTGTGCATGTTTCATGTGTATGGGGAAAGGCATTGCGTGATGCAGAGCTAGGGCAGTGCGGGCACATAATGTGACTGATTGCAGTATTTCATTTGAGCACCCGCAGCATGACAGGCCGGTTATTTATTAAGACAGGGCTCATGTTTTCTTCCTGCACCAGCTGCATGAAAATATGTTTTACAGCGGCAATGCTGGCATGTCCTTAGGCCAGTCTCCTTGCTTAATTTGTACACAAAAAGCATGAAAGGGGGGCAAACGCCCGTCCTGATTTGGGGAGTACCTGTTTAAAATCGGGGCAATGCTGGTATATGTTAAGAGAAGCTTTATGGTTTTTCTTTGAGGACAGCAAGCCTCCAGCATGTTGCAAAATGCTCATGTGTACTGTTGGTGATGTGCCATCAATTAGAGTGCTTCATGTGTACTCCAATATTGCCCATTTTTTCAGAAATTTCTTGGGTGACTGGAACTATTTCAACCCATTATCTTAAAAATGTCTAAGGGGAGGAGCTGGCTGACATGTTCTCGGATTCGTTTATTTATTTGTATTTGTAGAGCGCACTACAGCCCACAGGCATCGCAGCGCTATAGCAGTGCTCAAAGAAGGCTCACTTAAGGGTTACAGTGAAGCCGCCCAAGTAGATAGACTTAGTGAAGGTACAGTGCATGGTATAGGGTTACATACATACTTAGAGCAAGGTACATTGCAGGGAACGCGGTTGCACAATACAGATCATACAAAGAGACTGGTTTTGATGGCCTTGCGGAAGGCTGCATGGGAGTCAATAGTCCTAATGTGAGCGGGGAGTGAATTCCAGTGGGTGGCTGCCAGAGTTGGGAAAATGGTGCCGCCAGCCCGGGCTTTGCGTGTTCTGGGAACTGCAATCAAGTTGGAGTAGGGGGTTCTGGTAGGCCTGGAGGTGGGGGGTTTTGAGATTCTACGGGCAAGGTAGGGGTGTGCCTGTCCATGAAGAGACTTTTATGTCAGGGCAAGGGTTTTGAATATGATCCTTTCTTTGACTGGTAGCCAGTGGACCTGTCTTCTAAGTGCAGAGATGTGATCCCTACGTGAGAGTCCAGTGGTGGCCCTGAGCGCATTGTTCTGGACAATTTGTAATTTAGAAAGATTCTTGGCTGAGGTGCCTACCAGGAGGGCGTTACAATAGTCCAATCTGGATCCGATTATGGCCCTGGCAATGGTAAGGCAATTTTGTTGTGACAGGAAGGGTCTTATAGTATTGATGAGTTTGGAGTGGTAGGCAGAGGTGGATGCAATGGCGTTGACCTGTCTGTCCATGGATAGGTTAGGTTCCAGGTATACACCCAGTGTTTTAATTGATTGTGAGACAGTGATAGGGATGTCATCAATGGTGAAGGAGGAGTATTGTTGGTCACGTTTGTTCAGGGTGGAGGGGGAGCCTACCAGTAGAAGCTCGGTCTTCTCACTGTTGAGACAGAGCCAATTTTCTGCCATCCAGGATTGGATAGTCGTATAGATAGAGTTGAGGGTGTTAGTGTCAGATTGGTAGTCACCCTTGAGGGGGGTGAGCACCTTGGTGTCATCTGCATAATTCGTATATGAGATTCCAAGGGCATCCAGGATTTTGAATAGTGGCCTGGTGAAGAGGTTGTATAGGGTAGGGGCATTACAGGAACCTTGTGGAACCCCGCATTTGATGGTGCTGGGAGTTGCACAGGAGGAGTCTGAGAAAACCCTCATTGCTCTGTCCTGAAAAAATGAGGTAATCCACTTGCAAGCTTTGGTCGAAAGGTTTTCAGCTGTGGAAAGGTGATGGCAAAGGGTCTTGTGATCAACTAGATCAAATGCAGCAGAGAGGTCTAGGAGCAGAAGGAGTGCAGGTTTGTCAGCGTCTCTGAGGTCATCGATCTGGTTTTTCAGGTCAAGGAGGGCAGTTTCTGTGCCATGACAAGGTCTGAACCCCGATTGCCGTAGGCCAAGAAGATGGTTTTCTCAAGTAATTTCTGAACTTGCAGGTAGGCTGCTTTGTCCAGGATTTTTAAGAGGAAGGGGACAGTGGTTATGGGCCGGTATTTTCCTGGGATGGTGGGGTCCAAGGAAGGTTTTTTAAGCAGTGGACGAACCCACGCTTCTTTGAGTCCAAGAGGGACATTGCCAGACCGGAAGGAGGCATTGATGAATGCTGTGATGAATGGGGCTAGGCAGGGTGCACAGTCCTTGATGACCTGTGCCGGGCAGGCATCTCCTTTACAATTTAATGGGTTGATAGACCGGAGAAGTGTGATGACTTCTGTTTCATTCATGTCTTTAAAATCAAACACCAGGGAGCAGCTGGGGATGGTCTTACATGGAGGTGGGTTGTTGTGATTCTTGGCTATAAGGTTGGTGAGAGCTTTTTGATGAGCAATGATCTTTGCCTGCAATGTTTCAAGCTTGTTCAGCATGGCAGACTGGATTGTGTTGCACCAGGCTTTATCCTTGAGGAGAGAAGAAGGGTGTGGGGTGTGGAAGGGGTCTCCAGCTCTCTGAAGATAAAGAATATTTCTCTTGTCCCTGATTTAGCATTGGCTATCCTCGTGTTAAAGGAGGAGGCTTTAGCAGTGGTGATAGCAGTTTTGTATTGTTTGGACAGTTCTTTGAAGGCAGCCTTGGTGTTTTCTGTGGGAGATTTGCTCCAGGAAGTGAAGGAAGCTCTCATTTTAGCGTGCAACTGCAGGAGTTCTTGGGAAAACCACGCATTAGTATGCTTCACTTTTTTGGCTTTTTTGAGGGTGAGTGGGGCCACAGCGTCAATGGCTTGGGTGATGACCTTTTTGAAGTCATCAGCCAGTGTTTCTGGGTCATTGGAGAATGGGGGCAGTAAGGCGGGCACCGAAAGGTGTTGAGCTAGGTTGTCATGCGTGAGCTGCTTGGAGCTTCGTGCCAGTGCGGCCGGTAGGGGAGTGGTGGGTGAGGTGGGTCCTTTGGTAGTGATGATGTCGAATTGGATGCAATGTTGGTCGGACCATGGAACAGGATAGACCACTGGTTGGCAGATGGAGCAATTGTGGTAAGATAACCAGTCCAAGGTGCGGCCTTTGGAGTGGGTAGGGCTGGATACGGTTTGGGAAAAGCCCAGAGTGGAGAGGGCTTTGTGGAGGGCCTTGGCATGTGAGTCACTTGGGTCATTCAGGCCGAGGTTTAGGTCGCCCAGGAGCAGGATTTTGGATGACTTCTTTAGGTTGTCAGACAATTCGTGGGTAAGGGCGTCCTGAAAGTCATTGGAGGGGCCATGGGGGCGATAGACAAGGTGGAAGGTGAGGGTGTAGTTATGGGAGAGTTGGAGCTTGAGCAGGAGATAGTCGGTGGCTGGATCAAGGTTCCCTTGAATCATCCGAATGGCTAGTGATTCCCTGGCCATGACTGCTACCCCGCCCCCTTTATGGGAGGAGCGGTACCTGTCTATAGATAGTGAAGCCAAGTGGTATTGCGAGGGAGAGGGCTGGGCCAGAGGTGATGGACAACCATGTTTTGCTGAGGAAAAGTAGGTCAAGGTTGTTACTGTTTATCAAGTCGTGCACATTCAAGGCATGTGCTGGTAGGGAGCGGCAGTTGATCAAGGCACATTTAAGTGGGACAGCTGAGGGGAGGATGAGAGGGGGGCAAGAGGGGGCAGTGGGACAACTATAGCATTGCAGGGCAGTTTGGTAGTGGTCACATCATTAGGCGCAGATACAGTGGCAACATCACAAGGCAGTTTGGTAGTGGTCACATCATTAGGCGCAGATATAGTGGCAACATCACAGGGCAGTTTGGTTGAGATTATGACAATCGGCACAAATTGGGGGGGTAGATTATGCATTTAAGCCTTTTTGGAGCAATTTTGCTTCAGGCGTGGCAATGTTGACGATAGATGATGAGGGGGTGTTTCAGTCAGAGCCAAGAGCAAGCCTGGGGTGGGACTTAGCGTGTTAGGCGCGGCAACGTATGTGACGGATGTGGGCGCAGAGGTATGGAGGAGAGCCGGGCTTTGGAGCCTGGCTCGCAGGCGCGCCAGCCTTGCTGCAGAATTTGGTAAGGTGAAGGCGGGTGGGGGAGGGTGTAGAAGAGAGCGCGCGCAGAGCCGCTCATTTCTGAGAGTAAAGTGAGGTGGGCGAGTTGCAGTCAAGAGGCTCAACAGACATTACCCTTACCTTGGGTAGCATTCAGCGAGCTCGCTGTTGAGCAGCGGATAGCAGCTGAGAGTGATCCTGGCCTTAGCTCACGGCCTTCACTCGGCGGCTTTGCCTCGCGGCGCACCTCCCCTCCATTTAAAGCAGGAGGGGAGGGCCTGTGGAGGTGTGTCGGCCTATAGGGCAGCTCCTGCAGGGTTTGTTGTGCTGTCTCCATGGCAATGGATGCGGCGGCCATTTTCTGGTCGTTTCGGGCCTCCTCGTGTAGGCAGACAAAGGGTACGGCCTCAGGGTCGATGAAGGTGCGGGCATCAGGATGATGTTGCTGCATGTTGGGGGGCACTCGCAGCAGAGCAGCTGAGAGTGATCCTGGCCTTAGCTCACTGCCTTCACTCGGCGGCTTCGCCTTGCGGCGCGCCTCCCCTCCATTTAAAGCAGGAGGGGAGGGCCCGCGGATGTGTGGCGGCCTATAGGGCAGCTCCTGCATGGTAGTTCACGTGTGCTCGCGCATGACAATTCAGGGGGATACGTTTGCACCCCTGACTTTTCAAATTCGCCAGCTGCAGCTGCTCTGGACTGCAGTGGTATTGTTGGAGTGCGGCCTGGAAGCTAACTAGTAGTAGTGGCTGGTTGGGTCCTGCGCTCCCTCCCACTGCTGCCCCGCTGGATACTCGCAACTGAGCGGGCTCTGCCGCCACCCCTGCATCCCCACCACCTCCCACCCGGGCTAAGGTGCCCTCGGAGCGTGCTCACCTTGTTTAATCTTCATCAGGTCCTGCTGGATGCGCTTCTTCTCCTTGGCCATGCTGTTGATGTGGTACTGCCGGGCCTCCTCGATGTCGTGGAGGCCGTTGGACAGCCGGACACTTTCCCGGCGGTCTTCGCGTCTGCCCATCTCCCAATGTCGGTCTGCATCGAGCGCGTGTGGGTTCGTCCGATGCATTTCTGCGAAGGCTTAGAAGAAAAAACAGAGGGTGAAACCGTGCAGGGTGCACTTTGCGTGTGTCATTTGCTTAGGGAGTTTGGCTCATCGTACATTATCTGCCTCTGCTTTTGTCAGACATTGGCCCGCTTGATATTAACGGGTTGATTTCAGGGGTCAAGTCCTACAAATTAAAGTGGGGGGACTCATCAACAAACGCAATGAGATATGACGTTGCCAGAAATTTGCATATCAAAGTGAAATATAGACATTTCATTAAATTGGCTTTGCATAACTATCCAAATTGCACAGGCCTAATGGCATTTGCCTTTCATAAAATCAACACACACACACAAAACCAAGAGAGGATATTTTCTTCTAATGGTATTTTTCAAAACGTTAAAAGGTGTGCATATTTTAAACTCCAAGAACCAATACACGTTTTCCCTGGGACTTGAACTACCAAAATGGGACATTTCACCTTCAGTGGTTTATTTGTTGTCGAGTTATATAGTGCTGTGGTGAAGTGTCCGACTACAAACCTGACGATTGTGGTTTGATCCCTGAGGGCGGCTTTAATTCATAAATTTATAGATGACATTCAATAGTTCTCATTTTAGCTTGAGGGGGGAGGACTGAGTCCACCCTCGGAATAAAGTGGGTGGACACCGTCCTGCCGCGTGTACCCTCGACTTGAGCCCAGGATCTGCAGATATTGAACCACATGGCCTCGAGGTCCATCGAGCGCAATTTCCCTTTTTACCAGTATGTGCATACAGAGATGGGAGGCAGACGTGACTTCCGCTTCCGCTCTTCCCACTGCTGCTAGTAGCCACACCACTGCTGGGGTTCACCGAGGAATCAGTCAGCCTAGATTTAAAAACATCAAGGGCGGGTCCTTCATGAAGGGGGCTCAGGAGGGACAATCTAATGGTGCCCTCACATTGCAATGGGCCTTTTTGTTTTGCTGGCCGGCCACCCAGGGTGTCTGGAGTTGCTCTGCTTCTCCTCGCCTGGTGCCTTTTCATTTGTTGAGTTCTTTTAAGACGAGGGTGCGGTGGGGTTGGGGGTGGGGATCTTTTTCTTAGCAAATGCAGCAGGTTATCAACTCTATTGCTAGGTGAAAGCATATTTAGTTTCATTGAGTTTAACACCTTCTGCGCTCTTGACATGAAGTATCGTTGTATATTAACACAGATGGATTTATACTTTACTGCACTGCCTTTGGAAGGGGTACGACGCTCATTCATCGACAGGGTTTTTTTTCAATGGGTTTTTTCCTTTTTTTTCTCGAACAAACTCGTCGGGGTTGTGGGTAAGGGTGTATTGGGGTGGGGGGGGCAGGAATAGTGTTCACTTAATAGGGGAGTAGGGGTTGGGGGAAACCCTCAAAAATAAAAAATAAACATTTGGATGAGTTTTTTCCAGAAAATAAAAATTCAGCAAAAACCCTATAAAAACACTGTTGTTGGATGAACATTGAACCCTTTGGAAGATATGCAATGTTTATTGCACTGTCCTGGTCCCATGTTAAACAATCCAATTTATGACAGTAATTTCTTCCAAATACACAATACATATTCAGCTGGTAGTCTTGCGAATTGTGCTTGATGTGAAATTCCATATTTGTGTCAAACTATTGTAGACTCAGGTGTATGATTTGGAAACGGGAATGCTGGCCTTACCAGAATTGTGTGATCCTGGGCAGATCCCCTCCTCTCTCGGTGGCTCAATCTACAAAAGTGTCGAAATTGGTGGTGTATATCCGAGGGGCCACCTTAAGAAGTGCTATATAAACACTAAACAAGTATAGGCAAAGCCACTGTGCTTGCCCTTGTGGATCGAGGCAATGAGGAAAAGAGGGGGCGAGAGAAAGAGGGGTGAGGGGAAAGAAGGGTGAATAAAAGTGGGGGAAAATCACAACTAGGGATTTCTTCAAAAACCTTTATGTCAGCAAATGGCTCTAGTAGGAACGACGTGTGAATAGTGTAGTAGAATGTCTAACAATGCATTCTGCCTGCAAGTCAAACAATCCCGAAGCAAGAGAGGCGTGTTACAGCAATGGTGCAATATCACAAGTAGTGCCATCTTGTCAGCTGCAAGAATTAGAATTGTTTTTGTATAATGCGCTTAACACCAAAGAGGTTTTTAAGCGTGGACGTAGGATTTGAACCTGGGTTGCTCTGCGTCGTTTTTGCATCCAAGACGAGCACGTTGCCACTGAGCTATACTACCCGTGTCAGTGCTTCTTCCAAGTGACATTTAAGGAATGGTTTGACCCAGTTAAGCCTATGGGTTGTAATAATGGATTTCACCTGATAACATCAAATCACCCCCTGGACATGTCCTGATGGAAGGTCACGAGATGTGCAGGCGCTCGTCTGTGAGCAACTGGAACCATTGGAAGCCAATTGGACATAGCTGGCTGTAATTCATAGATGGACGCCATGCTTTCAGCTAGAAGGCATCCGTGGCACGGGAATCTAATTACAGCACGGCTGGCATATGTCCAGGAGCGTCTATTGGTCCCAGTTGCTGACATGTGCTTTATTTGCCAATCAGGGAACCGGTGCAAATGGCTGAAAATAAACAGACGCCCTTCTAAAGCACTCTTGCAAAAGATTGCTTTGCAATACGGAACATGAATAATTTAATTAAGCAGGCAGCACAATTACAGTCCTATTCTTATAGAGGCTTCCACAATTGCAAGCCTTGCTGTTCCTACACTAAAAGTAAATAGGTCATAATTCACAGGCCCCTTCAAAATGCATTTCATGAAAGCCATAGCATTTTAACTGCATGTACCTTGTGAACATGTTTGCGTTGTGCTCCTGTTTTAAGAAATGCTTCATGCTTGCGGCCTTTAAATTAAGTTGATTCTTGAAGGTATTTCTAAATAAAATGCAGCATAGGGAGGTAAAGGCAAACACATAGTTTGTCAAGTTGCTATAAAGTGTTGCATATAGATGCGTCGGCAGTTTCACTTTGTATTTTCTAGTACTTAGAATTCCCCTTTCCTTGTTTATGTTTTAGCCCAAATGTCAAAACCCCATTCGTTGCAACAGAACCCGGAAGAAACCATTTTCATCTGGACATCGGAAATGTCTCCCAGGGCTGCACCAAATTCAGGGAGGCAGTTGCAGGGTTACTGGGGTCCGTTCACTGTGAACTGTATGGAAGGGCAGCTGAGTACAACACTCAGAGATAGATAAATGGTTAATCAGAGCTCTCCTTGAACTATGGTAGACTGCGACAACCTGCATATAGCAGGGGTTCGGTTACATGCTGTGCATCCTTTTCCGGGGCATAAACAGAATATCTTCTTGCATTTGCACCCTCCCTTCAGACTAATACAATGCCCTTAGGCCCCATCTGCCGTGAATCATCACGGAATGCAAGGCACGTTGAAGAGATGTATTTCTGAGGATGTTGTGTGAAACGCCTTTTCTTCATAAGATTCATCCCTGAGTGGCGAGCACGCACAAACACACGCAACCAGCAAATGAGTATTTTCATTCAGACATGGGGCCCTCCATCCACGATAGCGAGGGACAGGAGTAAGGAGGCCACCGATAGTTGCAGGCCTCACCTACGCTAGAATGGCTTGTCGTCCTTGGTCAGTCTGTATGTATTGGATTTATAGAGCTAAAAAAACAAGGCGGGTCCTGGGAGTCCCTCTACCGGACATTGGTTCCTGTTACGAGAGCCTCACCCAGAATCTTTAGCTCACTATCTTTCATAGAGGAGAAATATCCAAAAACATATCAGTCTTTGTCCTGCCCTGGGGCAGTCCAGCATTGAAATGCTAGGCAATTCTCCTCTGAACAAGAGTACCAATAGCAACCCAGATACATGTTTCGGTCTGGTTGGACCTCATCAGTAGCGTGGAGCTGTGCCTCTCTAAGAATAATGATCAAGGGGTCCATGTCTGGATTCCCCGATTAGCTTAGGGTGAGAACCAAAGTTACTTAGATTATGCAGATAACAAGGGGGGTCCTGGAAAGGAGCCCAAACCTAGCTGGGAAGCAACGGAGCCCTGTACACGGGGGAGGCACCCAGGATGATAGAGCGCAGGTGTGGAGGTGGCAGAGGAGCTGGAGACGCAGGGGCTCTGGAGAAGGAGATGGAGAGTTGGCCAGCACGCTCAGCGACTGGTGAGAGTAAGGTTGTCAGGTCCTTCTGAACTGTAGGATGGAGGGGGCCAGACTCCTCTGCATTTTTAACTTACTTCAGAGACATGGTGCACAGCGGGATCACTTGATTTGATCGTATTAATTGCGGTTTTGTACGGCGCAAGCAACATCTGCAGAAGGAGATAAGTTCAGGGGTGCCTAAGATCGCAAAGTGGAGATTTTTGGGTATATTTTGCTCCACGTGAGATATATGCCTCCTCTTAGGCAAGCATTAGGAGGCGGAAATGGCTGGGATGCACAAAGTGAAGGAGGGTGTCTTGGAAGCAGCCGCTTATGTGGCAAGGCAGGGTCTGTGTAAAGAAGGGCGCTTTGTAGGCTTCACAGTGGTGCACAGCACTACGTTTTAGACACGCATGCTCCGTTGATATGCATTGGCACCTGAAAATGGCTGCTCATTGGTCCTCATTTTTCCCTGGTTGAGATTCCAGCCAACCAATTACAAGTCGTTTTTGCTGGATCCACTTGGGGGTATGGAGGTTGGTGGTCAGATGGCCACTGCACTGCCACAGGGGCAAAGAGTTGATTCCAATTCCGCCTACCCGCAGGTTGCTGGTGCCATTTCTATGCAGTCAGCAGCCTGTCCCTGGTGTATTGGCTTGAGCATGGCATTGCTTTCATCTTACATGCAGTACTAATAATAATCAAATCCTGGCTCCTCCATCCTTAAACTCAATGGAGAGTTCTTAAGTCTCCTGGTGGTGGCGCTGTGCCGCTACTGGGCAAGTGCAAAGAACGCAAAGACGGCCACCCCAGATTTTTGGCCTAGGGCCTCACCGAATCCTGTGACAGCGCCGCTCAAAGGAGAGTGTCCTTACTCTGAAGGGACACTGTGAAGTAAACAGGCTTTCCTATGACGGGTTCAAGGACTCTGTACTCTGCCCTGGTAGATGGCTGTGACTTTATTGTTCTGCCCAATTCCTCCTATATGACCCATTTCTGCGCATATGCGGGTAAACAAATCCCCTCTTTGCTAAAGGCAGAGGCGTCGCTCGGAGAGGGGTCCTGAGGGAGCTATAGCCCCGGGTCTTTTGGTTGTAGCCCCGGATAAAAGCTCATGGGCTACAACCAAAAAGGCTAGCTAGCCCCGAGTCCCGACAGTCCTGACATTAGCAGAGCCCCGGGTCTTTTCCAGACCTAGCAACCCCCCTGGCTAAAGGAAACAACCCCAAATGGTTGAGCCGCTCACTGTATCCAAACTCTTCTAAGAAGGTCCGATTTTGCCAAAAACATCATCCTTTTATTTACTACATCTCTCCCTCTAATTACTATATTCAGTCTGTAGTGACACCTGGCGGCTGAACAGCAGACTGCAGAATAAACACTGGTTTCATTAGATCTTCGGGACTAAGCAGCTAGTCTACCGCAACAGTGTTTCATTCTTAAGCAACGCGGTCACCTGTGGACTCACAAAAAGTGTGTAGGTCTCCATGAACTGGATCGGGTTCCAAAGGTTAATGGCAGTGGCGGATTTTAGCCTGATGGAAACTGATCCGATCACCCGAGGTCAACACGTATTCATTTTTATTTCATCCCAACGCGAACCGTGATTTCTGCCTAAACTATAAAATGCTGGACTGAAATCCTACAGTTATCTTTAGGCAAAGAGGCCATCGGCAATGAGCACCGTCGCTCACCTTGTCGAGCCTTGTTCTCAAGCCAGTGCTATTTGAAAGGGTTCTGACAGTTTCCGAAAGCACGTGCTCTCGTCAGGTCAGGCCTGAGAGCCTCCCAAAGTCTAGAGCCTGCGAGCCCTGATGCTCTTCCTGGGACTGAAATGATTGTTAATGAGCCAGGCGGGATCCGGCCGACCTTCAGGTTCTGGTCGAGGTGTCATGAGGTCGAGGTTCTGGAGATATCCTCGGCTTTTAGCCCAGGGGGCTTTGTGAACGGCACAGAGAATGAAGGCGCTGCAAGGGGGGTCCTGCGGGGAACGCGAAGCGTTTCCGCCTGGGGTGTATTTTGGCGCTTCACACGGCCAGAGAGTTGGCCTGTGGGGAGAGCGCCTCCGGGGGGTATTTAAGGTGTCGGGGAAGGTTCGGGAAGCAGGCGACGGTTGGACATGAGATTGATCAGTCCTGGTTGCCTGCTCCCGAGCCTTCCCTGTTCTTAGGCCTGCAAGGTTTTTTTTTGTGAGGCGGAGGTGAGGAGTTTGTTAGAACAGCTCTAGGGTTGGGTAGGCAGTTTATATAAAAAAAATAAAATAAAAATTCGGAGGTACCGTAGATAAGGTACCTCTATTTACCTCTTGGTTGCAAGGTGCCGTTCGGATGTCTGCTTCCTGGTGCCTCTGCTTGCCTCTTGTGTCTTCGTGTTTAGCTACTGCGTTATTAATTAGAGCAGCACTTTCTGCGTTGGGCGTAGTGTGGGGCTGGGAGCGCTGCGGCTGCCAGGCTTTCTGGGAGTTTGAGATGCCGCTCCTCATAAGGTCCTTTTGGTGTCAGTGGGTGGCATTGTGCTAGCCGGCGCCAGGATCCGTGTGTTTTAGCTTTCATAGGCATTTAGCATAAGTGCGGTAGCAGCAGCAGGTCAGAGGGGGCAGTGCGGTCGTCTTAAAGGGGCCGTGTCATTATTTCTTGCCTTTTCAGTGCGGTGGCTCTCTCGCCGCATGGGGGAGTGTAATACGTCGTTTATCAGCCCCAGTTGATCGCTGGCTCCTGGTTTTCGGTGCTATTGCTCTTGGGGCAGAGTAGGAGCTAGGGGAGATTTTTTTTTAGGAAAGGGGTATTGTTGAGGTGGAGGGTAAATAAAATAAAAAAAAATATATATTTTTGTTAGATTAATTTATAAATTATCTATCTGGGAATTATAGAGTTAAATCAACTTTTGGTAGGGTTATTAGTTGTTATAGCCCAATTTCCTTTTTGGTTCTCCCATTTCTAGGGGTATATGGTCCGCGGGTTGTGACTGGCTCGGGGCGTAGTTTAGCTAGTTGAGCGGCAAGGGGCATATTTTAGTGCACTATCAGACTAGTGGTGCACGATGGTGGGCCAGGGAGCAAGTAAGAAGGGTCTGGTTGATTATAGGGCTCTGAGGGAGGCCCTGGAAATTATTAGCAGGGAATCTAAGGCCCAATTGGAAGGGGCGGTGGTTGAGGTCACGGGGAAGGGGAGTTAGGTGGTGGTAGGCTGCAGCGTAGAGCAGCGGTGGATGGGGCTCTCGCGGCAGTGGCGGCTTGCACCCCCGTGGCGGGGAGAGGGGAGGTTTGGGAATCCAGGGGTAGGAAGATGAGGAGGGAGATTGACAGGAGAGCGTCCGGGGGTGAAATGATTTCGGGTGGGGAGCCAGATAGAGATGGAGCTAATAATGACCAGTGGGAATTAGGGGATGTGAGGAGTGTTCAAAAAGGAGTGGGTCAAGGGAGCCACGGGGGGGGGGGGGGTGATGGAGCGCAGAAGGGGGCGACAGGACAGAGGGGAAAAGGGGGTAAATACCTGCAGAAGAGTGCAGGTGGGAGGAGGGAGAGGTCCCCATCAATTGAGGAGGTTAGGGAGGGGCGCGGAACGCCCCCCCGGTTAGGAGGAGTGTGGAGGAGAGCACACCTCGCTCAAGAGAAGAGGACCAGGAAGGGGTTTTTGCGGCCCCACTGAGAAGATGTCCAAGGAGTGGCGGGGTGGACGCCCCCGGCTCGCAAGAAGAGGACCAACTCAACCCGAGCATGAGCGCACATCAACAATGGTACTTAAGGGGTGATGAAGTTGGTTTGGAGGACTATGTGGGGTAGTGGGAGGAAGAAGGTTATAGGGCTGTAAGGAGGAGCGGGGAGGAGAGAAGGAGTTTGAGGTGGGATTGGGAAAGACAGGTGCAAGGCGGTCGGGTGGCAAGAGGTCGGGGGAACAATTGGCTGGGTGAGACTGCTGACATGTTTTGTCCCCGCAGTAGGAGCCCGTTAAGAAAAGAGATGAGGAGCATCGGAGTGGAGGCCAGACCGCAGACGGGCTGTGTGGCAAGAGGTGAGCGGGAAAGGGAATGGTCATCTGCATGGCAGAGGGGGGACACGAGAATGGGGCCAGGAAATGAAGGGTCTGGTTTGCAAGGGGTAAGGAGAGAGGTTGGTGTACAGGCTATTGGAGCCTTGGGGGATGAGAAGGGCAATTGCTCAGTGGGGGTTTAAACGGACAAGGTGGTGGAGCCATTGGCGCTCGAGGTACAGGTCGCAAAAGAAAAGGAGGTTGAAGTGAAGGGCAAGGGGAAAAAACTGCCGTACATGGGTATCACAAAACCTTTGGGGGCGCAGTTGATGGCAGGGATCAGGGATAAGATTCAGGCGGGGGAATTTTTGGATGTTTTTAAGTTGCTCCATAGAGAGGTGAGAGCAAAGGAGGTGTCTAAGGAAGAAGAGAGGGAACTGGCTTCGCGCCCAAGGGTCCCAGTGACTATTGAGAATTGGACGTCAGCATTTATTATTTATGCCAGCGTTTATTGTGAGAAATTCCCAGGAGCGATGCGTGGCTCTTATAAAATATATGGATGTCATTAGGAAGGCATTCACGAATTTTGGGGGCTTTGTGTGGGTGCGCTACGATGAGGAATTCAGAGCAAGAATGGCTGGGTACAGTCAGGCTGTCTCGGGGAAATAGACATGGATCTTTGGCTGCAATGGATGGCTCCAACGAGGCCTGCACCGACATTGCACACAGCAAGTGGTCTGCCTGTGCCTTTCCGGCCCTTTCTTGGTCGCCCGGTTCATGAGGGGGTGAGGGGAAGGAGGCAGAGGGCAGTCCTCAGCAGCGTGTTGGGCATTTTATAAGGACGGCTCCACAAGGAACTTATGTAGGTTCAGGCATGAGTGTAGCAAATGTGCAGGAAAACACCCTCTCACTCAGTGTTTCCAACAGGGAGACAAGGGGAGGGGGCGAGGATCCGGTAGAAGGGTTGTGGGGAAAAGCTTTTACTCCAATTAAATTGGATGTGCTGCAGAAATGGTTGCAATTTTATCCGGACAGGGAAGGGGCTAAGATTTTGAGTGAGGGGTTTTGTCAGGGCTTTAGGCTGGGGTATCAGGGCCCACGGGTGCGTTGGTGGGGGGAAAACATGAAGTCAGCCAAGGAAAATGTTGAGGTGATAAGACAAAAATTGGGGAAAGAGATTATGGCAGGGAGGATAGTAGGGCCATTTGATAATCTGCCGGGTGACTTAGTTATATCCCCACTGGGGGTGGTGCCCAAGAAAGCCCCGGGGGAGTTCAGATTGATACACCACTTGTCATGGCCCGAGGGCATGTCGGTCAATGATTTCATTGCCCCAGAAGAATGTGGGGTTGTATATGCAAGTGTGGACCAGGTGGTGATTTTGGTGAGGAAAGAAGGGTGCGGGCCTTCATGGCCAACTGTGACATTAAGGTGGCTTTCTGGTTGTTGCCGGTGCACCCGGAGGACTTTTGGCTGTTAGGTTTGCAATTTGAGGACCGCATATACATAGACAAAGCTTTGCCAATGGGGTGTGCAATTTCCTGCGCTTTGTTTGAGCGTTTCAGTTCTTTCTTACAGTGGTTTTTTCATTCAGCTCGGGTTGGGAGAGTGTTCTGCATTACCTGGATGACTTTCTGTTCATTAGCGGGTCAGAAAGAGAGAGAGAGTGCAAGGAGATGCTAAAGTTGTTTCAGAAGTTGATGGGAGAGTTGGGGGTGCCTCTAGCGGTAGACAAAACCGAAGGGCCGGCAGTGGTGTTGGCATTTCTAGGAATTGAACTGGATTCAGTGGCCATAACCTCATGCTTGCCGCACGACAAGGTAAGCAAATTAGTAGGACTGCTGGAAAAAGCAGTGGAGACAAGAGAATGATGCTAGTGGAAATGCAGAGATTGGTGGGGCATTTTAATTTTGCATTCAAGGTGGTGGCCCCAGGGCAGACTTTTTGTAGGAACATGGCGCGGTCTATGGCGGGGGCTAAGTGCCCACATCATCGGATAAGATTATCAGGTGCAGTGCGGGAAGATTGTAGAATTTGGCTGCATTTTTTGGCGAGCTTTAACAGAGTGTCCATGTGGTTGCAGGGAGGTCCGGTGTCATGGGAGGTACAGATATTCTCCGATGCAGCAGGAGCGGGAGGTTTCAGAGTTTTCTGGGGAGGAAAGTGGTGTGCGGAGAAGTGGCCATCTCTGTGGATGAAAGAGGGAAGGAGTATAGCATTCCTGGAATTTTTCCCTCTGCTGGTTGCATTGGAGTTGTGGGGGAAGGATTTGCAGAATAAGAAAGTGAATTTCAACATTGAAAACGAACACGTGGTTCATGTAGTGAATAGGCAGTCAGCAAGGGATCAGAGGCTGGCAAGGCTGATGAGAGTTTGTTCTGCGTTGCATGGAATGGAATGTGGTGTTTAAGGCAACACATGTGCCAGGGAAGGATAATGGCATCGCTGATGCATTATCTCGTTTTCAATGGCAGAGAGTCCGTGGATTGGTTCCAGATGCGGATCAGGAGGGGCAGCAGATTCCAGAGGAGCTGTGGAAGATAGAAAGCTGAGAGCGCTTGCTTTGGTGGAGGGTTCGCTGGCCTTGGCATCTAGAGAGGCATAAAGGAGGGCTTGGGAGGATTTTATAGGGGGGAGCTTGTAGTTGGAAGGGTAGGTGGGATGCGGAGGAGCGGAGAAGGGATGATGTCACAAACTTCCTCTTGAGGTGCATGGACAGGGGCTGGTCTAGAGCAACTATTACGGGGAAATTGGCCGAGATTGCTTTCTATGGGAAATGGTTTTGGGGTTTTCAGCCGAGCGGTGGGGAAATGGCAAACAGGATGTTGGAAGGATGGGCAAGGGAAAGTAGGAGGGATAAGGATAATAAGAGACCGGTATCGGCGGAATTGCTAAAGAGGCTGAGTCAGGCTGTGGGGGGGGGGGAGGGTTGCTGGTAGGCATGGGAAGGGGAGCTGTTTGTGGCTTGTTTTACTTGGCTATTCTTTGGGGCTTTTAGGGTTTCTGCGTTGGTGGGGGGAAAAAGTGGGATACAGTGACTGCAATGGGAAGATTTTCAATTTACAGAGTCAGGTTTGGACATCAAGATCAAGAGGTCTAAGACGGATCAAAAAGGAAAGGGCTCTTGGGTTTTGCTGGGTCGGGGGAGCAAGGATTAATGCCCGGTTCAGACTGGTGGTGTGGAAGGAGCGTTGTGGGGGAAGGACAGGTTTGGTTTTTCAGCATGAGGATGGGGCGCCGGTATCAGCGGCACAAGTTCTGGGGGTATTGCGAAAGGCTCTGGTAGCGGTAGGGGAAAGGCAGAGGAGTTTGGAACACATTCCTTTAGGATGGGTGCAGCATATGAGGGTAGTAGGTTGGGCTTTTCAGAGGATAAGGTGAAAAGTTTGGGGCGTTTTAGGTCCGGGAGATACAAAGGGTATGTCAGGGATTTGGGTAAAGGGGATGTTTGAAGGAAGGCTTCAAGGGACCCAAGGAGAATGGCATGTGTTAGGATGGTTTAATTTGTAAGTGATTTTGTAATTTCTTTTTCAGATGCTGCTCGAAAGGCGGGGGAGATGGCGCAAATATGGATTGTCGTCCAATCAATTGTTAAGTGGGTGGGGAAGGAAGCAGAGAAAAGGGTTTTTGGCAGGCAATTGGGGTGTAGCTATAAAGATGTTTTGGTAAAATGGTCCGGTTTAGTGGGGCTTCGCTGGGATCAGTTGCTTCCCATGTTGGTTGGGTTAAGGGAACGCTATGGGGCTCCAGAGGTGTTGATTATTCATGCTGGGGAAAATGACCTGGTAAGGGATATGGGTGTGGCTCTTCTTAGGAAATGAAAAGGGATTTGTTATGGGTCCGAGAAATGTACCCTCAAGCATGTGTAGTTTGGACTAAGTTGTTGCCGCAGAGAGTTTGGAGGGGGGCAAGAAGTGGGGAGCGATAAAGCAGGCGAGGAAGGGGATAAACAGAGAGATGGTGAAATTTTGTGCCTTGGCGGCGGTGCAGGTTTTGGACCACATAGACATTGTTTATGAAGGATTCATGATATTTAGAGAGGATTGTGTCCATTTGTCAGAGTTTGGAAATACTTATTATCTGTCAGAACTGATCTGGTTGTTAAGAGATATGTTAAAGAATTTGAAGTAGGAAGGAAAGGGAGGTGGGGCAGAAAGAACACCTCGGGGGAGGGTTTTTCTGGTGCCAGGGGCATGGCCCCTTTAGATGTGGGGAGTGGGAAGCACAATGGGGGAATGGCGCGGGAAAGGATGGGGTGGTGCTGTTTGCACAAGTGGGCTACCCGGGGGAACAGGTATTGAACCGGGAGGGGCATGGCCCTGGGGAGAAAGCAGGACGCCTGGAGAAGTGGTAAGGAGGCGGTAGGGTCCAAGGGATAGTTAGGGAGGAAGTGGAATTATTTAATTATTTAATTGTTGGGGTAAATGAAAATGTTGAATTATTAATTGGTTGTTTCAAATATTTTGTTAGTCTGTAAGGCCATGGAGCCGGGTAAGCGTTTAATTGTAAGCTTTGGCCTGTTACATTAAAGCAACCTTTTCCACTTTAAATGAGTCTGGGTTTTTGTGCAGTAAGCCAAAAGGGGGGCCCCAGGGGAAACGCAAAGCGTTTCCCACCAGGGTGTATTTTGGTGCTGCATGAGGCCAGCAAGTTGGCCTGTAGGGAGAGCGCCTCCGAGGGGGTATTTAAGGTGTCGGGGAAGGTTCGGGAAACAGGCGACGGTTGGACGTGAGATTGAACCACCCTCCCACCCCCTTAGTTGGGTTATGTCAGGTAGTGGTTTTATTCGATAGGTGGGGTCCATGTAGTTGGGTTCTTCCGGGTCATACCTTCCATGTCAAGGTTTTACGGGGTTTCTGGTGTCTGTTTAAGGTCTTTATTGTTTCGGTAGTTTTGTGTGACAGGTCGGGGCACTAGTGAAGTTGTGATGTAAAATTTCTGTTGCTGATGTGGCAGGTCAGACTGGCTGCAGGTCATAGGAAGGGGAGATTGGTGTAGAGGGGAGTATGAGGGGTATTGAAGTGGTCCTGGGCTCTATGGGCATGGCCCCTTTAGATGTGGTGGGAGGGAAGCACAATGGGGGAATGGCGCGGGAAAGGATGGGGTGGTGCTGTTTGCACAAGTGGGCTACCCGGGGGAACAGGTATTGAACCTGGAGGGGCCTGGCCCCGGGAGAAAGCGGGACGTCTGGAGAAGTTGTAAGGAGGCGGTAGGGTCAAAGGGATAGTTAGGGAGGAAGTGGAATTATTTAATTGTTGGGGAAAATGAAAATGTTAAATTATTAATCGGTTGTTTAAACTATTTTGTTAGTCTGTAAGGCCATGGAGCCAGTAAGCGTTTAATTGTAAGCTTTGGCCTGTCACATTAAAGCTACCTTTTCCACTTTAAATGAGTCTGGGTTTTTGTGCAGAAGCCAAAAGATGAGGCTTTCTACGCCGTGGCGACGCATGGCAAGATAGCCCCATGCACGAATGTTTACTGGAATGGGACGCCGACAGCTTGCATGTGACATGTGTGCCCCACAAGTAGGGCTTTAAGTGGGGTAAAAAATCGAGGGAGGTGGGGGGCTCATTTGGGGGCGTGGCTTGTGAGGGGGCGTGGCCTTAACAACATACATAAACCATAGTAAGGTACACAAACATGTTATATCTTTGTATACATACGTTACTATGGTTTGTGTAGTATGCAAGCCATCTTTTATAAACATAGAAATATATCTATGTTTATAAAAGATGGCTTGCATACTACACAAACCATAGTAAGGTACACACATAAATATATAAATGCTTACATTTATATATTTGTTTGCGTGCCTTACTATGGTTTGTGTACTTCAACATGGCTTGAAAAGTACATAAACCAAAGTAAGGTACGCACACAAATATTTAGCATTTATATATTTGTGTGCGTACCTTATCGTTTGTGTACTTTCCAAGCCATCTTTGTTAAACATTACTATGTTCATAAAAGATGGCTTGAAAAGTGCACAATTCAATTCATCTTTTATAAAGCTTTGACGACGGACAAAGCCCGAGGCGTCTTTGTCTGCCGGCAAAGCTTTATAAAAAATGGCTTGAATTGAGTACTTTTCATGTCATCTTTTATAAATTTCAAAATATTTAATGGAATCCCCATGTTCGTCGAGGGTTAAAGATGCCTCGGCGACCTGGAGAAACAAAGGCACAGTAACCTCCTCTGGTGGCCCCTCACACAAGGGGTCACCAGAGGAAGTTATAGTGACTGACAGAAGTGCCAGCCAGCCACATCTGTGTCTGGCTGGCACTTCTGTCAGCCACTGTCACTGCGGATGGCCACAACGGGATAATGCATCCCGCCAATGTTGTTGTGGGACCAGGGGGGCCCAGCAGTGCCCCGGCTCAACCCCACATTTAGGGGACCCTGCAGGCCCCAGCTTACTTAAAGCACTGCAAGAGAATATTGATAATACAGGGGGGCATGATCAAATGTAAAATCCGAGCTGAACAGACTGAGGCGTACATGTCCAGGTGGAACGTTTACAAGCCCATCCTCCTCCTGTGTGGGGTGCCAATCCTTTCTTTGTTGAATAGCTGACAAGTTGAGTGCTCGCCTCTGACATGGAGACCAACATGCACTTCGTAAGTCCAGATGTTTGGGCAGGGCCAAAAAGGTGCTTGCTTTTTCTGAGAATGATAAACTGAGTACAATTACATTAGGTAATAAGAACACCTGATATTACAGCACTTAGATGGGGAGGAATCCAGATTAAAGCACTATATATCACAAATTATTATTATAATTATATTTTAGGAGGGAGAACTTCGACGAAAGGTGATACCGAACAGCACTTTGCCTAACAGGGAGGAAGCCCTCTTCCATAACAGGGAGAGCCGACTGTTGAAGAGGGGCCCTTTGCAGGAAAAATGTTGATTACTGATTGCTGGGGTCAAAGGCAGCACTTTAGTTTTCTTTATTTTGTAAGCTGCCCCAGCCTGGGAAGAAGGGGGTAGCCAAAAGAGTCGGGGAATGTTTCTCCAGCACCTAGGTGACTTGATGGGGGTGTTGAAGGGGTCTGAGAATGTTCCACGTGCGTCTGGTGCAGGTGGGCACCTTCTCCAAGACTGAACGTCAAAGGAAGATGTAATACAGGTGGGCACAGAGGTTAAGCGCCCACCACAGACCCTGAGTTGTGGCCTGATTCTTTGAGTTGTACATCTTTCCAGGAAGAAGTTACAGAGAGCGGGCAAGAAGACCCTCGCATTTACTAATTCCCCTCATGGATAAATATTGGCAGAACACATTAAAACTCTTGGCTGAGTCCTTGTGCAGATGGGCGTAGCCAGTGCTTTAAGTGGGCCACCCGGGCCCGGGCCTCGGCAGTCTCCAAAAAGTGGGACTGAGCCAGGGACCTGCTGGGGCCCCCGGTCCCACCATAATGTTGGCAGGACACATTATCAGGCAAGCTGACAGAAGTGCCAGTCAGCGACAGCGACGCTGTGACTGGCTGGCACTTCTGTCAGTCACTGTGCCTTTCTTTCCCCAGGTTGCCGAGGCGTCTTAAACCCTCAGCGAACCTGGGGATTCCTTGAAATAGTTCGAGGCTTATAAAAGATTTGAAAAGTACACAATTCAAGCCATGTTTTACAAAGCTTTGCCAACGGACAAAGACGCCTCAGGCTTGGTGGTGCACAAGGTGGAAATGGTGATAGAGGAGGTGAAGATTGAAGTCTCTGTTGATAGCTTGCAAGGGGGTTTGATGCTGAAAGCATAACATGTGATGTTATCTACAAGAAAGGTTTTCTGTTATGCTGGAAAAAGCAGCATGTAAGCCTACATATGGAGCTGCTTGTGGTATTTTTACATTTTGCAAATGGCGGCCTTGCTTGCTTGGTGGCTTTGAAGTATGCATGGAACGTATGCTTTAGTATTAAGAATAAAACTTACAAGCAAGAACAGAATAGAGCAGCAGCTTCATATGTCCTGGAGATAAATGATAACATGTGAAATTCTGCTCCAATGTTTCTAAACCAGAATTGGGCATCTTCCTCGCTCCTGTGATCACTAGCATTTTGACATGAATGTTGATGCCCTCTTTGCCTGGGTATGGCTGGTGAATTGGGGCAGGGTTTTGGTGCAGCACACTAAACTAATCTTGCTGCCACCTATAGTTATTAAGCAACTGGCCTCTTACAAACGGTCTCATATATCATGTATGTTTGTATTCCATTTCAGAGCGATATGGTCCTACCTTTTGGCACTGCAGTGAACAGGTCATTACTGGTGACACTGTTATTGTGGGCATTGTTTACAGCCCTGGGCAACTGGGGTTGAAGATATGTTTTAACATTGTTGAGGATCGCAGGCCAGAAGGCGCAAAGCTCAAAAGCATTTGATGGGCTCCCAGAGAGGCTGTGTAAATCGCAGGCTTCGTGTCTAAGCTGCAGATGAAACATGTTAGCAGAGACTAAGAGCTCCCATAATCACAGTCACACCATGACTGGGCCTGCTTTTTAATGGCGCCTATACATTATCATTAAGAACGACTAAAATGAATGCACCTCATAGGCTCTGTTAACTGTCAAATATCCAACATAGATAGCCTTACATTGACGATTTTAAGTCAAAAAGATTTTTTGTGATAATGAAAAAAATGTCATTTTTATGTTCAGACCCAGTTGAGTTTATATATGTATTCAGGTCCCAACGGACACCACAGGATAGTTAATATAGGAAACCTATTCACTATACAGTTAACACAAAATATACTGCCATCTGTTGAGCGTGTGTAAACTATTTGAAATGTATGGTAAGCAACAACAATACAATAGAAGATATATTTGCTATGACACAATGCAGCTGCAATTTCGACTCAATACAACCATGACATGAACAACTTTGATGGCACCCAAGTGTTAAATATTTACATGAATGAAATAAATATGGCTGCCATCGTAAACGAGGCACACGGTAAAATGGAATTGTTGAAGTCTACAAGCAAATATAATCAAAAGTTGGACAACATAAAACGTTAAGATTCACTCTTAGTTTCGATCATGCTGGCATGTCAGGGTGGCGTCATACATAATCATAACGACGTCAGAATGTCACATAGCCATATAAATATCCAAAATGGCTGCAGTCATACAAGCAGCACTCCATGGAATCAGACTGCTGAATACGGCAGGAACCAACTATATCCCACTATTCAAGTAAATGCATCCTTAGTCCAACCAGTTGCATCTCTCAACCCAATTGATTACCCATATGCAGATGTTTCCTTTGGATTGAACCAACATTAACCAAACAGATATATTCTCTTGTTTTATAGATGTAGAGAGAAATGAACAAATTAAGTGCTCCTATGTAGAAGTATACAAGCGAGGGAACTTCACTGTGAGAAATATACAACCTTTCATCAACCTCATCAACCCTATTACGTGTTATATTTTTAAATAGAATACATGAATTACTTTATTTTTTCTTAATCAATATGGCTAAATATATGTCTCTTATTTTCATAGATGCTACCAATAAAATTCCCACAATCAATTAAATGAAATACGGAACCCAGTGGTCAGATACCCAATCAGAATTCATTAGGATAACCAGATCATGGTGGACAATTTTCAATAACTGGATTCTTTTTGTTATCCAAGTGTATCATATTTTATTTTTATTTTCATTTATTTATTTGTAATGCGCTGTTAACCCTGAGGCATCGGGCGCACAAAAACACAAGGATACATCACATATACGATGGGACAGAACTAACATGTACTCTCCGGGTGTAAAGGCTAAAGGATAGTTGCTGAGATGGAATCCTAAGGTGACAGTCTACTTAATGAGAATAGTCTAGTTTTTAAGGCACGACGGAAGTTCCTGATATTTTGCTCCAGGCGCAAGGTATTTGGCAGTGTGTTACAGACCTGTGCTGCCAGTAACGGGAAAGCACTACCTAGGTCCTTGGTCCTTTTGAACTTCAAGGTGTTAATTAGTCCAGAATTCGCGGACCGAAGGGTGTGGTTAGGTTAATACCTAGAATACAAATACTTCCACCATAATAATTTCTCACAAATACCAGCAACTCACAATTGAAAACAGAAAAGAATGCTAGCAATCTAGAAGTAATAAGATACATTATCAGGTTAGCGATCATAAAGCTTGATTTAGACGAATGCACGTGACAAATAGCAGATTTTCAATAATATATATATAAGTTTCCAGCTAAGCCCTAGTCACTCTATCTCCCCAATTATATGGTTGTAGAATGTAAAATTTAACTTAAATACATATATATACATACATATGCATATTTTCCCCGCCTGCATATGTAATGCAGCACGCAATCATATATAACATGAAATGTTATACAGAACCACGTTGCCAAAAGTAAGTCTGTAACTTTAAAATGTTGGCGGCAGAATGGACTCACCCAACATGGCCGCCACAAACAGACGAATTACAATGGTTAAAACACTGGTCTAGTGGTGGAAAAACAGGAAATAGATCCAAGCCAAACAGGAAACACAATATAATCCAATGTAAAGTTACAATCCGACGAAGCCCAGTTTGGGGTGAAACGCGTTATTGTAATTTTTCACGGGTGTGCTTTCTTAAAGTCCATACCAAACAATAAAGGACATTTTTACCAATGGAAAATGCACGAGTGGCGTACTTTTTTCGAGGAATGCTGGCTGGAGGAGTGCCGCTGTGAGCCGCGACGTTGCGGTTCGTTTTTTACTTTGAATATTTAACGTGTGCCCAACATGTTTACAGCAGGCACCGGTGCAGACTTTATTTCAAGTCAATACAAAGGCTGAGCGCGACGACTTAGATTTTGGGAAATGAAGTTTGCAGACGCCAGAGGATCCATGGCAATGCAGCGCCCGTTTGGAAAAGTGCCAGCAAATGAAGAAATAACGTGATTTTTTTTCGTGGGCAGTGAGGTGGACGATAATTGCTGTTTTTTTGCGTTTTATGAGTCGAAGGACCCATGAGTGGAAGATATGTGGTAAGATCTAAACCCTACTAACCTATGGAAATTTCAGCGCACGTATTATTAGATAATGTAAAATACATCGTCTATGCAGGCATTAGAACAAAAAATATTCCAAACACTATGCACGCCCAATAAGCCCATCCAAAGCACAAGAGTGAAAGCTTTCCTTTCAAAGTGTTTAAACCTGTGCATCCACAGTCCAAAATACGAATTAAGGTTCAATATGGTGGACAAAGAAAGCAGACGGGATGCGGAAGCTTCTGCCTTATTCAGTGAGGCTATAGGACCTAAAACCAAGAAACCAACACAGTGCGGACAATCAAAAACCATCCAACAAATGATGTTTACATTAGAGAAACTACATAAAAAAGAAAAACAAATAAGTGGTGGGAAATAAAGTCTCTTCAAAATTATATAGATAATCAAAGGATTCCAAGAGGTCTAAGAATCTTAACCATTCCTACCTATGAGGATCCAGACCCTGAAATGTTGCAAGAGTGGAGAGAGGCTAAAAATGAATGTTCATTTAAAATGCTCCATACATTAGTCAAATACGCCAAAAGCGACAGAGCAGAAGCCTTAAAGGACATAGAAGAATTGGAAGCAGCAGTCTACACAGGAGGAGATGCAAGCACCGCTAAAGACTTAAAAGTATATATGGATAAGAATATCTCTAAATATGAGGAAGAGATTAAAGAAAGAAAACAAAGAAAATTTCTAAGAGATAAAGAAGATTATGCAACAGGACGCATATATACTTTTGCTAAGAAATATGATATAATAAGGAAAGGTATTCAAACACAGAAGCAGTTGTAAATACCAGCAATCTCAGAGGGAGACTCGGAAATTGAAAATAGTGCAGGCTCCTCGACAGATTCCTCCATATCAAGCAACAATGATGAAGCACCTCCCAGGTTGAATTTTTTAGAAGAAATGAGGTTGTTACATCAAGTGGGCAAAACAACACAAGGAAGAGGACAAAACAAGAACAAACCAAATATCGACATACAAACAAGAGGAAGAGGAGGCGAGGGAGAAGAGGACAAAGGAAAACCCAAAAAAAGAAGTCAATCGACAGGCCGTCAGATGCGCTCTGGGAAAAACAGGAAGTAATACCAACAGATCAAAAACTTCAAGTTGTCAATTTGTCAAAAAAAGAACTAAGTAGTACTGAAGTAATGATACTTGAAAAGGGATTATCTTTTTGTCTGACATCCAATTATGACTATACACAATCACAAATTGATTTACACTGTTTTATTCGAAAACTAAGATTGGTGAAACATTTCGCCAACAGTGACAAAACAAAAGGCAGAACAGAGAACCAGGAAATACCGTCTGAATTAACAATCAACGATATTCCAATGTTGAATACTCTTGATGCCCTGTATAGGGAAAACGATATTGAACACAATGACAGCAATCCCGAGCAAGATCAATGGACTACCAGAATTTCAACAAATTTAACAACAGATATAAGACCTTACTGTGATCTTAAAAAGAAATCGAAGTTTTATCCGCAAGCCATCAACACACCGAAGATTGATTTATTTGAAGATCTGATTATAGAAGAAATGAAACAACTTGCTTCCTACCCAAATAGATCGAACCACAATGTAACACAAAAAGAACAACAAGCTATAAAAAATCTACAAATGGATGATTCGATAGTAATAAGAACGGCGGATAAAGGAGGCAATGTGGTAGTTTTAAATTCAGAAGACTACACAAAAGAAGCTCTATGCCAATTAAGAAACAGTGAAAACTATCAGAAACTCTCAAAAGATCCTTACAAAGACTACAAAATTGAATATGACGCAAAATTACATGAGTGGTTCGAAGCAGGTCTAATTTCGTGGGATGATAAGAAATATTTCACGAAGGATTTTCCAAAAACTCCTATTATTCACTTCATTCCCAAATTACATAAATCCGCTACCAGACCTCCTTGCAGGCCAATTGTTGCATCAATTGACTCCCTCTAAGAGAACACTTCCAAATACCTGGACAGATTTCTGTTTCCTTTTGTAGAAACTCTACCATCATATACACGAGACACAACAGACTTTCTGATGCAGATAGACCAAATACTGTGGAAATCCAGCTATTTGCTGATCATGTTAGATGTAGTCTCGTTGTATACGTGTATTGAACATAATGAAGGGATGGAGGCAATAAAGAGATTTCTCTCAACAAGATCATTAAGTTATAGAGAACACTCCTTAATGCTACTTGAAATGTTAGCATTCTGTTTGACACACAACTCTTTCATGTTTGATGGCCAATGTTATACCCAAATATGCGGCACAGCGATGGGCACAGCGGTAGCCCCCACATTTGCAAATCTATTTATGGGGGCATGGGAAGAGAAGTTATTTTCACAAGAATCAATGGATATATGTGCCAACAAAGTTATTTTATGGCGTTGATATATTGACGATTTATTCATTTTATGGGAAGGTTCGGAAACAGAGTGGAAAGACTTCTTTCAAATCATAAATACCTGCAGTAGAAGTCTAAAATTTACAGAGCACCACCTCCAAACAGAAGTGATCTTTCTGGACATCAAGGTGAAAATTGTAAATAACAAAATAACAACAGAGGTATATAGAAAACCAACAAGTACCAACACAGTTCTACACGCTAAAAGTGCTCATCCAATGAATCTCAAAAACAGCATTCCATACGGGGAGTTTCTCCGTATGAAAAGAAACTGCAGTGAAACCTCTACTTTCATTCAAAATGCAAAAATAACAGCAAGTAGATTTCAAACTCGAGGCTATAAGAAATCAGCCATTAACAAAGCCTACAATGAATGCAACAAACAGACTAGGCAAGAACTTCTGACCAAAACAACAACAAAGGCAGAAAAAAGAGAGCAACAAAAAAAGAAAAAAAAAAGAAAAAATCATCAGGTTTATCACAACCTTTGACAATGGCGCCAAAGAGATCAAGAAAATATTGGCCAAATATTGGTATATCCTGAGAAAAGATCAAGACCTCAGACCAGTGATAAACGCAAATCCAAGTGTCACGTTCAGAAAAGCCAAAGTCTCTACAATCTAAAGTTTCTCCCAGTATGTTTCAGTCTAAATCAAAAACAAACTGGTTAGAAAAACCAGCAGGATTTCAGAGATGTGCAAAATGCAAAGCATGCAAATTTGGACAAAATACGAAACAATACATCCACCCTCGAACAGGACGTGATGTCAGGATGACCAAAATCATATATTGCAGCACCAAATTTGTTATGTATGTGATAACTTGCAGTTGCAACCTCTGGTACATAGGGAGCACGAAACTGGAAGTCAAGGTCAGAATTTTGCAGCA
This sequence comes from Ambystoma mexicanum, assembly GCF_040938575.1. Lineage (NCBI taxonomy): Eukaryota > Metazoa > Chordata > Amphibia > Caudata > Ambystomatidae > Ambystoma > Ambystoma mexicanum. Next base: position 570,433,084 of record NC_090922.1, on the reverse strand, counting down.
TCTCAGAGCAACCAAAAACTTAGCTTACTACTTATCCTCTAGCCAAACATTTTTCTGAGGTTCATGGAGGAGATATCCCGTCCCTTAAGTACTTTGGTATAGATCATGTACAGCCACAAATAAGAGGGGGAAATAGGGAGCGAAAATTGTGACAATTGAAAAGCCGATATATAATCGACTATAACACCAAATCCCCCGGTAGACACAACAAAGATGAGGAACTGTACACGTTCATAGGGGAGTAAAATGACCAGGAAAATAGTCCGACATCCAGAGATGGATATATATGGGTAAAAGTAAATCTAATATTAGAATGGATCCAGTTCGAATGAAAATAGAACTATGCAGTTGAGAAAGCGATGAAATTGTTAATGTAAATATTGAACAATATGTGATTTATTAATGTGTGACTTCTCTCTTTGTATGTTTAACTGTGGTTTATACAGGTTTTAACTTTGGTTCACATTTGCACATTTAGATATCCTGGTTTTTAGCACAATTGTACAATATGTTTCTACTGACACCATGTTACTCAGATTTTAATAGAATTAGGCCAGGATAGGAGGGAAGAGAAACAAAGTCTTTTATAACATGACAAGATATTATATTGTGATTTCATATGGGGGGATTGTTATTTATCCGATGGGAGGCATTCATCTAAAGTAGGAGAATACATTCTGTGGAACTAAACTCAATATACATGCGTTGAAATAAGTGTATGGCTAACAAAAAAAAACACTCAATATCATATACATCGTATACAGTATTAATGTTGTATTTTAAGGCACTAGGCACTTTATTAGTCTATGGAATAATTTTAAGTACATATAGTATATTTGCATATGATATTACAAACAATCTATATTGCACAATGCACTGGGCACTTTAAATGAGGAGAGATTTAATTTCATCCAGCTTATATAGTCTATTTGAACATGGTATTATAAACAGCTGATATTGCACTATGCACAAGACACTTTATTATAGATTGTACAGATTTTCCAAGTTAAACCAATACAACATTTTTTGTATTAAAGATATATCAAATCATTTTGTTAGTAGAAAAACAAAGATGTTCCCAGTCTCACTGCGCCAAGAAATTATAATTAGTTGTTTGTGCAAAGAGAAGCCTTTATTGTTTGTGCGAAGAAAAGCCTGACACGTGTTTCAAGCTGTGTACAGCTTTTCATCAGAGGCTTAAATTGCATAGTACATCATTTCCATACAAATTGGGTAAAGTTAAAAATAAAACATACACATGATTGTTTTGTGCAAAGAATTATTACATAAAGACCATAGGCACAAGTTGTGAGCAAGCAGTCCAGGGCGCGATGCAACCACAAAAAATAAAACACATGTACATCACATGTAGGAAAAGTAAAAAAGTAGAAATTAAGTCACCACAAATTAACCAATTTCATTCATAGTAGTCCGTTGACAGACAAACAAAAAGAGAAAAAGAAACATAATTTTATAAACAAAAGTTGGCCATAGCAGCGCAATCACATTCCACTTAGTAAGCTAAGTCTTAAATCAAAGACTGTAAGGTATTCCAAAAATAAGTACCTTAGGTTGCAGCAATAAAAACTCCACATTTAAAGTAGGACAATTCCAGATACAGTTCTGTAGGCAGATAGATTAAGTAATTACTGGAAAGCCAATTGCAGAAAAATATTACGTAAGTTACCAAAACAAACCGTAATGCTGTCAATAAAATCAATAAAAACATACCTCAAAATGCCTCGCAGTTGCGGAAAGCTAATTTAGCCAAAGAAACCAGAAAGAGAAAATAAATCTCAAATTAGTATAAAAAAACCCACCAAAGTACCCATTAGATTAACTCCAATTAACTTGTGATTCAAAAGGACTGTGGACAATTCCTAACTGGTTAACCAAAAAAGCCAATTAAAAGTTAAAACTACAAAATGGGGAGAGCAAAATAAACAGACCTACCTCAATGACCGTGTGTTTCAGTCTACTCGTGTTACCATTGCACAATGCACGAAAGAAAGGTAGGACTAAATATACTGGAATGCAGTATAGCACAATGCATGGCCTTCCAAGTAAGACAAACAGAAAGGGGCAAAAAGGATTGCCATGTTGGGTGAACTAAACACACCTTTAGAAAAGCCTAACTTAGTGAAACCGGTCCATAAACCCAAATTAGCCAAAAAATAAAAAGGAGAATTTAGCAAACAATTATTACTCATGTTTTGCTGAAGAAATTTATTTTTTGTTTTAATTAATTAATTTATTTATTTATATATATATATATTTTTTTTTTTAAAGACACTTTTAATTTAAAAGTAACACGCCTCAACTAGTCATTAATAATTGAAGTGGCATTTAAATAAACCAACAATTCCAATGCACTAAAAAAAGTGTGGGGCCTGAGTGCGCTGCTACTGAACAACATTACAAATAAAGGCACATTGCACAGTAATAATACACGTGGAACAAGAATATTATTACAGGAGGGGATCCCCCCAAGAGGATAATCAAAGGCACTTGTCAACCCCAACAGAGGAAATATGAATTATAAAAATATGGCAAACGCATGATTCGAATTAAGTCCTTCAGAAGCAGTGCGATATTTACAAATTAATTTGGCCTCCAATTGTCGTAATTTTAATGTAAGGTTACCACCCCGTGGGGGCAATGACACTTTGCACAGCCCCACAAAATGAATGTAATTTTTGCAGTCCATTTGATGAGATTTTTGCCAATGATAGGCAAGGGGGTATTTGGCATCTTGGCTCCCAATGGAAGCCAAATGTTCACGAATTCTAATTTTAAGTGGGCGAATAGTGCTCCCTATATATTTCAGGCCACAGGTGCATATAATGCAATACACTACAAACTTAGAATTGCAATTGATGAAAGACTTGATTTCATGATTACCTCGTAGCCCAAAAGAGACTGCGGATGTTTCAAATGTAAAGTTGCACATATTACAAACACCACATTTATGAAAACCAAGGACTCTGGCGGAATTAAGCCAAGTCTTGGGTATAGATAAGGGGCTCATAAATGATGGACTCAATACATTTTTAAGGGATGTACCTTTGCTGTAAGTCACACTGACATTAGTGTCCAACCAATTTGAGATGTCTTTGTCGAGATGTAACAAGTGCCAATGCTTACTTAAAATAGCATGTATTTTGTGACTATCAGAGTTATATCTTGTGATAAACCTGATATTTTCAGAGTTTAATGATTTGGACCGAGTTTTCGGCACCAATAGAACCGCTCTCTTAACCTGACGTACTGTGGCTGATGCTTGTTCGACACACTTCTTATGGTAACCTCTATTCAAAAACCGGGATTTGATAAGAGTACATTCTTGATCATAAACCACCGATAGGGAGCAATTTCTCTTAGCACGAGTGAATTCCCCTTTGGGAATATTGGCAATGACATGTTTTTTTATGGCATGATTCTGCATGTAACGTGGCATTCACTGAGGTCGATTTGCGAAAGGTTTTGGTAATTAGGCCGTCAGGGGTTAGTTCTATGGAAAGGTCCAAAAAGTCAATGTGAGATTGACTAAAGGTTGAGGTAAATTATAATCCCCAATCATTATCATTTAAACAGGATACAAATTCAACAAGATCTTTTGTACTAGTCCACACTAAAATAACATCATCAATGTAACGTTTCCACAAATAAATAAAAGGTGAATACATGGATTTAGAAAAAACACATGTTTGCTCGAAACAATGCATAAAAGCATTTGCCAGTGCAGGTGCAAAGCTTGCACCCATGGCTATACCAATCAATTGCTTAAAGTACATCTGATTGAAAACAAAAACATTGTTTTGCAAAGTAAATAATAATAATTCCGTGACCATTTCTAGATGCTCAAAATAAGAAGCAGAAAATTCTCGAAACAAAAAATCAACACTTTGTAATGCTTTGTGATGAGCTATTGACGTGTGCAGAGCTTTGACGTCTAAGGTAACCAACCAACAGTCTTGGTTAAATTTGAGGTGATCCAACATTTCCAAAATGTGCATGGTATCTCTAATAAGTGTTGGGGTCCGCAATACCTCTGGTAGTAAAAATTCATTAATGTAGATGGATATTGGCTCAAGTACCCCACCACCTCCACTAACTATCGGTCTCCCCTCAGGTATATCTGAGAAAGCCTTATGGATTTTGGGAAGAAAATATACAGTGGGCATGATGGGCCCCTCAACTGTGAGGAAATTCCTTTCAACATCAGTTAAACAACCTAATTTATGCCATTTCAAAATAAGTGCATTAGTCATTTCATGAATAGAATGTAGAGGATTGTGCGGAATGATTAAGTAACAACCTGACGAATCTAAGTGATGCATACCCATGGCAATGTAGTCACACCCATTCATTATGACCACATTGCTACCTTTGTCAGCCTCTTTAATAATCAAATCTTTGTTACGAGACAAATGATAGATTGCAACTTTTTCAAGTTTATTAGTTTATTTCATTTTGTTAGTAGCAACATTTGCCAAAAATATGAAATCACTTGATTTCTATCGACACATGAATTGAAATAAGTTTCCAGCTAGGCACTAGTCATTCTATCTCCCCAATTATATGGTTGTAGAATGTAAAATGTAACTTAAATACATATATATACATACATATGCATATTTTCCCCGCCTGCATATGTAATGCAGCACGCAATCATATATAACATGAAATGTTATACAGAACCACGTTGCCAAAGTAAGTCTGTAACTTTAAAAAACATGGCCGCCACAAACAGACGAATTACAATGGTTAAAACACTGGTCTAGTGGTGGAAAAACAGGAAATAGATCCAAGCCAAACAGGAAACACAATACAATCCAATGTAAACATGGTGTCAAATACAATCCGACGAAGCCCAGTTTGGGGTGAAACGCGTTATTGTAATTTTTCACGGGTGTGCTTTCTTAAAGTCCATACCAAACAATAAAGGACATTTTTACCAATGGAAAATGCACGAGTGGCGTACTTTTTTCGAGGAATGCTGGATGAAGGAGTGCCGCTGTAAGCCGCGACTTTGCGGTTCGTTTTTTACTTTGAATATATATATATATATATATATATATATATATATAAAAAATGTCAAAGGTTGTGTGTGGGTTTGTGGGTTTGTGGCTTGAAGCGTTTTTCCTTATAGAATTCCACACTGTTTCAACAATCTGCACCACATTTTGCATAGTTACCTGTTAGGACCCTCTGGATAACACTGGCTACATGACATTTGGAAACACCACCCCGTTCCCTGGATTTCAGCAAAAATGTGTGGATTTGTGGCTCAGTTTGTGGCTTTGCAAAGCCTTCTTGCTTGTGCAATACCACACTGTTTCACCAATATGCATGACATTTTGCATAGTTACCTGTTACGACCCTCTGGATAACACTGCCTACATGACATTTGGACAGCTCACCCCGTTCCCGCTATTTCGGCAATAATGTGTGGGCTTGTGGTGCGGTTTGTGGCTTGGTGAAGCATTTTTCCATGTATAATTCCACACTTTTTCACCAATCTGCACCACATTTTTCATACTTACCTGTTAGGACCCTCTGGATATTGCTGGTTACATGACATTTGGACACCCCTCCGGTTTCCCCGGATTTCACCAAAAGATAATCTTTGTGTGTTTGTGGCTTGGCGAAGCATTGTTCCTTATACAATTACACACTGTTTCACCAATGTGCACCAAATTTTGCATAGTTATCTGTTAGGACTTTGGACATTACTGGCTACATGACATTTGGACACCCCACGGATTTCAGCAAAAGTTAAAATGTGTTTGTGGCTTGCCGACAAAGCCCAAAACCGTGTTCACCAGGAAGGGAAGCAAAAAATGTATGGGAGTTGAATGCACCTGAGAGGCGAAGGTGAAGACAGGTAGCAATCCCCGAGTATCCAAATGTTTCCTGCATCAGGTGCAATTACTTTTCCAGAGGATTCTTTGCGAGATGGTGTCTGCCAATGAAGCCGTAAGCCATGTTCACTGAGAAGGAAAAAAAATGTTTCTTAACTGGGCCCGACACAAGGGGACCTTGAAAACCACATTTCAAGTCCCTTGGATGTACGATTTCCAAGATATTTGCACCGCAATTCATAGCAATGAACTGCACCATGACAGGGTGAGGCAGAACAGCAACCTACAGGATCATTTATTTTCAACAATTCATGAGAGTGTTATCATGTCTGTCTACAGAACCTGTTCGAAGAACGGGCACTTTTGCTGGTAGTTTATGAGAAGGAGGTCTATTAGTAATGTTGGCCCCAATTATTTCTAACACACTTTTTGTTTTTCTCTCTTCTCTTACCTTCTTTTCCGCCTCTCTCTCCATCTCTGTAATGTACTTCAACTGTACAACCTTCTCCACCTAAAATGTATGGATCTATACAATTTGTTCTATGCATGATACCAACATTTGGACTTTTTTGCTATTATGCTGTTTGAACTAAGTGATACGATAATAGAATTGTACCACACCACTTAGGACATGATTGTTTATTACTAAGCCTTGAAAATTCCTGGCGGGAAATACTTGGGTCTGCAGTACTGTGTACCAAACCAGTGAATATTTCTGAATGGAATTAGTCCATTGGACATAGTGGTATTATAACTTTGATTGGGCAATAACCTACTAACATCTTCCTTATTGGTCAACCTTCCTTTCTGATTTGTAATGGCAGAATTATGTTTCACATACCTTACAATGATGATATTTAAGGTATGTACAATTCAGTTGTTGGATTATTTTACTTAATACATTAATAATACATTAATGAATTACACATTTACACATCTTCATGGTTATTGCTTATTGAAGATTATTTATCTATCTGATCAACGTGTCAATCAGATAATAAGAAATGGATGCCTCAATTATAACTAAATAACACAGTATACATGTTTAAGTTGACATATAGTTCGAGTGTCATATCCTAGATTGTGTGTACAGCCGATTCCACTATTCAATTACAAAAAATAAGTATTTTGTGGGTTTTGCTGCAAGTGCCAGTGGTCCCAACTTCACATAACAGTAATTCATGCTTATAACGGTAAAAGTCAATGAGCAACTATAAAAACTGTTGCCTTTGCTAATGCTTGTTTATAACTGCATTGGATAAGCAGCTATATAATTGAGAACTATATGAAAAGAGAGCTCATGCAACAATTCAATGTTTGAAAAGGTGGCACAGCAGTGTTAACAGGTTTCATTTCACTGTAGGAAAACTGCAAATGTGCCCATCAGAAGCATTTGCCTTGCACGGGGCATGCTGAGGTGGAGTCAGCACTGCGAGTCCTGGGGCTGAGTGGCCACCTGACAACCGTGGCACACGTTATGCAGTGCCTGCCTCCTCAGAGGGTTGTGAGTGCTGAGACAGGTCTTTTCACATTGGCCCAGCAGACTAATTCCTTAAGTGAATTGGTTTGTTACACGTGCTACTCTATCAGAAAATGCACGCCACAGTGTTTCACAGCAGAACATAAAAGCTGGCTCTCTGCCCACACTATTCACCTAGCAACATCATTCATCACCAGTATCTCGTCGTCTGTCTGCTGAGATTCCAGCAAAAGACCTTGGTCCTCATTCTGAGTAATCCTTAAAAAAATCAACTAATACCAGAAATTCCATATAAGCGTTTCCAGCTGGATGTGCAGCGGAATCCCAGCCGTACTACGAGTACACGGGCGCAAGCACAAGCCCATGCCGGAAGCAGCAATTCCAGATTGCTGGGATTAGTGGATCAATGGGAAAAACAGCCAGCAATACCGGACTGAAAATGGTGGAAATAACGGATGAGCTATTAAAAATGTTGCTAACACTGGACTGGCGATAATCATTAATAGTGTGCCAGAAATAGAAATACTGCGGTAACTGAAAGAAGGGCGGCAGCCGGCAGCCATCATTAAAACCCCAATCCAACTGAATCCACTGTATCCCGCAGCCATCCATGCCCAGAACAACCTGAAAAAGATGTCCCAGGAGCAGAGCACCCCAGGAAAGGACTGCCCCCAAAGCCAACCCAAGTTTGTTGACACTGAACTCACAGCCCTGGTGGACACTGTGCTGCAGTATGCAGAAGAGTTGTTTGGAGCCAGGCAGTGCAAGACAAACTGCCAGAGGAAGAGCGCCATATGGGGTGAGGTGGTGGCCAATTTGACAGCCGTCGGACCGTGCCACGCACAAGAAAGGACTGTTGGAAGAGGTGGGACGACCTCAAGGTCAGCGCAGCCATAGACAAGCACAGGAAGGAGTGCACAGCCACTGGTGGCGGCACCGTGGAACCCCTACGACTCATGCCATGGGAGGAGCGCCTCAGCAGCATCCTACACATGGAGGGCATCAAGGGCATTGGAGGCATCGAGGCTGGAGCGGGGACCCAAGCATAGAAGCACAATCCACATATTCAGAAAGCGGTATTCAGGCGGCACTAATGAGAGGTATGATATCATAGTGTTAAGTAATAATTAAAGTTAGGAACCATCAGTTAAAGCAGTGTAGCTAATGTGCACATTATTTATTGTTTTTTTCCCCACAATGTTATGCAGATTTTACAGATCCAATTCTGAAAAGGAATATCAAATATGAATACTAAAAGAAATATTGCTGCTGACGGAGGGATTCCCATCCCGAAACACGTAGAGCTCATTGTTACCTGATTGAAAAGTAAAGTATATGTATATATGTGCCATGAAAAATATTAATCAAATAGTGTAGAACATTTATCACTGTATCATTATATTGTATATGATAACCTATGATAATGTCTTTATAAAAACAAATTTTCATTAATTAACTTTCAATATTGTTTGTTTTGATACAAACCAAAAGTGTGCATTGGGCACGAATGCGCCACAGACAGTGGACACTGTCTCTCTCTGTTATGCGTCACATCTAGACAGAATTGTGAAGATAATCATGTGTCACATTTAAATTGAATGGTGAAGTTAGTCATGCGTCACATCCAGATAGAATTGTGGAGATTGGTATACGTCACATCTATCAGAATTGTAAAGATAATCATGTGTCACATTTAGATCGAAGTGTGAAGTTTATCATGCGTCGCATCTAGACAGAATTCCGAAGAAAATCATGTGTAATATTTAGATAGAATTGTGAAGCTAATCATGCGTCACATCTAGACAGAATTGTGAAGAAAACCATGTGTAATATTTAGATAGAATTGGGAAGTTAGTCAAGTGTCACATCTAGATACAATTGTGAAGTTAATCATGCGTCACATCTAGATAGAATTGTGAGGATTGGTATACGTCACATCTAGACAGAATTGTGAGGATAATCATCTGTCACATTTAAATAGAATTGTGAAGTTAATCATGTGTGACATCTAGACAGAATTGTGACGAAAATGATGTGCCACATTTAGATAGAATTGTGAAGTTAGTAATGACAAACATCTAGATAGAATGGGAAGAAAATCATGCGTCACATTTAGATAGAATTGGGAAGTTAATCATGCGTCACATCTAGATAGAATTGTGAGGATTGGTATACGTCACATCTAGACAGAATTATGAGGATAATCATCTGTCACATTTAAATAGAATTGTGAAGTTAATCATGTGTGACATCTAGACAGAATTGTGACGAAAATGATGTGCCACATTTAGATAGAATTGTGAAGTTAGTAATGCATCACATCTAGATAGAATGGGAAGAAAATCATGTGTCACATTTAGATAGAATTGTGAAGTTAATCATGCGTCACATCTAGATAGAATTGTGAGGATTGGTATACGTCACATCTAGACAGAATTGCGAGGATAATCCTGTGTCACATTTAAATAGAATTGTGCAGTTAATCATGCATCATATCTAAACAGAATTCTGAAGAAAATCACGTGTCACATTTAGATAGAATTGTGAAGTTAGTCATGCATCACATCTAGACAAAATTGTGAAGATGATCTTGTGTCACAATTAGATAGAGTTGTGATGTTAAGCATGTGTCACATCTAGATAGAATTGTAGAGATTATCAAGCATCACATCTAGATAGTGATGCCACTAACCAATCCTATTAAAACATCTCACCCCCTGCATACACCTCTTAAAGTCTAACCACACACAACCATACATCTATCGCACTACAAACTGCATGCACTTCACTACACTGCAACAACAAAGCAAGCCACATGTAGCCTCACACAACAGCAAATGGCGGCTACCAACTGCAAAGCCCACTTAAGCTCAGCAAGCAGTGTTAACCGAACTGAAGCTGCCAACAGCACATCACAGCTCTCTTGCACTTTTCCAGCTCAATCCTACTAACCCATCCCACCCTCTCTCCTTTCAGATGGTGATAGTGCACAGTGTAAATATCCTTTAGCATTAACATTAGCAATCATTGAAAGATTTAGAATACATATACAAAGTAATATCCGAACTCGGTTCTCAATAGCAATAGGGAACAGAGAGAGTTTACTTCTTTACAGCTGTGGAGAAATGGAAAAGATTCTTTTTTTTATTATTGGGTATTTATAATGCGCCTATACAGCAAATGGTGTTTCAAGGTGCTATAAGGCAAAAGAGGGGGGTAAGGGATGACGAAAACAAAAATGGTCAGATTAAATTCACTTTTTATAGGGATTTAGACAAATAAAATCACACATTAGTGAAATGATACATTTAGTTTGTTACATATGAGCATTTTGCATTCTAGCGGAACATCCTTTAACTTTGAGCATTCATTAGCGGAGTCACATCTTCTGCTTGCACATATCCACCTTTCCTAACCACAAGACATATACCCCTTTCTCAGGTGGGTCGGGCCATTATACTTAAGTATTACCTGCCTGGCAAACAGCGGTGTTGTTAGGTCTGGAAACGATCTGGGGCTACGCTAATGTCGGGACTGTCAGGATTCAGGGCTAGCTAGCCTTTTGGTTGTAGCCCCTGAACTTCTATCCGGGGCTACAACCAAAAGAGCCAGGGCTATAGCCTCCTCAGGCCCCTCTAGCGATGCCTCTGCTAGCAACCACCAACCCACATGACATCCCTGTCGTGCCTGAAACAAGGCTCAGCCGTTCCATCAAGTCTGTACGTGTTGTAGCTCTGTTCTGAAAAGGGTCTCGTTTCAAAGCCACACAGCCTTACGGTTCATATCATTGTCAGTCCAACCAATCATAGGCTCTAGCAGCTGTGCTGTCCAGTTCAGGAAATAATGCGCTCATGCAAAGAAAAACAGAAACAATGCATTTTGCACCCACAGGGAGAGCTGCTTAAGAGAAATAACATTGTGAAACACCACGGGGAGGCAGGGATAGGGTGCCGACCATCAAAGGTGATAATCTTGATCTATAGAGAGAGCCTCCTAACCTACCCGTCCGCTTGTATCACTGCTGACAGGTGGGCATCAGGAAGGAACCTGGCTGCGACTACTGATCCCTTCCCCCCAAACAGGGGAAAGAAAATGAAGACTACGCAGGGAACAAAGTGTACAAAAACAATTGTCAAACAATGTCGCCCCACCCCACGCCCTCCAGTAGCACCACCGGCAATCTGACCTGTGTGCCACCAAGGTGCAACAACGGATACCATCGCAAACCACATAACAGGCATACTGTGTCTCCACCATTCCACCCCAACAAAACCCCCCTTTAGAAATGAGACCTTAAATAATCCCTGTTTTACAAAGAAACTATCAATATGAAACATTCACAGTGTAGGAAAATTCATTATACAATCCTATCAATGTTCACCTGTCATGGAAATGCAAACTTTGCACGGAAAAGAGGCGCGCACATGTCAGTTGTGGCAATAGCTCACTAAAAGGGGTGGGGGGACACACTTGGTTAGATAATTGTAGGTGCTAGACTTGCGAATATACTAAACAATTGAAGTTTAAATAGATATCATTGAAATGATAGAGATTGGTTACAGGTAAGTATGTAGGGTTTAACATTAGATCGAGGTACTGTACAAAGCATAACAGCATGCAAGCAGCTTTAGTAGAAATCAACTCACATGTTTTAATTTGCTTATCAGCCACAGGGGCTGAAAGCACATTGCAAGAGTACACGTTCCCAGGATCAACTGAGAGGGAAGGAATGCATGGGTGCAGGGGAAAGGCAGTGAACATAGCCTCATTGAATAATTCAGCATATTAGTTATGAAACTGACATCCTGGCAGTTTCAAAGCACCCATGACATTTTTCAAATTACCCCTTTGTACAACTTAGCCTGGCAAGCAGCTCTAAATGTTCTTAAGATGCAACATTAAAATGGTAACTTGTCTTTATTTCAAGGCGCTGGCAGTGTCATGATCAGTAGTGTTCTCATGGGAAACGGATGGGCATGATCAGTGGCAGGTGAATAAATATCAGCTGGTCATCCCAAATGTTTCAATACCTTGGCATCATGATGTGGGAATTGTTGGTTGGAATGTGATATCACGCTGGGGGTTTAGGGTGGTGTGGTAATCACATGTTTGCTCAATTATTTTCTTTTAAAAGGATGGATAAGATGTGTCACTGTGCTTTGATGTTAATTAATTTAGATGATTATAAATGTTCTAGACTTAGGGGTGTTTCTTTGACAGCGTCTTTTCATGCAGTTCTGTTGTGCATTCTGTTTGAATATTGTTGTCCCAGCTGCGTCTGGGGCCCTGAATAAAGCTGCATTATTTCTTGCCTTGTGTACATTCCTTTTTGGATTACTTTTGGATTTTTATTGGTGAGTTCAAAGGCATCCCGCAGTACACCCCAACTAATGCAACTTTATTCATTCCTCTTAAAGATCATGCCAAAGAAGATACCCACCCAGGTCTGTAGCCAGAAGTACATCTTACGGGGCCATGGCCCCCAGTAACAACAGAAACATAAAAGCTACAATGAACTCTACCTCTAGGCCAAATTTGTATGTAATGTACAACCAATCGTAGTGTATTTTAAAACACATTTTTAGCTAATAAATGGCACAGGCATCAATGGCAGCTGAGATGAGGCAACCCAATACCTTACAAATGGAATCATACCAAAATGTCACCACGATTGTAGTGAAAGTACTAACACTGCGCCTGAGCGCAGCACAAACATCCAACCCTCATTACACCGACTAAGGTGAGTGGGAACTGCAGAGGTGTGCCGTTCTGAAAATGTGTGCTGTAGCTGTCAGTCTATTACGGTGCAATGCCTCTGTTGCCGAGCAGATGGCGCCTTGCCGGGCCGTTCTCTGCTTTCTGTTTGAGCAGAAAATAGAATTATGATTTGCTTTTTCTCCTTTGCTCACTATCAAGCGTGTCCGCGCTTTCTACCGTCTCCACAGACGTATGCCAGCAGGTGACTTCTGTGGACCTACTGCCTCCTATAGTCCACGCATCTGCCACGGACGTCGGAGCCTGAAGCCCGTTGCGCCCTGTTGCTCACCAGCGGATATGCTGCACTCGTGATTGCTGGCCGTTGTGATTAATATTCTGAATGCGGCCGCGCTTTCCAATATTTGTAAATCACACACACTCACTCATGAGAAATAAAGAAATGCAGTTATCTGTTGCCCGAGCAGCAAAGAAAGAGGGAAAGGACAGGAATTCAGGGGAGGATATAGGTGTTCATGGACGGTGATTGCTCAGAAGAATCACATGGAAATGAAGATCCTATAAAAACAAACAACTAAAGACACTAAATGTTCGAGGGGAAATGTAGTTTTTTTAAAATGTTTGTACTTGAATTGTGACGTTTTTTCATATGCTGCTCGAGAAGTAAGTAGTAGAGTTTAGCATAATCCGAGCCTCCGGGTCTTGACATAGAAGTGGAAAGCTGAAGGTCCTTGCTAGCGGCTTCAGAAAAGCCATTGTGGCATTTGTTTTCTCTCAGGTGTGGTGTGTGTTAAGTACTGTTTATTGGCTCACAGCTCATGCCTATTGAGCTCTTGGGCCTAGCCTGTTTAGGGTCGGTTTGCATATACTCTTCGTGAGGAGAGCAGAGTAAATACCGGGAGAGGTGGAGTGGGCGAGGCAGCTCTTCTGAGAGACTCAATCAGGCAGGCGGCTCTTGTTTGCACTCACTAAAGTTCCCTTTGTGGTTTCCTAGGCCACTGGCTTATGGTGCTGAACGGTGAAGGCCCTTGCCTTTATGCGGCAAGCCCAGGAGACAGCATGACTCTCAGGAAAAGATCAAACAACGATCATCATCATCATCTTACATTGGCGGACAGATAGCTCAGTGGGTGGAGCAGAGGCTACAGGGAACAAGTGTCAAACAGTGAAGGGCCGAGTATTGTGGTTTCATTTGCGAGGTCACTAAATCGTTGTCAAGACCTTCTGATGATGTATGAAATAAATAATGATTTCTTTTTTAAGATATGACTTTCATTTTCCGACTTTTTAAAATGCATTTTTAGTTGTTCCCCTTGTTCTGATTTTCTATTTCAATCAATTTACATTTTTTGTCACCAGTTTGGTAATGTGCCCTTATGGGTGAGGGAAACACTTGTAAATATGTAAAATAAAATAAAAAATTGAAATCAGTCAAGAGGAAAGACTCATGAACAGCATCTTCCAATCCCATAGTTCTAAGCAACTTTCCAATGAGCGAAAAGACAAAAGTTGTGCACTTTGCAATTGCTCAGCCTTGCTGTTCTGGATACAGACTGTCAGGGTAATTCATAGAATTTCGCAGAAAAGTGTCGCAAGCGGCTGGCGCAGAGTGTCCGCGTGCGATTGACTGCGCCAGGCACGTGCGCTAAAACCGATTTCGGCGCACAGCGTATTCATGGATTTCAGGCTTCCAAACCAGCAGTGGCGCAGAGAATCGCAGCGACCCTGCAGCAGCGCCAGTAACGCCCCCAAGAACGCCCTCGCGCAAGGAAAAGCCATCAAAATCGCTAAATCATCGCAAAGGGCTGCGCTAACCCTGGACCAGTTCACCGGGCTGGCAAACAGCAAACGCCAAGCGGGGAACGTGTATTGTAGGGGTGCGCGGGAAGTTCCACACGCGACTGGCCCCGTGCAAGCAGGGTACGTGCATTTCAGGGGTGCGCGGGAAGTTGCACACGCGATTTCAGCAGGGTACGTGTATTTCAGGGGTGCGCGGCAAGTTCCACACGCGATTTATGCAGGGTACGTGCATTTCAGGGGAGCGCAGGAAGTTTCGCACGCGAATGGGCCAGTGCGAGCATGGTACGTGTATTACATGGGTGCGCGGGAAGTTCCACACGCGATTTCATCAGGGTACGTGTATTTCAGGGGTGCGCGGGAAGTCACACACGCGAATGGGCCAGTGCGAGCAGGGTACGTGTATTCCATGGGTGCGCGGGAAGTTCCACACGCGATTTCATCAGGGTATGTGTATTTCAGGGGTGCGCGGGAAGTTCCACACGCGATTGGCCCAGTGCGAGCAGGGTACGTGAATTTCAGGGGTGCGCGGGAAGTTGCACACGCGATTTCAGCAGGGTACGTGTATTTCAGGGGTGCGCGGCAAGTTCCACACGCGATTTCTGCAGGGTACGTGCATTTCAGGGGTGCGCGGGAAGTTCCACACGCGAATGGGCCAGTGCGAGCATGGTACGTGTATTACATGGGTGCGCGGGAAGTTCCACACGCGATTTCATCAGGGTACGTGTATTTCAGGGGTGTGCGGGAAGTCACACACGCGAATGGGCCAGTGCGAGCAGGGTACGTGTATTCCATGGGTGCGCGGGAAGTTCCACACGCGATTTCATCAGGGTACGTGTATTTCAGGGGTGCGCGGGAAGTTCCACACGCGATTGGCCCAGTGCGAGCAGGGTACGTGAATTTCAGGGGTGCGCTGGAAGTTGCACACGCGATTTCAGCAGGGTACGTGCATTTCAGGGGTGCGCGGGAAGTTCCACACGCGAATGGGCCAGTGCGAGCAGGGTACGTGTATTACATGGGTGCGCGGGAAGTTCCACACGCGATTTCATCAGGGTAAGTGTATTTCAGGGGTGCGCGGGAAGTTCCACACGCGATTAGCCCAGTGCGAGCAGGGTACGTGAATTTCAGGGGTGCGCGGGAAGTTGCACACACGATTTCAGCAGGGTACGTGTATTTCAGGGGTGCGCGGCAAGTTCCACACGCGATTTCTGCAGGGTACGTGCATTTCAGGGGTGCGCGGGAAGTTCCACACGCGAATGGGCCAGTGCGAGCAGGGTACGTGTATTACATGGGTGCGCGGGAAGTTCCACACGCGATTTCATCAGGGTAAGTGTATTTCAGGGGTGCGCGGGAAGTCACACACGCGAATGGGCCAGTGCGAGCAGGGTACGTGTATTCCATGGGTGCGCGGGAAGTTCCACACGTGATTTCATCAGGGTACGTGTATTTCAGGGGTGCGCGGGAAGTTCCACACGCGATAGTCCCAGTGCGAGCAGGGTACGTGTATTTCAGGGGTGCGCGGGAAGTTCCACACGCGATAGTCCCAGTGCGAGCAGGGTACGTGTATTTCAGGGGTGCGCGGGAAGTTCCACACGCGATTTCAGCAGGGTACGTGTATTTCAGGGGTGCGTGGCAAGTTCCACATGCGATTTCTGCAGGGTACGTGCATTTCAGGGGTGCGCGGGAAGTTACACACGCGAATGGGCCAGTGTGAGCATGGTACGTGTATTACATGGGTGCGCGGGAAGTTCCACACGCGATTTCATCAGGGTACGTGTATTTCAGGGGTGCGCGGGAAGTTCCACACGCGATTTCATCAGGGTACATGTATTTCAGGGGTGCGCGGGAAGTTCCACACGCGATTGGCCCAGTGCGAGCAGGGTACGTGTATTTCAGGGGTGCGCGGGAAGTTGCACACGCGATACCAGCAGGGAATGTGTATTTCAGGGGTTCTGGGGAGTACTACACGTGAATTGGCCGTGTGGGTCCTCCCAGGGGTACGCTCCACAACCTCCACGGCCCCTGCAGGCAGCCCACACCACGGGGGACTACCCTGCACCCCTGCTCATGTCCCGCAGGCAGCCCATCCACCATGGGCATGCCCCCCAGCCAACCCACATGTCACCTTGCACTACTGATCAACAATGCATGTCTCCCACCACCCCCACCCCCCAGCAGTGCAGGGGCAGCCTCCACCAGGCCCCCACTCATGTCTCCCACCACCCCCAGCAGTGCAGGGGCAGCCTCCACCAGGCACCCACTCATGTCTCCCACCACCCCCCAGCATCCAGGGTCACCCTCCACCAGGCCCCCACTCATGTCTCCCACCACCCCCACCCCCCAGCATCCAGGGTCACCCTCCACCAGGCCCCCACTCATGTCTCCCACCACCCCCACCCCCCAGCAGTGCAGGGGCAGCCTCCACCAGGCCCCCACCCATGTCTCCCACCACCCAGCAGTGCAGGGGCAGCCTCCACCAGGCCCCCACTCATGTCTCCCACCACCCCCACCCCCCAGCAGTGCAGGGGCAGCAGGCAGTCAGGCAGCAGCAGATGGCAGGTGGGAGCGTGCTCGGGGCTCTGGGGGGCAGTAGTTCGGCCTTCCGGGCAGGAGCGTGGTCTTCCGTGTGCTTACGCGTGGCCAGCTTGGTACGGAGTGATTTGGCACGTGAAAATCCTGCACGTCAGTGTGAAAACCGAGGAAAGGCCCTTAGCGCGTAAGCGTGTCTTTGACGTGACCCGCACGGGTGTTTCCCACACAGCACGTGATGAGAGAGCACACGTGGAAAGACTGCACGTCAGAGTGTAATCGCGTGTGATTGGTGGAAATGGCCCTACACGCAGAAGTGACAAAGCGTGTAATTGGTGGAAATGGCCCTAGCGCGTACACGCCGCGTAAGTGACGCTGGACGTGTGGGCCTGTATAAAAGGTACGCGTAGAACACCATTTCCTTGTACGTGCTTTTCGTGGAGAGCGAGTGGGTGAATTCTGTACTTCTTGTCGTTTCACACGCGATTTACTTCACGGCGTTTCAAGTTCGTATTCCCTGTTACCTCTGACAGCTTTTTCTCTTTTTTCTCTTTTACTGGTTTACCTGGGCCTGTTCCCTCAAACAGTGTTCCCTTCTACTGTTGTCCTGTCTCCTCAGACAGCGTACAAATCTTCTTTTGGCGGGGGTGTTGCCAACCAAACGCTCTCCTTTTTCACGCTCTTTTACCTGGCAGACGGTGAGTCACGCACGTATCTAACATCTGTGCTTGCCCCGTGTGTAGCCTACCCCTTCAGAGGTCATTCTAGGCTGCGTGTGACACGCATACGTTCATTCTTGTGTTACTGGGTGCCACAGCGTAGTGCAGGTTTTTCTTTCTGCACACGTGGTCTAGGAGGGGTTGCGTGCACGTCATCTCCCTTTTTTGGGGCTCCTGTGCGTAGCGTGACCCGTCATCTTTCCCCAGGGGTTACAATCAGCCTTGCAAGAGCACTAGGGTACAATTACCATCTGGTACCCAACCCCTTTCACCCCCAATTGCCCAGGACAATATTTTACAGCCACTCCCATACGCACATTAACATCAGTGCCATGGCTGGGAGGCGAGGATTCCGTAAGGGTGGCAAAGGTGGAAGAGCCACAAGTGGTGGCCGTGGTGGATCCGGTAGGGGATGTGGTCGTTACTTGCAGGGTGAGCCTGTCCCCCCATGTGTGGAGGACCAGTCAAGGGCACCCATAATCCCCCCCCCCTCCCGTTGAGGCTGATGTGGCTGACACCATCCATGCTCAGCCCTTTTTGGACCAGCCCATTGTGGCACCAGACCTGGCTGACTCCATGGCTGACTTCCAGGTCAGCAGGCCTATGACACGT
Organism: Ambystoma mexicanum; assembly: GCF_040938575.1. Classification (NCBI taxonomy): domain Eukaryota; kingdom Metazoa; phylum Chordata; class Amphibia; order Caudata; family Ambystomatidae; genus Ambystoma; species Ambystoma mexicanum. Next base: position 570,414,368 of record NC_090922.1, on the reverse strand, counting down.
GCGCTGGTGCACGTTGATGTCACCATGCCACGTGCATCTGGGGCAGCAAGGTCATCTGCTGCACCAAGTAGGCAGGGCGGAGAGGCTGCAGGGGCAGCTGCGGCTCCATCCACCCCAGCCCTCACACACCCAGCCCGGACAGTGTCGGTCCTAGTCCATGCTGCTGACATTCCCCCTGACACCATCACACTAGAGCCAATGCCTGCACCAACTCCCATGCTGAGTGTGCAATCCCACACTCCTGATACAGAGTCCACCAGGGCTCCTGCCCCTAGTGTCCAGAGCGGCGCAGGACACTCAGGATCACCACCACCTTCCAAGCGGAAGAGGAAGAGTGCTCGTCCGGCACAGGCTGATGCCCCAGACACGGCTACACAGTCCGGCCCATCCAGGAAGCCCAGCTTCACGGATGACGAACTGAATGCACTTGTCGAGTATGTGTCCGCACATGAGAACGAGATGGTCATTGTTGCAGGATCCAAGACCACACCTGCACAACGCCAGGCACACTGGCAGACCGTTGCGGACATCGTAAGTGCCCTTGGAATCGTGCGGCGCACAGCCAATGATTGCTATAAGCGCTGGAACGACCTAAAGCGCAGGGCAAAGAGTAAGCTGGCCTCAAGTCATGCCGCAACTCTAGTGACTGGAGGTGGGTCTCCAGTAGTAGACATGGAACTCACTCCACATGAGTCAGTCGCTGGGACCTACGTCACGGAGGAACAGATCCAAGGCGTGGGAGATTTGGCTGATTACGAGGCATTGTCCGGTGAGTGCACATGCATGTGTGTGTCATCCATGTGCATGGTGTGTGTGAGGGCTTCTGTTTGTGTGACAGGTGAGAGTGTGTGCGCCTGAGTCGTATGGGTCAGCCATGTGCTTCATGCAATACATCCTGCGCAGCTGCATTTGGCCATAGCAGTATCCCTTCTGCCAACAGTAGACATCTAGCCCAACTGCACGCCAGTTGCCCTTGAAGTGTCACCTTGCCACAACATTGCTGCTTGATTTTTCACTGTTCATTTAGTCAGATTGTTTGCATTCCACCACTATTACTAGGCATGTCGCAGTCCTCTAGTCACATGTCTGACATGGCTATGGTAAAGTGGAGTGACTTTGTTACCTGGATATCATTTGTTCAAACATGTCCCTGTGCAATTGCACCATTTCGGACTGGCAGCTCCAGGTGAAGAATCTGACCTGTTTGAATTAGAAAAGCTATTACATGCGGGAACTGGACTGAATGAATAGGTGCTGCCCTCCTCTCCATCTTCACTCAATAGCAATGGTACATGCCATCTGTGTGATGGCATGTGTGTTTCACCTGCCAATCACAGGCCAATGTGTGATGCCACTGCCAGGCAGCATGCAGAAAATGTGTTCATCTTCCATCTTGGTGTCATCAGTGTGTGCCATTTGCCTGCCCTTCATACGCAGTGAGGGTGCATGCATGGGAGGGTTTTAGTCATGTGGGACATGTGTCAAACAAGTACTGGTTCTCTTGCTTCTCAGCCCTCATTGTGTGCCATGGTGCTAATGCCTGTTTCCATTTCTTTGTTTTTATGTCTTTGCAGGGGAAGACGCACCTGATACTGCTGGGGTTGTGGAGATGGTGCAGACCCAGGAGGGGTCCGAGGGCCGACCAACCACCAGTGAGGGACGTGGTGTGGTGGTGGGTGAGAACCCACAAGTGCTGCAGGTCCTGCTCTCAAGGGGTGCCTCTGGCTGCACCTCCCCCGAGCTGTACTCAGGTGTTGATTCGGATGAGACCTACGTGCCGTCGCAGGTGAGTGTTCCAGGGAGGGATTCTGTTCTGTCTCACCCACCTGCACCAGGGTCAGAACCCTCAATGGGGATGTCAGTGTTGGCAGCTACGCCTTTGGTGGTTACGGATGCAGGGTCACTCTCCGCGACATCTGATCCTGTACCTGGGCCAGCAGATCAGAGGGGGAATGCAGTCCTGCAGCCTCAGGCAGTGCCGGCACAGCAAGGCGCAGTTCGCCTTGCCCCAGACAGGTGTGGTGCCCGCCGACGTGGTGGCCATACGCCACCTGGCAATACCGCATGGGAGCAATCCATTTACGGTATGGCAACCCAACAGGCAGCATCATCCGAGATGATGGCTCAGGCCATGGATAGAGTGGCCACTTCCATTGTCCCCCCTGAAAGGCTGATGGAGCGACTAGAGCAGGCAACCGACTCCATCTGCCAGTCACACAGGGAGGACATGTTGGGGTCCAACAGGGACAGGCGGGCGGCACTGGCGACTCTGCAGGAGGCCATCTCCATTGAGTCCCAGGGCCACAGGGAAGCCCTGAGGCAGGAGCTCCTTCACCTCAGGACGACTCTTGTTGAGCTTGAGGCTTCAACACACCAAAGGACAGAACAGCAGCTGGAGCGTCTCACCCGTATGCTCTCAGCTGAGATGCAGGCAACGAGGGCGGAGGTCCGGGCATCCCGTGAGTTGTTGCATGGGGACCTCCGCACACTCATCCTCCAGAACCAGACCTACCACACCCGCATGCTTGCAGCCATGGAGGAGCAGACTAGGGCCTTGCGTGGGCTGCCTCCCATAGTGCAACCACCTCTGGATGCAGCTGCACAGGGTGAAAATAGCGACAGCAGTGATACTCCCACAATAGGGTAGCCGTGTGGGCCATGAGCCCATGGAGGTGTTTTTTTTTCCCAGGCTCCACGCAGGTGGGTTCTGGTGTGCATCCTGTCCTCGGACCTCCTGGGTGGCCTCCCCAACCCCCCCGGGCCCTTCAATGGCCATTTTTTAATTTTTTTTATTTTTATTTTTATTTTCATTTTTATTTATTTTATTCCCAATTTTTTTGGGACGATTTGTTGGCTTCCGTGGTTCCTGTGGGCATACGCTGCATTGTGGCTGGGCACATGCAGGCTTGTAATGTATTTGGTTCAGATGCTTGGGTTTGAGTCACACACACCCCTCCTGCTTCCCGTTTCCATGGGCTTGCAAAGGGTGTGCCCAAGTGACAGTGAATTACACAGTGACGTTGGACTCCCATGAGCTGTGTGGGCAGTCTGTAGTCAATACTGTGTATACATTCCTATTGCTGTTGTGTTGTACACTGCACGTTGCATTGATGTGTAACTCATCTTCTGTGTCTACCTCCCAATTTGCAGGTCCCTTCCTCATGTCTACACAAGGACCTCTAGTCTGGAGATGTGGTCCATGTTGGCAGCAGCGCACCTACAACTCTACATGGCGCCAACACTGCACAGTTGGTAGTGGTGGGAGTGCAGGCATTTCCAGGTGGTGAGACTACTAATATTTAACATTAGTGATGTCATGTTAATGGTAGTACGTGCTCAAGTTTGTTGTTGGTCCGGCATTACTGTGAGCATTTCAGGTGTTGCAAGTTTCTAATAGGGACACTGTACATTGTGACACTAGTGTCATGTTGTGGGGATTACTTTGTTTACCTGCAAATAGCATGACATGGCACGGTGTGTGGTGTGGCGGTGCTGGGGTTGGGTTGGCTGACATGGCACTGTCCTCTTGTTGCATTTTGCAAGTGGGTATTCATTTTAGCTGCTTGAATGTGTAACTTCACAAAACTGCATTGGTGGTGTCTGTGTGGGTAGGGATGCACACATTGTGGCACTTCCAGGTGAACAATCTCAGGCTGATATGGTTTTCACGGTTCTTTCTCCAGACATTCAGGGTCAGTGTCAGGTTGAGTCATCATTGATTGTCAGATGGAATGTGCCAGGGCAGTGTGCACTCCACAGGGGTGTGATTTCTATGTGAAGTAATTAGCCACTAGCTGTGTACGGGCTGCCTCCCCCCGTGCCCTTTCCCCTCCCATGCGCAGCGGCTGTGCATGTGGTTGGGGATGGGGGGCACCACCATGTCCACGGCCAGGCCCCGGCGTGTTGCAACGTTGTGCAGGACACATGCTGCCACTATGATCCTGCACACTACTGGGGGAGCGTACAACAGCTGCCCGCCAGAACGGTCAAGGGAGCGAAAGCGTGACTTCAGCACTCCGAATGTGCGCTCCACTATGCCCCGGGTTGTAATGTGGCCTGCGTTATATCTTACCTGGGGTGGCGTGGTGGGGTTCCGAATTGGCGTCATCATGTGGGGGCTGAGAGGGTAGGCACTGTCCCCTGTGGAGGTGGTGATTGGTATCATTGGTGGGGTTGTGACCTTGCTCAGTATCTGACATGCATGCATGTGCAGTGGTATTCATACTCACCAAGCAGCCATGTATCGCCATGCCGCCCAGCTTCTAGGTCCCGGCTTAGGGTGGACATTCGGTAAATGAAGCTGTCGTGGGTGGACCCGGGATAGTTGGCATATACTGAGGTGATGATTCCCTTGGCATTACATACTAACTGCACGTTGATGGAATGCCAGTGCTTGCGGTTCCTATAGATGTGCTCAGATGCCCTGGGGGGACGTAGAGCCACATGGGTGCAGTCGATGGCACCTAGCACTTTGGGGAATCGTGCCACAGCGTAGAAATCCAGGGCGGCAGCATGCCTTTCTGCAGGGGTTCTGGGCAGGTATATGTGCCTGCGGACTGATGGGCGTGCAGTGATGATGTTCAAGACCTGGTGTAGGCAGCGTGACTGGGTGGCCTGTGATACACCACCCACAATGGCACTTGTCCGCTGAAATGATCCAGTGGCTAAGAAGTGCAGTACATTGAGGACCTTCTCCAGGGGGCTGAGTGCTTGGGAGCACAGGGTGGGTGATGTGAGGTCATCCTCCCACTCACTCACCAGGTCCAGTATGATGTGTGGTGGAAACCTGTACCTCCCATGCACCTGGTCATCAGGCATCCCGAAAAGGCTGTTTCTGGGTGTGAATATTCTGGCCCTGACTATCCACCTCCTCCTCCTCCTTTGGTAGGCCACGCCCACTGCTGCTAGGAACGGTATGTTCATCCTGGGTCTGAGCTTGTTATTTTTTTAGCGCGCAAATTAATGCGTTGCGCGTGTTGTAGGCGAGCGTGTGACCCGCGCACCCCTGAAATCCAGTACCCAGTCCAATAGCGTGTGGAAATTCCCGCGCACACCGGGATACAGGTGCGCTGACATACTTGCGTGTGTAAGTGTCCGCGCACACCTGATATACACGTACATAGGCCAATCGCGTGTACGCGCACTTTTGTCCAATTACACGTGATGAGACTCTGACGTGCTGTCCAATTACACGCGATGACACTCTGACGTGCAGTCTTTCCACGTGTGCTCTGTCATCACGTGCTGTGTGGGAAACACCCGTGCGGGTCACGTCACAGACGCGCTTACGCGCAGAGGGCCTTTGGTCCAATAGATTCGCATATGCGTGCTGACGCACTTACGCGCTAAGGGCCTTTCCTCGGTTTTCACGCTGACGTGCAGGATTTTCACGTGCCAAATCACTCCGTACCAAGCTGGCCACGCCTAAGCACACGGAAGACCACGCTCCTGCCCAGAAGGCCGAACTACTGCCCCCCAGAGCCCCGAGCACGCTCCCACCTGCCATCTGCTGCTGCCTGACAGCCTGCTGCCCACGTGCACTGCCATTTGCTGCCTGCACATCAGCCAGGGGTGCTGTTGCTGTGACCACCCCTGCTGGAACCGAAGACTCCCGACTGGAATTCCATCGATCCACAGCCCAGCCCCAGGACCCAGTTGCCCACCCACTCCTGCCTCTGGGGTTGTCATGTCGGGGCAAACACCATCTGTGACCACTGACAACCCCCGGCCAGAGAGGCAGAGGGGCACCAGCTTCAGTGCCACCGAAGTTGGTGTCCTGGTGGAGCAAGTCCTGGGGCAGTTCCCGCGCCGACAAGGAAGGACGGACTCGGATCTGGACTGACATCGTGACTGCCATCAACGCGGATGGGGTGGCAGTCCGGGACTTACAACATGTCAGGAAGCGCTGGGAGGACTTCAGGTCCAGGACCCTGAACAAGGCCCGGCGCCTCTTGAAGGCAGCGGATGCCAAGGGGCGCCGGGGCCACTTGTCGGAAGAACAGATGGGGGTCCTGGAACACATATCCCCAGCGCTCCACGTCCAGGTCCTAGAGAAGCAGACCCGTCTGGAGTCGAGCGGTGAGTGTACATGCATCCTGATTGTGAGCAGTGCGTGTGGTGATTATTCGGCATTGTGCCGGTTGCACATCTGTTTGTATGGGGTCGAGTATGGGTGGGGGTGTACAGGGCCGTGGGTCTGACACATGCGAGGGCTGTAATGTGTGAGACATGGATGGTGCTTGTGTGTGTGGGTTTGCATGGCAAATGCAGTTGTGCGTGCACACATGTTTGGATGAATGTGTATGTAAGTAGACATGTCCGTGATGTCAGGCATGTATGTTGTTTTCGGCTGCATGTATGAGCACTGTGTACATGTGCATGTGTGTGTATTTGTCAAGGGTGCAACAGTGATGCAACATGGATGCATGTGACAGCGGTATGTGGAAGCCTGATTGGCAGATGTGACATGGATGCCCGTCTGAACAGTGCAACACTTGGCAGAGGTGTAGACATGCATGCAAGTGTGGTGCTGTGTGTACATGTGTGGTGCACTTCCTGTGTTGCATGTGATGTCTGGCTCCCCTTTGGCTGCTGATGCTGTTGTATGTGTAGGGATGGTGGTGGCAGTTGGGATATGGCTGTGGTATGGCTCATGTGTGTGAGTTGCAATGACATGTGTGTTGGGGATTGTGATGACATGTCTGAGGTTTGCCAATGCCACTCATGTGCAACTGTCATGCGTGTATGTGTCCATTGTACAGTGCCCTGATGCCTGTGTTTTGTTTCTCCCTGTCTGCAGCGTCAACTGATGAAGAGGGCGGAGAAGGTGCTGTGGAGCACAGCGGCGGGGATCCGACCGCCAGCCGGAGACGCAAGGCCCGGCTCCCCTCCCGTGTTGTCATCTCGTCGGGGAGTGAGGAGTCCGGTGCCGCGTCCCAGGCCGCAGCTGCCGGGAGGAGGTCCAAGAGGCGGAGGTTGCAGTTGGACTCCTCGGCAGCAGAAGGGGCAGCTGGGACCCCACAGGGCCCAACAGGGGAAGATGGCACAGAGTCATCCAGGTTGGTGGGGGGTTTGGTGGAGGAGGGGGCCGTGCAAGCACCAGAGACGGGGTCTGGAGGTGGGGATCCCACTGGTGCTAGTGGTGCAGTGCAGGACCAGGGACAGGAGGCAGCACAGGCGGCCGCGGAGGTGCCTGTGTGCAATCCTGTCCCCGATCCTGTCCCTGCATCATCTTGCACCAGCAGGGATGCCTACGTCCAGACCCGTTTTCAGGCAGGGGATGAGCTGACGTCAACTGGCCCTCCTCTGCCTGCGGACGTGGCCATCCAGGTCCGGGTTGAGCCTGTCCTGGCTGGTGTGGCGTTGCGTCAACGGGCCATGCGAGGTGACCTGCAGTCTTTTCATGGAGAGACTGCACGTCATCTCGAATGGCTCGTTGACCACGTCACCCTGCTGGGACAGGTCACCCAGGCCGGATTCCTCCGTCTGATGGGGCTTGCTCCGACCCCCTCCTCAACTGGACCCCCTACGCGCCAGTCGTCCTCTGTGCCATCTTCCCACCCATCAGTCACCTGGGTGCCCTGTGGAGCTGCCTCTGACGGTGCGGCCAGGCTGGTGGAGGAGGCATCCCTGCCACAGTCGGGAGTCGGCGGTCCAGCAGGGGTGGCCACATCAACAACTGCACCCCAGCCGGCGGAGGATGTGCAGGCAGCAGGAGGCAGTGCACGGGCAGAGGCAGAGCAGCAGCAGCAGCAACATGGTGGGAGACATGAAGGCTCGGGGCTTTCGACATCGGAGGGGCAGGCATCGGCCGGAGTGCAGGGGGACCCAGGACAGAGAGTGTCTTCCGTGTGGCAGCGGTTGGGCCACGCCTTAGGTGCGGAGCGGCGGCGGGCGGAAGAGGCGCGGCTCACAATGGTCAGGGCGGAGAACTCCATGCGGAGGGCCCTGAGGCGGGCCGAGTGCCTCGAGGCAATCCGCAGGGGGTTGGAGGAGGACACGGCGTCGTCCCTGCGGACCCTCGGAGCCATGGAACTGGACCGCCTCCGGGACATCGAACAGGAGTACGATGATGCCCTGGCCCGGGACACCACGGAGTGAGCCGCTGGACTTGCCCGCCGCCTTTGTATATAGTTCTTTAGTTTTAGGTTTCCTTTCTTTCTTATTATGATTTGGAGTCGACGGACACTGCTCCACTTTTTGTATATAGTTGATTTTTAGGTAGGTTTTTTAGTAGGTTTCCTTTGTTCAGTTGGGCTCATGGACCCTTGGTAGTTTTTTACATAGTTCTTTATTGCATGGAGATTTTTTAACTTTTGACTTTGGGCAAATATTTTTTGGATTCTGATTTGCAGTTTTGTGTTTTTATACGGACATGCAGCTTTTTTTTTCTCATTCACATTGTAGTTTGTTTTCTTTCTTTAGCATTCTTTATTTTATTCAATACAATTTTGTTTCCATACTTCACTGTGTGGTATCATCTCATTGGTTTCATGCATGTCATGTTGTGTGTTTTCCCATTCAATTGCAACCATTGTGTGTGACGGACATGGGTTCATTAGCTTAATGAACATTGGGGGTGTAACATGTGATTTCCATTTCCATGTGGGTGAATGGGTTACTTGGTAGGGCTTTTTGGCTGTGGAGGCTGTCCATTACGCACATGATTGGGGATTGTGAGGACCTGGTGGGGGCTGCCCATGGTGGCTGGGGGGTGGGGGGGGTGGTAGACATGAGTGGGGGCCTGGTGGAGGGTGACCCTGGTGGCTGGGGGGTGGGGGTGGTGGTAGACATGAGTGGGGGCCTGGTGGAGGCTGCCCATGGTGGCAGGGGGGTGGGGGTGGTGGGAGACATGAGTGGGGGCCTGGTGGAGGCTGCCCCTGCACTGCTGGGGTGTGGGGGTGGTGGGAGACATGAATTGGGGCCTGGTGGAGGCTGCCCCTGCACTGCTGGGGGGTGGGGGTGGTGGTAGACATGAGTGGGGGCCTGGTGGAGGGTGACCCTGGATGCTGGGGGGTGGGGGGGGGTGGGAGACATGAGTGGGGGCCTGGTGGAGGCTGCCCCTGCACTGCTGGGGGGTGGGGGTGGTGGTAGACATGAGTGGGGGCCTGGTGGAGGGTGACCCTAGATGCTGGGGGTGGGGGTGGTGGGAGACATGAGTGGGGGCCTGGTGGAGGCTGCCCCTGCACTGCTGGGGGGTGGGGGTGGTGGTAGACATGAGTGGGGGCCTGGGGGAGGGTGACCCTGGATGCTGGGGGGTGGGGGTGGTGGTGGTGGTAGACATGAGTGGGGGCCTGGTGGAGGCTGCCCCTGCACTGCTGGGGGGTGGGGGTGGTGGGAGACATGAGTGGGGGCCTGGTGGAGGCTGCCCCTGGTGGCTGGGGGGTGGGGGTGGTGGGAGACATGAGTGGGGGCCTGGTGGAGGCTGCCCCTGGTGGCTGGGGGTGGGGGTGGTGGGAGACATGAGTGGGGGCCTGGTGGAGGGTGACCCTGGTGGTTGGGGGGTGGGGGTGGTGGTAGACATGAGTGGGGGCCTGGTGGAGGCTGCCCATGGTGGCAGGGGGGTGGGGGTGGTGGGAGACATGAGTGGGGGCCTGGTGGAGGCTGCCCCTGCACTGCTGGGGTGTGGGGGTGGTGGGAGACATGAATGGGGGCCTGGTGGAGGCTGCCCCTGCACTGCTGGGGGGTGGGGGTGGTGGTAGACATGAGTGAGGGCCTGGTGGAGGGTGACCCTGGATGCTGGGGGGTGGGGGGGGTGGGAGACATGAGTGGGGGCCTGGTGTAGGCTGCCCCTGCACTGCTGGGGGGTGGGGGTGGTGGTAGACATGAGTGGGGGCCTGGTGGAGGGTGACCCTGGATGCTGGGGGGTGGGGGTGGTGGGAGACATGAGTGGGGGCCTGGTGGAGGCTGCCCCTGCACTGCTGGGGGGTGGGGGTGGTGGTAGACATGAGTGGGGGCCTGGGGGAGGGTGACCCTGGATGCTGGGGGGTGGGAGTGGTGGTAGACATGAGTGGAGGCCTGGTGGAGGCTGCCCCTGCACTGCTGGGGGGTGGGGGTGGTGGGAGACATGAGTGGGGGCCTGGTGGAGGCTGCCCCTGGTGGCTGGGGGGTGGGGGTGGTGGGAGACATGAGTGGGGGCCTGGTGGAGGCTGCCCCTGGTGGCTGCGGGTGGGGGTGGTGGGAGACATGAGTGGGGGCCTGGTGGAGGCTGCCCATGGTGGCAGGGGGGTGGGGGTGGTGGGAGACATGAGTGGGGGCCTGGTGGAGGCTGCCCATGGTGGCAGGGGGTGGGGGTGGTGGTAGACATGAGTGGCGGCCTGGTGGAGGCTGCCCCTGTACTGCTGGGGGGTGGGGGTGGTTGTAGACATGAGTGGGGGCCTGGTGGAGGCTGGGCTGCCCCTGCACTGCTGGGGTGTGGGGGTGGTGGGAGACATGAGTGGGGGCCTGGTGGAGGCTGCCCATGGAGGCAGGGGGGTGGGGGTGGTGGTAGACATGAGTGGGGGCTTGGTGGAGGGTGACCCTGGATGCTGGGGGGTGGGGGTGGTGGTAGACATGAGTGGGGGCCTGGTGGAGGCTGCCCCTGCACTGCTGGGGTGTGGGGTGGTGGGAGACATGAGTGGGGGCCTGGTGGAGGCTGCCCATGGTGGCAGGGGGGTGGGGGTGGTGGGAGACATGAGTGGGGGCCTGGTGGAGGCTGCCCATGGTGGCAGGGGGGTGGGGGTGGTGGTAGACATGAGTGGGGGCCTGGTGGAGGCTGCCCCTGCACTGCTGGGGTGTGGGGGTGGTGGGAGACATGAGTGGGGGCCTGGTGGAGGCTTCCCATGGTGGCAGGGGGGTGGGGTGGTGGTAGACATGAGTGGGGGCCTGGGGGAGGGTGACCCTGGATGCTGGGGGGTGGGGGTGGTGGTAGACATGAGTGGGGGCCTGGTGGAGGCTGCCCCTGCACTGCTGGGGGGTGGGGGTGGTGGGAGACATGAGTGGGGGCCTGGTGGAGGGTGACCCTGGATGCTGGGGGGTGGGGGTGGTGGTAGACATGAGTGGGGGCCTGGTGGAGGCTTCCCATGGTGGCAGGGGGGTGGGGGTGGTGGTAGACATGAGTGGGGGCCTGGGGGAGGGTGACCCTGGATGGTGGGGGTGGTGGTAGACATGAGTGGGGGCCTGGTGGAGGCTGCCCCTGCACTGCTGGGGGGTGGGGGTGGTGGGAGACATGAGTGGGGGCCTGGTGGAGGGTGACCCTGGATGCTGGGGGGTGGGGGTGGTGGTAGACATGAGTGGGGGCCTGGTGGAGGCTGCCCCTGCACTGCTGGGGGGTGGGGGTGGTGGGAGACATGAGTGGGGGCCTGGTGGAGGGTGACCCTGGATGCTGGGGGGTGGGGGTGATGGGAGACATGAGTGGGGGCCTGGTGGAGGCTGCCCCTGCACTGCTGGGGGGTGGGGGTGGTGGTAGACATGAGTGGGGGGGGCCTGGTGGAGGGTGACCCTGGATGCTGGGGGGTGGGGGTGGTGGGAGACATGAGTGGGGGCCTGATGGAGGCTGCCCCTGCACTGCTGGGGGGTGGGGGTGGTGGTAGACATGAGTGGGGGCCTGGGGGAGGGTGACCCTGGATGCTGGGGGGTGGGGGTGGTGGTAGACATGAGTGGGGGCCTGGTGGAGGCTGCCCCTGCACTGCTGGGGGGTGGGGGTGGTGGGAGACATGAGTGGGGGCCTGGTGGAGGCTACCTCTGGTGGCTGGGGGGTGGGGTGGTGGGAGACATGAGTGGGGGCCTGGTGGAGGCTGCCCCTGGTGGCTGCGGGTGGGGGTGGTGGGAGACATGAGTGGGGGCCTGGTGGAGGCTGCCCATGGTGGCAGGGGGGTGGGGGTGGTGGGAGACATGAGTGGGGGCCTGGTGGAGGCTGCCCATGGTGGCAGGGGGGTGGGGGTGGTGGTAGACATGAATGGGGGCCTGGTGGAGGCTGCCCCTGCACTGCTGGGGGGTGGGGGTGGTGGTAGACATGAGTGGGGGCCTGGTGGAGGCTGCCCATGGAGGCAGGGGGGTGGGGGTTGTGGTAGACATGAGTGGGGGCTTGGTGGAGGGTGACCCTGGATGCTGGGGGGTGGGGGTGGTGGTAGATATGAGTGGGGGCCTGGTGGAGGCTGCCCCTGCACTGCTGGGGTGTGGGGGTGGTGGGAGACATGAGTGGGGGCCTGGTGGAGGCTGCCCATGGTGGCAGGGGGTGGGGGTGGTGGGAGACATGAGTGGGGGCCTGGTGGAGGCTGCCCATGGTGGCAGGGGGGTGGGGGTGGTGGTAGACATGAGTGGGGGCCTGGTGGAGGCTGCCCCTGCACTGCTGGGGTGTGGGGGTGGTGGGAGACATGAGTGGGGGCCTGGTGGAGGCTTCCCATGGTGGCAGGGGGGTGGGGGTGGTGGTAGACATGAGTGGGGGCCTGGGGGAGGGTGACCCTGGATGCTGGGGGGTGGGGGTGGTGGTAGACATGAGTGGGGGCCTGGTGGAGGCTGCCCCTGCACTGCTGGGGGGTGGGGGTGGTGGGAGACATGAGTGGGGGCCTGGTGGAGGGTGACCCTGGATGCTGAGGGGTGGGGGTGGTGGTAGACATGAGTGGGGGCCTGGTGGAGGCTTCCCATGGTGGCAGGGGGGTGGGGGTGGTGGTAGACATGAGTGGGGGCCTGGGGGAGGGTGACCCTGGATGGTGGGGGTGGTGGTAGACATGAGTGGGGGCCTGGTGGAGGCTGCCCCTGCACTGCTGGGGGGTGGGGGTGGTGGGAGACATGAGTGGGGGCCTGGTGGAGGGTGACCCTGGATGCTGGGGGGTGGGGGTGGTGGTAGACATGAGTGGGGGCCTGGTGGAGGCTGCCCCTGCACTGCTGGGGGGTGGGGGTGGTGGGAGACATGAGTGGGGGCCTGGTGGAGGGTGACCCTGGATGCTGGGGGGTGGGGGTGGTGGGAGACATGAGTGGGGGCCTGGTGGAGGCTGCCCCTGCACTGCTGGAGTGTGGGGGTGGTGGGAGACATGAGTGGGGGCCTGGTGGAGGCTGCCCATGGTGGCAGGGGGGTGGGGGTGGTGGGAGACATGAGTGGGGGCCTGGTGGAGGCTGCCCCTGCACTGCTGGGGTGTGGGGGTGGTGGGATACATGAATGGGGGCCTGGTGGAGGCTGCCCCTGCACTGCTGGGGGGTGGGGGTGGTGGTAGACATGAGTGGGGGCCTGGTGGAGGGTGACCCTGGATGCTGGGGGGTGGGGGTGGTGGGAGACATGAGTGGGGGCCTGGTGGAGGCTGCCCCTGCACTGCTGGGGGGTGGGGGTGGTGGTAGACATGAGTGGGGGCCTGGTGGAGGGTGACCCTAGATGCTGGGGGTGGGGGTGGTGGGAGACATGAGTGGGGGCCTGGTGGAGGCTGCCCCTGCACTGCTGGGGGGTGGGGGTGGTGGTAGACATGAGTGGGGGCCTGGGGGAGGGTGACCCTGGATGCTGGGGGGTGGGGGTGGTGGTGGTGGTAGACATGAGTGGGGGCCTGGTGGAGGCTGCCCCTGCACTGCTGGGGGGTGGGGGTGGTGGGAGACATGAGTGGGGGCCTGGTGGAGGCTTCCCCTGGTGGCTGGGGGGTGGGGGTGGTGGGAGACATGAGTGGGGGCCTGGTGGAGGCTGCCCCTGGTGGCTGGGGGTGGGGGTGGTGGGAGACATGAGTGGGGGCCTGGTGGAGGGTGACCCTGGTGGTTGGGGGGTGGGGGTGGTGGTAGACATGAGTGGGGGCCTGGTGGAGGCTGCCCATGGTGGCAGGGGGGTGGGGGTGGTGGGAGACATGAGTGGGGGCCTGGTGGAGGCTGCCCCTGCACTGCTGGGGTGTGGGGGTGGTGGGAGACATGAATGGGGGCCTGGTGGAGGCTGCCCCTGCACTGCTGGGGGGTGGGGGTGGTGGTAGACATGAGTGAGGGCCTGGTGGAGGGTGACCCTGGATGCTGGGGGGTGGGGGGGTGGGAGACATGAGTGGGGGCCTGGTGTAGGCTGCCCCTGCACTGCTGGGGGGTGGGGGTGGTGGTAGACATGAGTGGGGGCCTGGTGGAGGGTGACCCTGGATGCTGGGGGGTGGGGGTGGTGGGAGACATGAGTGGGGGCCTGGTGGAGGCTGCCCCTGCACTGCTGGGGGGTGGGGGTGGTGGTAGACATGAGTGGGGGCCTGGGGGAGGGTGACCCTGGATGCTGGGGGGTGGGAGTGGTGGTAGACATGAGTGGAGGCCTGGTGGAGGCTGCCCCTGCACTGCTGGGGGGTGGGGGTGGTGGGAGACATGAGTGGGGGCCTGGTGGAGGCTGCCCCTGGTGGCTGGGGGGTGGGGGTGGTGGGAGACATGAGTGGGGGCCTGGTGGAGGCTGCCCCTGGTGGCTGCGGGTGGGGGTGGTGGGAGACATGAGTGGCGGCCTGGTGGAGTCTGCCCCTGTACTGCTGGGGGGTGGGGGTGGTTGTAGACATGAGTGGGGGCCTGGTGGAGGCTGGGCTGCCCCTGCACTGCTGGGGTGTGGGGGTGGTGGGAGACATGAGTGGGGGCCTGGTGGAGGCTGCCCATGGAGGCAGGGGGGTGGGGGTGGTGGTAGACATGAGTGGGGGCTTGGTGGAGGGTGACCCTGGATGCTGGGGGGTGGGGGTGGTGGTAGACATGAGTGGGGGCCTGGTGGAGGCTGCCCCTGCACTGCTGGGGTGTGGGGTGGTGGGAGACATGAGTGGGGGCCTGGTGGAGGCTGCCCATGGTGGCAGGGGGGTGGGGGTGGTGGGAGACATGAGTGGGGGCCTGGTGGAGGCTGCCCATGGTGGCAGGGGGGTGGGGGTGGTGGTAGACATGAGTGGGGGCCTGGTGGAGGCTGCCCCTGCACTGCTGGGGTGTGGGGGTGGTGGGAGACATGAGTGGGGGCCTGGTGGAGGCTTCCCATGGTGGCAGGGGGGTGGGGGTGGTGGTAGACATGAGTGGGGGCCTGGGGGAGGGTGACCCTGGATGCTGGGGGGTGGGGGTGGTGGTAGACATGAGTGGGGGCCTGGTGGAGGCTGCCCCTGCACTGCTGGGGGGTGGGGGTGGTGGGAGACATGAGTGGGGGCCTGGTGGAGGGTGACCCTGGATGCTGGGGGGTGGGGGTGGTGGTAGACATGAGTGGGGGCCTGGTGGAGGCTTCCCATGGTGGCAGGGGGGTGGGGGTGGTGGTAGACATGAGTGGGGGCCTGGGGGAGGGTGACCCTGGATGGTGGGGGTGGTGGTAGACATGAGTGGGGGCCTGGTGGAGGCTGCCCCTGCACTGCTGGGGGGTGGGGGTGGTGGGAGACATGAGTGGGGGCCTGGTGGAGGGTGACCCTGGATGCTGGGGGGTGGGGGTGGTGGTAGACATGAGTGGGGGCCTGGTGGAGGCTGCCCCTGCACTGCTGGGGGGTGGGGGTGGTGGGAGACATGAGTGGGGGCCTGGTGGAGGGTGACCCTGGATGCTGGGGGGTGGGAGTGATGGGAGACATGAGTGGGGGCCTGGTGGAGGCTGCCCCTGCACTGCTGGGGGGTGGGGGTGGTGGTAGACATGAGTGGGGGGGGCCTGGTGGAGGGTGACCTTGGATGCTGGGGGGTGGGGGTGGTGGGAGACATGAGTGGGGGCCTGATGGAGGCTGCCCCTGCACTGCTGGGGGGTGGGGGTGGTGGTAGACATGAGTGGGGGCCTGGGGGAGGGTGACCCTGGATGCTGGGGGGTGGGGGTGGTGGTAGACATGAGTGGGGGCCTGGTGGAGGCTGCCCCTGCACTGCTGGGGGGTGGGGGTGGTGGGAGACATGAGTGGGGGCCTGGTGGAGGCTGCCCCTGGTGGCTGGGGGGTGGGGTGGTGGGAGACATGAGTGGGGGCCTGGTGGAGGCTGCCCCTGGTGGCTGCGGGTGGGGGTGGTGGGAGACATGAGTGGGGGCCTGGTGGAGGCTGCCCATGGTGGCAGGGGGGTGGGGGTGGTGGGAGACATGAGTGGGGGCCTGGTGGAGGCTGCCCATGGTGGCAGGGGGGTGGGGGTGGTGGTAGACATGAATGGGGGCCTGGTGGAGGCTGCCCCTGCACTGCTGGGGGGTGGGGGTGGTGGTAGACATGAGTGGGGGCCTGGTGGAGGCTGCCCATGGAGGCAGGGGGGTGGGGGTTGTGGAAGACATGAGTGGGGGCTTGGTGGAGGGTGACCCTGGATGCTGGGGGGTGGGGGTGGTGGTAGATATGAGTGGGGGCCTGGTGGAGGCTGCCCCTGCACTGCTGGGGTGTGGGGGTGGTGGGAGACATGAGTGGGGGCCTGGTGGAGGCTGCCCATGGTGGCAGGGGGTGGGGGTGGTGGGAGACATGAGTGGGGGCCTGGTGGAGGCTGCCCATGGTGGCAGGGGGGTGGGGGTGGTGGTAGACATGAGTGGGGGCCTGGTGGAGGCTGCCCCTGCACTGCTGGGGTGTGGGGGTGGTGGGAGACATGAGTGGGGGCCTGGTGGAGGCTTCCCATGGTGGCAGGGGGGTGGGGGTGGTGGTAGACATGAGTGGGGGCCTGGGGGAGGGTGACCCTGGATGCTGGGGGGTGGGGGTGGTGGTAGACATGAGTGGGGGCCTGGTGGAGGCTGCCCCTGCACTGCTGGGGGGTGGGGGTGGTGGGAGACATGAGTGGGGGCCTGGTGGAGGGTGACCCTGGATGCTGAGGGGTGGGGGTGGTGGTAGACATGAGTGGGGGCCTGGTGGAGGCTTCCCATGGTGGCAGGGGGGTGGGGGTGGTGGTAGACATGAGTGGGGGCCTGGGGGAGGGTGACCCTGGATGGTGGGGGTGGTGGTAGACATGAGTGGGGGCCTGGTGGAGGCTGCCCCTGCACTGCTGGGGGGTGGGGGTGGTGGGAGACATGAGTGGGGGCCTGGTGGAGGGTGACCCTGGATGCTGGGGGGTGGGGGTGGTGGTAGACATGAGTGGGGGCCTGGTGGAGGCTGCCCCTGCACTGCTGGGGGGTGGGGGTGGTGGGAGACATGAGTGGGGGCCTGGTGGAGGGTGACCCTGGATGCTGGGGGGTGGGGGTGGTGGGAGACATGAGTGGGGGCCTGGTGGAGGCTGCCCCTGCACTGCTGGAGTGTGGGGGTGGTGGGAGACATGAGTGGGGGCCTGGTGGAGGCTGCCCATGGTGGCAGGGGGGTGGGGGTGGTGGGAGACATGAGTGGGGGCCTGGTGGAGGCTGCCCCTGCACTGCTGGGGTGTGGGGGTGGTGGGATACATGAATGGGGGCCTGGTGGAGGCTGCCCCTGCACTGCTGGGGGGTGGGGGTGGTGGTAGACATGAGTGGGGGCCTGGTGGAGGGTGACCCTGGATGCTGGGGGGTGGGGGTGGTGGGAGACATGAGTGGGGGCCTGGTGGAGGCTGCCCCTGCACTGCTGGGGGGTGGGGGTGGTGGTAGACATGAGTGGGGGCCTGGTGGAGGGTGACCCTGGATGCTGGGGGGTGGGGGTGGTGGGAGACATGAGTGGGGGCCTGGTGGAGGCTGCCCCTGCACTGCTGGGGGGTGGGGGTGGTGGTAGACATGAGTGGGGGCCTGGGGGAGGGTGACCCTGGATGCTGGGGGGTGGGGGTGGTGGTAGACATGAGTGGGGGCCTGGTGGAGGCTGCCCCTGCACTGCTGGGGGGTGGGGGTGGTGGGAGACATGAGTGGGGGCCTGGTGGAGGCTGCCCCTGGTGGCTGGGGGGTGGGGGTGAAGGGAGACATGAGTGGGGGCCTGGTGGAGGCTGCCCATGGTGGCAGGGGGTGGGGGTGGTGGGAGACATGAGTGGGGGCCTGGTGGAGGCTGCCCATGGTGGCAGGGGGGTGGGGGTGGTGGTAGACATGAGTGGGGGCCTGGTGGAGGCTGCCCCTGCACTGCTGGGGTGTGGGGGTGGTGGGAGACATGAGTGGGGGCCTGGTGGAGGCTGCCCATGGTGGCAGGGGGGTGGGGGTGGTGGGAGACATGAGTGGGGGCCTGGTGGAGGGTGACCCTGGATGCTGGGGGGTGGGGGTGGTGGGAGACATGAGCGGGAGCCTGGTGGAGGCTGCTCCTGCACTGCTGGAGTGTGGGGGTGGTGGGAGACATGAGTGGGGGCCTGGTGGAGGCTGCCCATGGTGGCAGGGGGGTGGGGGCGGTGGGAGACATGAGTGGGGGCCTGGTGGAGGGTGACCCTGGATGCTGGGGGTGGTGGGAGACATGAGTGGGGGCCTGGTGGAGGCTGCCCCTGCACTGCTGGGGGGTGGGGGTGGTGGGAGACATGAGTGGGGGCCTGGTGGAGGCTGCCCCTGGTGGCTGGGGGGTGGGGGTGGTGGGAGACATGAGTGGGGGCCTGGTGGAGGCTGCCCATGGTGGCAGGGGGGTGGGGGTGGTGGGAGACATGAGTGGGGGCCTGGTGGAGGCTGCCCATGGTGGCAGGGGGTGGGGGTGGTGGTAGACATGAGTGGGGGCCTGGTGGAGGCTGCCCCTGCACTGCTGGGGGGTGGGGGTGGTGGTAGACATGAGTGGGGGCCTGGTGGAGGCTGCCCCTGCACTGCTGGGGTGTGGGGGTGGTGGGAGACATGAGTGGGGGCCTGGTGGAGGCTGCCCATGGTGGCAGGGGGGTGGGGGTGGTGGTAGACATGTGTGGGGGCCTGGTGGAGGGTGACCCTGGATGCTGGGGGGTGGGGGTGGTGGTAGACATGAGTGGGGGCCTGGTGGAGGCTGCCCCTGCACTGCTGGGGTGTGGGGGTGGTGGGAGACATGAGTGGGGGCCTGGTGGAGGCTGCCCATGGTGGCAGGGGTGTGGGGGTGGTGGGAGACATGAGTGGGGGCCTGGTGGAGGCTGCCCATGGTGGCAGGGGGATGGGGGTGGTGGTAGACATGAGTGGGGGCCTGGTGGAGGCTGCCCCTGCACTGCTGGGGTGTGGGGGTGGTGGGAGACATGAGTGGGGGCCTGGTGGAGGGTTCCCATGGTGGCAGGGGGGTGGGGGTGGTGGTAGACCTGAGTGGGGGCCTGGGGGAGGGTGACCCTGGATGCTGGGGGGTGGGGGTGGTGGTAGACATGAGTGGGGGCCTGGTGGAGGCTGCCCCTGCACTGCTGGGGGGTGGGGGTGGTGGGAGACATGAGTGGGGGCCTGGTGGAGGGTGACCCTGGATGCTGGGGGGTGGGGGTGGTGGTAGACATGAGTGGGGGCCTGGTGGAGGCTGCCCCTGCACTGCTGGAGTGTGGGGGGGGTGGGAGACATGGGTGGGGGCCTGGTGGAGGCTGCCCATGGTGTCAGGGGGGTGGGGGTGGTGGGAGACATGAGTGGGGGCCTGGTGGAGGCTGCCCCTGCACTGCTGGGGTGTGGGGGTGGTGGGAGACATGAATGGGGGCCTGGTGGAGGCTGCCCCTGCACTGCTGGGGGGTGGGGGTGGTGGTAGACATGAGTGGGGGCCTGGTGGAGGGTGACCCTGGATGCTGGGGGTTGGGGGTGGTGGGAGACATGAGTGGGGGCCTGGTGGAGGCTGCCCCTGCACTGCTGGGGGGTGGGGGTGGTGGTAGACATGAGTGGGGGCCTGGTGGAGGGTGACCCTGGATGCTGGGGGGTGGGGGTGGTGGGAGACATGAGTGGGGGCCTGGTGGAGGCTGCCCCTGCACTGCTGGGGGGTGGGGGTGGTGGTAGACATGAGTGGGGGCCTGGGGGAGGTTGACGCTGGATGCTGGGGGGTGGGGGTGGTGGTAGACATGAGTGGGGGCCTGGTGGAGGCTGCCCCTGCACTGCTGGGGGGTGGGGGTGGTGGGAGACATGAGTGGGGGCCTGGTGGAGGCTGCCCCTGGTGGCTGGGGGGTGGGGGTGGTGGTAGACATGAGTGGGGGCCTGGTGGAGGCTGCCCATGGTGGCAGGGGGGTGGGGGGGGTGGGAGACATGGGTGGGGGCCTGGTGGAGGCTGCCCATGGTGGCAGGGGGGTGGGGGTGGTGGTAGACATGAGTGGGGGCCTGGTGGAGGCTGCCCCTGCACTGCTGGGGTGTGGGGTGGTGGGAGACATGAGTGGGGGCCTGGTGGAGGCTGCCCATGGTGGCAGGGGGGTGGGGGTGGTGGGAGACATGAGTGGGGGCCTGGTGGAGGGTGACCCTGGATGCTGGGGGGTGGGGGTGGTGGGAGACATGAGTGGGGGCCTGGTGGAGGCTGCCCCTGCACTGCTGGGGTGTGGGGGTGGTGGGAGACATGAGTGGGGGCCTGGTGGAGGCTGCCCATGGTGGCAGGGGGGTGGGGGTGGTGGGAGACATGAGTGGGGGCCTGGTGGAGGGTGACCCTGGATGCTGGGGGGTGGGGGTGGTGGGAGACATGAGTGGGGGCCTGGTGGAGGCTGCCCCTGGTGGCTGGGGGGTGGGGGTGGTGGGAGACATGAGTGGGGGCCTGGTGGAGGCTGCCCATGGTGGCAGGGGGGTGGGGGTGGTGGGAGACATGCATTGTTGATCAGTAGTGCAAGGTGACATGTGGGTTGGCTGGGGGGCATGCCCATGGTGGATGGGCTGCCTGCGGGACATGAGCATGGGTGCAGGGTAGTCCCCCGTGGTGTGGGCTGCCTGCAGGGTCCGTGGAGGTTGTGGAGCGTACACCTGGGAGGGCCCACACGGCCAATTCACGTGTGGTACTCCCCAGAACCCCTGAAATACACGTACCCTGATGAAATCGCGTGTGGAACTTCCCGCGCACCCCTGAAATACACGTACCCTGCTGAAATCGCGTGTGGAACTTCCCGCGCACCCCTGAAATACACATACCCTGCTGAAATCGCATGTGGAACTTCCCGCGCACCCCTGAAATACACGTACCCTGCTGAAATCGCGTGTGAAAATTCCCGCGCACCCCTGAAATACACGTACCCTGCTCGCACTGGGCCAATCGCGTGTGGAACTTCCCGCGCACCCCTGAAATACACGTACCCTGATGAAATCGCGTGTGGAACTTCCCGCGCACCCCTGAAACACACGTACCCTGCTGAAATCGCGTGTTGAAATTCCCGCTCACCCCTGAAATACACGTACCCTGCTCGCACTGGGCCAATCGCGTGTGGAACTTCCCGCGCACCCCTGAAATACACGTACCCTGATGAAATCGCGTGTGGAACTTCCCGCGCACCCCTGAAATACACGTACCCTGCTGAAATCGCGTGTGGAAATTCCCGCGCACCCCTGAAATACACGTACCCTGCTCGCACTGGGCCAATCGCGCGTGGAACTTCCCGCGCACCCCTGAAATACACGTACCCTGCTGAAATCGCGTGTGGAACTTCCCGCGCACCCCGGAAATACACGTACCCTGCTGAAATCGCGTGTGGAACTTCCCGCGCACCACTGAAATACACGTACCCTGCTGAAATCACGTGTGGAAATTCCCGCGCACCCCTGAAATACACGTACCCTGCTCGCACTGGGCCAATCGCGTGTGGAACTTCCCGCGCACCCCTGAAATACACGTACCCTGATGAAATCGCGTGTGGAACTTCCCGCGCACCCCTGAAATACACGTACCCTGCTGAAATCGCGTGTGGAAATTCCTGCGCACCCCTGAAATACACGTACCCTGCTCGCACTGGGCAAATCGCGTGTGGAACTTCCCGCGCACCCCTGAAATACACGTACCCTGCTGAAATCGTGTGTGGAACTTCCCGCGCACCCCTGAAATACACTTACCCTGCTGAAATCGCGTGTGGAAATTCCCGCGCACCCCTGAAATACACGTGCCCTGCTCGCACTGGGCCAATCGCATGTGGAACTTCCCGCGCACCCCTGAAATACACGTACCCTGCTGAAATCGCGTGTGAGACTTCCCGCGCACCCCGGTATACACGCACACGTATTTTTTGTCAGCGGGTGTCCGTGTTTGTGGGTACCCCTTTGCACGTCATTTGTCCTGGAGGGCCACAGTATAGGACATTCATCATGGCAGTATATAGGTGCTATTTGTTGGCGCACCTTTTGGCGCACATTTCTTACAGCCGCAGAGACGCTACCGCCTGCTTTCTTGTGGCGGTCGTGTTTGTGCCTGTGCGCTGGTTTGAGCGTGCGCTTTTTTGCCCTATTCTATTCCATGAATACGTGTTGTAGGCGAGCGTGTGGGCGTTCCGCGCACTTGTGCCCTGTACTTCCCCCGTGACGCCCACGTTTTGGCAAGTTGTTCCCCATTCCGAGTGTTACGCCCGTGTTCCGCCTACTTTTGTTGCGTGCGCCGCGCTATGTGCGAATTTCGCTGTGGCCTGTGCGATTTTCGCTGTGACCTGGCGCACGCTGTTAGATGGCCTGTGCGCCAACGTGCGCCGCGCACTTTTTTATCGCACATCCGCTGGTTTTCTCGCGCACGGACTTCCATGAATCGACGTGCGTTGCTTTTCGTGCGATTTTCGCACTTGCACTGCGATTTTCGCTATTCCACTGCGATTCGCACGTTTTTGCCCACTTGCGCCGCGCTAATTATTCCATGAATCGGCCTCTGTATGTGTAGATTCCAAGAGTGGAGTAATTTGCTATTTTATGTTATGTTATGTCATGTTGATTTATACCGCGCAACGCTACCACCCAAGGGCAGTCTCCAGGCACTCTAATTTGTGAAACTACACTCTGCCCATTTTAACGTAATTATTTGTTGTGTAGTTGTCACCAACATTTCACAAAATCCCCGCCTACCCCCGTGCCATCTCTTAAAACTAGGGTTTGCACTGCATTGTGGAGTATGCACCCACTATCGTATTTTTAATGTATTATACAACCATGGGGTTAAATAATAAACATCGTACAGTTAGGATTAGTTAAAACATATGGATCTTAATAAATTGCAAGATTCTTCTGTATCGCTCATCTCATTGCATAGTTTGACCAACACGTGCTTCACTCTTAACCTATAGCTTCCCCAGGGCCTATTAATATCTGATATGCAGCGTATAAGGTTGATATCAAATGTTCAATGTGTGACCAGAAAAGAGATAATGACGTAAATGTAAAAAAGACGTCATCAAAATAATATGTTTTAAAAATATTTTTCTTTTTTAAGACATGCGGTTTATTACAAACCTTTATCTATAAAATCCTTAAGAATAAGAAACACCAAGTAATGTACATCATCATCATCAGTTTGAATTTCCATCACTTACATAAAACACGTCAAAATTAGATTACATTGCGCTCAAATCATAAAAATCCTTCAACAATTCTTTTACCACGAATCTAGTTCGTATGCTTCTGGTTAAAAACCTTGTTTAAAAATATTACCAATCCAAAAATCAATGTAAACTTGTCTCCCATCAAAAACGTGGACCAACTATTCTTCTATCGTATAGGTTTCCATTTCTTCAATAAAGGTCCCCAAATATCTAGTTCTCAACCTAGTCAAGTTAGAATTATACGAGAGTTATACGCCCTATGTTCATGTCTTAGGTCTGCATGTAACTTGTATATCTTTTTTTTTAGGTTGTTGTAAGTACCTTTATTCGGTGTGAGCCGTTTCAGTTACAAAAAAGAGATAAAATACATTCAATGGATAACACCACAATACACAGTACAAGATGTTATACATTGAGTTCTAAAATCAGATTAAACGAAGTAATTCCATAACAAAATGTACATAATACGTGAATATCAGTGCATGATAGGACACCAAAGTGTTGAAGTTGCCTCAATTCCCTCTACATGTCCTCGCTTTCTCTAGAGTGAGCTTTGTACAATGCTCAAGATCTTGGGCCATTAGAGAGAAGAGCCTTATCTCCTCTTAGCCAAGCTCTATGGGTACATTTGCAGACAGAATAGGCCATACTCAAGTCCGAGAACTGCTTACACAACCGTATAGTGTCCCCGACTGGGAGAACACAATGTAAATGGAACAGGGGTTTCAGATACGTTGCTCTAAGATCTTTCAGATTTTCACACAACAATAAAAAATGGACCATTGTTTCCACAACCTTATCACAAAGCGGGCACACAGAGTTTTCTGTCCCAGCCCAGTTTTTAGTAAGGTCACGCACTGGTAAAGTACCAAAGCGTAATCGCATCTACAATGCACGAGCATAAGGTGGATTAAGTGTGTCCAGATAATTTTCAAAACCCTGGGTCTGTTTTAGTTACAGATACAATGGACCCATCTCCAGCGCCCTTGTATTTATTTCTTGATTGCTCTGTCAAGATCCAATCTTGTTGCCATAGCTTTTTCTTGACCAGCATGGAATGTTCATATCACCAGATATAATTACAAAAGGATAGCGCTCCTGACTGATATACTCATCCACGATCCCCATAACAGAGTCCACAAAGTGGTTAGGCGTTATTGCCTCATGGTTCCAGCAGCAGTTAACTAGAAACTGTCGCACTTTGTGAACGGTACCCTGATCAAGTAACAATAAAGTTCCTTGGATGGAAGCATTTGAGTTCAAGATCACAAAATCTTCAATCTTGCACTGTTTTTCACCACGGTAAGGAGGCCCAATGAGCGTCTCCCCCTTTCCACCTAACTCCCTTGTATGCTGGGTTAAGATAGGAGTTAAAATCATCAAGAATCGGCACAGACGACACCCATGTCTCCTGGAAACACAACCTCAACATTTCGGAAATTAATTTCACTTTTGTTAAATAAATGTGTAAACTACCGCATGTTCCAGGAGGCAATCGTCTAGTCTCCACTCATTGTTAATGCATGATGCTATTTATTATATGATTGGTTATTTATAACGCGTTTAATACCCAGAGGTTTCTAAGCGCGGACCCGGGGATCGAACCTGTGTTGCTCCGTGTCATCTTGCTTCCAAGGCGAGCACGTTACCCCTGAGCTATGCTCGCGATGCCAAAGAATTATTATGAGAATTAGCAGGCACAGTCGTCCAAGTGAACTAATCTGGTTGTGATACCTTTGGTCTTTTTCCCAAGCGTGCTTTCACTTTCTGATCAGTTCTGTTAGAACACCTGAATGGGCCTCATTACAAGTCTGATGGTAAAAATCTGGTGTTTCCGTGGTCCCAGTGGCACCGTTTCTGGCACCACAGAGTGCCGGAACAACCAGCAGATTACGGCTTGTCGGGTAAGTGCATCCGACATGCCGAAAACGTTGACACCGGCACCCCGGAAACAATGTGAAAATGGGTAGAAGCCAGACGCACCGTCACCCACAATGCCGATGCCACAGTCTCCGGCATGTCCATACCAGACACAGCGGCACCAGAAACAATGGCACTGGAAACACTGTGACCAGAATTAAAGTTATCACCCGAACAGGAAACTCGCCGGCATCCATTTTTGAAAACACAATCCACTTTAAATCGGCAGGTTCCAGTAGCCACCCACACCGCCTGACTGTGGAAGTCCATCACCAGTAATGGCATCAAGGATACCAGAGAGACACCAGTGCAACCCGTGCTTTACAGAGGCAGAGCTTAACATGCTCACTGAGATCATTGTTGAGCATGCTGGGGAGCTCTTTGCCATTGACAACCGCCACAGAACCCAGCAAAGAAAGAACGCCATCTGGGAGGAAGTGGCCCAAAAGGTCTCAGCAGTCGGAACCACCCCATGCACATTCTGTGACTGCCACAAACTTTGGAACGACATTCACCTAAGGGCGAGGAACTGCCTGTCTGCCCATTGCAGGCAATGTATGGCCATAGGTGAGGGAACATCCTCACAAATCCGTCTCATTCCCTGGGAGGAGAAGTGCAGCAGCCTGCTGCACATGGAGGGGATAGAAGACATAGGAGCTGCAGAGGCCGGAGCTGGGACACCCATCGAGGGTGGTGAGTACATAATGCCCCAATCTGAAAAACACACCTGACTGCCCGGAAGCCCTCTCTTCCTGGTCACTGGGGTGTGGGCGCCCAACATGCACCACATTCCCACTACCTGCAACCACATTTCCACTGTGATCTCAGGCACCGCAAAACCCAAGTGCACTTTCCTGTAGAGGCACCCAGGTAACAATGGACATGGATACACGGAAGCATTCCCACTGTCTGCAACGGTGGCAGCGCCACTGTGCACACCAAACCTGCAGGTGCTGCTGCCCCCGGAACCCCAGAGCAGCCAGGAGCAACAGACACTGCAAAGTACAATGCGAGTGTGAGGGCTGGGAAGTGCGCTGGTACGATGGCACCAGCACCCTCATACCCGATGCAGCAGCCATTCACTGTGTCCTATGGTAATGCACAACAACACACCTAACCCATACACATGTCCCTTTCATCCAGCATGCCACGGCCAGGAGCAATGTGCACTGAGCAGACACCCATTGCCATGCATGCACCAAAGGTGGCCTGATGGAACATGCCAGGCCAGGTGGGGAGGCACAGCTGCCATACACAAGGCAAACCCAATGCGGGTACAGAATCACAAATCATGTCCCTTTCAGAGGTCACAAGCCGGAACTGCCGGTCTGCGGAATTTGATAATCAGTATACAATATACAGTGTACAATGCGCCACAATCTATTGGGCAATCAGTTAAAGGCATGGTCTAGTAACATTTTTTATTGTCCCTACGGGTCGACCATGTTTTTTTAAGCCTAAGTGGCTCGATTTTAGAAAACTTTCCTATGGACCTTACCCGAGTTTTCGTCCATTAAACGCACGCGAAAACAAGCACCAGGGAGCCGCCATTTTCTGATAATCCTATCTTTTCCCCCATCGCCCTGGCTGACCTGCTTTTGCGGCACTAAATCAATTCCCCCGCCCCTGAGCCTGTCATCAGCAGACTCGTACCGCCCATTTCCCAACGCCAAGGCACGTCTCGCGTCAACATTCGCTGCGCTTCAGCTAATGACGTGTCGCCATGGAAATGGCAGGACGCCTCTTTCCTCAATAAGTGTAAACAGACCGTTTCACAACACACAGCAGCAGATTTTCGATTCCATTCCTCTCTCTGTGTTACTTAGAGTATTTTGTGACTTGTTTCTGTGCTCTGGTCAGCTACCTTCGCCGCTTGTAGCCCGTGTGAACACCTGTACCATCTCGGTAAATTATTTTACTCTGTTTACCACACAATGGCTACAATAATGCCCTACATGTACGAGCCCGAGTATACCGAGGAGGAACTACTGGAAAGGGAAGCACGCGAAAACGATGGGGATTCGGACGGCAGTTGGCAGGACGAATCAACAGATGAAGAGCCTGGGCCTAGTCGAATGGACGGCGTCTCCACCTGGTGCACATGCAATCGGTGCAAGCTAATGCCAACTGAGGACGAGAACTGCTGCTGCCGAGAAAACTCGGGAAGCCTGGCCTACATTTCGGAAGGCGAGCCACGACCGCAATGCATCACCAAGCTGCCAGACTTCAGGGCAGCCTGCCTCACACGGGCCGTGTTGAGAATAATGATGGTGCTTATGCACGAACTTCACGCAACAGTTCGTCCTCGTAATCCGAGCAACAAGTAAGTATACTCTGCTTGTCATGCCACTCCTATTTCATGTTCTTCTACTATATCCAAAATGACATCTACATATCATTGTAACGCATGTAAGTCGTTCAATAGTGTGCATTGTCTAGATAGCATTTGTCCATGCAGAATGCCATTAGTTACAAGAATTGTCATTGACAACAAACGTTTATTAAACTTATCTTGGTCATTTAAAAACAGTTTGTTTCATTTCTATTCACAGGTGGTACAGGCTGGTGGCCTATCGTTCCTTTACATGGTGGCTCCACGGGAGCCTTGGACACCGTGTTCGAAGAGTGATACCCGTCTGTGCCGTTCGTGCCATTAGAGAAACGTTCCCGAGTGACAGCGGTCAGTACAGGGGATTTTCTCTCGCTGTGCTGCAACCTGACCTGTATAATCTTTAAAGTCTTGTATTTTTGTGTCATGAAAATAAGATACAAAATAAAACACCACATATATTTTAACAACGTTTGTTTCGATTTTTTAAATGAATCAAGTGTGTCTCCATTCAAGGATGGACGTCAGACATCTGTGCTCCGAATGGGTGAAGGTCTGGTCGCTGTGAAGCAGGGTGGTCACTATCTATCTAAGCTAACATAACATATTCTCGATAATGCATGCACTAAATAACACTTGTTCAAAGTCTTTCAGTAGGTTATGTCTCTATAAAAGTCACACATATATCTATACTTACAATTACCATTGGATTATACAGGCCTTAGGGTCTTGACCACTATAATACACCGGTTGAAGTGTGGGTCTGTGCTCACAAGAATCTCCAGTATGTGGCATTTGTTATTGATAAGCAACGATATACTATCATTGATATAAAGGCCATATACTATATATTGATATAAAGGCGGTTCGTGCCAGTGGATGAGCGCTGGCATGGGGGGCTGTCAGGGGTGCGAAAGGCCAAGGTGCCAAACTACATGTACACTTCAAAAGGTGTCCCACGCCAAGGGGCCATCGGTCACATGGCCTCCTCAGACCCCGTGTCTCCAGCCAGGCCTCCCCTTGAAGCAGGCCGCCCCCCTGCAATCCACATAAGTGTGTCTCCATTCAGAAGTCTTCCTGTGCCTTATCTGCACGTCCCAGGGCCATCCATCCCACCCCCCTGTATCAAAGGCGGTTCGCGCCGGTGGATGCGCGCTGGCATGGGGGGGCTGTGACAGGCGCAAACGGCCAAGGTGCCAAACTACATGTACACTTCAAAAGGTGTCCCACGCCAAGGGGCCATTGTTCACATGGTCTCCTCAGACCCCGTGTCTCCAGGCAGGCCTCCCCTGAGGCAGGCCGCCCCCCTGCAATCCACATAAGTGTGTCTCCATTCAGCAGTCTTCCTGTGCCTTATCTGCACGCCCCAGGCCCATCCATCCCACCCCACTGTATCAAAGGAGGTTCGCGCCGGTGGATGCGCGCTGCCATGGGGGGCTGTCAGGGGCGCGAAAGGCCAATGTGCCAAACTACATGTATACTTCAAAAGGTGTCCCACGCCAAGGGGCCATCGGTCACATGGCCTCCTCAGACCCGTGTCTCCAGCCAGGCCTCCCCTTGAAGCAGGCCGCCCCCTGCAATCCACATAAGTGTGTCTCCATTCAGCAGTCTTCCTGTGCCTTATCTGCACGCCCCAGGGCCATCCATCCCACCCCCCTGTATCAAAGGCGGTTCGCGCCGGTGGATGCGCGCTGGCATGGGGGGCTGTGACGTGCGCAAACGGCCAAGGTGCCAAACTACATCTACACTTCAAAAGGTGTCCCACCCCAAGGGGCCATCGGTCACATGGCCTCCTCAGACCCTGTGTCTCCATGCAGGCCTCCACTTCAAGCAGGCCGCCCCCCTAATACCACGACATACATACGTCATTCATTCACAAACACACCCCAGTTTCTGATACTTTAAAAACCACTCGATATGTCTCATGAGAACATCTTTGTGCTTTGCAAGTCAACTCCTGAATGTGCTACCTCGGAACCACGGAGATCTATGCTAATCTGCTCGTCGTCGTGCTATCCGTGAACTTCTGTGACCGCTTCGAGCATACCCATCAGTGCGCTACCTGTGGCCATCCACCTATTCTCCCGCAACATACTGCTCTGCTTGCTGAATCCAACTGTTTGTTGGTCAAGGTAAGGCCATGTATCCTGGTCATAATTCGCAGATTTTTAAATTTCTATCTATTTGCAAGTAGAGTACCCAATAGTGCTATGTTCATTGGTCTCATTGCTATTGACTTGAATTTCCATTGCTATGCTATCAATAGATCTATTTATTTTCATCTGTGTCAATTGCCATCGAATTGCATCCTTCGGGGGTCCAGTCTATGATGTAAGCATGTTTCCTTCTCGTGCAATACAGAACATCCAAGGGATGAGTCACATGTTCAGTTTTTAGTCACATCATTTATACATTTCTGCAATTTATGCAAATACTAAGCCGCACATAATGAACTGGTATAGTTCCTGCGACCAAAACAAACCTTGCATTGATCATTGTATGATTCATTTACTTTTGTATCAAATCTTTATTCTTGAAGATTGTATAATAATGTTGATATTTACTTTTCAGATTTATCAACAATGCCTGCCTGTTCAATTAGTGGTTGCCCTTCAAAGACCCATGCGAGATCTGAAGGCACTACAAAGCATGTATTCCCGAAAACTGTTGATCGAATAAGAGAATGGCTCAGACATTGCGGATATCCACTGGATGAGCTGGAAAGTAGAGTCCAACAAGTCTTACAGGACAAGAGGGGTGATCGATACCGCATCTGCAGCCGGCACTTTTCCTTGAACATGTACACAACATCTTGGGTAACAAAGAAGAATGAACGGCGAATGACACGGAAATTGCTCGAAAACGCTATTCCCACTCTATTCATCCACATTCCGCCACCGGTGAGCCAAGTGTCCGGATTTAGCTTTAGGCCTTGCGGTAGTGTGTAGGTATCCGAACGGATTAATTGATATTGTAGGTGTTCTATCCCTTGTAATAATTTCGATATTGATACGATTGTATAGTTTTTTAAATAATGACATTTACCAATATATTCTTTTTCGATTTCATAACCCACAAACACAATGAATATATATGGGAACAGGGAACTGTGCTGTATTGAGCATTTTACAAGTATTCTGTCGCCTTACATGGCTATTTTTAATATTGGCATTTCATTATTTATCATTAATTTACCTTTACAACTTCTTGACTATCCCTTGAATCTGAAGCAAGAACATTCTACATCCTTGACGTGGTCGCAGTTATCAACCACTTCTAGCGCGTATCAGGTAATCTTACTAGGCTAATCCGCTACAGACCTGTTTTATGCATGTCAAGTAATATTTTTATTTTATAGTGTAATCATTTTACCAAATGTTTGGTTAGTGCTTTCCAATTGATATACACCTTAGTTATCGTCCACTGGTGTTTGATTTCGGTTATAATTAGTGTTATCCATACTAATGCAAGTACTGTCTTTCAGGGAGATGCTGAAGCATCCGCCACATCTACAACATTTCTAGATGTTCTTCAACAGCAGGAGGTATGGATACTGACAGCTCCATCGAGCGTCATCATCAGAGCTGGAATTCTTGTCGTTTGATTCTTCTACACAATGTTTCATTCGTGGTTAGCCGTTGATATGTACCTGTGCTGTCGACCCCAGGTGTGTGTTATGTTTTCACTATTGTAATCCTCACTAATGCAAGTATTATCTTTCAGGCAGTTGATGGAGCGTCAACCCCTGCACTTGATGCAGAGCCTGACATTCAAATAATTCCAGGGGAAATGGAAGCGGGACCATGCGTATACGAATCGGCGCAACAGCTTTCGGAAGTGCGCACTACATTTGCAACATCCATAGATATTCTTCAGCAGCACGAGGTATGGATAATGACAGCTCCATCATGCGTGATCAGATAACGTGATTCCATTTGCTATACTTTCTTCCCTATTAACGCAAGTGCTGTGTTTCAGGGAGACGACAAAGCTTTCACTACAATCACAACATCCAATTTAGATGATGCAGATGTAAATAAATTGGCGAAATAAGTCGATGAAATGTGATCATATTTAGATTTTCCTTGATTCTTTTGGACAATGCATCATTTGCGGTTATCTCTTTATATGTACCTGTGCGTTCGACCCCAAGTGTGTGTTATGTTTCCAATATTGAAAACCATACTGATCCAAGTACTGTGTTTCAGGGAGACAACAGAGCTTCCACCACAATCACAACATCTCATTTTGATGATGCAGATGTAAAGGAATCGTTGAAATAAGTCGATGAAATGTGATCATATTTGGATTTTCCTTGATTCTTTTGGACAATGCATCATTTGTGGTTATCTCTTTATATGTACCTGTGCCGTCGACCCCAAGTGTGTGTTGTGTTTCCAATATTGAAAAGCATACTAACGCAAGTACTGTGTTTCAGGGAGATGCGGATGCCTCCTCTCCAATACAACCATTCATGGCAGTCCATGCAGAGCCAGAGGTATGGATACTGACAGTTCCATCGAAATAGATCATCACTGGTCAAATACTTGTCCTTTGATTGTTGCACACAATGTTTAAATCGTGTTTGGCTATTGAGATGTACCTGTGTGTTCGTCCTCACGTGTGTTTTATGCTAACAATATTTTGATACATAGTAATGAAAGTACTATGTTTCAGGGAGACGATGGAGCCTCATTCCGTACTGTCTATGCGGATACAGAAAATATAGTCGTTGCAGCGCAAGAGGAAGGGAGGACATGCGGAAACGAATCGGAGCTACAGCGTGCAGATGTTGAAGGTCGAGTCAAAAAAGTTGCAAAGAAAAAAAAACAAAAAAAGGTTAGTTACAAACAGTTCATAACTTTAAAAAAATGTTTGTGCTGGGGACTATTTTATGTTTTTTTCCAGTCAATTCTACTACACTCCATCTTTTTTTTAAACTGAACATCCCTTTTCCAATCTCTCCTCCAGTTACCCGTGGGTGTCAGAACTATACACACACAGAAAGTGAAGCGAATGAGAGATGTGGCTTGCCAGACCGTGTACACTATGGAGGAACTATTAATTGAGGCGAGGCGTGTTCAGGCTCGAGATGCTCATGTCCAATGGCCAGAACATGAATTAACTGTGTTTGGAGACTACAGCAAAGTTGCATTGGACCATAGCTACAGTGCGACCGCACCACCACAAGAAGATGTTATTGAATGTATTGAAGATAGCTCTGAAGTAGTTGCAGATCAATTTACACAATCTACACCTGCCAAAAATTTGCCACCAAAAAAGCTGTCGACATTGTTGTGTTCTCCCATCAATGTTGAAGTAATAGATGTCGAAATGACAGAGAATGAACCAGCCGCAGCATCCATAGACGCATCAGAACTTGATATCAGCGATATTACTTTCCAATGTGTTGAAATCGCCACAACGTCACGGGCCGAAACAACGTTGACGCAGGATGACGGTCTAATGAAAGAGAGCAAATACATTGTCTTCGACAGTTGTTTGATGGAAATTATAAGTATGCTGAAATATGTGCATTCCATTAGAGGGAAAGTATGTGGGAAGCCATTGATTAATGTGACTCGTCAAATAAAAGGCAGAAACGTCAAAATTAATGCCGCCTGTAGATTAAATCATAGGTTCTCATGGTCTGCACAACCGATGCTGGGGAAACTGCCAGCAAGCAATCTACTGTGTGCAGCTGCATCACTTTTTAGTGGCTCCAGTTTTAGAAAGTTAGAGGCTTTCTTTCAGTTTGTGGTACTCCATTTCATTTCTAAAGCGCTGTACTACATATACCAACGTGATTATCTGTTTCCGGCCATTAGTGATGCTTGGAAAATTGAACAATTGTCTCTAGCAAGTACATTCGAAGGCAACCGATTCAGGCTAGCCGGCAATGGACAGTGCGACAGCCCTGGATTTTTTGCCAAGTACTGCACCTACCACTTTCAGGACATGGATAGTAAGAAAATTGTGAGTTCGGTGGTCGTGCAGGTAACACAATGTACATCGTCAGTGGCCATGGAGAAACTAGGATTTATAAAATCAGTGGAATATCTACAATCAAGGGGAATGCACATCAACCTCATAGCCACGGATAGACACGTTTCAATTGCCAAGACAATGAGAGAGCAGTTCCCACATATTAATCATAAATTTGACGTATGGCATCTTGCTAAATCAATCAATAAGAAAATCTCGGCTGCAGGGAAAAAAAAAGGTTTTGAAAGTATTTTGCAGTGGTCACATTCTATCACCAACCATCTTTGGTGGAGCTCAAAAACTTGTGAGGGGTCAGTGGAAATACTACTTGAAAAATGGTGGTCACTGATGCACCACTGTACCAACGTTCACCTCTGGACAGCAAATTAACATTTCCACCAATGTGAACATGGCCCTTTGTCCCCAGAGGAGGCACGGAAGAAGAAGTGGTTGATTCCATCTTCACCGACACACAAAGCCATTGAGAAGATTGTTTTCGACAAAACTCTATCAAGAGATTTGAGAGGACTGACAGAATTCTGTCACACAGGAGATTTGGAGGTGTTCCACAATATGTGCCTAAAGTACAGGCCAAAGCGCTTGCATTTTAGTTTTCTGGGTATGAAACATCCTACTCTACTAGCGGTCTTGGCCCATAACAGCAATGTCGGACGTGAACAATCTAGGACTAGGGGTAAAGTAAGGATGCCTCGCTACACTAAGGTGTTTTCAAAACGAAGTAAGCAATGGGTGATCAAACCAGTCTATGATGAAATGCAGTTCGACTTTGTGAAAGGCCTTATTGTTGCTGTGTTAGAGAAGCACAGATATGGAATTTTGGACGTTTCTGTGCAGAGCAGTGATCCATTGCCACGAACATTGCGACTGTGCCATGCCCACCCGAAGCACAGCTGATTGTGAAGTACAAATCCCGGTTTAAATAATTGCAATACGATTGTCTTTTTGTAAATAAATGTTATTGTACAGTGTAGCTGTAAACCTAACCCCTACCTTCACCATCATGGGTGGCGAACAAGCTGGGTGTCATCTTTGAATTCTCTCTATTCACCTCACATATGTGTATGTATATATTTTTCTCATGTCTCATCTCATGTAAATGTAAATGCTGCGCACTGTTAACGGAGGAGAGGCTTGCGTATTGCAAATAATAAAACAAACAAGCAAACAAACAATAAATCTCACTTTTAACTCAACTCCTGTGGTACTTTATACTTTTCCTGACCATCCGCAAAAAATTAAATGTCTCAATTTGGGCTGCAAAGCTCGCAGACAACGGGGACAAAATTGGGGCACTTAGAACGCGCCAGCCAAGCGGGCCGTGGCATTTGGGAGAGAAGCCAGTTCGCATTTGCACATTGAGGCGCACTACATAGACGGATTCTAAACTTCAAGTTCTCACAGACGCCTATACTACGTGATGTTGCAAATAAAGAATGCGAAGGACAGCACCCAGATGAGGCCCACAAGTCGCACTGGAAGTATAAGGGTCTATTGTTTTTTGACCTTGAGACAATGACCATGCCGAAAGAACTACATTTGAAGGGAGTGCGCAGTAACGTAAGAGACGATAAGGCAGAAAATTCAGAAACTAGACCGAGTTTCATTTTAGTTCAGTATACGGAAAATCGCTGTCAAGAGCACGGTCCGTTTTACAGACTGCATTACGAAGAGACACAATGGAAATTTCAAATATAATGTGAGTAAATCTTTACATGCTTTTATACCGGAATGAAGATTTAATGAATGGATGCATGAATAAATGAATGAATGAAGAGCTAGGAAAAGCAAGGAAAACGTGTTCGTAGTGGGCACATGGGCATGCAGGTCCACTGGTCTCACCGATTTCGGTCCTTGGCCCAGCCACTTTTCCCTGCACTGCCTACCTGCACTACGGGACTGTCTCTGTATCCTTCAGCCCCTTCTCCCGACATTTACCTTGCACTTGCCACCAGCTGGCCCTATTATTTAATTTGTATTCAACTAACCATGTACAGCCCTTCCCCATGCGCGATCAGAAAGACACCTGGCCTAGTAGGATCGTTGTCTGTCTGCCCTTGTTCCCCACCTGCCTCGTCACACCTAGAAACACTTGAGTATAGGCGCGTTACAAATGCCATATCATATATCATATCATTCCTCACGCATGTAGACTAACTGTCGTTTATCATTGTGTGTTTGCCTCGATTTATCTCGTTACTTTTCGTATTGATTTTAGAGACGAACATACTCCATTGAACTATCCTTGCAAGCAAATAGTTTCTGATCGGCCGTAATAAATAAAATGAGTAATATTAATGAAGTTCGGCTAGCGAGACTAATTATAATTTTTTTGTTTTCATAACAGGTATTTGATCCCATTCTGCCACTGCCATCTGTTTGAGACACCGGCGGATGGATTCTTCAGCAGACACCTGCAGCTTTGTGTCAACAACTGGAGCACGATCACCATATTATGGGACGATCGCCAAGGGCCCACATGCCCTTACGCTGTACTAGTGGCTAGAAGCAACATATCAACCTTTAGGCTGGACTAGTGCCTAGTTGATGGAACAGCCTTGCGGTTCACCGTGCTTCCAAAGTGATTCTTTTTACGAAAATGAACACCCTGTGTACCATAAAGGAACAGCGCGTGACTCAAGATGAAACGGAACAGTTATTGCGGATACAGATAAAAGAAAATAAATGGCTTTCGGAGTTCATATGGCAATTGCTGAATATTCTCTAAACATTGAATGTCAAATAAATGTACTTTACCAAATGTACCGTGTTGCTGTTTCATTTTAAAGTACAGTTTCATATTCCGAATTGTGGTGCGCTGTGTTGTGAGTTGATCTGTGTTGGTTTCCGGGTTCTGTGTGGAGTCGCGCAGAAGACGACTGGGCGCGTTTGCCTACG
Source organism: Ambystoma mexicanum (assembly GCF_040938575.1). Classification (NCBI taxonomy): domain Eukaryota; kingdom Metazoa; phylum Chordata; class Amphibia; order Caudata; family Ambystomatidae; genus Ambystoma; species Ambystoma mexicanum. The sequence continues at coordinate 570,378,103 of NC_090922.1, read as the reverse complement.
CAGCACAGTAACGTCACGGAGAGAGGCGGGGAATATGAATGTTTTGATAATGTCAGGCTCAGGGGCGGGGGAATTGATTTAGTGCCGCAAAAGCAGGTCAGACAGGGCGATGGGGGAAAAGATAGGATTATCAGAAAATGGCGGCTCCCTGGTGCTTGTTTTCGCGTGCGTTTAATGGACAAAAACTCGGGTAAGGTCCATAGGAAAGTTTTCTAAAATCGAGCCACTTAGGCTTAAAAAAACATGGCCGACCCGTAGGGACAATACAAATTTTTACTAGACCATGCCTTTAAAAGTCATGGGAGACGGAAATGCTATGGTCTGAGCTGGGGCGATTATAAGCTAAACCACTAAAGTCAAAACAAGGGCATTCGTCTTCAGGATTACCTTGAATTGCTTTAGATGACTGGAGCCAAGCAGGAAGGCTTGTCAACTTCAGGATCTAATCACTCCTTCTTCTCCCGAAGTATCACCCAGAGCGAGGCGCGGGGATCCGAGGGAACGCAGGAAATACACTCTCAACAGTCGGAGATGCTGCACGTCCAGAGGTGATGTTTTATGAGATAGTAGCTGCATTGGACATAGAGAGTGAGAACAGATTTGCCACCACCAGATACTGCTCCACACAGGAAACACTCAACATTCGGCAACAATCTGTGTCCGTAGGTGATGTTTTGTGAGATGGGAGCTGCCTTGGATATAGAGAGTGGGAACAGACTCGCTGCTACCAGATACTGCCCCACACAGGAAACACACTCTCAACATTCGCGACGCTCTGCGTCCAGAGGTGATGTTTTATGAGATAGGAGCCGCCTTGGAGATAGAAAGTGAAAACAGACTCACCGCCACCAGATACTGCTCCACAAAGGAAACCCTGTCTCAACATTGTAATGAACATTTTTTGATATTGTTAGTTACATGCAAACCAAAAAGACAACTCATAACAGAATTAAAATGTATTAATAGGTAAATGAAACAAGAAACCAAAAGGAAAAGGTAAAAGAAAAAGAATAACGGTGAATGTTTAAATAAAACGAAAAATGGTAATTGCAATTTCATTCATTTGCAGCAACGTTCTGATGAGTGATATAAGTGTCAATGGCTTACACGTGCACTTAGTTACTTTCTGACTAGATATATAACACTTGGTAATTAATGGCAGAGTGGTCACCAAAATTCATTTTATTTAAACATTATCTCTTTTTTCTTTTCTTCATCTTTTCCTTTTGTTTTTTTTAAATATTTTTTGTATCAATTGCAATTTGATTGATTTGTATTCTGTTCTGAGTTGATGTTTTGTTGATTTCAATGTAGCTAGCATTATGAAAAAATATTTGATTACATCTTATCTTATAATTTTAAAAAATATTATTTATTATTATGTGCTTTTCTATTTCTTTGTCACTTTCTGTTTTTTGGACCTTGCAGGTCTGCAGGATCGCATTCCAGCAGGCAAGACCCGGTGAGTGGGTAAAGTGTCGCTGTATATGCTGACATGGGAGGCTGGGGTGAACTCAATATCCAATCACAGACCTAGCTTTCTTCAAATATTTGGCGGTCAGCCAATGAACTGGCCACAAACATGAATATCCTCATATACCCAGGACACAAAACCAAACAAAAGACCTTCCCGGGACACTATGACACTGTGCACCCCAAAGGCAGCCGCTTAGTATCCGGCCATTCACTGCTCTGGAAGTCTTATGGATTATTAATCAGACTACAAAAACATACAGAGCCACCCTCCCAGAGAGGCATTCGATTACGCCTAAGTGGGAGAAAAAGCTGTTCCCAAACAAAGCAAGTCATCACAAAGTTTGGTGGCCACCACATCCGATTGAATACGGCCGTTCCACTTAATACTTACCCATTGGCAGTCGTGGGATATGGGTTCAACACTCTCCTGCATCTTAGTGCACTCTACTTTTTCACTGTGAGTTCACGGAGCAGAAAAGTTGGTGATCCGTGTCGAGAAAAGCTCAAGAAGTATTGCTGTCGACCCTGAGGGAAAGTGTCACTTACAAAAGAGGATGTGACAGCTGGAAAGATGACTCTAGGTGAGACATGGGGGACCAGCATAACCTGGAGATGGACTTAGCATTAGTCAATTTCCTTTTCTATTTATCTGGTCAAGTGCCAGAAATTGACATCTTGCACACAGCAGAGAATACAACAGGTTGAGACTTACATCCAGAGCCAGTGTTTCTGGGGAAATGCTGCTTTGTTATCTTGGTGAAAAGAATGTGTCTATGCTCTTCCAGCAATGCTTTAGTTCTGCAGGGACATTCAGCAATTCAAGGCGTTACAGGCATCAGCAGCCATGATACATCTGGGCCCCTGATTAAAAAGTGGCTTGGGGCAGTATTGGTGTTTATCAAACATTCTAGGGTCCACTTTTCTTTTCTCCTGATCTGACAGTGACATCACTCCCAGTGGTCAGTACCATTAGGCAGCGGAGGTGACTGCTGTGTGGCATATTCCCCTGCAGAGTACTTTACTGAGAGCAGCTCCTGGTGACCTCTGGGCACTGGTGCTCTTTTGCGTTGTCTGATTTACTATAGCTGCCAGAAAGGACCATGCAAGCACTATGAGGAGTCGTTGGTATTTTAGTTATTTGCGCTGTCTACATTGTGTTTTCACCAACACCCCCTCATATGCGTAATAAGAAGGATGGAGCTCTTCGTGTTTTAAGTTATTTCATTTTTATTTTATTGGTTTTTTATAACACGCTTAATTCCTGAGTTTGGTTTCTTTGCTTTTTTTAAATTAGATTTTTATAACAAACATGTGTTTCCAAACATATGGATATCAGTAACATTACATAACTGTCAAACTTAAATCATACCAATATTTCATATTGATCTATTAAGAATGGACTATCATAAATCATCATACAACCTTATGCGATTTTATTCCTAACACTACAGTGGTAATTACATATTATATCCATTATAAAATGTAACTAATTGACAGACACAATAAAAACTAGACGCAACCAACAAAAACAAAATACAACAAAAAACACATCACTCATAAATTATTGAAAGGATTCCATAATGAAAGATATAGATCTTCACGATCCTTATTTAATAGTAATACTTTCTCTTAATTTAATAAAATAATCCGGGATTCGAACCTCTGTTGCCGCGCGTGGTCTTGTGTCCAATTAAGGCCAACATGTTGCCCCTGTGCTATCCTCCGAAGTTTGCAAGTGGCAGCCCCTGGGTTTTGTTTGCTGCCTCTGCCTTTTGGTTCTTTGATCTGCTACACTGGAGTGCCCCAGAGGTGCCCGAGATGCCAGTGCCACTGAGGATCTCGCGAGAGCACCACATTGGTGCTGCGGGGTGCATTACAGCAGGGTCGCTTTGGAATCTTGATGAGAATGTCCCACAGGTGTTCTGATTGTGCCAGGGTTGGGAAGGTCACGCAATCAGCTGATAGGAGGACCATCCCGAGTGAGCAACTCCTACTCAATGATATTGATGGCAGTTGTAGGTGGCAGTAGCAGCGCTGCATCAGTGGCAAGGCCACCGTGCATTGCATCTATAAAGAGTTGGGTTTTCGCTGTATTAGTCAGTGCTTTTCTTCACACTGTAACAGCACCTAGGGAATGGGTGATGTGTTCCCTCGCACCTCCTGAAATACTTGTTACGGTGCCTTCATGGTGAGCAGCAAATGGCTTTATTTTGGGGTTAAGCCGAGCTGGCTGAGCCCAATTCGATCTGGTTGTTAATTTCTACTGTAAAAATCCTGTATTCCTTTTGCAGAATTAATTATGGTGGTAATTATAACACCTGAATTTAAACCCATGGGAACTGATGCGCCTTGTATATTTGTTATTCCCTGGTGACCACTCTATCCTCTCTCTTTCTTCTCCCTCTCTTTCTTTACCTCCCCTTTCTCTCGCTCCCTCGCTCTCTCTCCCTCTTTCTCTCTCTCGCTCTCTCTCTGTTCTCGCTCTTCTCTTTCTTCTCCCTTTCTTTCTCTACCACTTCCTCTCTCTCCCTCCTCTCTCTGTCTCTCTCTCTTTCTCTCCATCTCTGTTCTCTTCGTCATCTTTCTCTCTCTGTCCTCGTTCTCTCTTCTCCCTCTCTTTCTCTACTCCCTCTTTCTCTCTCTCTGTCCTCTCTCTGTCTTTTCTCTTCTCCCTCTGTCTACTGTTAGGCTATGCAACATCTCTCCTTTTTTCCAAACAATGAACAGGTATAAACAGTAACTATAACAAACAGAACCTTGGTGCACGGGAACAGTTCTCGACCTCCTAAGAGACCGGGTCCATGATCAAGTCTGGGAATCTCGATGGGCGGTGGCGCCCCTCCCAGCTCAGGTACCTTCTGCCCTCCTCTCGAGGTGGTCTCGGTGTCCACGGGACCTCTGGAGGACCTTCGTCTACTGGCGGTGCCACCTAACGGGGTCCTGGGGAGGACACTTCTTGCGGCACCCTTGGTGGTGCTTACAGCGGGCCAGCTTCGATCCTCTTGAAGTAGGATATATTTCTTGTGATCGTTCCCCTCTCATTGGCCGCCGTGACCATGGACCCCTTGACATGGGTCACTCCTAATGGCTGGGCGTCATAAGTGAGGGATACCTTCCCTTCCGGACGCCTGTTTCGGACCAGTACAGTGTCCCCTACTTCGATAGTCTTTTCCTGAATGTTCCGGCGTACACTTTCCCGCTCGTTCTTGACACTTCGTTCCAGGCATACGCGGTTGTTGTCGACCACTCCTGGGTGGCGCCCCTCTACCTCAGGCAGCATTCCTCTGGGGCAGCGGTTGAATAGAGCCTCTGCCGGCGCAACCCCGGTGGACTGATGGGGGGGTTGTCTGATACTCCGATACTCCCGAAGGAATTCAAAGAGGTTCTGACGCAGTTCCCCTCCTCCATCCAACGAGATTCTGAAGATCTTGTTGAGCGTTCGCATGAAGCGCTCAGCCTCTCCGTTCGCTCTGGGCCAGAGCGGGGTGACCCGACAGTGTTTGATGCCTCTCTCTTCTAGGTAGCTGGCGAATTGCTGCCCCTGGAACGGCGGGCCATTGTCAGAGCATAGCTCCGTGGGGAACCCGTGGGTGGCAAACATCTTCTCCAACGCCAAGATGGTGTGGTCGCTGGCCGTAGACTCTGCCAGCTCCACCTCTGTGTACCGTGACCATTGGTCCACAACTGCAAGAAAGTACAAGCCTCGACCCGTGGAGCCAAAGTCGTCGTGCACAGTGCCCCACGGCTGCTCACTCCTCTCCATGGCTCTGATTGGTGGTCCTCTCTCCGCTGGGCTGGCCACCTGGCAAAGAATGCATGTGCGCACAAACTCATCCACCCTTTGCTCCAGGTCAGGGAACCAAACCTTAAGTCTTAGGTGCGCCTTCGTCTTGGCAGCTCCCTGATGTCCCTTGTGTGCAAGATGTAGCACCTTGGTCACCAAGGCTCGTGGGATGCCATTCTGACGGCCTCGTAACAGAAGGCCGTCCTCCATTACCGAGAGCTCGTTGAGCACCTTCCACAGTACTTGGAGGTCCTTTTGAGCTCCGGCCTCCCGCCTGGGATTGTTGGTGAGCACTTCTCTCCACTCCCCGCTGTCCATTGCATCCTTGATGACCAGAAAGATTTAATCTTCTTTCGAAGCATCCGCAATTTCCTGGCGTGACAGGGCCACTGGCAGGGCCGCCTCCACGACATTGTGTACCATCTCAATACAGTCCACCACTTCAGCGGTGTCACGGGGGCGCCCGTGCCCTGGATGTGTGAACAGGTAGTCTGCTGGGTTGTGGGTGCCCGGGCGATATTGCAATTTGACACCATACTCAATCAGCGACAGCATCCACCGTTCGATGCGTGGAGGTGGCTTGGAGGAGGCGCCCGCCATGATCGGAATAAGTGGCTTGTGATTTGTGATTACCACAACAGGCTTTCCTAATATATACAGCCTAAAGTGCTTGCAGCCCCGCAAAATGGCCAGTGCCTCCCGCTCAATCTGCGAGTACCTTTTCTTGGATTCTGTTAGCACCTTGCTGGCATATGCTATCGGGCGCATGAGTCCATGTGCGTCCGCCTGCATTAGCACTGCACCCAGCCCGACCGGGCTGGCATCCACGACTATCTCCGACTCCCTGCCCGGGCTAAAGTATGCCATGGTCTCCTGGCCCGACAGTGCATTCTTGATCTCAGCGAATGCCCTTTGTTCCTTGGATGTCCATGCCCATGCAGCATCGTTCCTCTTCAGTGCACGTAAGGGCTCTGACAGTGATGTCAAATCACGAATGAACCGCCCGCAGTAGTTCACCATGCCAAGAAAACTTCTTATTTCGGCCGGTGACTCTGGGGGGGGCCGCCTCGCGTATGTCTCTCACCTTCTCCGGGTCGGGCGAGATACCTCCAGCATGGAACACAAACCCGAAGAATTCTATTCGGTCCGTGAGGAACTGACATTTCTTTCGGTGTAGTGTCAGCCATAGACTCTTGAGTCTTTCCAGTGCTCGCTCCAGCCTCTTCTGGTGTTCTGATTCCGACTGGACAAAGACCAGAATGCCATCTGACATGTGGATGACACCTTTTAGTCCTGCCAGGGCTCCACGGATGACGTTCTGGAAGACTTCCGCCGCTGATGAGACACCAAAGCTGAGTCTTTTAAACTGATATAGCCCTTCGTGGGTCGTAAATGTAGTTATGTAACGTGACTCTGGGTGGAGCTCCAGCTGGTGATACCCAGATCTCAGATCGAGTTTGGAAAAGACTTTCGCCCCCTGCAGCTCACCCACTATATCATCCAGCGTGGGCGTGAGGTGACGTTCCCTCTTTATGGCGGCATTCGGCAGTCTCATGTCCACACAGATGCGGACAGCCCCTGGTTGTTTGGGCTTTGGTGCAACCATTATGGGGGAGATCCACAGAGTTGCGCACTCCACCCGCTCGATAATGTCCAAGTCAATGAGGGATTGGAGTTCCTTTTCTACCTGCACCCTCAGATGGAACGGAATTCTTCGGTGCTTGAGGGCCGTCGGCCTCACGGACCCATCAATGTGGAGCCTAATAGGGTCACCTTTCAACTTGCCCACGCCCTGAAAGATGCTTTTGGACCGATGCAGTAGGCGATCAATGTCTGTGTGGTACACCGCCAGGGTGAAATGTACGATGTTTAGGGCTTCAGAGGCAGCGCAGCTCAGCAGGGAATGCAGGTTTACATGGGTCACAAAAAACCTGGCCTTGATCTTATTCAGGCCGTGTGACACTGGGGCCACCAAGACTCCCTGAATTGGCAGGGGCGTGTCCCCCCCCAAAGGAGTATATTCGAGCCTTGGACTCTTCCAACTTGGGTGGATCTGGGAGAGCCTCATAGTGTTCAGCTGCTAGGACGCAGACTGACGCTCCCGTGTCGATCAAGACAGGAGTGGGCACATAGCCAATGTTCACTGTGCATGTCGGTTGCCTGCTCTGCTTCGCTCCTGTGGCGATGCTTGAGATGAAAAAGACCTCCTCTTCATCTTCCTCTTCCTCGGCAATGTCCAAATCCTGCACACCATACTCGAGTGCCGACACACTCCTAAAGCGTCTGGTGTTACCCCTGCTTGACCTTGCCGGCCCCCTAGATGCAGCTACTGGGGTCGTGGCCCTGAACACTCTCGCGTAGTGTCCTGGCGCAGACCCTTGACTTTGCAGGGCATTCCTCAGCATGTGGCAGGTTGTACCCACAGTACAGACAGGACTGCAAGTTTCCGGGAGTCGAGGGACTGTCTGCTCTTTAAGGACCCCATCGCGACCTCCCTGGGGCACAGCTCCCAATGGCAAAGGCATCCTCACTTTTCCCTGGATGCATTGCCGCGTCCATCTTTGCGCCTCTAGATTCAGCCAGTTCATATGCCCGCCCAGTGTCCAGGATTTGCGCGTCAGGCCTTGCTTCCTAAGCACCTGCCTGCGCAATCTCCCAGAGCTGCACCCCTGTATCAACTGGTTCTGCACCATCTCCTCCTCATTCACGCACCTGCAGGTGCTAGCAAGGTGCCTCAACCTTGCACAGAACTGGTCCAAGGACTCCTCCCCTTGTTGCTTCTCGGCACACATCACAAATTTGTCGAAATCGACATTCGCCATGGGGGAGGAAGTGGTCCTGGAGGGCCTGTTTCACTGCATCATAGGTGACCACCTGAAGATTTAGTGAGTCAAAAATCCTGTGGGCCTCCGTGCCAGCTGAGTACACCATCGTGGCCACCTTCGCATCATCATCAGTCTCACCCGAGGCCCTAAAAAACATTTCCAGTTTCTTCACCCATAGTAGCTACTTCGGCCCCAGTTTGGACGGTGGGCCTGAAGTGTCGAATTCAGGCATGGGTGCCAAGGTGCTATGCAGCCTGCATGGGACTGGCATGGGGGCCCCATCTTCTCCATCCTCCTCACCCATAGTGGTGACTGGGGTGAGGGTGGAACAGCAGGGTCAGCCCAGAAGTGTTTGCCACTAACCTTCTCTAGGATGGGAGAAATGTCCAGAATCAGGTGGCACAGGTTGATGATAGGGAGGGCCAGCAGCTGCAGCAGGTGATGCCTTCAGCACCCTCAGTGCGCCATCAGTCTTTCCACTGAAAATAACCACAGCCCTTTGTTCTTAAAGGGCCATGGAGTGTCCAAAAATTGGTTTGCGAAGTCCGGATCACAGCTGGTGCACGAGCACCCGTGTGGGCCGCAACTGCCAGTGATCCGCGTGCTCCAAAGATGTCCGCCGGCCAACTGCATAGGTCCGTAACCGCGTGGGGTGACAAACACTTTCTCCGACTGCAACAGCAGCTGGAGCAATGTCGCATTCCCCTTTGCCACGTATCCTCGTCGCCAGTGTTAAAGGTGGCGTGTGACCCCCAGGCAACCTGCACGCATACAGACATGCACACGCATGCAGTCAGCAGAGAGACACGGGACGCATGTTGCTGGTACGGGGTCCCGGCGGCAACCGGCGACCGGGACCTCCTTTATTGAATACACGCATGCGCGAGCCAGAATGAGGCTCGCGCATGCTCACAACAGTTGCTTGCTACGCAACATCTACCTCTCCCCTTCTTTCTCTCTCTCTCTCTCTCGCTCTCTCTCTGTCCACTCTCTGTCTTGTCTCTTCTCTCTTTCTCTACTTCTCCCTCTCTTTCTCTCTCTCGTTCTCTCTGTGTCTCTCTTTGGGTTACTGCCCGCGTGCTGGTGTTGTACCTTCATGAGTCAGGAAGTAAGAGGATTTGAGTGTTGATTCGCATACAAGGGGGCATCGGCCACCTCATTAATCGTGGGCACTGTGGGCACATCATACATAATGGCGAGGGTTTCATCTGCACACTTAGGCACCTTACAAACGTCCAAATGCGGGTCTCAAGGTTTTTGCAGGTCCATTCTTCTAAGAAATCAGGTGGGTAGTGTCTCCCTCCTGGCCGCACGGTTCTTCCGTATATCCACTCCGGGAATTCGCTCATAAACAAAGGGATCCTCACGCTTTCATCATTGTCATTTAGAGAAACACGCATTGGCAATGCCAACAGTTTGGGTTTTTGTGTCGTATGGGAAAGGCATTTGCCAGGCACTGTTGTAGTGCTATTAACTACAAGTCCCAGGAGGATAGCTCAGCGGCAACGTGCGCGCCTTGGAAGCAAGACGACATGAAGCAATGCAGGTTCGATCCCCGGGTCCGCGCTTAGAAACCTCTGGGTGTTTAAAGGCATGGTCTAGTAAAAAATGTTATTGTCCCTACGGGTCGGCCATGTTTTTTTAACCCTAAGTGGCTCGATTTCAGAAAACTTTCCTATGGACCTTACCCGAGTTTTCGTCCATTAAACGCACGTGAAAACAGGCACCAGGGCGCCGCCATTTTGTGATAATCCTATCATTTGCCGCATCGCCCTGGCTGACCTGCTTCTGCGGCACTAAATCAATTCCCCTGCCCCTGAGCCTGACATTATCCAAACATTCATATTCCCCGCCTCTCTCCATGACGTTACTGAGCTTCGTAGGCAAACGCGCCCAGTTGTCTTCTACGCGACTTCACACAGAACCCGGAAACCAACACAGACCATCTCACAACACAGCACGCCACAATTCGGAATATGAAACTGTGCTTTAAAATCAAACAGCAACACGGTACATTTGGTAAAGTTCATTTATTTGACATTAAATGTTTAGAGAATATTCAGCAATTGCCATATGAACTCCGAAAGCCATTTATTTTCTTTTATCTGTATCCGCAATGGTACACAGGGTGTTGCTTTTCGTTAAAAGAAGCACTTTGGAAGCACTGTGAACCGCAAGGCTGTTCCATCAACTGGGCACTAGTCCATCGTAAAGGTTGATATGTTGCTTCTAGCCACTAGTACAGCGTAAGGGCATGTGGGCCCTTGGCGATCTTCCCATAAAATTGTCAGTGTGCTCCAGTTGTTCACACGAAGCTGCAGGTGTCTCACGAAGAAACCGTCTGCTGGTGTCTCAAACCGATGGCAGTAGCAGAAGGGGAGCAAATACCTGTTATGAAAACAAAAAAATTATAATTAGTCTCACCAGCCGATCTTCATTAATATTACTCATTTTATTTATTACAGCCGATCAGAAACTATTTGCTTGCAAGGATAGTTCAATGGAGTATGTTCGGCTCTAAAATCAATGCGAAAAGTAACAAAATAAATCGAGGCCAACACACAATGATAAACGACAGTTAGTCTACATTCGTGAGGAATGATATGATATATGATATGGCATTTGTAACGCGCCTATACTCAAGTGTTTCAAGGCGCGACGAGGCAGATGGGGAACAAGGGCAGACAGACAACGATCCTACTAGGCCAGGTGTCTTTCTGATTGCGCATGGGGAAGGTGGGCTGGGGGGTAAAAGTGCTGTACATGGTTAGTTGAATACAAATTAAATAATAGGGCCAGCTGGTGGCAAGTGCAAGGTAAATGCCAGGAGAAGGGGCTGAAGGATACAGAGACAGTCCCGTAGTGCAGGTAGGCAGTGCAGGGAAAAGTGGCTGGGCCAAGGACCGAGATCGGTGAGACCAGTGGACCTGCATGCCCATGTGCCCACTACGAACACGTTTTCCTTGCTTTTCCTAGCTCTTCTTTCATTCATTTATTCATGCATCCATTCATTAAATCTTCATTCCGGTATAAAAGCGTGTAAAGATTTACTCACATTATATTTGAAATTTCCATTGTGTCTCTTCGTAATGCAGTCTGTAAAACGGACCGTGCTCTTGACAACGATTTTTCGTATACTGAACTAAAATGAAACTCGGTCTAGTTTTTGAATTTTCTGCCTTATCGTCTCTTATGTTATTGCGCACTCCCTTCAAATGTAGTTCTTTCGGCATGGTCCCTGTCTCAAGGTCAAAAAACAATAGACCCTTATACTTCCAGTGCGACTTGTGGGCCTCATCTGGGCGCGAGCTGAAAATCAAAGCCGCTGTCCTTCGCATTCTTTATTTGCAACATCACGTAGTAAAGGCATCTGTGAGAACTTGAAATTTAGAATCCCTCTATGTAGTGCGCCTCAATGTGCAAATGCGAACTGGCTTCTCTCCCAAATGCCACGGCCCACTTGGCGCGTTCTAAGTACCCCAATTTTGTCCCCGTTGTCTGCGAGCTTTGCAGCCCAAATTGAGACATTTAATTTTTGGCGGATGGTCAGGGAAAGTATAAAGTACCACAGTAGTTGAGTTAAAAGTGAGATTTATTGTTTGTTTGTTTTATTATTTGCAATACGCAAGCCTCCCCTCCGTTAACAGTGCGCAACAGTGCGCAGCATTTACATTTACATGAGATGAGACATGAGAAAAATATATACATACACATATATGAGGTGAATAGAGAGAATTCAAAGATGACACCCAGCTTGTTCGCCACCCATGATGGTGAAGGTAGGGGTTAGGGTTACAGGTACACTGTACAATAACATTTATTTACAAAAAGACAATCGTATTGCAATTATTTAAACCGGGATTTGTACTTCACAACCAGCTGTTCGGTGGCAATGGATCACTGCTCTGCACAGAAACGTCCAAAATTCCATATCTGTGCTTCTCTAACACAGCAACAATAAGGCATTTTCACAAAGTCAAACTGCATTTCATCATAAACTGGTTTGATCACCCATTGCTTACTTCGTTTTGAAAACACCTTAGTGTAGCGAGGCATCCTTACTTTACCCCTAGTCCTAGATTGTTCACGTCCGACATTGCTGTTATGGGCCAAGACCACTAGTAGAGTGCGATGTTTCATGCCCCGAAAGCTAAAATGCAAGCGCTTTGGCCTGTACTTTAGGCACATATTGTGGAACACCTCCAAATCTCCTGTGTGACAGAATTCTGTCAGTCCTCTCAAATCTCTTGATAGAGTTTTGTCGAAAACAATCTTCTCAAAGGCTTTGTGTGTCGGTGAAGATGGAATCAACCACTTCTTCTTCCGTGCCTCCTCTCGGGACAAAGGGCCATGTTCACATTGGTGGAAATGTTGATTTGCTGTCCAGCCGTGAACGTTGGTACAGTGGTGCATCAGTGACCGCCATTTTTCAAGTACTATTTCCACTAACCCTTCACAAGTTTTTGAGCTCCACCAAAGATGGTTGGTGATAGAATGGGACCACTGCAAAATACTTTCAAAACCTTTTTTTTTCCTGCAGCCGAGATTTTCTTACTGATTGATTTAGCAAGATGCCATCCGTCAAATTGATGATTAATATGTGGGAACTGCTCTCTCATTGTCTTGGCAATTTAAACATGTCTGTCCGTGGCTATGAGGCCGATGTGCATTCCCCTTGATTGTAGATATTCCACTGATTTTATAAATCCTAGTTTGTCCATGGCCACTGACGATGTACATTGTACCTGCACGACCACCGAACTCACAATTTTCTTACTATCCATGTCCTGAAAGTGGTAGGTGCAGTACCTGTCAGAAAATCAAGGGCTGTCGCACTGTCCATCGCCGGCTAGCCTGTATTGTTTGCCTTCGAATGTACTTGTTAGAGACAATTGTTCAATTTTCCAAGCATCACTAATGGCCAGAAACAGATAATCACGTTGGTATATGTAGTACAGCGCTTTAGAAATGAAATGGAGTCCGACAAACTGAAAGAAAGCCTCTAACTTTCTAAAACTGGAGCCACTAAAAAGTGATGCAGCTGCACACAGTAGATTGCCTGCTGGCAGTTTCCCCAGCATCGGTTGTGCAGACCATGAGAACCTATGATTTAATCTACAGGCGGCATTTATTTTGACGTTACTGCCTTTTATTTGACGAGTCACATTAATCAATGGCTTCCCACATACTTTCCCTCTAATGGAATGCACACATTTCAGCATACTTATAATTTCCATCAAACAACTGTCGAATACAATGTATTTGCTCTCTTTCATTAGACTGTCATCCTGCGTCAACGTTGTTTCGGCCTGTGACGTTGTGGAGATTTCAACACATTGGAAAGTAATATCACTGATATCAAGTTCTGATGCGTCTATGGATGCTGCATCTGGTTCATTCTCTGTCATTTCGACATCTATTACTTCAACATTGATGGGAGAACACAACAATGTCAACAGGTTTTTGGGTGGCAAATTTTTGGGGGGTGTAGATTGTGTGAATTGATCTGCAACTACTTCAGGGCTATCTTCAATACATTCAATAACATCTTCTTGTGGTGGTGCGGTCGCACTGTAGCTATGGTCCAATGCAACTTTGCTGTAGTCTCCAAACACAGTTAATTCATGTTCTGGCCATTGGACATGAGCATCTCGAGCCTGAACACGCCTCGCCTCAATTAATAGTTCCTCCATAGTGTACACGGTCTGGCAAGCAACATCTCTCATTCGCTTCACTGTCTGTGTATGTATAGTTCTGACACCCACATGTAACTGGAGGAGAGATTGGAAAAGGGATGTTCAGTTTAAACACAAGATAAAGTGTAGTCCAATTGACTGGAAAAAAACATAAAATAGCCCCCAGCACAAACATTTTTTTAAAATGATGAACTGTTTGTAACTAACCTTTTTTTGTTTTTTTTTCTTTGTAACTTTTGACTCGACCTTCAACATCTGCACGCTGTAGCTCCGATTCGTTTCTGCATGTCCTCCCTTCCTCTTGCGCTGCAGCGACTATATTTTCTGTATCCGCATAGACAGCACGGAATGATGCTCCACCGTCTCCCTGAAACATAGTACTTTCATTACTATGTATCAAAATATTGTTAGCATAAAACACACGTGAGGACGAACACACAAGTACATCTCAATAGCCAAACACGATTTAAACATTGTGTGCAACAATCAAACGACAAGTATTCGACCAGTGATGATCTATTTCGATGGAGCTGTCAGTATCCATACCTCTGGCTCTGCATGGACTGCCATGAATAGTTGTATTGGAGAGGGGGCATCCGCATCTCCCTGAAACACAGTACTTGCATTAGTATGGTTTTCAATATTGGAAACATAACACACACTTGGGGTCGACGGCACAGGTACATATAAAGAGATAACCACAAATTATGCATTGTCTAAAACAATCAAGGAAAATATAAGTATGCAGATTTCATCGACTTATTTCTCCGATTCCTTTACATCTGCATAATCAAAATGGGATGTTTTGATTGTAGTGGAAGCTCCGTCATCTCCCTGAAACACAGTACTTGCATTAGTATGGTTTTCAATATTGGAAACATAACACACACCTGGGGTCGACAGCACAGGTACATATCAACGGCTAACCACGAATGAAACATTGTGTAGAACAATCAAACGACAAGAATTCCAGCTCTGATGATGACGCTCGATGGAGCTGTCAGTATCCATACCTCCTTCTGGTGAAGAACATCTAGAAATGTTGTAGATCTGGCGGACGCTTCAGCATCTCCCTGAAAGACAGTACTTGCATTAGTATGGATAACACTAATTATAACTGAAAACAAACACCAGTGGACGATAACTAAGGTGTATATCAATTGGAAAGCACTAACCAAACATTCAGTAAAATAATTAGACGATAGAATAAAACTATTACTTGACATGCATAAAACAAGTATGTAGCGGATTAGCCTAGTAAGATTACCTGATACGCGCTAGAAGTGGCTGATAACTGCGACCATGTCAAGGATGTAGAATGTTCTTGCTTCAGATTCAAGGGATATTCAAGAAGTTGTAAAGGTAAATTAATGATTGATAATGAAATACCAATATTAAAAATACCCATGTAAGGCGTCAGAATACTTGAAAAATGCTCAATACAGCACAGTTCCCTGTTCCCATATATATACATTGCGTTTGTGGGTTATGAAATCGAAAAAAGAATATATGATAAATGTAATTATTCAAAAAACTATACACTCATATCAATATCAAAATTATTACAAGGGATAGAACACCTACAATATCAATTAATCCATTCGGCTACCTACAAACTACCGGAAGGCCTAAAGCTAAATCCGGACACTTGACTCACCAGTGGCGGAATGTGGACGAATAGAGTGGGAATAGCGTTTTCGATCAATTTCCGTGTCGTTCGCAGTTTATTCTTCTTTGTTACCCAAGATGTTGTGAACATGTCCAAGGAAAAGTGCCGGCTGCAGATGCGGTATCGATCACCCCTCTTGTCCTGTAAGACTTGTTGGACTCTACTTTCCAGCTCATCCAGTGGATATCCGCAATGTCTGACCCATTCTCTTATTCGATCAACAGTTTTTGGGAATACATGCATTGTAGTGCCTTCAGATTTCGCATGGGTCTTCGAAGGGCAACCGCTAATCGAACAGGCAGGCATTGTTGATAAATCTGAAAAGTAAATATCGACATTATTATACAATCTTCATGAATAAAGATTTGATACAAAAGTAAATGAATCATACAATGATCAATGCAAGGTTTGTTTTGGTCGCAGGAACTATACAAGTTAATTATGTGCGGCTAAGTATTTGCATGAGTTGCAGAAATGTATAAATGATGTGACTAAAATCTGAACATGTGACTCGTCCCTTGGATGTTCTGTCTTGCACGAGAAGGAAACATGCTTAAATAGATAGAAATTTAAAAATCTGCGAAATATGACTAGGATACATGGCCTTACCTTGAACAACAAACAGTTGGATTCAGCAAGCAGAGCAGTATGTTGCAGGAGAATAGGTGGGTGGCCACAGGTAGCACACTGATGGGTTTGCTCTAAGCGGTCACAGAAGTTCACAGATAGCATGACGACGAGTAGATTAGCGTAGATCTCTGTGGTTGCCAGGTAGCACGTTCAGGAGTTGACTTGCAAAGCACAAAGATGTTCTCATGAGACATATCAAGTGGTTTATAAAGTATTAGAAACAGGGGTGTGTTTGTGAATGAATGACGTATGTATGTCGTGGTATTAGGGGGGCGGCCTGCTTCAAGGGGAGGCCTGGCTGGAAACACGGGGTCTGAGGAGGCCATGTGACCGATGGCCCCTTGGCGTGGGATACCTTTTGTAGTGTACACGTAGTTTGGCACCTTGGCCTTTCGCGCCCCTGACAGGGCGCATCCACTGGCGCGAACCGCCTTTGATAGAGGGTGGTGGGCTGGATGGGCCTGGGGCGTGCAGATAAGGCACAGGAAGACTGCTGAATGGAGACACACTTATGTGGATTGCAGGGGGGCGGCCTGCCTCGGGGGAGGCCTGCCTGGAGACACGGGGTCTGAGGAGACCATGTAAACGATGGCCCCTGGGCGTAAAATACCTTTTGAAGTGTACATGTTGTTTGGCACCTTGGCCGTTCGCGCCCCAGACAGCCCCACATGCCAGCGCTCATCCACGGGTGCGAACTGCCTTTGATAGGGGGGTGGTGCATGGATGGGCCGGTGGGCGTGCAGATAAGTGTGTGGGAACGAGGGGCCATCAGGCCCCTCTCGATGCCCCCTCTCATGCTTTACTTCTCAGTAGAAACTCGGACCAAGTGCCTCCAGTAGTGGGTTCACCCCTTGCCCTTAATGGATAACTTTGGTTGACAATCGCGTAGATGGGACCACTGAGCATGACTCTTCCTCTGAGATCACTGTCCTGCATGTGAACCAGCCTGAACTAAGCACATCGCTCGTTCATCTCCATAAAAGTGTCCTTGCCCACACACCCTCGCCAGTGGAAACTTACTGCCATTGTGACCCTGTGTACCTGCAAGGTATTCTCTTCAAGTGCCAGACCACTGACCACGACATGATGCCCACCTAGCAGATCCCGAATTAACATTAGACCCCTACTGCAGTATATCGTTGCTTATCAATAACAAATGCCACATACCAGAGATTCTTGTGAGCACAGACCCACACTTCAACCGGTGTATTACAGTGGTCAAGACCCTTAACCTAAGGCCTGTATAATCCAATGTTAATTGTTAGTATAGATATATGTGTGACTTTTATAGAGACAAACTACTGAAAGACTTTGAACAAGTGTTATTTAGTGCATGCATCATCGAGAATATTTTATGTTAGCTTAGATAGTGACCACCCTGCTTCACAGCGACCAGATCTTCACCCATTCGGAGCACAGATGTCTGACGTCCATCCTTGAATGGAGACACACTTGATTCATTTAAAAAAATCAAAACAACCGTTGTTAAAATATATGTGGTGTTTTATTTTGTATCTTATTTTCATGACACAAAAATACAAGACTTTAAAGATTATACAGGTCAGGTTGCAGCACAGCGAGAGAAAATCCCCTGTACTGACCGCTGTCACTCGGGAACGTTTCTCTTATGGCACGAACGGCAAAGGCGGGTATCACTCTTCGAACGCGGTGTCCACGCCTCCCGTGGAGCCACCATGTAAAGGAACGATATGCCACCAGCCTGTACCACCTGTGAAAAGGAATGAAACAAACTGTTTTTAAATGACCAAGATGAGTTTAATAAACGTTTGTTGTCAATGACAATTCTTGTAACTAATGGCATTCTGCATGGACAAATGCTATCTAGACAATGCACACTATTGAACAACTTACATGCGTTACAATGATATGTAGATGTAATTTTGGATATAGTAGAAGAACATGAAATAGGAGTGGCATGACAAACAGAGTATACTTACTCGTTACTCGGATTACGAGGACGAACAGTTGCGCGAAGTTCGTGCATAAGCACCATCATTATTCTCAACACGGCCCGTGTGAGGCAGGCTGCCCTGAAGTCTGGCAGCTCGGTGATGCATTGCGGTCGTGGCTCGCCTTCCGAAATGTAGGCCAGGCATCCCGAGTTTTCTCGGCAGCAGCAGTTCTCCTCCTCGGTTGGCATTAGCTCACACCGATTGCATGTGCACCAGGTGGAGACGCCGTCCATGCGACTAGGCCCAGGCTCTTCATCTGTTGATTCGTCCTGCCAACTGCCGTCCGAATCCCCATCGTTTTTGCGTGCTTCCCTTTCCAGTAGTTCTTCCTCGGTATACTCGGGCTCGTACATCTAGGGCATTATTGTAGCCATTGTGTGGTAAACAAAGTAAAATAATTTACCGAGCTGGTACAGGTGTTCACACGGGCTACAAGCGGCGAAGGTAGCTGACCAGAGCACAGAAACGAGTCACAAAATACTCTAAGTAACACAGAGAGAGGAATGGAATCGAAAATCTGCTGCTGTGTGTTGTGAAACGGTCTGTTTATACTTACTGAGGAAAGAGGCGTCCTGCCATTTCCATGGCGACACGTCATTAGCTGAAGCGCAATGAATGTTGACACAAGACGTGCTTTGGCGTTGGGAAATGGGCGGTACGAGTCTGCTGATGATGACAGGCTCAGGGGCGGGGGAATTGATTTAGTGCCGCAGAAGCAGGTCAGCCAGGGCGATGCGGCAAGTGATAGGATTATCACAAAATGGCGGCTCCCTGGTGCCTGTTTTCGCGTGCGTTTAATGGACGAAAACTCAGGTAAGGTCCATAGGAAAGTTTTTTAAAATCGAGCCACTTAGGCTTAAAAAAACATGGCCGACCCGTAGGGACAATAACATTCTTTACTAGACCATGCCTTTAAGCGTGTTATAAATATGCAACTAAGACAAAAAAAAAACAATTACGCAACTAAAAAACACAACAAATTCCTGTAACTGCGCCTCGATGCCGGCGTGCTCTGTGAGCGCTTTAAAAATGTAAATTTAAAAAAAAACTGCAATTAATGTCAGCAGCGTTAATACAGAAGGTGTTTAAAGGGGGAGGGTTCCTTGTCTGCGTCACTAGCTCTAGCATTCTTACACTGAACAGTTATTGTGCGGCAGAAGAGAAAACACATGGCCATGTATGTCTGTATTTATGGCACTTATTGTGGAAGCCGAGCACCCATGCAAAGGAGTGCTATACAGAAAGGGTGCTCGGCTTGCACAATAAGTGCCATACATACAGACGTACATGGCCATGTGTTTTCTCTTCTGCCGCACAATAACTGTTCAATGTAAGAATGCTAGAGCTAGCAACGCAGACAAGCAGCCCCCTCCCCGTTTCACAAACACATTCTTTATTAACTTGTTTCATAAACATATGCTGGAACGGAACTCTCGAATTATTTTCTGTAATGCCATTTTTAGCTTATGTTATTGAGAATTTCTGTAAATTGTGATGGCCTACAAGTACCATAACACAATATGATGTGAGCCTTAAAGCGGAGTGGATTTTTATTTCAAACCTGGCATGGAAAAGCCTGAGATCATGCCCAACAAAATGTACATCTTTCAAGACAAAGAGACATGCCATATCCTGAGTGATAGTCACATGCTTCTAGTCATTTTCTGTCCCGAACATGCAGCTTGTTTTTATGTTTGAAGGTCTAGTTACTACTCAGGCACAAATAACCCAAATATGTGCACATACCTTCCTTTTTGTCACAATGGACTCATAATATTGTCTCATTTCATTTGTGAACATTTTGCAAAAATAGCAACAAAATCAGAACATTAATATTTATTATAAACGTGGGCCTGTTAGTGCAGCATAACAAGTCTTTTCCCTCCCTCTGAATTAAAGTGTGCAATGCTTGACTCACAGATTGTGGGAAATCCTCCGTCTGCACCGGATTCCCTAAAGCAGTCATATAAAGTGGGAGCAACATCCAGAACCCTACTGTACCCAAGGGTCTGAATATGTTCACGCACCTCAGTCACACATTTCTCTTTCCTCATCAACTCTGGAATGTGTTACTGCTTTTTTATAAAGGGCATCTGTTTCATTTTCTGCAACCATAGCTCCATCCTCTGACATGACAGACCTGGCTACAGATCCTGGCGCCAGGAGAGCATGACCTGCAGTCTTTTACCATCTAACTGCAGAAGCCCTTTCTGATCGAGGGGCTGGGCATTACCCGTTCAACTGGGGTTTCATTGCGCAAGAGAAACCAAGAATACCCTAGCGGACGTGTGGAGCAGACTTCTGTGGATGCGTTTAGACTGACAGTGGCATAGACAGGAAGGAGGAAGGGAGGGGAGGCCACCCCCCGCCCTGGTTTGCCACTGGTGCCCGGTGCACCCCCCAGCCTCCCGCTGGTGCCCTATTATCCGTCCCCAGCACCAAAAGCTGGCTCCGCCACAGGTTAGAGAAGGTATTGTGATTCTAGTCCAACTTGACCCGGTTGTGATCTTGAACACTTAAGTCCATCCTGCCCTTTTGACACAGCTAGCTTGGGTCAATAGGGCCATTTGAAATCAACAAGACGGATTGAAAATAATCCCTGTCTGGTGGATCCCAGAAGGTAAATGATGGGTCTTGTCCCTCTCCACCAATCAAATTGCTCTTTGGTGTTCAACAGGATAGTCCCCATTTATGGTGATGCTTAACATCTATACCGTTCTTTGTGCCATGCCCTACTGAGGACTGTTACAGTGTAATGTTATTTACAGGAAGGGGGTGGGAGAGAGGAGAATACAGAGTGGGGGGGACAGGTGGGGTGTGGCAAAACAAATCATTAGATCTTCAGGGAATTGGGGGGTGAATTCCTTTGAAGAATGATATGATATGGCATTTATAACGCGCCTATAGGCAAGTGTTTTAAGGCGCGACATGACAAGGGAGGGGAAAGAAAGGGAGGACAAGACAACGATCTTACTAAGTCCAGTGACATTGAGGACGCGCAAGTGCAGGGGAGAGTGAAGGGGAAAAGTTCCAGGGGAAGGAGTTGAGGAACAAGTGCAAGACACAGGATGAAACATCAAGGAACAAGTAGTGCGGCCAGCAGGTGGCAGTGCAAGCTTAGGTGCAGACAACAAGTGTCAGATAAGTGCAGGTAGGGGGACTGTAGGGATACAGATACAGACCCAAGTGCAGTGTTGCAAGGAGGCAGTGCAGGTGGGCAGCTGGGAGGGCAGGGGTCTGGGCCTGTGGTTCAGAGGTTAGCCAGGTGACCAATGCAGAATGATTGTTAGGTGCCAACAGTGAAGCTGCTGTCATCTTCCTTGTTAGTAGGAACTCCATTTTGTGAGGATTTGGAAAGCCTTGTATCGGCGTGGTGGGCCTTTGTTCTATGCAGCATAGGGATATTTGTTGTGTCTTTTTGGCACGAGTGGCAGCATGCTCTCAGGGATGTTTGGGGTTTGTCAGTGCAGTATTCTAGATTTAGACAGGTGGAGGTAGATTTGGATTGTAAAACCTGGGGGAGTATTTAGATTTTAAAACTGGTAATGCACTGAGATTGTCAAACTGTGAGTGTCCTGGACTGGAGTAAACAGAGAATATGATGGGACTCTCAAACTGGGAGTTTATTAACTGGGTGTGTAATCAGTTAGTCAAACGTGTGAGTACACTGGGAGTGTCAAACTGAGCGCATTCTATGGGAAGGATACTCTTCTGCTAGCCACACTACCCTCCCATCCCTGGTTGATAACTATTCTTTCTTTTCGTTAGAGGAGGAACTGCATATGGACCTTTCTAACTCTGGGGTTCTAGGGGCCACAAGAAACATTTCTGCAGCAACGGAAACTAGAGAGGGTGATGAATTTCACTTGTCTGAGGTTCTCCAACTCAGAGAACTGTAGCGCTTTCCTTCATGAACAAACAAGCTAGTGCCACATTAGAGCCCAATGGAGCTTTGGCGCTTGTCTAACTAACTTTTCTAGGAGAGAGCTGACTCTTGCGGTTTGCCGTGTGTAGAGAGAAAATCATGCGCTGGAGCCCTACATGGTGCTAAACTGAGCAATCTGAAAATACCAACCAGTTACAGGAGGTAGAAAATCCTTTTCTCAAAAGAATACTGAATTTGCCCCCTTGGCCTTAGCTTTTGTAACCCAAAATTAATGAAATAAGGGCCATATCCAAGGTGGGTTTAGAATGAAGCCAGCTCTTGCTTGGGCTTCTAGGTGGTGCAGTCCCATGTCCAACTGCACTCGAAAATCCCAAGAGATATATGTGCAAAGGAATGTGCCCTTCTGCAGTTGACCTCAGTATTCTCTCAAAAGTCCCCCAGGGGACTTTGTGTTGCTTCACCTACCAGGTTCCAAAATCAAACACTTTCCCCAAATGTTCTAGGACTGGGGTTGCAATAGTAAATGATACCCCCTCCTGGAATATTTAGAGGAAAAGGACTAACATATCTCCAATTTTATTTGATTACTCTTCTTCCATTACATTTTAAAACATTTAAAAATGTGTCTGTGATATGTCCATGGGCTACAAAGTTCCTCAGTGACACTATGCGAGAACACTTAGGTACAATGCGGTCCCTTTGCCAAATTCCATCCCAAAACTAAAATCACCAATGCTGGAGCTACTAACATACCTTGGTTTTCTGACAACATTGTTGTAGCTAGATAAACTAAAAGAATTCATGAGCGTGAATGGAGGAAGAACCCTTGTCCAACCACTCTGGAAAAATACAATCTGTCCAAAAATACAAGAGGATTATTATTGAGTCCAAAGAGAACTTTTATAACACCAGAACAGATAACGCCAAATCAAGTTCAAAAGAACTATTCAAAGTCCTGAAAGACATTGAAGACCATACTTCTCCTTTCCCACCCATCATTAGGGACAATGCATGGTGTCAACAAATTCAGGACGAATTCACACATAAAATCAAAGGACATCGTCAAGCTATTGCCAAACAATTCGCCAATCTCAGTGAAAAAGATGGCTTTAGTGCAAACTGCCAAAGTAATACCCAGGCTGTTAACACTTTTGAATTCGAATTTCACGCATGTACTGAACAAGAAATTGATTTCATTCTTACAATGAAATCCACTTCTTGTATCAGTGATGTGTGACCTCCAGACATACAAAAAAACTCTTTGGACGTGCTTCTATAATGGATCACAAAACTTGTCAATTCCTCCTTTCAGTCTGGCATAGTGCCCGAGGTACTGAAGGAAGCCTGGGTCACGCCCCTTCTGAAAAAAGCCTCTCTCGACCCCTCCATATCTAAAAACTATAGACCCATCACCAACGTTCCCTAGCTATTGGAAATCCTAGATAGAGTGGCGTATATTCAACTGCAGAAATTCATAGAGGAACAGAACATCCTTCATCCAAATCAGTCAGGTTTCAGGGCACAGCATGGTACCGAAACAGCTCTTTTGGACCTTAAATCCAATATCACGGATATTATCGAAAGAAAACAACCCACGCTGCTACTGTTCTTAGACCTTTCAGCAGCTTTCGACATCATTGATCACAACCTACTTCACAATAGATTATTATCCATGGCCAACTCTTCCACTAATGCAGCAAAATGGATTGTATCTGAACCCACAAGGGGTCCTTTTTAATTAGTAACACATCATACAAGGACGGGGATGCAGAATAACTCTTACACCAAATAATAAGAATGACTCAGGAAGTTGGCAAAATGTCTCCTCAGACTGTTTTGTTCTCAATTGTCTAAAACAGGGAGTTACAACGGACATCAACAGACGTTCGATCGTGCTCTCAATTATTTTGCATAAAAAACATACTTAAGTACTAAAATGTCGTCATACGTGATGTCATACTACATGGCAAACTAAGAAAACCTACGGGGAGTTGTGATTGGCTTAAGCCGACCATCTAAGTATACTTACCTTAAGGGATCGGGTTGTGATTCGGTCTCTACAGTTAGGTGGACAACTTATGCCCACCCCTAGTGCAAGTCATCTTCATTAGTTATTAGATACACAATACACCATTGGCTATCACACTATGAGGCCCTTCGTTATATGGCCCTCTACTATTGGTTGGCATGCTTGTACCATTCTAGAACATTCTGCTTACTAGCAGCACGTAAACTGGTACCCCAGGTGCCAGTGGGTGGACTTGACCGTGTCTCCCCACCCAATTAGCCCAACATCTCTCATGCCTTCTCCCATTAAGATTGTCTTTGAACTTGTCCTTGCAAAGTATCACTGCTCCTGAGAATAAAGGGAGTATAGGCACACTCTTATCGCAGTTCAGGTTTGTATGCCCAACTCCTATTTCCATCCTGGACTCATGTGACAGGAGACCGTATTTCAGCCTGTTTTGCAGCATTTAATTGTCTTGAATTAATAAACTTAGCACTCATGGTGTTCTTTCTTGCACCTTAACAGGGGCTGATTCAGCTTCTCACGTTCACTGTTCTTCAAGGATAGATAACCGTTCTTGGCCGCTGCATCCTTTGACACCAGGCCAGAGAGCTATTTCAGGCCTTTCCTCGATCTCCCGCTGCTTTCTTACTGCAACACAGCCCTCCGATCCTTCTTTCTTCATGGTCTGAGCTTGCTAAATATGTGACACGACGTCCAGAATTCTATATAATGGCAGCACTGCCTACAGTCTATTCACTGCATATAGCTAGCCTTTATGATCACTTAATCTACTTGCGTTACTGCATCTGTACAGTTATAAAATGGGTTGCATTTTCTGCAGTGCTCTTCACATGTGCAATCTTCATTCCGCATAAGAACTCTGCGCTCCTGCGACACACATTTGCTCAAACAGCCGAAACCCTGCTTGAAAAACTATTGTAGTTTTGAGTTTAACGCACCACGAGAATGGAATGCTTTGCCCAGAAGCATTAAAACCTCTCACTCCCTGCTTGCCTTTAATAAATGTGTGAAGACATTCCTTTTTAACCAATCTGAATAGAACCCCCTTGTTCATTGACTTTTCTCTCCACATCTTTCATGCTGTGCTCTGAGGCCTATGGGCATGTAGCGCCCTATAAAAATGGAAATAAATAAATAAATAAAGAATGGTTAAATCTCTCTGGATTAACAGATCTGAAGGAACAATAGACGAGCGAGAACTTCACAAGATGAGCAACCGGGTTCACATCCTACCTAATTCCAATAGGATGGCAGATAGCCGCCTGCTGTGGATTCTGGTTATCTGCGGTCGGAAGTGGCCAACACTAAGATCCAGCCTACTTCAGATAGGACAAACCCTAGCACTTAGACACAAGAGGAGGAAAACACAAATTGCTGTCCCTTTTGTTACCAACGTGAACAAGCATTCATTGTCTGCTGCTTTGCACACAGTATCATAGCATCCGTCCTTACACCCTTTTCATGATCTTATGATCACGAGGCTTCACAGAGTGGTATCCAACTTAAATTAATGGAATTATTCTCTGAGCATTCCACTGCAGATGCATTCCCCTAAAGCACAGCTAATCCATCCAAAGTTGACTTCTACTGATTCTGATTAAATGCTGCAAGTCTTTTTTTTCCGGCCTATAGGGCGTCATTATAGGTTTGCAGGTATAAACACACCTACCGTTTCCACCGCCTGATATCCCGGCAATACCAGGCTATTACAAGTGGCGGAAAAAGCAGTAAACCCTGTTCCGTGGAGTCAGGATCTGCTTCTATTCTCAGCAATATCGTTGCTCAGAACACTGGCTGTTTTATGCCAGTGGGGGCCTGAGTTACCTTCAGGTCTTGGCTAGAGGTGAGTCAGGTGACCCCCACCAGCATACTTGTAATCTGCCGGTCCAGTAAAGTGCCGGTATATCTTAATACCGGCAATGTATTACCAAGACCGGCAGGGTCATACTGAGGCCCTAAAATGTTATTTTTCTTAACACTGGAAATATTGCTGTCAATTGGTAAATGAAATCAACATGATTTTAGGAGTATCAGGCCCGAGCTGTGATCTTTGCCCTGAGAAGTTATTGAACGTATACATTTGTGATACGTCTCCTGCGCTTAGAGCTTGATCTACGGTATTAAGTCTGTTATAAAATATTAATTAATTAACTAATACGTTTTACGCTTCTTCCTGATAACCCTAGTATATTATCAGCTAGCACAATCCTATTATATTCCTAATTCTGATTAAATGCTGCAAGTCTTTTTTTTCCGGCCTATAGGGCGTCATTATAGGTTTGCAGGTATCCTGGCGGAAAATCCGCCAGGATACCGGCAAACACACCTACCGTTTCCACCGCCTGATATCCCGGCAATACCAGGCTATTACAAGTGGCGGAAAAAGCAGTAAAAAAAGTGAAAAAAAGCGTTTATGATAGTAATGTGCGCATACTGGGATTGAAAACAGGGAGCATAATGAGTGTGTCAAACTGTGAATATCCTGTTATTGCAAAAACTTGGAAAATACCGGGATGGTAAAATAATGAGTTTACTCGGAATCCATTTAGAATGTGTATATATTAGGATTGTGCAAAACGGGAATATGCTTGGTTGTCAAACAGTTTTTATACTGTGAGTGTGAACCTTGTATTATACTGGGATTGTGAAAACTGACAATACAATGTTATTGTGTAAACTGAGAATCTTTTGCGTTGTCAAACTGCCACTGAGTAGGGGTTGCAAACTGACATTTTGAAACTGGATATAGTCTAGATATGCATGGTGCAAATCAAGATTTTGCTGGGGTCAGCTAACTGAAATTGTGCCGTGTAAATGCACCTTGGAGTACACTGAGATTGCAAAATGGTAAGTATGCTGGGGTTGAGAGACTGGGCTTTTTGCAAACAGGGTGTGTAGATGGATTGTAAAACTAGGAATATAATAGGATTGTGCTAGCTGATAATATACTAGGGTTATCAAATTTGGACTGTGGGGTTTATCAAACTGGGTTTGTGGAGCTGGGAATATAACTGGTTGGTCTTCGGGGATTTGCCAACGGGGAGTATTTGCAAGCTTGTTGTATAGTTGAACTGCCCATATATTGTGATTGCGCATACTAGCATACTATTGTGGGTTTGGGGTTTATCACACTGGAAGCACAGTGGGTTTGTCAAACTACAGGATTGCTGGCATTGTCAATACAATATGCATACAATAATAAGACTTCAAGTTTAACTTCCAGGCAAACAAAATTTGTATTTTAACAATGATAACATACAATGAGCTGCAGAAAAGGCCCAAGACAGGGATGCTACTTTGAAAGCATACTGCAATTTGCATATACTACGAAAATATATACATTTTAAAACAACATAAACAGAAACTCATTTGATTAAGCCGCTCAATGGGAATGCAACAAAAACAATGATGGGAAACCTCCGCCCAACAGACCTTTGGCCCGTGTACATGGGATTCTGCACCAGTTGTTAATAATTTAACTCAAAAAGGCTGGATAAAATG
Source organism: Ambystoma mexicanum (assembly GCF_040938575.1). NCBI lineage: Eukaryota > Metazoa > Chordata > Amphibia > Caudata > Ambystomatidae > Ambystoma > Ambystoma mexicanum. The sequence goes on along the minus strand of NC_090922.1, from coordinate 570,350,631 downwards.
ACAGCCCCCCAACTTTATACATGCGCATGCACGCACACACACACACATACACAAACAACCACACTCACACACACAGTCACTCTACAGGCAGGTTCAATACACAACAAATAATGAGAAAAAAATTACTTGTCTAGTCAGAAACAATAGCTGACTTACATTCTTGGGGGTTTTTGTCTGGGCTATAAAAGGGACGGTTATCAATACCCTGTGACCTTTTAGCAAGGGGAGCTGGCCTACGGTGTAAGTGAGGGGTCAACTGTGGAACTAGGAAACCTCAGTTCTTATTTTAGCTTCCCCAATTTATCAGATTATGTGATCATAGGTGAATTAGTTCTGTCTGCAAAATTCTCTCACATGGCAACATATTTGTAGGCAAGAACAAGGAAAGTAGAAACCAGGCTACCCCTCCCTTCAAGACGCACCTTGTTATTGCATACTGACCCAGCACTCAAGATCCAGGCCCCCCATAAACAAAAAAGAAAGCTATTGCCCTTTTCTCTTTTTTCTCCCCCCAACACATTTGTAGGGACAAAGAAAAGTCTACAGATACTGTCCAGTGTCAACCTGTAAGCAGTTCTGCATCACCTCTTTTGATACCTGGAAGCATGCATTGTTTCATCAAGTTTGTCAACTTCTGAAATCTTAATTCACAACGTATCCCTTCCTGTAATTGACATTCCGCTTTGTTGAATACCATGGATGCAGTTCTGATTGAATCCACCTATTTTACTGCATTGCCTTTTGAAGATAGACATTGGGCCTCATTCCAAGTTTGCCGGTACAGTAACAACGCTACTGGTAAGCTTGCCGGTACTGTTGTTACTGTACCGGCAAGCTACGAGTTCTGCTTGAGGGTACAGACACCCGTGAACAGATCATGCCGGATGCACCGGCACCCTATGGGGCTTAATGGGAATGGGGAGCATTTTTTCCAGCGCCCAGGAATGGGCAATTACCGGCATCGGAGGGGCCATAATGACCCGGTAATTGGCCATTCCTGGGTGCCGGAAAAATAATGATACCGCGGCAGCCATGCCTGTTATACCGGCACAGCTACCGCTGTTATTATAATGAGGCCCATTCTCTTTTGTGGCCATTTCTCCTCTAAAAGTGTGCCACACTTGCTTTATCTAACATGTTTTTTACATACCTTATCATATGTTGTCAGGTTCAATTATGAGCTACTGTCCTTTTACAGAAATGTCAAACGATAAACTACAATGGGCCTCATTACGAGTGTGGAGGTCCCGTCCGGAAACAAGGGTGCCGGTACGTTTACTGGCACCCTTGTTTCTGGGCCGCACAATCCAAGTCTGTCTTCAGCGACCGTTGCGCCCATCAGGTCTGTCCCTGCCAGGCCCAACTACCCCGGTAGGCAGAGTTGTCACGGAAGCACCTGCACCGTTAGTAACAGTGCTTGTGCTTTCGAGTCCCCATCCCCATGGAGCTCTACTCCATGGGAATGGGGACTTACCAAATCCGATGCCTGACTTCCCGCGTCGCCGGAACTTGTAATGTCCCATTGGCACAGAGAAGTCAGGTGCCAGAAACAGTGTTTTGGGGTCGGTGGCAACCCGCCGGTGGCACCTTACTGATGACCTCGTAATGAGACCCAATGTATGAGTGAGGCGATTATCTTGGGATGGGTCGCGGAAAGGCAATAAAAATCGATCTGTTATATGTTGCATTCTGTCCCCAGATTAAAAGCATTTCTACCCAATACTTAGAACATATTTGGGTGGGAAGCTTGGTAAATTTCCTTCATATGACAATTTCCAATTTGTGTTTTTTTTGTTTTTTTCACAATTCATAGTTGTGTAAAATTGTTGTAGGTGCAGGTGTATAATTTGGAATGAGTAGAGCTGGATTATCTGTATTACCAAAATTGTAAAATCTTGGGCATATCACCTGCTTTCTGTGTGCCTGAGTCAATGTTGGGAGTGCATAAAACAGTGACCACCTTAAAAAATGCTGCATAAAATCTATAAAAATCAAACAGAAAATCTGTTTGTTTGTTCCTCATACAATTCCACACCGTTGCACCAATCTGCACCAAATTGTGCACAGTTACTTGTTAGGACCCTCTGGATGTCACTGGCTACATTACATGTGGACGCCCCACCCAGTTCCATGGATTTCAGCCCCTGCACACGTGAGATGGTTGCCTGGAAGCGGCAAAACATCAAGGTGGTCGTAGAAGGACGGGACAGAGCACATTTTAAGTGTCTGGACGCAAGGAACAGAACTTTCAATGTTTCCAGGTGCTAAGATGCACCGTTTCTGAGATATTTGCACCACAACATGCAAAACTTCAATGTGGTTTTATAAGGACCGGAAAATCTCATTGCAACTGTCTCGACGCGAGGAACAAAACTTGACGTCCTTTGGACCTCAAAAACCATGTTTCTAAGCTGTATCCGAGATATCTGCACTGCAATATACTTCACCACGCCAGGATGAGGAGACATGTGGGGAGAGTGCACGCCAATTCTCCCCTCCCCTCCCCTCCACGTCTGCTCCGTAATGGTCAACAATTGATGAGAGTGCTATAATGTCTGTCTACAGAACCCGTGCGAAGTGCGGGCCCTTTTTGCTAGTATAGATATGAAAAAACATTGGCGGAGCTTTGGTATATGCATTGCAAAGTGTCTGCGAGGAGTGAGAGAATGAGGGTTGGTGAGGAGTGAGGGAAAGAAATGTGAGAGGTCAGGGAAAAGGGATGGTAATTTAGCGAGGTGAAGGGTAAAGTGTTGAGCTTGCATGATGCTGCCTGTCGATCAACTGGCAGGCAAATGGAGCCGGCTGTAGGCACTGGGAGGGACAGTATTCACCAATAAAACTTCCTTCATAGCAGCTCATGAGATACACAAAAAACATATGCCAGCCACTGGCTCCATTAGAAACTATTTGGAAAACAGAAAAGTAGAATTTCTAACAGAAAGAACACCTTGCTTTTAAAAAAAAAACTAGACAATAGAGGCTGATCACAGGTATACTATTGCAAGTGGTTCCATCAAATCTGTGATTTGCTCATGCTAGTGAAACTCAATCAACATCTAAGAAATGATTTCTAGTGCATCCTGTTGTAACATAAAGGGTTTATTAATGGAATTCACCTGGAAAAAAAAAATCACCCCAGATCTATCTGGATAGGAATTCAGGACAAGTAGAAACACCCATCTGTGATCCAGTAGAAACCATTTGGAATAAGTCAACTGGAATGGATGCACACAACGTTTTTGAGCCAGGAAAGTTTCAACTCCAGCAATGGCGGGATATCTCAATTGCTATCTACTGGATCCAGTGTACAATATGGGTTTTAACAATGGAATGCCCTATACCAAATAGAATCACTCCCGGACCTGCCTTGATAGAAAATCAGGTGTTGCACACACACCCATGAGCAACTGCATCCAATCTATTTGGAAGTTGTTAACTGACGTTTATACAAGGGTACTGTGCCTTCAGGAGAAAAGCATGAGCCAGCTAAGGCTAATTACCGCAATGGTGGCGGTATCACAATTGCCTTCTACTGGACCCAGTTGCTGACATCCATTTTGATCGACAATTAGGTAGCCCATTCAAATGGCAGAAAATAAATGGGTGCCCCTTTTATTGCACCACAACAAATGAATGTTGTGCAATATGTGACATTCACACGTTATCCACACACATTGGCATTCCCTTAGATGCGCTTTGCTGTTGGTATACTCCAAATAAAAACATGTTCTTTCCATGGATCCTGAAAATGAATTATATCAAACACACTACATTGTACCCATGCGTACTTTGTGAACATGTTTGCGGATTTGTGGCCGTTTTAATCAGTGTTTCTGGCTTGTAGTCTGTGCGCTTTGCAGGTTTTCTTTCGTACATACTGCAGCAATGGGAGGCAAAGGAAGGCAGCCCGTATGTTGTCATGTTGTTTCATATTGATAAGGGGTGTGGGCATTGTATTTCCTGGGTGGGGAGGATGTATTTCTTGAAGCCCGTGGGGGAAGCAAATACTGTTCCACGTAGGGCGACATCGTGGCAAAGGCGGCCGCTGATACTGTCAGAAGAGATGCCCATTACATACCAGCTTGGAAAGCCTGCGCCACTTCAATGCAGAGACCTGTTTCTCTCCACAGGTTCAAATCCCAACTCGGTTTACCTCCACCTTTTATCCATTTGAGCTTGATCAAATGAGTGCCATTGAGAGGAGGGATTTTATATATCGTAACTGGGTCTTTTATAGTGCGGCTTCTGCCATTTTGACAGCCTCTTGGAAGTCAATAATAACACCACATACAGTACGCTCCAAAAGAGATTACAGCGTCTAGGCGTGTGCGATGTCTGTAGTATGCTGTTCTGAAATGAAGACGGCTATCGCAAAACAAAGCGTCAAATTGTAACCTTCTACTTAAAGCGCCAAGAGAGTGCGAGACTGGCGCCAATGCTCTATATAAGCCCAAATAACAACACAAAGCTGGAGGTTGAAGCAAAAGAAATGTACCTGGGTGAATTTAGCACGTGTTCTAATCTGTCACGAAGTGGGCAGCGGTGAAGACCTCGGTGACACTCCAGCGAGAGTCGCCAGCTCTGGGTGTCCTCGTCCCTTCTTAGGCGGCCAGAGTCTGCCCGCGAAGAAGACACCTCGACTCGACGAAGCGTGGACCGAGAGGAACGGCAAGTGGGAGAAAAAGTCATCAAGTGCCCCCGAAGAAAACCACGGAATGCCTGACGGACGCCCAATGTCTGACGCCTGATGTCCCTCTCGTTGGCCGCTCGGGCTCGGGTGCTTGGGCCCAGGCGGAGACGCAGCAGGAGGGGCACTGGGAGCCCGGCCGTTGCGTGTGCGTGCCAAGGCCAGCAAGGGTGGGATGCAGCCGTGTCTCTCCGCCAAGGCCTTTTGTACTCGGCCCCAGAGCTCTGTTAACATTAGCGGGTAGTAGGAGGAAGAAAGGACGGCCCGGGTTGCGTGGAGGGTGGAGACTGCGAGAAGCCATCGCTTGGTAACCGGGGTCCATGTGTGCTGCCAAAACGGCTCGCAAAGGAACGGACGTCGTCGAAGCTCTGCTGTGCAGGGCGGGGCCACCGCCGGGAGAGGACATTTTTCGCCCTGATCTTTTTTCAACATACATTCTTTGTACTTTTGGCTAACTGTAGGTGAAATAAACTTCAGCAGCACTAGAAAGCACAGAGGCGAGAGAAGCAGTGTGGAGTTTCCTCGAGTCTGTGCATATTGGCCTCTGCTGGAAGACTAGCGTTGCCAAATCAGTCTCTCACGCTTCAAAGGATGAGAAACTGAGTGTCACCAAGATGGGCGAATGTGGCTATTGCTATGCATAGCTGCAGGCGGTTCAGTTTTATATTGTGCATTTGTGCGCATAGTTATGTTAACTGAACTACTTCTTCACTCTGAGGCAGAGGCCCAGTGTTGTCGCTTGTCTTTCTCTGCACCCTGCCCTGTATGCATGGAATGCAGGAGTGGCTGGCATGGGATGCTGTGTGTGAGAATCTTATCTTCTGAATGGTTCTGAGAGGGTCAGTTGGAAGATGGGCTGACTGAGAGAGCATGCCGGTGGATCTTATCCCCATGTGATTTACCGGATGTTCCCTAATTGTATACCTATACCATGTACCTGAGGCTGGAACTTCAGTAAAGATGTTGCCTGTTCTCAGTGTCATCTCTGGTGAAGACCTTGACTTTACACCCAGCTCACTGCTTTTGACCACTTGCAGATTAGGAATAAAAAATGCATTTATTGAACATTTGAGATTAGTATAGTGCAGCACCGCTTATGCACCCAAAGGACATTTGGTATGAGCGTCCCCTGAGCAATCGTTAAGGGAGATGAGGGTCATTACGAGGTTGGAGGTAACCATGGCGCTATTAGTGCCATGGCTGCCTCCAAAACCTCACCGACTCCGCCCTGGTGAATGGAGCTATTACCGCCCCATTCCAAGGTTGGCGGGGCGGTAATTCCCCATTCACCAGGGCCCTTCCCCATTCCCATTGAGCCCCCATAGGGCTCAATGGGAATGGAGAGGGAGGTAATAACGGTACCGCAAATTGCAGTACCGTTATTAGCTCTAAGATCCCTTTGCGGGTCCTGTCCTTAACGCCTGGTAAAACCAGGCGTTAAGGGAGGACCCGCAAAGGGAACTCGTAGTAGGGCGGTAAGGGATTACCGGTACCAGTGCCCTTACCGGTACCGGTAATCTCTTACCACCTGGGTTGTAATGAGGCCCAAGGTGTTATGTTAAGATTCTTATACTGCACACTGTTGCCATCTACGTGCCTCTTGTCGCTCTGGCGTATCTGTAATGCAAGGAGGGTGGCAGGTATGTTAGTAAGACTCAGCAGGAAAAATAGCAAGAGAGCTGTGATGGGCTGTTGGCAGCTTCAGTTTGGAGAAACCGGTCACTGAGCATGCATAAGTGTGTTTTTGAGATTAGTATAGTGCAGCACCACTTATGCACCCAAAGGACATTCGCTATGAGCGTCCCCCGAGCAATCGTTAAGGGAGAGAGGGAAAAAGACAAGGTAGCTCAGTGTTATGTTATGTTAAAGGTTCTTATACCACGCACTGTTGCTACCTGCGTGGTCTCTTGGCGCTCTGGCGAATCTGTAATGCAAGGAGGGTGGCGGGTATGTTAGTAGGACTGAGTGGGAAAAAGAGCAAGAGAGCTGTGATGTGCTGTTGGCAGCTCCAGTTTGGAGAAACCAGTCACTGAGCGTAGGTGTTTTTTTCGGTCGGTAGTCGGCATGTGGTGTCGGGTGAGATTATGTGTGGTTTATTTCGTTATTGCAGTGTTTCTGAAGTGCGTGCAATTTGTGGTGCTCTAGAGGTATGTTGTTTTAGCTCAGAGCTTGAGAAGGTGAGTTTTTAGTACGTTTAGTTAGTGGCAGTACATTTCCTGTCCCTGCTTTTCTGATTAAATGCGACCCATATCCCTTCCCCTGTTGTTTATTCTAGTGTGTAGCAACTACCATCCCCATGGGCTCCTCCAGGAATGATGTGTTCCTTATGCCCCACAGTCAGTCCGAGAGCTGCATGGTTTCTGCGTCCAGCCGCATACTTTATGTGTGACGAGTTTCACAGCATCAGTGGTGCCATTTAGTGGGACAAATCTCCCTCCCCTGTTTCCACCTTGGGCCCTCCATGGAGAAGAGATACACTTCAAGCCTCCAACCACCCTTCCCAGTTAGATGCTTCTCTTCTCCCCTACCCTCCACTCCGGTCCTGCCTACTCCCCACTCCTTTTCTGTTGTGTGTCGTTTCATTGTGTTTGGGTGTTGTTCAGTCGTTTTCATTCCCTTCAGAGCTGAAGAGCCAGGTTTTTAGACGTTTTCTGAATTTTAGATGGTCCTCCATAGTTTGTATTTCTCTGGGGAGGGAGTTCCAAAGTTTTACGGCTATGCATGAAAATGCTGATCTACCAATGTTTTTCCTCGTGTATGGTTTAGGTTCTAGGCAAATGTCATTTCTGGATCTAAGTGTTCTTCTAAGCTTGTAGATGGTGATTTTCTTTTGTATGAATTCGGCTCTGTGGCCTTGGATTGCTCTGTGTGTTAGGCACATTGTTTTGAAGGCGATTTGTTTTTTGACTGGGAGCCAATGTAGCATCCTTAGCGCTGGTGTGATGCGGTCGCTTCGTGAGAGTTTGAGAAGTCCGGCAGCTGCATTCTGTATTCGCTGCAGTTTCCTTAGTAAGTAGTCCGGCATTCTGAGGTGTACGCTTTTGGCGTAGTCTATCCTAGACATGATGAGGGAGATGATGGCCAGCATTTTGTGTGGGAAGGAGAGGAAGGGAAGAATCTTTTTGATCAAGTGACGATGAAATGAGCATTTCTTAATTATCGTATTTACTTGAAGTTCTAGTGTTAACTTATTGTCCATTAGGAGGCAAGGTTTTTGACTACTTTGGATGGTGTGGGTGGCGTTCCCAGTTCTGTGGGCCACAGAATTTATTGATTGTTTCCTTTGTTTTGGGGTATAATCATGGTTTCCGTCTTAATTTTGAGGTTATTAGTGTTCATCCATTGCTATAGTTCTTTGAGACAGTCTGTTAGCGTTGGGTTTTCCTCTTTTTTATCGCTGATTTTGTACATGATTTGGGTATCATCTGCGTAGCTGTATCATGTGAAGCTGTGTGTTTTGATGAGGTTGATTAGTGGCGTCATAAATATGTTGACGAGTAGCAGGGATAACGAGGAGCCTTGTGGAACTCCACAGGTGATGTTGCGTGGTGCGGATTTGAATGGTTTTAGCCATACTGTTTCTGTTCTTCTGGACAAGAAGGATTTAGTCCAAAGCAGCGCTGTGTCGCTGATCCCTATTTCTTCCAACCTCTTGAAGAGGGTGTTATGGTTGACTGTGTCGAATGCTGCTTAGTTGTCAAGTAGTATCAGTGCCAAGTTCGTGCTGGAGTCTGCGTTGGTCTTTAGGTCATCCCATATAGAGAGTAGTGCCGTCTTCGTTCCTTTCATGGGTCTGAATCCTATGTGGGCCTGGTCCAAAAGTTGGTAATTTTCAACGTTTTACATTATTTGTTTGTAGACATAAATCCCTGATAGTTTTGTCAAGTAAGGAATATTTGAGATCGGTCTGTAGTTTGAGAGGTCTTCCACATCGCCCATTGTATCTTTGAGGAGAGGTTTGATGTAGGCAGTTTTGAAGGCTTGCAGTACTTTCCCCATTTCAAGGGACAGATTGAAGAGGTTTGGGTAGTATTCAGATGGTGCACCCTGTGTAAGGATCAATTTGTAGATGTCTGGTGGACAGAGGTCCATTGGGGAGCCTGCCTTGGTGACCAAGCTGCAGAATTTTTCTCTTGACATTTGTGTGTAACTTAATCTGTTATGAAGGGCCAGGGTTGGTTGGAAGTGCTGAACGGTCTGGTTGATCAGTCTACTTTGTATGATCTGATGTATGTTGGTGATGTTGTTCCTAAAGTGATCTGCAAGAACATTACATCATTTTAGTGAGGGCACCTGTGTGTTATTGCATCCAGGGGGATTTCTCATCTCGTTTACAATGTTAAATAGTTATTTCTGAGTGTTGGGGTCTTTTGTGATCTGGTCGTTGTAGTATTTCTTTTCGCTTTGAGAATTTCCACTTTGTAAGTTCAGATTTGTTTTTGATATGTTATTCTTTTGGCTTGGTCGTAGTGTTGTTTAGGTATACCAGCGAGGATTGGGGTTCACATCACGCATTCACCCGTTCAGTTCAGGGCCCAACAAACCCTCCCCCGTTATATAGTGGGAGTACTCAGCCAAGGGCAAGTTAGAACTGTCCTTTATTTTCTATAGCAGACAGGGATCATACAGGGAAAACGGAATTCTCCAGCAATCACAGCTCCTGAGCCTATGTCAGGGACTTTTGTCAAGGTCTGATGTCACAAATCAGGGATCTTCCCCAAAAACCTAAGAGCATGCATGATTGGGTGGTTGGAGTGGTATTGCCTATAGCCGGCACATATAGATGTTATCTAACTGGCCCTCTCATGTCAGGTGGCTTGCCTGAACCTTCTCCAGAAATTATCTATTACATTGGTGCAGGGTCGCAGGATTACCATTGGCCCTTGCGCTTTGCCATCCACCCCTGGATTTGTGTTCCCTGATTGGCTGGAGCAGGTCTCCCCAGGCCTGGGACCCAGCTCTGTGCTCAGCGCTCCATGAACCTTCTCATGGTGATGAGAAAGACTTTGTGTCCCCATTGTCGCCATCAGTATTACCTCTTGGCCTTAGAGAGTGCCTGTCGGGTTGCAACGTTGTAAAACAATACATGTATCACTTCATGTCTTCTTCGCTGGGAACTGCTCCTCTTCCCACCACGAGTAAATGGCCATTGTTCGGCTCTGCTGCACCACGCGGGTGAAGATCGCAAAATTAGGCTTTCTGGTTTGCAATTAGTGAGGATTGCATTCTGCTATTTTGTATCTAAGGCTTAGGAATGTTCTGCGAGCCCTGTCCTGGTGCTTCGTGCAGCCTAATTCTGTTTTTCTTCGCCCCTCGTTCTGATGCCTGTGGCTTCATGTAATTCTACTATAGTTATGCTATAATTGCTTATATGTCTATATTGTGCTATTTTTCTTATAGGTTCGTAGAATTTTGGCTCTTGCAGATCCATTACACAATCCTGTAGTTCCATATGGTTAGTTGCAATAAGCGTCTGCAAGCTGGCTCTGCATCTCTTGTTTCCTTGCGTTTCTGCGTTTCTGCATTTGGCTAATGAGAGAAAATAGTAAAGGCTTTTGAAAGTATGTATATGTTTCTGTCCTCTATCTGCAGAACTGTGTAAGCATGTTCTTCGTGTGTGCAGGTGTGTGTCTGTGTAACTTTGTGCATGGATACGAGTTTGCTACATGGCTAATGTTACTATGTCGTGTGGTGTCTCTAATGACGTTAGCACAGCTAGATACTTGTAATTAGTTGAGCAGGTCCGGTGAAGCACCTCCATCCATACCCAATTAGGTTAACCAGCTGCATAAGGTTTGAATGGTTGTCTGAGAGAATATTTGTTCGCATATTTGGATGCCACTGGCCCTCCTGGGATCTGGCCAAACAGTGACTGGCATCTCACATTTCTGGCTCTTCTGGCTGTCATGCTTATGGGCGTGAAGAGGAGCATTCCAGGGACCCTCTATTCAGTTGTTTTTTCTCCATTCTTGTTTCTAGTTTCCAGTTTGTTTGCTTTGAGGTGGGCCGTGAACCATCTTTCCACTGCTTTCTTTCGGGATGGGATTGGGTTTTTTTCTGGGAAGATGCTATCTATTGTTTGTGCGATCCATTTCAGGATTAGGTCTGTTTTCTTGTCTATGTCAGTTACGTCCAAGGTTGCAATCGATGGCTTTGAGGATTGCAGTTGTTCTTCTAGGTTACTGCTTTTGACGGTTCTCCAGATTCTTTTCCAGATCTAGGGGTTCTTTTGGTGCTTGCTGGGTGCTTTTGATGGTATTTGGGTCACAAAGGATATAATGAGGTGGTTGCTCCATAGTGTTTGGATTGGTGGTGCCGTTGTGATCAGGTTTTCATTGGCAAAGATTGCATCTAGTGCGGGTCCTGCTGTGTGTGTTGCTCTTTTCACCAAGCATCGTAATTTCATGAGTATAAATGTGAGGTTTGGTTTTGGGTGTAGGGTCAGGGGAAGGAAGAGTGATTCACTGTTTGGGATGTTCAGTGGGTTGGCTGTTTTTATTTTGAGGTGTTCTTTGTAAGCCACTGCAAGTCCTCCTCCTCTTTTTCCTTTTCTGTTTGCCTGTATGCATTTGAACTTGTCAGGTAGACAACTGTGCAGTATGACTTTGTAGTTTTCAGCTTGCCAGGTCTCTACGATAAATAGGATGGCGATTCCCCCGTCGCAAAGTATATCGTAGATCTTTGTTGTGTGTTTGGATATAGATCTGGCGTTGAGTAGGTTGCAGTGTATTTTCTTTTTTTATAGTGGCCTGTTTTGTTCTTGGTTGCGTCTTAAGGTGGTCTAGTTGGTGATGCTCATTATCCTCCGGATGTAGGTTGGGTTCACAGGGATCGAAAATTAAGCTTCTATAAGCAGGAGCTAAGAGCAGCTCCTGGGTATCCAGCATTAACCAGTGACCAGGAGCTACCACAGTGGGACAAGGAACTTGTACAAAGCGCTCTGTAAATATAACTTCCAAATAAGGTGCACAAATATCATTTTGTCCATTATTTATGACCGCTTATGCTTTACACGTTGAATAGATGTGTCCTGAAGTTTATTTATAGATTGTCCCAACGCACAGAGTTCAATAGATGTGTTTGTTCTGCATCAGTTGGCCTGGGGAGCCAAAAGTAGCTCCTGGTGGCTGTTGGTGTCAAGCTAACCAGGCTCTTCTAGGCTACAAGTAGGAGCTAAATAGCTCCCAGCTCCCCTCAATTTCGAACCCTGTGTTATGTCTGTGAGTTAAGTGAGCAACCGGCCACCTGCTGGTTCAAATCCAGACAGGGCCCATTCTGCACTTGACCCTTTTGAGGTCAATATGTTAACTATTGAACTGTGTAATGGTAACACCTACTGGTACATCGATCATCCAGCATTGATGTTACAATTTATGCTCAGCAGTGTGTTTAATGAATATTGATGTGCCCTTTTGCTGCTGAAATTGTAAAGTATATGCTGCGTGTGGGAAACTTCAGGTCTAAACTGGGGACGAGAGTCACACAGGAGGCCCAGATCATCAGTACGAGCCATGCTACACACTGTAACAAGTCACATATGGAATAAACTAACAATCAGGGGGTGGGGGCAGTATATACAGCACATATTCACCACTGTCTGAAAACTGCAGTGCGATGGAAGGAGTTGCACACTTTTCGATTATTATAAGGCAACTTCGGGGAACACTAGCTCAAGCCCTGTTGGACAAGCAGCAGCATTCTTAGCAGGCAGCCCACAAGCCCGACTTGCATGAACCTGCAGGCAACCCATCAAACAGCCAGGAGTTATTTATTTATTTTATTGGTTATATGTAATGCACACTATTGTAAGAAGATTCAATTCAACACTACAGCTAAGTCAATGCCTAGTCTGGGATACTGAATGGAAACCCTTATTGATATATCTTTATGTCCAGTTCATGAGTTCTGGATGACTACCCCTATATAACACCCCTCTCTTGGAATCCCCCTGACCCCACTGAGCCAAGAAGTAGTTCTGTTTTGCAAGTTTAAAAGGTTTATTTGAGAATTTAAACAATATATATATATATCACACTTTTATAATGAATTAATAATTGAATATCACACTTAATCTGAGCAGTAATCAATAATGGATAGTCTGGCACTAGCACACTTCTTTATAATCAATGATGAGTGGGTATAGGATGGATAAGATAGCAACAATACTTTTATGGTTTCAAATAGATGCAATGTGGAATGAAAATGCAGTACAGAAAATAACTTGATAGGATTTCAGCAAAAGACAATGTAATCACTTTCTTGGACAATTCACCCCCCCTTTATGCAATGTAAGGAGATGAAGATGAGAGCACACAGTTCTTAGGAATGCAATCAAATAGAATTCAGTTCAATTCCCCCCCAGCAGTTTATACAACAGATGGGAGTTTTGAAACACAGGCAAAATGCTTTGAATGTGGTGGCAATGAAGTGAGAAATATGCTGAAAATGCTTTTAATTCCCTTTAGGAGGTTCAGGGTGAGTAGTAGCTACTTGGGATGAGTTCAGGCTCACTTTAGCAATGATTCAGAGATGGTGATTAAGAGGCAGACGAAATTTAGCAGTTCAGGCAAAAGCAGCTATCTTTTTACAAGTAAAGAAATCGGGCCAAATCGCAAATCGCGGCAAAATTCGCAAGTGCGGGAATCGTGACTACGGAAGAAGTATAAGGAGTAGGAAGTCGGTTCTAGGCTTGTTGGAAAGGTACGATTCTAAGCTTTCAGAGGTAAGTTAAACCAAGTTCCTAGCCCAAACAGTTACGGAGTTATGAACGATTTTGTGAAGGTTGTTTTTCGGATTTGAAATTTTAAAAGTTCAAAGCGACAGGTTACAGCTTTGCAGCTGCAGAATTGACAAATGACAGTGGTGCAGCTTTACAAATGACAGGTGACAGTTAGGAGGCAGTTCTGGTTAGATTAAAATAGTTTGGATTAGATTATTTTAACTAAGAGATTGGTTCTGCACAGTTCTGCTAGGTACTCACAATATATTTTGAAATAGGCCTCGCCACGGATCCGGTCAGGTTTTGGACTGGACTCCGGTTCTTGTCTCGGCACTTCACAGTGATCTGGGTCAGCTCTCTGGTTCTGCTAACAGCGGTCTGGGTCACTCTGGATCTCTGGCCTCTGGTTCTGGATACTGCTCTGCTTTCTCTGGGTACAGCACTGCTTCTGGATCTTTCTGGCACAGGGTTTCAGGCCAGAATCAACAGCTGGGTCCGGCTGTGAATAGTCTGCAAATGATTTTTGGGCCTGCTGACAAATACTTTTGCTTGCAGTGGGCCTTCTTGGTTCAAAGTTCTGTAGTCTCTGTTTAGCTTGGAAGTCTAAGTGTAGGATCTCTGGATGTGAAGTCGTTGGTCAGCATGCTCTGCAGCAAATGGAATTGAATGTCTCTACCTGTCCCAGCAGTCTCTTTTTATGTGTTTTGAAAGTGGGTGTGTGCCTGGGCCTAGCTAAGCCTGCCCCTTTCTACTTGTCATTGGCCCAATTCTCCCCTCTCCCATGATTGGGGGAAGGAAATGTGAGTCAGAGTGATGCTGTAGGTTTTATGGGTCAGAGGATCCTCCCCTGGTCAGTTTGCCCACAAATCTATATTTGATTGAAATACATATTGCACAGATACACAGTTGTTTAAAATTACATGCACCCATCACATATCACATGAGGTATACTCTGTTCAAACTCTGCTCTTCCTGAGGGCTTGCATTAAAAAATGGCAACTTATTTTCGATTTTAGTGGGTTATGCAACATTGGTTCTTCATTAAAAGTTATACACATATACACAGGCTGTCCATACCTACTCCAGTAAATTCCCATATCTCTAGCTTAAACACAGAGTATGTGGTGTCAATAAATAGCAGGGTTTTGCCCCAGAACATCACAGAAATTGGAGTTTGGGCTTGAATCGAAGGTACATTTTTTAAATTAAGGCTCTCAAAGTTATACATTCCTGTCATTTGATTACAAAGAGTTATCAGTATTTTTGTAAAATATATATTTTGCTTTCAATTCAGTTCTCAGATTGTTGGAGTCTGCCTCCAAGACTTGGGTGGGTCAGAAACCATGCCTCTGCTGGCAGGCAGGCCTTTGTTGACAGGAAACAGTCAGAATCAACATATTCTATTCAAGTGCAAGAGCCTGTTGTGTGGTCTCTGGGAGGCTTAGGTCAGCAGACCAGGGGGTCACTTTGCATTTGGTTATTATGACCATGTGATATCCTGGGCTGTGGTGTGAATCTCTTGAGGTGAGAGGGTTTCCCAGGCTTCTGGCCTCTGGGAACAGCAGGTGGCTAATTTTTGATTAAAATGCAGCCTTTGAAGTCAGCTGAGTCAAATTCCTTTGTCAGCAACTGCACTCAGTTCTCCTGTCAGAGTTTAGACCGCTAGCGCCGCCTTGAGGATTTTGTTGGTACTGCATCCATTTTTGGGATCTTTCTTGGATGAATGCATTCCAAACAGGAATAGTTCTTACATGGTAGTAAATAATCCTTGCTTAACATTGTTTTGATGGGGCTCCTTACAGTAAAATGTTTATGTGGAACCCCACAAAAGGGTTGAATCTTTAAAGTGGTCCGATGAGCCACGATTTCAGCAACTTTTTGACATCAGTAACAGTGGATTTTGTTAACAAAGATCTTTCTTTACACTGGTGGGTGGCAAGTTAGGTAACCATTTTGGTGTGCGCACAAACTGCGTGGTTCTCCTGGTTTCTGGCGCACATGTGGGCTTTTTGGTCATCTTGGATTTTCTAAGCCCACAGCACCAAATGTTGCAGCATGATAGCTCAAACGTGGGTCAGGACACCTAACACTATACAGCAATTGTGTTTCAAGGCACATCAAGATAAGGTGGGAAGGGGTGAGGAAAGGTATAAAACAAAAACGTTCTTGAAAGGTCTTGAAACATTAGGTACGTGCAAGTGCTATAGAATGAGAAGGGGAGTGGGGGAGGGGAGAAGTGCAGGAGGGGTAGAAAGGAGGGAGACAAACAGAAACACTCTGACTAGGTCGTGAGACGATTTAGAACATGCAAGTGTGAAAAATGAACGAGGGGGAGAAAGGGAGGCGGGAAAGGCCAGGTGGGGTGTCGGGCCAAGGCTGAAAAACCTAGACATCACTGACCAGCTGGTCCCCACATCTTCTGCCAGGAATTGCCCACCACGTTCATGCTCCTGAGAGAACTTGAGTGCAACCTTGAGCCCAATAGGGAAATTATAATATCGTGTCTCCCTCATCTATGGAAGATGCCGAGTGATCTCCATTTCCATGCCACAGACACAATCCATTTACACTACAATCCTGGCACATGGCGTCACCTAGCCCTGCTTCCCCCAAATAATTTCACAAATATTTACTGACACGATGAGAGGAAGTACCACAACATAGCCTGCCCCATTAAGGCAGAATCTTTCAATCACATAAAAGCACAATTTGATGCTAAAGTGGCCTCCCTCAATGTGGTGGGGCCCCAAACCTGTACACACATGGACCTTATGTGACCAATGGCAGGAGAAGGAACAGGTGCATGCAGCACTCCATCAGTGTGCACATTGTCTGTGGTGTTGATCTGCTGTTTGTGCATTGGAGTGCAGGATTCCCCAGCTCCACCCATAACGCCATGGTCCTGGCTCAAGGCAACCTGTCTAGCATCATGGAGTCTTGCAAACATGTCTGGCATGACTCGTTCGTATGTACATGGAACCACATCACCTGACAAATGCATATCTTCACAGACATGTTCTGCACGTTTCCCTACCACATACAACAGGGTGCACAAATCAGAGTGAGTGCACACTAAGGTGACAAGACACATCCTGCAAAATGGATGTTGCCAATACAAACACATGTACCCCGAGGAGGCAGAGATTTCACGCCCCACATGCTATGTGTGAGTAGGACCGTAATTTCTGGTTTCAGCCCTTGTGTTTCGGTTCTTGTAGCTTCCCTTTCCCATTTCAAATATCCAACTACAATCAACAATACAGGATTGGATGGTCCACTCAGGCATGGCCAGGGACGTCATTTGGGTTCATCTGCAGGAGTGATTGCTGGATGGCTACCCCTAAATTGGTGCTTGCTACCCCTGTTGACTGCTTTGCAACTACTGTGATTTCAGCAATCTGACTAACAGGTATACACAGAGTAAGAATGCCTTCAGTTCATTCTAGTTTTAGTAGGGTCGTGTGTGCATGCTCACTCTGTGTATCAACCTACTTTAGCCGCGTTGCTTGACTAGAGATTGTTCTTTAGCACCCAGGGAGAGGTGCGGAATAGTCAGGAGGCAAGGAACATCGGTGAAATTTGCCAATAACCTCCTCTGTTCTCTCCCGACCACTTGAACCTCTCTTCCAGGGCCACCATTGTGTGCTTGCCATAGCACTCTGCACCTCTCGTCTGTGGGCCCCACACCATTCATGTCCTGGTGTCACTACCTTTGTGTCTCTGTCTCTCCACTCTCCCTTCCCATCCGCCACCCAGCTTCACCCTATTTACCTGCCCTGGTCTCTGAGGCCCACAGTTGTTCTCTCCCAAGCCACCATAGAAATAGTAAAGGGACATTCTCCCTTTACTATTTTCGGTGGAGGCCACCTTAGTTTGCAGTTGTTTTTTAAGAGAAATTGGGCACACATGAAAGTCGCTGTTGCAATTTCCCTTAAAAAGTCTTTTAGCATCCGGGACAAAGACTTGAATTGGGTAATAGCAATGAACACTGCTCACTTGGGCTAACTGGGCCAGTAACATCTATGAATCCTTGTGGGGTCCTCACCTGGCTCGGGGCTGCCTTGCTCAGGCTGGTGGGCTGTTACCGCCCATGTCTGCCTCAGTGCGCAACGCATTGTTTATCACTATAAAAATACAATAGCCTATCAACTATATGAAAGTTACATGACTCCACCTCCTATGATGTCATAGGAGTCAAAAATTGCGTGATGCTCTTCTGTTTCCCTAGGATGTTGGTGAAATGATGCCTTTGGGCATGGCATGCTATGACGTGAGAGTCATGCCCTAAGGTACCTTAGCAGACTACTCACCATATAGCAGGGGGTGCCCTTGAGGCACCCAAGGCACCTCACTGGGCATCACAATACCTCAAAAAACAGTAGGCATGTTCCTGAGGGCGTTTCTCTCCCTGATAAACGTAAGTCCCACCTGGCCTCTGTGTACTGCGGAAAAACATTGTGCATTCACTTTGCATGTCTACAACCACTGAAATGCAAGTCCTTTCCAAATTGCTGGAAATGGTGACTTACCGGTCAACCCCTGGCAGGCACACAAAAATGCTATCCACTAACAGAGCCACAACCCAATGGAGTGGGCATGTATTGTCTCAGCCCTCCCACCCGCCAAACACATTCACAAACGAACACACACACCAATAAGTTCAAACATTCATGCATTCGAACTGGGTCTTATGCTTTAATCAATTCCATGTTAACACGCAGAAAAAATGACTTTGTGATAATTTACTTCGAAGTGATTACTTCGAAATTGTACTTTAATTTTAGGTTTTTTCTAATTTGGGGGTGCCTCTCCGCATGCCCCCATCCCCTTCACTTCCACCACTAAACCCCTCCCCACTGCCTTTTTACCCCTTAACCCACAGCTACATATATATATATATATATATATATATATATATATATATATATATATATATATATATATATATATATATATATATATATAGATATATATATAATTTGAAGTAATTCGAAGTAATCACTTCGAAGTACATTAATGATTACTTCAAAGTTATTGATATGGTTTAAACAATGGGAGACCGTTTTATTTACCACCCTCTCCAGTCCGCATCATTGTGCATTTACACATGTTTTGGATCTTTTTCATGAGGGCATTCGGGCTTGCTTCCACATTTTCATGGAAGTATACCCCAAGTTCCTTAGAAACAGTCCCTAAAAATATGAAAGCAACAAGAACTTTGTGTAATGATCATGGGGCTAGTGGTGTAGCAGGGGTGCTGCAGCCCGCAAAAGTGTGACTGTCCAGCAGCATCAGATGGTCTGCGGGGGCCTCTGCTGCTCCAGCAGTCACTAGGAGGTGGTATTAGAAAACTAAGCAGTTAGAAGAATATCAGGAGGAGACGTGGGAGAAAGAAAGGAAGAGAGTTAAGATATTCAAAAGGAGAGTGGAGATAGGCCAGGAAAATTCTGGTGGGTCCTGTCCTAGGTAGGTGTTAGAGGTGGGAGGAGGAACAATCCCATGGCAAGCATCATACACCATGCTCAGAGAGGTGAAGGAGGGGAGTGAGCTCAGCACCCTGAGCAGAAGGGATAGCCAAGTCTCCTTCAGGGAGCTGAGAAGACTCTCCCCGTGTCCATCCCTGTTGGCTGCTAGGGGATCAGCAGCTCCAAGAAGCAGCATTACCTGAGGGAACACTAGACATTCTGATGGAGCAGAAACTCCTGCTGTACCTCTCCCACCTCAAGGAGTCGCAAGAAAACCTGCAGGCTGGGGACAGATCTACTTGGTCTCCATAAGAAGATGGTTGCAAGAAACCCTAAAACGTGAGACTGAGAGAGGGAGAAGAGTTTGGGACCCTTGGAAGTCCACAACATCCAATTTTGGGAACCCCTAGAGACCCGCAACATGGGACCTTTGGGAGACTAGAATTTTCTGGAACTTTGTTAAGCACTTTATTTTTCCCCCAAAATACCCTTCCTGCTATTAACTTTCTCTAGATACAACTCCCTGGAGATAATATCCACCCTGACTATTTTAGTTAATGAAGACATGTGTTTGTTGTTGCCGTCTTCTGTGCAGTTTATTTATTTAAGAATTTTAAAGCGCAAAAAACACTGGGCGAAGCCAAAGGGGACTGTACAAAAAAGCAATAATGGCAGCACATGTACAGCAAAACCTTCAAATACACATGAAACATATACATAACTCAAAAGGCAATCAGAAAACAAAGCAATTTGGCAGTACAAAGGCCTAAGAATAGGCAATTTTAAATAAATATGTGTTAATAACTTTTCGAATATGTAGAAGGGAAGGCTGAAGATAGAAGTTGGAAGAAAGTTCCAAGCTTAAGGAGCATCAGAATAAAATTGTTGAGTTAAAAAAGAACAGTCTGAAAGCACGGTACTTCCAGGTGCAAAATATCAACACTTCTGATCTTTATCAGAGCCCCGGAAATGTGCAACTTATTAGCCAGATAATGGGGCTGACCCACCACCACTGCCTTCTAGGAAGTGCGGCACACCATGCAAAGTGCATGGGAGTGAGCAGGAAGCAAGTGAAGAAAAATAAGGGTAGGAGCGACTAACATGCTTCAACTTCTGCATGCCCCCAACTAAACTGGCAGAAGAGTGCAATACCTTCCTCAAAGGATTTAGAGTTAGGGTGGAAGCACGAATACGCAAGAGGATAGCATTGTGTAATTAAGGTGTGCAAGAACCAAAGACCGGGCAGCCGTGTCGAAGTCAAGAAACAGGACCATGAAGTTCAGATTCCAATCGAGAACGAAACCCAAGGATTTAACAGAGTGAGCCAAGGTAGGGGTGTTACCTAAAGTAGAACATGGGGCCAGTCACTCCTGAAAAGGTGTTGGAGAAAAAGAAGAGGAAGAGACCAAGGGAAAATGTGTCTTAGAAGGATTTCATTTTAAGGCATGTAAAGACATCCAATCCTCGATGGCACCAAGGGAGTCCCTGGGGTGGAGACAAGACTTTGAGATATGTTGGCATACTGGTGTACCTTGATACCCATGCTAGCAACCACATCTCCCAGTCGTGGCATCAGTGACAGGATAGAACCCTGTGGGACTCCACAATGCAGGGGTAAGGGCGCTGACATGATGAGCCCACCTGTGCAGTCCCCTGCATACGTTACCCATGATAGATTTTTTTGAACCACAATAGTTTGATCGGGAATGCTGTTGAATGTTGCCACCTATGCAACACTGTCTCAGGCTACCAGGCTCGTTTCTAAGACTTGGGATCTGGCTGCAAATGTTTTCTGCAGCCAGTCAGAAGCCAGATGTCCTGAAATGTCCTAAAAGTAAGTATAAGACAATAAGTCTTGAGTCATGCGTACTTTCGTCATTATGTGCAGGGGTGTTCAGCGGCTGCCTGGAGTGCCAGCGTATAGGCGGCACACATGATGCTGATTCAAGGTGAGGTAATTCTGAATTGGATAGGTGGAAGCGGCAAACAATCCAAAGAGAGAAGCAATCAGTCTGAACGTAGGGCTGCTCCTGGGCCGGATCTCAGTGCAGCAGAAGGTCCATAGGTTGACAGCTCACCTAATCTGAGAGGAGTGGGGTGTCATTTGGGAGCCTGCACTGTGTCTGTCAGTTGGAGCTGTTAGGTGGTGCTTTAGCGCTCATAATCATATAGGGCTGTACAAAATGAAAGAAATAGAGTCCGGGGGCCGGGGGTGGGACTAGGATTTGCTAGGTGGTTATGGTGTTATGTTAGGGGCCAAATGAGGGTCTGCTAGTGGATATCTGAGATTGCGTCTAGGACTAAATGAGGGTCTGAGGGCTCGGCATGAGGTTCACCTAGATTCTAAATGAGGTCATGCTCTGAAGTATGTAAATGTGCACTCTAGGCTAAATGAGCGTCTGCTGGAAATAATAGAAGGTTCTATTATGCATTAGTACCCGGCGAGGGTCAATCAGATTGTAACAATCAATCTGATTGGCCCTCGCCGGGGCTTTACCCAACCATGAATCCCTCTCCCCACTACGTTCCTTCATGTCCCCGGTGGGGGTGGGGGACCTGTGGCAGCCACTCAACCAAAGAGGAGGCTCGGAATAGGGTAATCCCTTCTCCGAGCCACCACATGGCTGGAGACTGCCATCTTCCCCCGCCCGGGATCGAGGTGTTTTCCCTCCCCTGGCCGCACCCAATCCAAACAATCCCCTCCCACCCCCCGCCCTCCCATCCCCACTTACCTTCTTTTTGGTCCATTTCGGTAGCTGATGCACTGGGAACATTTCTGTCCCCCGCGCGTCCACTCCCGATCTGCGACAGGCCATCATAGAAAGGAAGAAGGGACTACACGTAGTCCCTTCTCTCCTTTCGATGATGGCCATTGTTTTTGTTTACTTTTTTAATGGGCGCCATGGAAAGAGAGACAGGACTACATGTAGTCTATTCTCCCGTTTCCATGGCAGCCATATTTTTGTTTACTTTTTCTCAATTTTCTTTCAATGGGCGCCATGGAAATGGAAAATGGACTTCATTTTCCCTTCCCCGGTGGCCATTGTTTTACATTTTATTTTCTGTTCCCTTCTCCGAAACAAGCGTTTCAGAACAGAACAAAATGCCTTTTAGCACCCCGGTTTTATGGGCCGGGGTACTAATAGCAATAAACTCCTCGCTGTGAGGGCATTACCGAGTCAGTTAATGCCCCGGGGCCTTTGTTAACCATGGGGCCTGGGGCATTACCTGACTCGGTAATGCCCCCGTGTCTCAGGGCTTATTGCTTAATTACATAATGGAATGACAGAGGCTAAATTAGGGTCTGCTAGTGGTTATAAAAGGACAAGCCTAGGAGTAAAGGAGGGTCTGCCTCGCGGGTGACTTGAGAACGAAATAAAGTTTGGATGCGAGTTATATCAAGGTGCACTGCACTAAAGACCAAATGGAGGTCAGCTAGATGTTCTGAATGGACATTTTACATCATTTTAATTTTTCTAATTAAAGCAGAAAACACTAGGAGGGCATTTCCCCCCACCAGGATCCTCCTCATTCGATACACGCAATTAAACAAAGATTTTGTTAAGCAGAACTTGAGGACTCTTCCTCATACTCGAGTCCATGATTTGGAGGTGCAGGGGCTTGGGAGCAACAGCATCATTTTCACTACCGAATGCATGACAATAGCCGTACATAAATAAATAACAGCCTGACACCAGTGAATAATAGTACTGAGCGAACAAGACTCAAGAGCAGGTCCCAATGCATGGCCGGCTTTAGGCATGGGTGACTCGGGCAGTCGCCCGGGGCATCACATTAGCCCCCCTGCTTCACCAGCTCAAGGGAGTCTTTCAAGGGCTCCCCTGTGCTGGCGTGGTGAAGGTGCCCAATTGAAATTAATTGCACACTGCTCTCTTGCTGGCACGGGTGCTCCAGCATGGGAACGGGTGCTTTTCATTCAAAAAAGTGCTGCTGCTATACCAGCACGGGGCAGCCTTTAGAAGGCTGCCTCCTGGTGGTTT